>NC_137803.1:8938529-9586029 GCF_963383645.1 Muscardinus avellanarius
TGTCTTCAGGACCCTTTATCAAAAAGCTTTTATTTCAAAATACATTCATTAATATGTAAACATCAATCACTAAGCAGAATATGAAAAGGAGGAAGGGGAAGGGAATGGGTAGGCACTGGAAAAGGGCTATAGGAGTGATGTGTGCATGTTTGCCTCTCCCATCTTGTACCTCATTAATAGATATGACTACAATGCTCTAATAAAAAAATTAAAATGATACCAGACCAAAAAAAAAAAATAAATAAACATAAATGAAGGGCAAGTAGTTCATTCCATTTTAAGTATTTCTGGCTCCTTCTCATCACAAAGTAGATTTATAAGACAGAAAAGCCATTTTATTTAATTTATTTATTTATTTATTTATTTATTTATTTATTTATTTATTTATTGGTGGTACTGGGGTTCCTGGAAGCCCTTCTACCTCCGGGCTATACTCCCAGACCTATTTTATATTTTTATTTGGAAAAAGAGTCTCTTAAGCCAGCGCGGCTGGCTTCGAACCAGCACTATCCTCCTGTCTCTGCCTCCCAAGTGCAGGGATTACAAGCGTGCACCACCAGGCCGGCTCATAAAAGCCATTTTAAAAATCCATTAGAGCCAAAGAGATGACAAATGTACAGCCTGGGAGAGATGACCATCAAAAACGTCTCTTAATGCTGCTGGAATAAGAGCAGCCATTTAATCCAGGCCCCTCTCACACCTGAGCTCAGGTACCAGATGAGACAGTGTCTGTGCACCGAAGACTTGGTCTCACTGCGTTCATCAGCCCACACCTGCACTGCCAGGAAGCCATGCTCCTGGCAACACACACCTGGGTAGAATCAGAGAGTGGGGCCTGGACAGACAGCATCAAGTCAGGATCTAGTGAGACAGGGACAGAGACTGTAGCACATGGGATGCAGTATGAACAGGACCCCTGTGAAATTGCTAGCCTCCAACTCTTTATTTTACAGAAGAAATAGTAGAGAAATTAAGCAACTTGTCTAGGATCCCACACACAGCTCCCACAGAGCTACGTGTCCAATTCTGAGCTACGAAAATTCTGAGTATTGAAAAATATTCTTCTCCCAATACTCTTAAAATACTCTTCTTTCAAATAAGTCTTCCAGACTTAGACTTACTTGCTCTAGTATTTATCTAACATTTTTCTTTTTCTTTTATCATTTTCTAGGTGTAAATACCCAGTTTAGTTTAGTATATTTTCTTCTAAATACTTTCAGCTATTGAATGATATATGTTGAGTTGAATAACAATAGAATATATATTATAATAAAATATACTTCATAATTAGATTGCTGAACTGATGGGATTTCGTGTCTGTGTGAACCAAACTCTAAGTAGCCTCTTAAGATGTGAGACAGCGGCACTCCTTCTTCATTAAGGGTTACATTAGGAAAAATGAAGCCCAATAATTATTTCCTAAACTGACTTCTTTGCTCTTTTTGTCTTTGCACTAGCTACTTTCAGGTCCTAGGCTCCTGTCTCTGGAGCTCACTCCATGTACTCAGTCATTCCTGCCCAACCCCAAGTAGACCTCTTCATGTGTGCCCAAATCACAAACTCTGCAGAGCGTTTGGCAGGCAACAGCGGGCAAGCAGGATGAACCAGAGAGTGTGTGTTCTGCTTAAGTAGAAATATTAATTTAAGAAAAAGAGGCAGAACACGGCATGGGGGAATGAGTTCAGGACAAGAATACTCGGTGGAAAAAAAGTTCCACTGGTTGAATTAATGAGACTCCTTGTTACATTAATGTTTCAAAAATTGTCATAAATTAATTGAGAGTGGATGTTCGCTTTCCATACTGTTGGGAGTTGAAGAAATTATCTTATAACCTCTGTATTCAAGTTCTCTTAACATATGGCCCACAGAAAGTGAGACAGGTGTGTTTCAGGGTGGTTCCACGATCTTTGGTATGCAACCTGCATGATCCTTCTTCTTGGAGTGCGGAGGAAACCTGAGACTCATTTCTGAAGGAGTACAGGAATATGATGGGATCTTACTTCTGCGATTATAATGCAACAATCCCCGCCTGGTGGACTCTCCCCATTGCTGGATGAAGTGGAGGTAGCTTCATCAGAAGGTGGTTCTACAAAAGATTCACAGTCATGCAACCCCGGAAAAAGCTACATCTACAGTATGCAAGCAGTTGGATTCTGTCAACCAGAGTTCTGAGAGATCCTATAGCAGCGTACTCGCTAAGACAGGCTTGGCTTTACGAGCCACAGAAACTGTAATAGAGTAAACGTTGGCTGTTGAGAGCTACCAAGTTGTTGTTATATGTGATAAAATACTAAACAAATAATATAAAAAGAAAAATTTGCAAAATAATTGATAACTGTAATGATATAAATATCTGTTTGGAAAAACAAAGTTCACAGTACGTTGAAGTCTAACAGGTCTAATTTGAAATATTTCAGTACTCTAATTAGGAGAGAAAAGAAATGCATGCTATCAGTGATATTTGGAATTTTTTTATTTTACAGTTTGAGGTATAAAATTATATTACTTTTGTTTTTCTCAAAGTTATTTCTCTCTACAAAGCTAGAATACACTAATGGCGAAACAGCTTGCATGAGATGTCAGAAAATTACTTTGAGCATTTTATAAATAATTTTCTCTACCTAAAAATATTGCATAGAATTGATTGAAATTTGAAAGACAAAAAGGTACATGATGCCGCATTTTGCTCAACTGTAGCTCTGCTCCTAATTAGTTGTGCTATGAAAAACAGGGTGAAATGCATACACTCACATGCGCGCGCACACATCGCTAGATACATGTACATGAAATTTAGAGTGACTTGGAGGGGGTTGAAGTCATGTAAGGATTCAAAGTTTGGATAGGCACTGCTTTCTTTATACATCAGATTTTCCTTTGGCCTTGAGCTTTATTTCTCTTTTTGAATAATTTAAGAATGCCTTTTCTGTTTCTTTCTGAAAACTTTGATAGTCTGTTCTTCTGCTTTGATGAAAATGATGTTTTTACACAGTCCAAATTCTGCATCAGGCATGGGAGCAACTGCAGTCTGAGCTCCCTTTTATATCTGTTTCATGTTATGGATGAGGTGTGCTGAGGACCTGACATGTTACTTGTCAGAAGTATTAAGTGTGCATTTAAGTGGAAAAGTCAGATGTTAGCAATTCATCCAGCATGTCTTTAGAACTGCTTGGCAAGACAAATGTGCAGACATCCCCAGTCCATATGTCGTGCCTCTGCCCTTCGGTCTCCGGGTGCCTCACCCAGGATTTCACAAACGAGCCAGAAGAGTCCTCGGATTCTGCACAATCATCTCTGCTTGTACATGTCCACTGCTTCCTGTGGAGTACCGAGCAGAACTAGACTTGGGTTCTGTCTACAAACTAATTGTAAATACAAATTACGCTTGCAGCTAGGCTATCTCCCAATCCTGAAATCTCTCTTGAGATACACTTTCGGCATTTTTTGTACATTTTTAATCTGTGGAATTTTTAATTAGCAACATGGAAAAATGAATGGTATCAAGGCAAAATTGGGTTGCTTCCGAAAACCAGTTTAAAGCAAGATAAATTTAAATTGGGCATGGTTATAAATTTGTTGTTTGCATTGTGTGGGAAGGAGTAATGGGGACTGAACTCACGGGTACTCTACCACTAAGCTCTACTCTACGCCCATTTATTTATTTATTTATTTATTTACTTATTCATTCATTCATTTATTCATTCATTCATTCATTTTAATTTTGAGTAGGGTGTCACTAAGATATTGCATGCTGTTCTCAAACCTAAAATGCTCCTGAAATCTTCTCAGTCTCCCAAGTACTGAGATTCCAGGCATGTGCCTTTGTGCCTAACTTATTGTATGTATTTGACTATAATAAGTACTTACACATTACTTTTTCTACTAGGATGCATTATATTATAAGTCAGGCACTATGCATCTTATTTTTTAATTTTTATTGATGCATTATAATGGTACATCTTAATGAATTACAAGATGGTAGAGGCATACATGCACATGTCACTCATTAGTCCTTATCCAGTTCTCACCCCATTCCCTCTCACCTCCCTCCTTCTCATGGTTGGCTTAGTGACTGACTTTGATTTGTTTGTGAATATACATCACGTACATTAGGGAATTCTTATAAAGCAACAACAATGTATAGACCTTGTTTGACAGTGAAGTAAAGGCCTACTTCACATTCTCCTCTTCTTGCCCTGTACCAAGTCACTGCAAGGAGGCCAAGAGGTGTAGTTTTGTGAGATGCTCACCCTTCTCTTTAATGAAAAATTATTAAGTGTGATTGAATGAGTTAAAAATAGACCATATAACTTAGAAATTGTTGCTTATACAGAAAATTTAAGCTTGACTTTCTACTTATTTGGAGTCTTTAATCTCTAAATATGTTGTTTCCAATGGGATAGAAATATGTATTTGAAGTGTATGTGTGTGTGTGTGTGTGTGTGTGTGTGTGTGTGTGTGTGGTGGAGATTGAATCCAGGAGTACTCTACCTCTGAACTGTACCCCCTGCCCTATTTTAATTTTAATTTTGAAACAAGTATCATTAATTTGCTGAGGGCCTAAGTTTCTTAGGCTGGCCTCAAACCTGTGATCCTCTGATCTCAGCCCCTCAAGTACTGAGATTATAGGCATGCTTGATTTATGCCTGGCACAAATACAATTTATTAAAAATAGACAAAAACAACTAGGTAATATAAAAAGCAAAGCATAAAATGGCTTCTTTTTATTTCATTATTAACTTCATTCTCTCCACTTGGCAAAATAATGTTTTTACCCACACATATTACTCTGTAGTTTACACAAAAATTTTACATATATTTATTGATAAAGTGATCATGACAAAATCCCCAAATGACTATGTTCTTTCCCTTTGGGGTTATGGAGATTTGTGCTTTGTTCAAGGTCGGAGAGCTGTTACAAGCCACAGTCCAAATACAAACCCATGTCTTCTAACCGTAGAATTATCCATCTGCAAGAGCCTCTTGGAATCCATTTGTATTTTTGATTACAAAGCTCTACTCAACTCTTCCCAATATTTTGTAATACTTCATGCTCCAAATACCCTTCCTTCATACACATGAAATTAACATTCTCTTACCACCAAGAAAACTAGATCAGTTTTTTCCATAAAAGCTTTGCTTTAAGGTTAAATATTTAAATTATTACTACTGAATCTGTCAAGGTTGGATAAATTAAAGTATTAGTGTCTGAGGTGTTGGTGAACTGGAATCATTTCTTAAGACATGAAACACTTTTTCTCTCTTTAGCCCTATCATATTAAGCCATGAAGTTGTAACTGATCCTCTGCCTCAGATACACTCTGTACCCAAATCAATGGAAATCGGTCCTAACTAAAACAGGGTCACTCAATGTCACACTCTCACCCAGTGCTTTAAAAAATCTCTGCATCTGTATCTTACAGTGCTTTAAAAAATCTCTGCATCCGTATCTTACAGTGAAATAAAAATGTGGAGTTTTATACATGGCTCAAAATACTTGGTTTTGCTATTGGAAATATGTATCTTTTTATCTAAACAACAAAAATGTTTCTTGCAAACTTGATCTCTAAAATGTTACCTATTAAGTCAGTGGAATTTTTATTAGATTGTAAAATGAAGTGCCTAAGAGAGAAATTTAAAATGTTAATCTAATTTCTTATTGCATTATAAATAAAATGATCTTATCTACAACTGGAACAAGTATGTGTCTAGAGATTTGGGCAGCGGTTCCCAACAGTCCATAATCTATACCCTAAGAAGTAAAGTATGAAAGTGAGTACTCCTACATTTTAACAGGAACAGGAGAAAAAGTTAAATCATAAAACATGCATAATAAAGAGCTCTTTCCCTACCACAGAAAATTTATGTTCAAGACTAAATTAGTTTCTTATAAATTATGCACAGCCTCTTATGATGTTAGCAAAAATGTAGCACAAACACTGCAAGACTGTTCCAAAGTAAATTCTATAGCATTTAAAATATCATATTTACTTTCATAAAAATATTTAAAAAGATAACACAATTTCATATTTATTTTCATTAATCCACACTTTTACACAAGAAGCTCAGATTAGCATGGTAAATAAAACAATATGGATATTAAGTCAGTGTTTTTTTATATTACCCTTAAATATTTGTCACAGGTATATCTGAGGCTCAGGAGTCTTACTGTGCCCTTAGTCAAGCTTGCTCACCTGACTCCTAACAATAGGTATATATGATGGTCAGGGAATAATTTGAAATTTAAAATAAGGCAAAATTTGTGGACCATATGGTTTTAGTCTCTGTTTTCTTCATCTAAAAAAATGCTCATACAAATAAGATGTCAATGAGATTTATTATTTTTCCTTGATACTGTGGGATACACAATACATCCTTGTGTATTAATGATTTTCATATCCTAGTAGGGAATTTGAAATTGCTCATGTGCTGAAATATACATTATTATATATGGTTCTAGGAAAAATTAGAACAAGGATTCTAAAATGCAATTGGGGAATGTAACCATGTAATATGTTTCCATAAAAAGTTTATAATCCTTATTCCAGTGATTCTAAAAATAAAAATATATACTCATATCCACAAAGAAATTCATTATGCCACTTATTAAAAAAGAAGCAAGATGGAACATTGCAAATCCTGAACTCTCCTTCTTCCCATGGACATGCCTACTTAACAACAATTAGCAGAACAATTCCCTTTGTGAGAAATTTAAAAAACAGAGTTCACTGCATTTGAGGTATTGGGAAAATCAGCCACATCAAAGCTGGTAGGAGTAGACACAATCACCAGATCCTACCCTCATAAGAACTAGAAGTGGTTGGCATGAAATCCCTAGTTTTGGCTTATCCCTGGAAAGGACAGAATCATATACCTCACATTTTACTTACCTGGGACAGTGGGTTTTTTTCTGCCTGTCCTGGAGATCTAAGTGAAATTAGCCACAGAAAAACAGATACTTCATTATTCCATTTCTATGAGATATAAAAAATAATCAAACAGTGACAGAGAGTAGAATGTATTCTGTCAAGGGATAGGGTAGGGGAAGACAGGGTCTCCTATTAAGTGTAGAAAGTTTTAGTTATACAAGAAGACTAAGTTCTAGAGATATGCTTTATAATATTATGTCTGTAGATGACATTATTGGTTGCATGCTTAAATATTTTTAAGGTAATAGACTCATACTGTTCATGAAAACTAATGATATCAAATAATATTTAAATATCTTGAAAAGTATTAAAGGCTGCCTTCAATGCAGGATGGAAAAGTATATGATAATTAAAAAAAATAAAAAGATGCCAGGTGTGGTGATACACATTTGTAATCCTAGTACTTGGGAGGCTGTGATAGGAGGACTGCAGTTTCAAGAAAGCCTCAGAAAATAGTGAGACTCTTATCAACATAGTGAGAACCTGTTTCAAAATAAAAATTTAAAACTTTAAAAAATAAATAACATACACTCAAATGACAAAAATAAATAAATAACATACACCTCAGAAAAAAAATTTTAAAAAAATAGGGCTGAGAATATAGCTCAGAAGTAGGATGCCTCTAGGTTCAATCCCAAGTACCAAAAAGTAAAAATAAAAATAGAAATACAAATAACCAAAATGTTACTGATTGCCACTGAATAGTAAATTATGAGAATTTTCTTTGTTATATTTTTATATTTTATACATTAAATAGTTATTTTAATATTCATAATTTTTAAAAGATCAGATAGCTTACTAAGTAATATTAATGAAAGCAACCAGGTATTTTTTAGTATTACATCAAAATATGTATGAAATTGAAAAGGATAGGATTTGTTTAATCTGTCTATAAATGTTTAATGTGTTGGTATTTTTATTTAAATGCATCTAAGTAAAAATTACTCAATAGTTATTTTTTAAAATGAGAATAATATTAGTAGCTAGAATGTGTTGATTTTAGGACACATCTCCTGACCTTGTTTTTCTTTTTCTGTGCTTACACTACACCTCAGATTAGTAAGTGCAGAAGGGAAAAAATAAGGTTTTATTCTAGTGGTAAAAAAAAAAAGTCCTCCCATTGCTCTAGTGGATACACACAATTTTGCAAAGTCCCTTTTATTCCTGGAGAGAGTCTTATTTATTTTTGAAGAAATAATGTGGCAATTTAGAACCCAGAGAGGTTTATTGTCTCAGTGCAGTGGTGAACAATTTGACGAGGACTGTCGTGTCACAGTTCTATGCGTGGAAATTCCTTGCTGCTCCAAGGGCAGAGAGAGTTCCATCCATAATTGGATAAAATACAAAATGATGTGAAATTACTCAACATTTTTCTTCCTGCAGATGGAAAAAAATTGGGCATTTCCAGATAAAAGATTGCTGACTACAGGAGCCACTGCTTTCTGCATCTGTTAAAACAGAATCGGCTCACAACTATGCCATATCATTAGATGATTTTGAAAGCAGCATCTCTTTTTCCCTTAGAATAGCTTTCTTGATTTATTGGAACAGAAGAAATATTGTCAAAATATCAATTTATAGGATACTCCTTTAGAAAATCTGATTTAGTGACTCACCCCAAGAACTGCAAATGTGTTTCTGGTGTTTCCCATCTCATTTTTATGATACAATGAACATAAGTTGGTTGAGCATGCTTAAAACTCAGAACCAGATAATTGTTCCTTGATTCTCTGCTGCTATTAAATAAGATTTATCATCAATGTTCAGCTATTTTTATTTCATATGCAAAAAAGAAAAAAATTAGAGAGGCTGTATTCATTTTAGATATTAATTATATTTTTTCTTTAAATTCAAATATAAAGTTTGTTTCACAGTATTTTTATTTGTAAGGGTCTTGGTTACTTTTTACTGTTTTTGCCTTATTCTCTTTTTAGATATCTCCCCCCCCCAAACAAATTAAGAACAACATTAAGCCATACATATTATAGGTGTGAATTCCATTCTATTCCAGGGACATGTATTACTTATTTTAGGAATATCAATATAGCATTTAATTTGATTTTTTTGTGTGTAAATACCTCAAAATACTGACGACTCCTCAGGTATAGGTGGAAGAGAATCTGCCGTTTGAAGAGAAGCCTGCCTGACTTCATGGGTAGGGTGAAGCCTCAGGGTTATAGAGCTCGCCAGAGCTACCATTCCAATGCTCAACACAGATGTCATTTGCAATAGGACCTATGACCCCAGAGCTCCAAATATGACTCTAAATTTATCATTTGTAGAATATACTAGGGAGCAGGGCCAATAACTTCCACGTAGATAGTAAGTGTTTGAGTCTTGGTTGAATGAACTAATGACCAATGCTTTAATGAAATCTATAAGAAAATATAAAGGTGAAGAATGGTCTGTTTTCTCTTAGGTGGAAGACAGAGAGAAAGAGAAACAAAAGAAACCTTAGATAGATGAGGAGAGACTTCAAAACATAGTGAAAGGGGGTTAAGGAGGGGGGAGGAGATGATTTAAAGAAAACAGTTCAAATAATGATGATGGTTTTTTTGTTGTAAAAAAAAAAAAAAACATGAAAACACGGTGAACTATATCTAGGTGATTATGCCCAGACCATAAACAGAGTACCTACCTGTGACAGTGTGGGAAAACAGTTCAAATATATATATATATATATATATATATATATATATATATATATATAATTAAATAGTGTTATGTACATATGTAAATAGCATCAAACTCAATAACATGCACATAAGAGGGTACAGGATGGGAAACCCGCCAAGTCCTGTATGCATGCATGCTTCTATTACTCTGAACCTTGTTTTTTTTTTTCTTTTTTTTTTATTGGTGCACTGTATTCATACATCGTAGTGGGATACAAACTTTTGTAGACATACATGCACACATCGCCCAGTCAGCCCCCACCCGATCCCCACCCCATTCTCTCCCCATCCCTCCCTCCCATGCTTGGCTTAGTGGTTGACGTCTAGTATTATAGCAATTTATCCAAAATTAAAAATGATAATCTCTCATAACAGTTTCATTTGTCTGATACCAAGCTTTTGATTACTTAAAGATAACATTTCAATATTTCCTTTTATTTTCTTTCTTACCAGAGAATATTTTTTTTCTATTTTTTTAGGTGAAACTATCATATATTTATATATTTGAACCTTGTTTTGATGTGTAATTACAATGCACCAATAAAAGTATATACAAAGGCAAAAAGAAGAGTGAGCAAAATAACCATGTATATTAAATAAAAAATCAACAGATGCGAAAAATATATGTACTTTTGATTCCATTGGAAAATTCAAAAGTACATTATGCTGTATTTTGTCTGACTATTTTTGAAAAGCACAGAGCTTATATGGTGAACACTTTATTGTTTCCTAGGCACGATACAACCTTAACATATCCAGGTGTGTATTATACATGATATTAATAATGACATTTGACTACTTTAGTTATATGGAGAACAAAATTAGTGAATATCCATAATTGCCTGGCTTCAGAAGGGTGGGCAATTTAATTTCAATAATACTGAAATTCACTAAAGTGACAGTTATTTAACTACTGATACTTCGCCTCTATTAGCACTTTGTGTTTTTTTTTTAATCCATAAAACCTCACCTATTTCATTTAATAAGACCGAGAAGACTAAGGAACAGCACTCTAATACTATGTTGTTTTATATCCTATTTAATGATGAGGGTTTGTTATGCAAACACATTTTACATTGAAGGGAACTAAGAGAGTGGCTAAGTTTCTCTGTGTCACTAAATTTTTAAACTGTGTGTCAAGTCTCGTTAGTGGCAACATGGCATTGTACACTTCGCCAGAATACAGCCTGTCAAATCTTTCTCACAGTACTGTACTCTGATTCATTATTCAAAACGTCTTTTTTGGATGAAGTGCAGAATATCGCTTGATACGGTACTTTCCCATCTTGTTGTGCTAATGTGGAAGTAAACTTTTGCCATAAAGAGGCAGGTATTTTTTTCGTGAGTAAAATCAGTTGATAGGACATTTATACAAACAGGAAAATTATATTTGATTTTCTTACATAATGATCATTATTGAGATCGGCTTCAATGTTAAATACAACCCGGAGTCTTTGTAAGTATAATCAATCAAACATACTCGCATGAGCTTTGTTACAGAAAAATATCATGAAAACTTTCAAAGTAATATTTCAGGAGCCTCCTTCGAAATGGAAGCAAAAGGACTTTTTTTTATTTGCTGATCTATGTTTTTCTCATCTCAGATATTTTTGGCCACATAGTTTCCCCAAACCTTCCAAATCCTTCCTCAGTTAGAGCTGCAAAATATGTCGAACGAACGAACACCAGGATTCCACACCTGGGCTTTTGTCACTGCAGCTTCGGGCAAGTCAGCAAGTCCTCTTTGAAATTTTTACCTGGTGCCATCCACCTGACTGAGGCTTCCTTGAAGCAATTTTGAAACATATCGGCCAAGTATCAATGAGGTCTGGAAATTCAAGCTGTCATCTCTGTGAGCGATTGGGAACTTTATCTCTTGCATCTGTTCTTTTCCATGAGCTTGGGCACATGAGCACATGACTGTTGCTAGGAAACGCAGAGATGGAGTCTTCCGGCAGCCAGGAGAGGAGCATAAATAAGGGCCTGCAGATCTACCCAGTCATCAGAGCACGCGTGCTTTTCCACTGCTCACCCTATTGCAGCTGAATTTTGCTCTAAAACCCAAACTTGCTTAAATTAGTCCAGGCTGCCAAGCGTCTACAAATATCTTAGCTAAAATTAAAGACATCACAGTGAGTCATTGTGAAGTCTCCCATCTATAATTGATTAGGTGGTATGCAGTCTTAAATCTAAGAAAGTACAGTTTGTCTCTTATCCATGGTCTATTGTCTTAGATGTATAGCACACGGAATTCTTAGGTGGTTCAAGAGCTTTGTTTTATGATTCATTCATTATATTGTAATGATTAAGCTGATAGGCGTTGAGCAGCGTAGGCAACAGAAAGAGGAGTCAGACATTGCTTCTGCACAGAAAGGATTTGCAGACTAGAGAGCAAAATCAATTGTGTAAACAACTAAATGATAAAACCACAAGAGGGGGGCAACTATGCCAACATTCAGGCTTCTGGGCTTTTCCTATTGAGAATATTAAAGATAAATACTCAGAATGTGTGGAGACTGACTTTAGATTTACAAATGGGCACTCTGGAAGTTGTGAAAAAGGCACTCTCGTAGAAACAAAGAACATTAGTAAAGTTTGTAAGTAAATCGAAGATGAAGGAGGGATTTGTTCACATGTTAGATGTAAAAAAAAAAAAAAAAAAACCATGAAAACACAGTGAACTATATCTAGGTGATTATGCCCAGACCATAAACAGAGTACCTACCTGTGACAGTGTGGGAAAGGTCAGGAGCTTCCTCAGAATGGTAATGAGACTTTTCTTTCTTGGATAATTTCAGTGGCTCTGTTAATTATAAGGTATTTCCAAGAGTTTATTAAAATCCCTGCATATTTCTTCCTAAGTCTATTACTTAGAGTCTTGTTGAAATTATTTCTAATAATAGCGCCTTGAAGAATTTATAAATGAGATTGTACCTCCAAAAGTAGCATTTTTTTTCTTCTAAAAACTTAAAAGGGATGCACAGGTACTAGCCAATAAAGATAACTAAAGGACCAGATTTATTTTTAATCTCGTATCTGTGCACTCCAATTAAGCATGGCAGTGAGGTTAATAGTGGCCCTTCTGTATGTGCGCAGAACAGTGTCTGGACTGTGATTTCCTAAAGCTCTCCTTCCTCCTCTCCTCCTCCCCAGCCCTCTCTCACATTTCCACTCCTATATCCGCCATTTTCCTGATGCTTCTTTCCTTTCCTTTTTTTCCCTCTAGCTTCCACATATGCGAGAATCCATACTGCCTGTGGTTATGTTGAAGTCGGCTTAATTACTCAGTTACAACAGCTTTTCTAGATAGTAGGGCTTAGTTTTAAATGTTTGATTAGGCCAGGCGTGGTGGCGCACGTTTGTAATCCCAGCATTCGGGAGACTGAGACCGGAGGATCAGGGTTCCCGGACAGCCTCAGCTACTTAGTGAGGCCCTCTGCAACTCAGTGAGACCCGGTTTCAAAATAAAGAATAAAAAATAGGGCAGGGGATATAGCTCAGAGGTCAAGTGTCCCTGGGTTCCATCCCCAGACCGGCAAAAAAAATATATATATATATATATATATAGATAGATAGATAGATAGATAGATAGATAGATTTGATTAGGAAATGATGTGCCCAACATGTTACTAAAACATAGCATAGAAGGTAACCCAATGCTGCTACAGGTGACTTGATCCATACATTCTATTGTTTTTTTTCTTGGCTTTTTATTTATTTAATAAATTTATTCTGAGTACTTATGTAATGCTAGGTATCATGTCAGAAGATTAAAAAAAAATACATAACACAGGGTTTTCCCTGCAAGAAACTCACAATATTGTGGGAGAAACAGCAAAGTAAATTGTTAATTTCAAGGTGATATAATGGTTTTGAGACAGAGGTTTTTAAATTGTATTCGTACACTATAGTCCCACATCATAATGTGGATCATGTTGACAATGGCATATATTCACCCTTCCCCTCCCCTAAGCTTCCCCTTTGCCATCCCTCCAAATACCGAATGTCCGGGTTAGCAATGTTATATTCACATGTATACACACTTTTGAATGTAGCTCCTCCATTAATGAACCTCAGCCTTCTTCCTCCCCTGCCCCTCCTTTCTAGCTTTGCTGAGGTTTCCCCTCCATTATATGGAGTCCCTTTAGTATCCCTAATACTCCCTAGCTTGGGCATATTAGAGAAAACATTATCTCCCTTCTCTTTCTGTGCTTGGCTGATCTCACTTAACATAATGTTCTCCAGGTCTTTTCCTCTTCTTGTGGATGGCATGATTCTGTTATTTATTGTTTAATAGAATTCCATTGTGTGTATTTCCCAAAATTCTGCAATTCATTCATCCACTGATGGAGACCTAGGTTGGTTCTGTATCTTGACTATTGCAAATTGTGCTGCTCTGCACACGGGTATGCATATGCTTCTGTAGATCTCTTATTTTAACCCCTTTGGAAAGATATCCAGGAGTGGTATAGCCAGATCATATGGTGGATCCATTCCCAGTTTTTTAAGGAATCTCCACACTGATCCCCAAAGCAGCTGAACTAGTTTACACACCCACCAACAATGTAAACATACATTAAAAAAATACACACACTTCTTTGGTGCATGGCGATTACACTGCATATTGAGGTACAGAGTGATAGGAACATACACGAAAACAACTCATGGAGCTTCTGCCGCCAGGAGAAGGTTCCAGGTAGGTTCCAGCTGCTTCTCCCCCTCATCCATATGTTCTTGTATGTTCCAACTAGATGTCACATTGATAGAGACCTCTGTTTGGTCACCAGCCTATTTCATGTTCAAAGTTGCTATTGTGCCAGGTATGGTGGCCCATGCTTGTAATCCCATTTATTGGGAGACTGATACAGGAGGATTGTAGGGTCATGGTCAGCCTCAGCTTCCTAGTGAGGTCCTCTACAACTTAGCAAGACCCTGTTTCAAAATAAAGAATAAAAAATAGGGCTAAGGGTATAGCTCAGAGGTAGAATGCCTCTGTGTTGAATGCCAAGTATTGCAAAAAAAAAAAAAAAGCCACCAAAGATGCTATTAACCTAACTGCAAAATAGTGATATTTTTGGAAATATTTGGGCTATTTCAATCCAAGTATCACCGAGGTATTAGGATGCGAGGCCAGCAGTAAATCCAGAGGCTTACCCTACGGGAGGAATCTCATTTCTTTGAAAGCATAGATGTATCAATGCAGTAGAATTAGTTTTTCATGAAATAAGAATCTTAAGTCCTCTATAGGACAGGTAGGATTTTTATTAATCAAAAATACAAGCTAAATTCTGGAACAAATCTAACTGGTAGGAGAAATCCTTGAGAGACTAAATATTCAATGGGAGCCTTTGGCGGGGTGGAACCTAATGAAATTCAGGCCTGCTCTGGACAAGAGGATGAAGGGGACCCAAAGTAAATATTTCTTCAGCTTGAATATGAAGAAAGTTCATTGCAGAAAGATAGGAAAACAAAGGAAAGCTCTTTAAAAAAAACTCTGAATCAAACTTGGTTAGAAATCTATATATAATGTCTGCGTTCAAATTTATGTACAATACTGTTGTGCTGAGAAATAGAATCTAGTTATAAACCAAAACTAATGAGACCAGAGACACAGACCACAGGGAATGCTTGAAGAAAAAAACATAAAAACAGGGACTCGACTCTGTAGGGAATAGACCCTGTAAGTCTTGAGCTCCTAATCAAAGAATGATTTATGTTGCTACAGAGATGAGAAGCCATTTAACATTTATGAAAAAGTCGTGGGCTGAGCAAATTGAGGATAAAATATTAATAATCAAATTTGCTGCAGGTTGTCTGGCCCTGGATCTCATTACAGTTTCTATGCTCACGGCCTCTCCCCACGACCAAAAAGACCTCCTGCATCTAAACTGGCCTCAGTCTTCAGTGCCTTTCTGCTCAGACCTCCCCCCATTCTTTTAGAACCTTTCACTGTTTTATGAAAAGACTAATCAGTGCCAGTAAGATCATGTTTGATACAAGCTTAAAAATTAACCTCCTTCAGGTTAAAAGGTTTATACCTTATAAGCACTTATCAAATATATTCAATAATTTGAATTGTAGAGTTTTTTTGTTCTGTTATTTCTTTTGGTGCTAAAGATTGAACTCAGGAGCCATTTTAACTCTGACCTATACCCTTAAACCTATTTTATTATTTTTTTATAAAAAGTCTATCAGTAAGTTGCTGATGCTGGCCTTGAACCTGTGATCCTTTTGTCTCAGCCCAAGTACTAGGGCTTCAGACATATACAACGTTGCCTGGCTTGTCTGTTTTTTTTTTTTAATATATATATATATATATATATATATATATATATATATATATATATATATATATACTATGTTTTGTGAATAGCTACTTAGGTTAGGGAAAATATATCAATAATTTAAAATTTATGGCAAGTGTTTTGCCCCTATGGAGCGCTCCCTCCAGCTGAGCCTACAGCTTCCTCATAGAGTCAGATGCATGATCATGAGATCAATACAATCATTATTAGAGAATATCCATTATGTGGAGAAAATCGGATAACATAAGCAGAGGTGTACAAGAGAGAGTCTTGGGGACGGCGAATCTCATTTTAGACTCTGTACAAGCTAACTGTTGTAGCTTTAGCGACTACTCATTTCACTGAGCCAGAAATTTTTCTTTCCCAGCAAAAAAGAAATGAGAAACAACAAATACAACCTGCAGTTTTCATTTATTATTATACCAGTTTTTTATTTTTATTTTTATTTTTTTATTTTTTTTATTCTTTCTTTCTTTCCTTTTTTATTTTTTATTTTTTTTTTATTGGTGCACTGTATTCATACATCGTAGTGGAATACAAACTTTTGTAGACATACATGCACACATCGCCCAGTCAGCCCCCTCCCAATCCCCACCCCAGTCTCTCCCCATCCCTCTCTCCCATGCTTGGCTTAGTGGTTGACATCTAGTATTATAGCAATTTATCCAAAATTAAAAATGATAATCTCACATAACAGTTTCATTTGTCTGATACCAAGCTTTTGATGACAAACGATAACATTTCAATATTTCTTTTTACTTTCTTTCTTACCAGAGAATATTTTTTTCTATTTTTTTAGGTGAAACTATCATATATTTATGTATTTATTTTTCAGAAAAAAAATCTATCCTAATATGGAATATGGACTCTAGATACCCAAAACGATCTTGAAAAAGAACAAAGCTAGAAGATATATATTTTCTGATTTCAAACCATATAAAGCTACAATAATTGAAACAGTGTAGTACTGTTCTAAACACAGATATATAAACCATTGGAGTTAAATAAAAGCCTAGAGCGAAATTCTTCCCTATATTGTCAAGTTATTTTTGACAAGGTTTCCATGAACATTTGGTGGTGGAAATAATAATCTTTTAACTAAATATTGTTGAAAAATAATAATTACATGGAAAAGAATAAAATTAGACCCTTACCTAACACCATATACAAATATTAACTCAAAATAGATAAAAGACCTAAATATAAATCTTAAGACTATAAACTTTTAGGAGAAAATCTGGGTCATAAAACCTCACAACATTGAAATTGGCAGTGATTTCTTGGATATGATTTCAATGGCACAGGTAACAGAAGAGTATACAAACTCCCTAAAAAAAAAAAAATATTGTATATCCAAAAACAATGTAAACAGAGTTAAAAGTTACTAATGGAATGGGATAAAATATTTCCAAATGCTATATCTGAAGGTATATTAATATTCCAACTAGAAATCCTAAAAATTAACAACAATAAAGGCAAACAATACCATTTAGAGATAGGTAAAAGACTAACATAAATAATGAATCTCCACAGATAACCAATCTTAGTTGTCTGTTGGATGGAAAATCTTGTTTCTCTGGTTCTGGTGTGTGTTACCTATTTCTTCTTTGTAGTTAATCTCTTTGAGTATTTTCTCTAGTGCTGGTTTTGAAGACATAAATTCCTTCAGTTTCTGTTTGTCATGGAAGCTTCTTATTTCTCCATCTAATTTAATAGAAAGTTTTGCTGGGTAGGAAATTTTTGGCTGGAAGTTGTTTTCTTTCAGAGTTTGGAATATGTTACTCCAAGCCCTTCTGGCTCTCATGACTTGGTTTGGGAAGTCTGGAGTGATTCTAATTGGTTTGCCTCTGAATGTCACTTGGCCCTTTGCTTTTGTTGCCTTTAAGATTCTCTGCTTGGCTTCCACATTGGTCATTTTGACAATTATGTGGTGTGGGGATCCTCTTCTCCGATCCTGTCTAAAGGGAGTTCTATAAGTTTCCTGGACCTGTGTATCAACCTCTTGCTCTATGTTTGGAAAATTTTCTGCTACTACTTCCTTGAAGAGATTGCTGATCCCTTTGGTTTCACTTTGTTTTCCCTCCTCTATTCCAATTATTCTTAGGTTAGCTCTCTTAAAATGGGCCCATATTTCTTCAACGTCAGATTCCTGCTGTCTGATATTTTTTTCTAGATTAGAAACTATGTGTTCATTTTTGGAATGATCATCTTCTAAGAGTGAGGTTCTGTTCTCCATGTGTTCTAATCGGTTGTTTGTGCTTTGAATTGAGGCCTTTACTTCATTAATTGCATCCTTTATCTCTTTTTGGCTCTCTCTGAGTTCTTTTAGAAGTACCTCTATTATTTCTACAGTTATTTTCCTGATTTGATCTTCTAGAAATCTCTGATTTTCTGTTTTATCGGGTTCTGATGTTGTGGGGTTGTGGGCATTCATTGCTCCAGTATTATTCCTCTTTCCCATGATTTCAGAAGTTTGTGCCTTCTCTGGGTTCTTCCCTTGGGTCACTATGATTTCACTTAAGGTGTTCTGGATCTCAAGTCAGTAGTATCTCAGACCCCACTACTGCTTTACTGGGTTGTATCACAGAGTCTCCGACCCAGAGAGTCGATAGAGGCTGCTTTAGACTGTGGGGGGTGCCAGGTTGCACGTTCTCCTATGGTGTGATATCTCTGCCACCGCCACTCCCCCACTGGGTCGTCCCAGGGAGTACAGTACTGGGATTTCTCCTCTGGGGCCCACAATTTGACTCACTGTTCTTGAGTTCGCAGATGTAGCTGTACTGGACTCGGTGAATTCGATGCTGCTGCTGCCGGTGGTAATATGGCGCCGCTGCTACGCCTTCGGCCGTGAGGCTGGCGTATTTCTTTTTGGTTTTGAGTTCCACTCTGAATCCCAGCAGCGTGTGCTGAGCTCAGCCAGTGGGAGCTTGAGATTCTCCCTGTGCCGAGAAATCCTGCCTGGCTGTTCCGCAGCGGCTCACCTCGGCTTGCTGTAGCCCTCCCCAGTTTTTTTTTTTTTAAAAGAGTCCTTTGGTTGACATTGCAGGAGTCAGAGGAACTTTGTTCTTACTTGGAGGCTTTTTATCCTTTGTTGAAAGTTAAAGGTATCAGGATTTGCCAACAGCTTTCTAATTTCCTTTCCTTTTCCCCCTTTCTTACTTCTTTACTCACATCGGCGTTGTTTTTCTCCTAAATTAAACACAATTCCATAAGAATATAAATATGTCTAAATAGTTGGCTTCACCCTTTTATTTCTTTCCTTCCTTAATTGTGTTTTCTATCTTCCCATGTAGATCTTTATTACTTTCTTGTATATCACAGATGTATTATTATTCAGCTTGAAAAAAATTAAATACATGATAATAAAACAATGGACTCACTATATTGGGCTCTTTTTTTGTTTGCTTGGGGTTTTTTTGTTTGTTTTTTTTTTTTGTTTTTTGTTTTTGTGGTTCTGGAGATTTGCCGGGGTCCAGCCCTAGCATGAGTTGAGGTTCGTGTGTTGGTGATAGAGGAGCCGAGGTCGAATGAGAGAATTGCCACACAAGATCAATCTTCTCCATTTTATTTAGGATTTGTTACAATTTTTATATTTTATTTTTTGGCAGAAAAGCAAGGGCATAGCCATGCAAGCAGGATCTCCAGGACGAGAAAAGTTTTATTTTTTATATAGAGTTTAGGGCAAGGGTGTCAAGCATTTAAATAACCATAATATGCTTTGTCTCACTTCACAAGGCTGACTCAAACCTAATCTTATACAGTGGCTCAAACTAAAGTCAGTTTGAACTTAATGTTTGGCCCAATAACTTTATCCTTCGGAAAAAAATCTTTGCTGCCTGAGTCTCTCACAAGCCGCTGCCCATTAGTTTTAGTTATAATGTTTATACATAAAATTCCAATTATACATATTGATCCAAATAATCATAAAATATGTTTTTAAAGAAAGGAATGCTAGACATCCTTCATGGGGGATCTACGCCTTTGTGAATCCCCTGATCGAGCTTTCTCAATATCTGCATAAAATTCTGTAGCAGAGATTGAAATCAGGGGCATTCTACCTCCAAGATACATCGGTAAGCTTTTTTGTTTGTTCATTAATTTTTTTTCTAAACAAGATCTTATTAGGTTGCCTTTTTTTCTTTTAGACTAAAGTAATGTATTTGATTAATATTTTCTGAATGTTTCTTATGATCCTATAGTACATAAAGTATATAAAGTGGATCTGTACATATACCAAAATCAATCTCTTTCAACTGCTTTAGGACACTAATCTTGTTAATATATCATTTGCAAACATGTCAGTTAAATGTATGTGTATTGAATATAAATATTTGTTTTAGTATTTATTTAAGCATTTATTAGAGATATACAGAAAAATATTCTATATCCCTCAGTAATTATTTCTGCACCCTACTCCTTTGTCCTGAGAGATTTCCAAAGCTATTGTCTGGTTAATCTAAACTATGACTGGTCATACAAAGACCTTAGGGTTGAAACAAATATCAACAACTATCGTTGCTTTATGAAGCCTACTAACTTGGGGGCATGCCCAGAGTTGCATCACAAAATAATGAAACAGGCAGGTCTGGAGTCCTGGTTGGACATCCCAGGAGGACTGTCTCGCATCCGGATGGGCTGTTCTTCCCACAGTGTAGCACAGCTGATGGAAATTCTTTTAAGACCAAGCACATGTATTATGTATGTGCATTGTGTCTGTGCTTTGGGGGAGTGATAGCAAAATAAAACTATTTCCTTCAAATAAACAAATTATCTGTGGAAGTCACAAACAGTATCTGATGATGATAGAGTGAGTTTCAGAAAGTACTTGAGAGCAAAAATATGCTCTTAAAGAAAATTGCCTTTGAAAATGTCAATGTGATTATTATCCCTATCTCTTTAAATATAGATACATGCACATAAATTGAACACATATATTTATTTCTAACATATTTTCCTATGATTTCCCCTGTCGCTTTACTTAGACTCAAACTTCAGAGATATATTTAACCTGCTCGTATCTACTTTTCTTCCTACCATCCAGAATTAGTTCCCTTTGAGATTCTAGCTCAGCACGGTGTAAGTAAACCAAACCAAAACCACGACTATGGTTTGAAAATGGACTGTCCTCCACAGAATCACGTGCTGAACACTTGGCTCTCAGTGTAAAAGAGTTGACGTGGCAGATCCTTGTAGAAGCTGGGCCTCCTGAAAGGTCATTATATCATGGAGACTCTAGGCTAATGAGTGGATTAGTGCTTGGGGAGCAGTGGGTGTGTTTCAAAGATCAGACTAAATTCCTTAAAAGTGTGTTTGGTATAAAACAGTGAGCCTGATCCCTCCTTGTTCCCTGTCTCACTGTGTGATGGCTCCCTCCCTCTCACAGGCTCTTCTGCTATGAGGCATCATAGCATCTTATGATATATCAAGAAGGCCCTTAACAGAGGTGGGGCTGCCTTCTAAAACTGGCACTGAATAAACTCCCTATAAAGCACCCAGATTCAAGTAGCTTTGGTAAAATAAACTAAGATATTCACTTTAATCCATTTTTAAAAGTATTTCCTCAGAGAGCTCCATAATTCAAACCTCCGTGTGTGTGTGTGTGTGTGTGTGTGTGTGTGTGTGTGTGTGTGTGTGTTTTACTGGGGATTGATCCTAGCACTCCACCTCAAAGGTACGACCTCAGTCATATTGTATTTTATCTTTTCTGTTTTTAAATAAGATTGTACTAAATTTCTGAGAGTCTTATTAAATTGCTGCAGTTTTTTTTCTAACTTGTGATCCTCCAGTCTCAGCCTCCCAAGTGTTAAGATTACGGGCATTTGCCACCTCTTCCAGCTCCAATTGCCAATTTTAAAAGTATTTATTGTTCAAAAAGAGTTTCTTTTTTATTTTAAAGCTCTTTGTGTATAAATTTAGACTAGTTTTTATGCTTAGACTGAAAGTGATGTCATCTCTACAATTTTCCTCATTTCTTTTAGAAGAAAGAACAAGGAATTTCTATACAATTTAGGTAAATAATACTAAATGAAATTAAGTGTTCTGAATAGGATGAATCAAACCAATATGAATACGGATAAAGTATAATATGATAATAGGGGTGTACAGATAAATGATAAAAACTGAAAAATGGCCCATTCAACAAATTGTTTTCTTTTTAGAGATAAAAATGTCTAGTACCAAATCATTTGAGGGTATATCTAATGCACTCACACACACACACAAACACACACACACACACACACACACACACACACAAACACACTAAGGCAGGTCTTATATATGTAATGCATATACACAAATTCAATAACTTTTGGTGATACTACTATATCTAAGCTATGTACCCAGATCTCCCTTGTTTTATTAAACATGGTCTACCTAAGTTACTGAGGAACTTACTACATGACTGAGGCTGACCTTGAGTCCTCAAACCTCCTGTCTAAGCCTTCCAAGTACTCAGATTACTGGTGTCCACCACCGCAGCTGGCTCAAATTTGGTGAACTTTAAGGAAGTAGAATAACGGAATACTTTACTAGCATTCTGTGTAGTCCATTTTCTGTTTTATTGAACAAACTCCCCAAATATGCATAACTTATAACCAAAAGAGAGATATTTAACTCCCAGTTTGCATGTTGAAAGTCTGAATACCTTGATACCAGCGCTGGTGCATGGTGCAATCTGCATGGCTGTATCTCATCATGGCAGACGATATCAGGGCAGTGAAGCAGCAAGGCGAGCTCATACGGGAGACAGGAATCCAGAGCATAAGGAGGGGCCAGATCCCCTCTATTATAATGACTCTGGCATGGGAAGGAACTGGGGATCTCATCAGAACAAGGTTAAGCACTGATGAAGGCAATGTCCCCAATAAGCTTGCTCTAGATTTCATCTGTTAAATGTCCCACTACTCTTAACATTATAACAGTGGGAACTATGATTCCAACACACGAACCACTGGAAATCACATGGAAACTAAATCCAAACCATAAGACCCACTAAGTAGGGGAAGGATATGTCATGATCAGAGACAACTTGTTGGTCGGTGATATATCTTTTCTTGACCATTCATAAATTTTACTTGGCCAATGGAGGAAATGGTCTTAGAATTTTGTATGGCAAGGAAAAAAAATCTTTGTTTCATCAAGCTTGTTAGCTGCTGTGTGCTTCTTTTCAGCTGGGCAT
Organism: Muscardinus avellanarius; assembly: GCF_963383645.1. NCBI lineage: Eukaryota > Metazoa > Chordata > Mammalia > Rodentia > Gliridae > Muscardinus > Muscardinus avellanarius. The sequence continues at coordinate 8,961,616 of NC_137803.1, forward strand.
AGCTTAACTAGAAGCCTTAAAAAATGGCTGGCGGGAAACCAAATACTTAGGAGTTCTGAGCATTTTAATCTGTTTTGAACTTAAATTTGGGATTTCAACCAACAAGGGAGATATTTCATAAATTAATGATGCAGTGGTAGAGATTGATGATGACCCGGTGATTGCATGGTCTAGGTAGGTAGAGTTTATTAACCGGACTTGAGGAAAAATATCAGAAAGCAGAACTTTCAGATGTACATCAGAGTTCTTTATTTTTTAATATATATATTTTATTTTTATGTGAAACATATTGAAATAGCGTACATTCAGACTGTGCTTGGTGCCCTCTCTCCCCACACATCCCCTTCCCCCCTCCCAACAATGAGTGTCTACCTTAACCATGCTATACGTATTGTAGTCATACATCTTAATGGGGTACAGATGGTAGAGGAATACACGCACACATCACTCATTTTAGCCCTTCCCCAATTTCCACCCCATTCCCTCCACCCTTTCTCTTCTGTTTGGTTTAGTGATTGACTTCGATATGTTTGTGAATGTATCTGATTTTTTATGGATAGCTCTAAGGATCCATTTTCTCTTATCTTTGTGTGTGTGTGTGTGTGTGTGTGTGTGTGTGTGTGTGTGTGTGTTTTGAGTGTGTGTGTGTGTGTGTGTGTGTGTGTGTGTGTGTGTGTGTGTGTTTGAGTGTGTTTATGTGTGTGTGTGTTACTGAGTACTGAACGCAGGGGCATTCTAACTCCTAGTTATATATACCCTTAGTCCTGTTCTTTATTTTTATTTTGAAACAGGGTCTCACTAGGTTGGTGAGAGTCTCACTACTTGCTGAGAATCAGCCCTGCAATTCTCCTGTCTCAGCTTTCCAGATGCTGGTATTACAAGCCTTTGCCACCATCAGAAATGCCTTCACGATCTTGGCTGCCAGGATTCTATTTCAAAGGCAACCATTTTCTGTGAAGGAATATGAAGAGGTGAGAAAATGTGAGGAGAAAATGTGAGAAAAACTCTATGTCAGCTTTACTAGCGGACTTTCACTTATGGTTCATTGACTTTGTCACATAAATATCATTAGATAAATAAAACATTCTCAGAAATTAATTAGTCTTGGCCATGTATGTTGCCACATCAAATTAATGTATGGATCCGCTGGTAAAGAAAAAGTGTTAAATGCATTTCTAATTTCAAGAATACTGCACTTATTGAATCCAGTAATTTTTATTATTTTTCTGGGTTGTAATATTTTCTTCGTTAAACACAAAGAATAGTTTGGATGCATATTTTGTGCCTCCCCGAAAATGTTGTAAAAATTAGTGCAATTTCTGAAATATCAAACTGTTAATCATATTTTGCCTTGCTAGAGGTTGTTGGAAAATAATTATCACCTTAAGCATGACATAAATTCAGTTAATGTTTTTAATTTCTGAGAAAAATAACATGAAAGAAGTCAAAGAGAAAGTGAATATGAAAATTGAAAGACAAATTTAAGAATAAATTATATTTAGAATTAAATTATTTACTTATTATAATACATATCTCATTGTGATGAATGCATGGTATATAATTTATAACCAAGTATGTTTATGTTTTCTCCTGCAAAAGTGGTTGAAGGCTAAATAATATATTTTTAATGGACTCCTAGGTAGGAAAATAATTTTTGAGTATTTTGAGGAAGAACATTTTTTATTTTTGGTGGTACTGGGGTTCTTGGTAACCCTTCTACCTTGGGGCTACACTCCCAGACACCTATTTTATATATATATATATTTTTTTTTTATTTGGAAACAGGGTCTCTTAAGCCAGCAAGGATGGCTTCAAACCTGCGCTATCCTCCTGTCTCTGCCTCACAAGCAGAGGAAGAACATTTTTATCTCACTCTGCATGCATGTGTGTATGAAATATTGTGTAAATTAATGCATTTTCAAAATTTCCAAAAATTATATTATTTTGCCTCATGTATTTTTGGCATACATATTTCTACTTATATACTCGCAGTTCATGATAGAATCCTGTTGTTTTATATTATATTTAATATATTTTACATTTTATATAAAATGTGTAACTATAATAAAAAGTATTTTTTGTGTAGTCATTAGAAAATTGTAAGTGGAAGACCTCAAGGTTAAAAGAAACAATTGTAAAGATTATAATGGATGAAAAATGGAAATTTAGATATTAAATTTTTGTCAGCTTTTGCAATTTTGTTTCCATTCTCATTTTTTATGTCTGGTGTATGAGGTAAGTATACATTAAGAAAACTGAAATGACATGAATCTTGATGATTAAATGCTTGGAAATAAAGTAATCAGTATGCAAAAATTAACTGGGCTGAGTAAAATATAGTTTCAACAATTCAAGAGTATTATTTTGTTATCATAACCCTAGCAAAATAAAAATGTGCAACATAAAAAGTATTTTTACTGTATAATTAATGAAAACTTTGACCACCAATTGGAAAAATAAAATGACAGATCTCTTGTGAGTCAATTGAACTGGAAACAGAGCCTACCCAGCAAGATCTCCTGAGGAAGGTGAAGATAAATGAGGAATTGTGTATCATAGAAGTGTCCTGTAAGGCTCTTTCAGGACATATTTGTCTCCATCTTTTGCTAGGTAGTATTTTATATTTTTATTCTCAGATTTCAATAGCGATACTGGAAATGCCCTGAGATGTCTTTATGCCATCTTCTTCGATCAGGCCTCAATGATTTGACAGAGACTTTATTTGGAGATGAAAGACCATTGACTTTATTCCCAAGGAGCCTATACTGTAAAATTGTGAGTAAGAGAACCCCTCATGAGGATCATCACTTTGGACACAAAATCAAGTAACGTAAGTAGATTTCAAGCTACAGTTTGTGCTCCCTAGGACTGAAGATATATTTTGATGCTTCTGTGCCCTTACATCAGTCCTCATTATGGTTCCACATGGATGTACCACTTCGAGATACTAAGACAGTTCTTAATTTTGACTGGCTTATAAAACCCAAGTTTCTTGACAGCATAAAAATGCCTTTTGTAATCATTCCCTCACCTTCTCCCTTGTCATCCCTTCAAGAAGTTTCTGGGAAGATTGCTTTTCTAATATATTTATTTGCCACTGTTTCCTTTCCGACTTTATGCTGTACCTAATTCTTTATTGTGTGTATTTCATTGTATTCCAAACTCTATTCAGTTACATCCACCTAGTTTCATTGTAGACATTAATTTCTTTCTGCAAGAAGATTTTCTGCCCTGAAAGTCAGGTTTCTTTTTGCATCCTCATAACACCACATTTGCAAGGAGCACTTATTTCATTTTTTAATTGATGCACTATAATCCTAAATCATGATGAAGTTCAGAGTAATAGCGGTATACACGCACCCAGCACTTAGTGAGCTGTCCCCAGCTCCCATCCCACTTCCTCACTCTCATGACATTGTGATTGGCATTGATAAATTTCTGTATTCATATCATGTCCATTGAAGTGATTATCTCACGGAGTCTCCCTTTCCCTCTGACCTTCCTTTCAGATACCTCTCCCTCACTCCACTATGGTTTCCCCTCCTCTGTCTGGGAGTTCATCCTGTGTCTCAATTTCTTTCTGGCTTTCGCATATGAGGGTAAGCATCTGACATTTCACTTTTTATGTCTGACTAATTTCACTTGGCATAATGTTCTTCAGTTCCATCTATTTTCCTTCAGATGACATACTTTTGTTCTTCTTTATGGTCGGCTTGAATTCCTTTGTGTATATATACCATGTTTTCTTTACATTCATCTATTGACAGACACTTGGGTTAATTCCACAATTTATCTATTGTATATCATGTTGCTATAAACACGATTATGTATACATTGCTATAGGATTGCCACTTTAATTGTTTTGGAGAGATATCAAGGAGTAGCATAGTTCGGTCATATTATGGGTCTATTTTTACATGTTGCTTTCTTTTTTATTGGTGCATTGTAGTCATACATCTTAATAGAGTACAAGATGGTAGAGACACCCATGCATACATCACTCACTTAGCCCTGCCCTAATTCCCACCCCATTTCCTCCCCCCTCTATCCTTCTTGTTTTTCGCTTAGTGATTGAATTTCATGTTTGTGAATACACATCATTTATATTAGGGAATTTCTCTCTCTCTCCCACCCCCCTTAATTAGGTTGCTTTATCATATATGTTTTATTTTATCATCTAGACTTCCTCCTATGATTCATTTACTGATCTCCATGGTATTTGTGGTTATTTATAAGCCACATGTTATTTATAAACATGTATAATTAGTAGTTGTGGTTATTTATAAGCCTACCAACAATGTATAAATATTCTTATTTCCCTACATTGTCACCAGCATTTATTGCTTGTATCCTTGACGACTGCCATTCTAACTTCAGTTAGGTAGAATTTCACTGTAGTTTAATTTGCATAATCCTGACTACTGATGCTGTTAATTTTTCATGTTTATTTGCAATTTGTATTTCTTCTTTTGAGAAGTGTCTATTCAGTTAAATTTACCATTTTACTTGGGATTTTTCCACAGGAGTCAATGTATGATTGATAAAAACCTAGAAATTAAACAAGAAACTTCAAGTCCAAATGAAATATCCCCTTAAGTTTTTTTCCATTAGTTTTATAGTTGGGGGCCTTATACATTTTTAATCTATTTTAAATTGATTTTTATATATGGTGAAATAAGAAACTTCAAAATTACTGAAAGAAGACATAAGAAAAATTTTCATGACAGTGGCCTGGGAAATATATTTTTGAATATGACCTCAATGGAACAAGGAAATGGAATTGCATAAAACTAAAATACTATCTGTAATTTTTTACAAGGATGAATCTGAAGAAAGTTATGTCAGAGAAGTAAGCCCAACACAGAAAGAACAACACACACACAAAAAAGCTCAAGTCATAGAAGTAGGCAATAGATAAAAATTACAAAAAGCTAAGAATGAGAAGTTGCTGGTCAAAAGAGATTATTTATTTATTTATTTATTTATTTATTTATTTATTTATTTATATGCGGGTCTAGGGATGGAACCCAGGGGCATTTGACCTCAGAGCTACACCCCCTGCCCTATTTTCTATTCTTTATTTTGAAACCGGGTCTCACTGAGTTGCAGAGGCCTCACTAAGTAGCTGAGGCTCTCTGTGAACCGTGATCCTCCAGGTCCCAGCCTCCAGAATGCTGGGATTACAAGCGTGCGCCACCATGCCCAGCAAAAAGAGATTTTAAATATACAGTAGGAAAAAGTTTTTAAATCTACATATTAGCAGAGTGATGGTAAAAAAAAAAAATGGACTGTATATTTCAAAATAACTAAAAATTTAGTCTGATTGTCTCACAATAAAAAGAGTAGATGGGGTGATGTATGTTAAATACCATGAGTTGATCAGTCTGAATCTCATATAAATATAAAAATATATCATAGCCAGGCATAGTGGCACATGACTGTAATCCCAATACTTGGGAACCTGAGACAAGAGGAGCTCAGATTCAAGACCAGTCTCAGAAACTTAGGAAGACCATCAAGAGCTTAGCAAGACCCTTGAAACAGTGAGACCTCTTTAAAACTAAAATTAAATAGATTATAGATAGGTAGATAGATAGATAGATAGATAGATAGATAGATAGATAGATAAATAGAGCTGGGCCTGTAGTTCTAAGGTAGAATATTACTGGCTTCAATCCCCAGTACATAAAATGCTCAAAACATAAAAACAAAACAAACAAAATTCATACCATATAATTGAAACTTAACACCTATTTAAAAATAAAAATTTCAAGTAAAACAATTTTAAAAATGAAAGCAAGGTGAAAACAACAAGTCATTTCTCAGTAATATAATTCCTACTATTCCATACCTACTCGATACCATCTGCCTTCTTAACTTAAACTTCAAACCCAATGGAACTTTATATTTTATCATTTTAAACACCAGATTGGTCAGCAGAGAGACAGGTTCTGCCCTTCAACACTTTGAAAAATTCTGTCAGTTACTACTTTAGCCTTGTATACTATTCATTTCCTAAAATTTTCCATCCTTTATCTAACAACCTGTCCTTTAAATACTAACTTTTAAACCTAGCTTATGAATATTTTTTTGCGGTACTGCGGATAGAACCTCGGGACATTCTACCTCCAAGCAACACCCCCCGCCCTATCTTTTATTCTTTATTTTGAAATAGGGTCTCACTGAGTTGTAAAGGGCCTCATTAAGTAGCTGAGGCTGGCCTCGAACTGCAATCCTCCTGTCTCAGTCTTCCAAATGCTGGAATTACAAGCATGCGCCACCATGGCCAGCTTGAATATTTTTTTCTAAAAGAAAAAATAAAATGATGCTTTACAGGAAATATCAAGTACCTCCATGCAGACCCAAAACATTATTTTAACATGAACGGTGCTTTCCATATGCGGAGCTTAAATACTCTCAAGGTTGCAGTAATACAATGCCCTAAAGTATCCAGGTTTTATAGTTCAAGTCCAGGAAGTCTAGATAAAAGGGTCTCTTTGTTCCAAAGAGTCACAAGCATTTCAGGAAGGAGTTAATTCAGTGCGTGCAAACATTCACAAAGGGACTGAACTTGGGAAACATTCAAAATACTGTGTCAGAGAAAACATGAGGATTACGGACAGCCAAAATCAATCTTTTCATCACAAAAAAGTCCTTCCTTCTAAAAGGACTCGTATTCTATGTGACCATAATTGCAGACCTGAATAGAATGTCCTTTCAATTTGGGGGCTGCAATCATCCGCTGAAGCATGTATTGATTGAAAAAGCCCCGTGAGAATTTTGATTATCCTCACATTTCTCACTTGGAGTGAAAGGGGCAGCTTTTTTTATTTCATTTTATGCAAAATTACAGTAATTGGTGTCTGACCTTTTTGGTATGGACTGCTAAGCATTACGCGGCTGGATCTTTTCACAGAATCAATTATTTTAATTATGGCTATCTGACAAGAAGAATCCAGGACATAAACAAGAAAAGAATATTTAAACAAAGTGGAAAACAGATTTGTTTCCTCTAGAATATAAATGTTCTATTAATTATAAAATTGACATATATATATATATATATGTTTTTAGTGTTTATGTTCTACATCCAATTTTTATTCCCATGTCATTATACTTTCATAGACAAAGATAATTTATGTAATGAATAAAATATGTTTCTTTCAAAGAAAATGCAAATAACAGACAAACTTAAGTAATGAAAATTTAGATAACTGACTTAAAAATACCAGAGTGATGTGGTGATTTCATTATTTTAGGGTGGCATTTTATTGGAAGATTCAGAAAAAGGTAGTGCAACATTATGAGAACTCTGTCTTTGTTGTGCAAACTAACATCCCATAGTCTGAAATTTATTTTAAAATAGCAATATAAACTGAACTCCAAGGCAAGAAGTATTATAGTGAACTAGTTTCATTTTAAAATTGATAGGACTTATTAGAATCCATTTCTACCACACGTAAAACCTGGTATTAAAGGAAGAAGTCTTCTGATTTAGGGGATGATGTCATTATAGTACAAACAGGAGGCTTTTAAATACACATCTTGATATTCTTAATATATTCCTCATATTTGTACTAATTCAAAACCATCACCTGCAAAGTTCTGTACTTGACCACATGTAGATGATTCAAACAGATTGCATCATTTCTAGGGAGCCAAGCTCTACAAAAAATTGAAATAATTTATTAAGAGAAATTTGCTTATATACATGAAACACAAAATATATGGATGTTGGGAAAAAGGTGAAATTGCCTACTTACAGTGATATTTGCTAGCTTGTTAATCATTTCACCAGCAAAAAAATATCAACATGAGAAAATATTAATATTGTGGTATCACAAAACCAAGGACAATTTCTGAAAAGAACTGGGCCTTTATAATGATATAAAAGAAATTCATAAGTATACTGGTATACATATTATGAGAGTCAGTAATGGTAATAGCAGACCATGCCTTGAAAGGAGAGAATTGATGACCAAATGAATGGTTTTTCTCATTGTGGAGAAGAAACACTGCATAAAATAAAGCACATTTTATTATATAGGAATGACCATTTGGGAAGATATTATCTACACAAAGTGTGAAGAGTCTCTTAGGATGATCTGCATTTTTTTTTTTTTTTTTTGGTGGTGGTACTTGAGTTCCTGGAAACCCTTTTACTTCTTGGCTACACTCCCAAACCTATTTTATATTTTTATTTGGAAACAGGGTCTCTTAAGCCAGCGCGGCTAGCTTCGAACCTGCGTGATCCTCCTGTCTCCGCCTCCCAAATGCAGGGATTACAAGTCTGCTCCACCACGCCCGGCTAGGATGATCTGTATTTTAACCATGATGAAAGAAAAACAGCTGTGTGCAAATATTAGAATTCATCAAATATACTACTACTAAAATAAGGAAATCTGTATTTTTTTCCAATTTTTATTGGTGCATTGTAGCCATACATTTTAATGGGTATAAAATGGTAGAGGCATACATGCAGAAATTACTCATTTATCCCTTCCCCAATTCCCACCCCATTCCCACCCCCTCCCTCCTTCTCATGTTTGGCTTAGTGATTGGCCTTGATGTTTGTGAATGGGCATCATGTGCTTTAGTGAAATTCAATTTTTCACCTCCCATTCCTCTTAGTTAGGCTGACTAAACTCACTTAGCACTGACAAACTATGGGACCAGCCAAGATGTCCATGGACAGATGAATGGGTTACAAACTCTGGGATATGTACACAATAGAATTATACTTAGCCATAAAAAAGAAGAAAATTACGTCATTTGTTGGGAAATCGATGCAAAATTTTCATGTAAAGTACACATCTATAAAGTTACTAGATAAGGAATGCAAATATGTTTATAAAACATTAAATAATACATCATAGAATTCATTGAAAAATAAAATAAACTGTCAATTAAGAAGTAGAACAGCCATGTAAATGGAGTGACAGGAAAGGAGAAAATAAAAAGCAAAGAGAAAAGACTTGAAGAAATGAAGTCCAGCCGAGTGTGGTGGCGCATGCTTGTAATCCCAGCATTTGGGAGGCTGAGACCAGAGGATCGCGGTTTACAGATAGCCTCAGCTACTTAGTGAGGCCCTCTGTAACTTAGAGACCCTATTTCAAAAAATAAAGAATAAAAATAGGGCAGGGGCTGTAGCTTGGAGATCGAATGCTCCCGAGTTCCATCCCCGGACCCGCAAAAAAAAGAAAAGAAAAAAAAAATGAAAATGATGTCCAATTCTTTCATTTTGGGGAAAATAAGGTGATTAAATAATAAGGCCCAAGAAGAATATAAAAATGGAGACCACACATAGACACCTAATAGTTTAACTACTAAAATCAAAAGTCACACTCTCTAGGCAGTAGCTTTGGTTAAAAGAGGAATTCAGAGATTATAGACACATTAAGTTTATGTTTTATATCATACACTGGGGAAAATAATAGCCTCTTTATCAAATGGTGCTGGCAAATTTGGTTAGCCATATTCAGAAAAATAGAAATAGGTTCCATTTTTTCACTGCACACGAGAATCAATTCAAGATGTATCAAAGACTTGGAAATCAGACCAGAGTCCTTGCAGCTCCTTAAAAAGGCAGAGATCTAACACTTCAACACATGGGAACAGGAAAAATCTTTTCAACAAAACCCCAAAGGCACAAGAAATTAAAAGGAGGAGCAATATGTGGAATTGCATTAAACTGATTTAATTTACATTTCTACTTCATATTACAGAACTTCTGTACAGCAGAGAAAAATACCAGGAAGCTCACGAGAGAGCCAACAGAGCGGGAGAGAATTTTTGCCAACTATTGCTCTAGGTTATCCAGCCATTTAGAAGAATATCAGATCTAAGCTTAGATGTGTTTCTCTCCTACACAGATATAAGTCTGTTTTTACTTGACAGTGTATAGTTGTATACAGAGTCTAAATTTTGTTGAATGTTGAAAATTCTTCAAAGCTCTTTACTACCAACACCAAAGCCCCAGCCCATAGATTCTTTAGTTATCATGATTATTATTGCATGCAAAGCAATCAGATGAGCTACTTTGGTTGACAGTGTCTGAGACCAAAGTTTTCAAAGGCATATTCTTTATCTCTTCTTTTGACTGCTGTTAATGACTATTCAGAGGGCTCGTTCCTCAGAGAACTCTTATGAAAATGTTCTGCTTGCTTCTCCCTGGGACAGGAATATCCCATTGATTCTCATTAGAAAGGCCAACTCTCATGTCCAGATATCTGTGGTTTAATAAGCCCTACAGGTGATGGTGATGGACACTAAAGTTTAAGAACTGCTGCTTTTGCAAAGAAAAGTTTTTCCTAGGTTCTTTGCCATTTGTTGAAAGAGCAAGAGAAGTTCTTCCTTGCTTGGCTCAACTAACACTCACCAGGTTCAGACACTAGAAATACATTTGTTTTTGAGACTTATTAAAAAATATTAAAGTTCATGTTATTGGTTTGTTCCCTTAACCTATACTCTGTAAGACCATAGCTGTGTTGTGGTACAATCATAAGATGTTTAGCTTGTAAAATCACAATTAAAATTATTATTTCCAAAACATGTCATAATAAACTTTTCTACTTCATATTATAGATATTTGTGTATATATCATTTATCTTGTTTTAAATCTTTTTATGTGGAGGACCAGACACTAAGGATTGAACCCAGAGACATTCTACCTCTGATCTCTGAGCCACACCACCAAGCTTTAGTTTTTTCTTTCTTTTTTCTTTCTTTACTTCCTTCCTTCCTTCCTTCCTTCCTTCCTTCCTTCCTTCCTTCTTTCTTTCTTCCTTTCCTTCCTTCCTTCCTTCCTTCCTTCCTTCTCTCTTTCTTTCTTTCTTTCTTTTTTCTTTCTTTTTTTCTTTCTCTCTTTCTCTCTTCTTTTGGAACAGGGTTTTCCTATATTGATAAAAGTCTCCTTATGTTCCTGAAGTTGTCCTTGAACTTGTGATCCCCCTGTGTCAGCTTTCCAAGTACTGGGATTACTGGGATTACAGGTGTGCACCACTGTGCCTAGTTAGTACCCACCCACCTTCCTTCCTTCCTTCCCTCCTTCCTTCCTTCCTTTCTTCCTTTTTCCTCTCTTCTCTCTTCTTCTCCTCCTCCTCCCCCCTCCTTCTTCTTCTCTCTCTATCTCTTTGTGTCTCTCTCTGTCTCTCTCTCCTCTCTTTCTTGCTTCCTTGTGGTACTGGGAATTGAACCCAGCTTTTGTTTTACTTTTTGATTTGAAACTAGATCTTGTTAAGCCTCTGGAAGTCTCACTGAGTTGCCGAGGCCTGTCGCCAAATCTCCAATCCTCCTTACTCAGCCTCCCAATTACTGGAATTTCAGGCATGTGCAACCATGCCTAACTATCTTTTCTTTTTAATGGATAGATTATTTGAGGACAGAGATAACAAATTGTTATTTTTCTATACTTTTATGATGTTTATAAATAATTAACTTGATTTGCACATAGTTGGCAAGTCTGTGCATTTGAGGGGCTATTGAACTGAACATATAATTTTAGGAAAAAATAATTTTTCAAAGTCTATTTTTGTATCCCATACAGTAAATCATATTGACATTTCACAGTATTTATATGTACATTTTAAAGCTAATGGCCTTTCATTGGGAACAAAATAGAATTATCTACTAAACCCATTTCCAGTGTGGGAAAAAAGCTCTCAGGGTAACATGAATCAAAATGTCTTTTTAAATACAAAGTACAGTGACAGTAATAATTGAAGTTCCTAGAAGCGATGTGGATGTAATGAGCTCCCCGCCACAGCTGTCATATACATAGCTATTAAGCATGGAGGAACTGTTTGCTGCTTTGGATAAAAAGAGCTCAGCTCCTTGATCATTTGTTTAACTCCACTTCAGATAAAACCATTAGAAAATAAGCTTCTATTAATGAGAATTTCTTAAAACCACTTAATAGCTGCCCGCCTTCTATCTAATGTTTAAGATGACAAAGAAATGTTCGTTTTTAAGGAATCTCTGTGGCTAATTTATTTCCACCTTTCATAGAGCAGGGTATTTCTCCTCTTCCTCATAAATATGTGTAAAATTATTATTTAATCTAAATTAAGATAGATATACACTTGCATTTCTAATTTTATTTTGTTTTATTAATCTATATTCATCATTTACAAATAAAAATTCTTTTAACCAGTATGTGCCACTTTTTTCTATTAAATAGCATATTTTATAATTATTTTTGTAATGGGGATAGAACCCAAGGAAATTCTACCTCTGAGCTAGACTCCAGCCCTATTTTATTTTATTTTATTTTTTATTTTGAAACAGAATCTTACTAAGTTGCTGAGAGTTTCATTTAATTACTTTGGCTGGTTTTGAACCTGAGATCCTCCTGTCTTAGCCTCCCAAGAGGTAGAATAACAGGCATACACTATCATTCCGATAGCTGGCTTCATATATTCTTAAAAATAAAATATACAAGTGGGTGGAATTTAGAATTTTGTTGCATAAAATCAATTAATCATTGTAATTTTAATTACCAACCACTTAAAATGTTTTTACAATTGAATATGTTTATTTTAGCTAGCATTTCCTGCACTTTTAGAAAAATGAGAAGTATATTATGTGTAATATATACTTATTTTCCATCATTTATGATAACTCTTTGGAGATTTATTCACATTGTGGTATGTGTCAATATTTAATTCACTTTTATTTTTGAGTAGACAGAGTAGACTGGGCAGAAAAGTGAGAGGATTTACTAAGTGTCACAATGGGATGGTTTAGGGTGATGGATGGGTCCATTGTCTTGATTATAGTGATGATCTCACTGGGGTAGATAGATGGCAAAACTTATCAAAATTCTATACTGCAGATATGTGCAGTTGATTATATGCCAATTATACAAAAAAGGTCTGTTTTTGCCGGGCGTGGTGGTGCACATGTGTAATTCCAGTATTTCGAAGGCTGAGACAAGAGGATTGAGGTTTGTGGTCAGTCTCAGGTACTTAATGAGGCCCTCTCCAGTGAGATGTTGGTTGAAAAATAAAGAATAGCCAGGCATGGTGACTCATGCTTGGAATCCTAGTATTTGGGAGGCTTAGACAGAAGGATTGAGGTGCCGGGAAAGCCTTAGCTACTTAGTGAGGCCCTTTGCAACTCAGTGAGAGACCTTGTTTCAAAATAAAGAACAAAAAAATAGGGCCGGGGTATAGCTCAGAGGTAGAATGTCCCTGGATTCCATCTCAGTGCTGCAAAAATACATACATACATACATACATACATACATACATACATACTAAAAAATAGGGTTGGTGGTGTAGCTCTAAGACAAAATGCTCCTGGTTTCCATCCCCAGTAACACACACACACACAAAAAAAAAGACAAGAAAAAGGTTGTTTTTAAGTATAACAAAAGTTTAGTAGATAGAAAAACTTGAATAATATGGTTTTAACAAGTTTCAGTTATAAATAACCTGTGTAAGAAATAAAGTGGTATAGAAATATTATATAATGCAGAAGTTATCACTGTATTAGAAACTGAAACTGAATATCAGAACACTCAGCTCTTTGGAGAGATAGTTACTCAGTAATTAGTTTCCCTATGTAGGTGGATAATAATTTATTTTAAATTAAATTTAAATATTTTTACTTTGGGGTTAATAATTTTAGAATTATCATTTAGAATAATGGCATTTAAAATCATTATTACAACTACAAGCAACACCAGTATGTTGTGATAGAAACAATCACCACAGCCAAACTCATTTGATACTGTCTGTATTTCTTCCTCTATCCCTCTCTTTCTTTCTTTCATCCTTCCTGTCTCCCCACTTCCTCTTGTTCCTTTCTTTTTCTTTCATTTTTTCTTTCTTTTACTGTGTTTCTAAAGAATAAAGGTAATTTTATCTCAAGAAGCAAAAAGCAATGTAGGATGATAGCTCATGCATAATTTACATTCAGGTAAAGTTTTCTTAATGTTAGAGGTCATTCAATTCTTCAGGTTATTAACTGCCAAAGGAAGGTATAATGTAGATTATCTGGAAAGAAAACTGAAGTATAATCATTTCATAGAAGTGAAAACAACCTCTTATCATAAGAAGATGCTTATCCTCTGATGTGTCTACTAAATATAGTTTTCCTAAAAAGTTTAAAACACCCACGTTACAAGTATCTCATACATATAAATGGCCCATTTAACTCTTTCCCTATTTTTTTTGGGGGGGAGCAGGTCTGGGGATGGAACCCAGGGACATTCGACCTCCGAGTTACACCCTCTGCCCTATTTTTATTCTTTATTTTTTGAAACAGGGTCTCACTAAGTTGCGGAGGGCCCCACTAAGTAGCTGAGGCTGTCGGTGAACCGCGATCCTCCGGTCTCAGCATCCCAAATGCTGGGATTACAAGCATGCATCACCACGCTCGGCTTCTTTCTCTCTTCTTAAGTCCAACCAAGCTTTTGTTTTCTTTACCCTTTCTTCCGTTTGACCTTATCTTTTACCTTTGAGTTAACCCCAAATCTCCCTAGTTCCTAAGGAGTACCACAGATTTGTTTGAAGTAAGGTTTTCTTACCCCTCATATTTCTTGTCTAAAGTAAGGTTTTTCTCACCCCTCATCTTTTTTTCCAGGGGATCTACTTCTCCTCTTTCTTTTTTCACCATAATCTTATCTCAAATACTATTATCCTTTCATTCATGAAAAAAATGGTGTTCAAAGCCCATCTTTCTCTATCCTGCAGTATTTTCTTTTCATTTTTGTGATCTTCTCATCTCAGACTCCCAAGAATTGCAATTACAAGTATGTGTCATCACACCTGGCTTATGCTGTGCTCAGAGGGAAACATAATCCAAGTTTTTAAAAATGAATTACAACAGAATACATGAGCTTCACCAAGTGACTATTTGAAAAGTACTTGGTGATTCAAAATTTCAACTTTAAAACCTTCTGGTACAACAATATTTTTCTTATCGTTCACAAGTTTCCTGAGATAGTTTGTAAACAGTTTTGAAAAGAGGAAAGAAGAGGGTGAACATCGTAGCTTAAGAGTAAGATAAGAGGCATGGTCATCTTAGAGAAGATAGTGGATTCTAGCATTTACAGAAAGATTTATAAGTACATAGATTATTGAGCCCTACAATCCTAAATTCTTCCAGAGTTTAGGATTCAGGAGAATGTTCAGTGCTAACAAGTTTTCACTGATATTTAGGAGGTAAAACTTTAAGAATTATCTGAGTAGAAATATTTTTCTTTTTCTACTTTTATTTTTGATTTTTGTGCTTTTACTGTTGCATTATGGTCTCACATCATAATGTAAATCATGCTGACAATGACATACCTGCACACGCTCTAGGTGCCCTCCTCCCCATTTCTCTTCTTCCCAACACAGCACCCAGATTGCCATTGGTATATATTCACATGCGTACACCTAGTCTATTTTCAGTCTCGGGGCTGAGTCAAAGTAAAACTCAAGGGAATGAATTCATTCTGAAAACCTGAGTAGTAATTTTACTACATACCAATCGGATGCTTTCAGGTATCACTGATGACGTTATGTGGAAATTTGTTTCAACATATTAAATAAGACTATTCAAGTTCTAATTAATTCATACTGTAGTTGTACAAAGAAGTCAAATTCCCCAATATACCCACTTTGTGAAGGGTTAGACTGTTGAACAAAGATGGTGGTAGAGATTTTCCTCTGGGTTATTGCAAGTTTCAGTAGAGTGATTAAATAGGCGGTGATCTGGGAAGTCAAAGTATTTTCTTTTACCTACAGCAAGTTAGTCTCCATGCGGCATTTTCAGGGAAATGGATGGATCTTGAGGACATTATGCTAAGTGAGAATAGTCAGTCACAAAAAGTAAGGAACAGGATGCTTTCCCTAATATGTGAAAGCTAAGGTGAAAGGGGTCATAGGAGGAACTCCAGGTGAAAAAGGAGATCCTATAGAGGAGCAAACAAGGCGACCTAACTGTGGGGATGGGAGGGGGAGAGGGAAAAGCTTTAAAGCGCACGATGTACTAATTAATATCCTAGTCAACCATTAAGCCAAGCATGAGAGGGTGGGATGGGGAGGGAGTGGGGTGGGGACTGGGTGGGGGCTGAATGGGTGATGTGTGCGTTTATGTCTACACAAATTTTTTGCTTCATCACGATGTATAAATACAATGCACCAATAAAATTTTAAAAATATAAAAGATAAAATAAAGATCTTATCAAAATGAGGAAAAACTCAATAGTTAGGTTTGAGAAAAAACAAAACATTAATAAAAATCTGCTGCGCTTCCACTCTTTCATGCAGAGCACAGAGACATTGCAGGGATGTCTCGGAACCTATGTCGTGCATTGGTTCCCCAGGACTTCCTCTACACAATATTATTCTTGTCACTTCATCTCACACCGTTCCCTCATTTATCTTCAACTTTTCCCTCAGGACTCAGCCTACTCTAACTTTCCCAGGGAAGCATCTCTAACTTCCAAAAAAAGCATATTCTGTTTACTCCTTGGAATCACAGCACAGGTCTCCTCTGCAGCATTTGCACTTTGAGATTATTATTACCTATCTGTTTAATATAGTGCCTGTCTAGTTAGGTTATACATTCTGTGGGGAAAAACTGTCATGGGTAGTACTGTTTTGTGCTTAACAAAATTCATTATGTGTTAGTATGAGTTTGGTATGTAAACATATTTATGATAAATTGGAAGTTATTTAATTACTAAATATGCAATTGTTATTGGCTATATCTTAACTATTCTATATGTTGAATATCTTAACTGTTATCAGATATAAATATCTTAATCTCTACTTTTTAGTGGGGAATATTTATCACAAAATAAATTAATAAATCAGAAAGCAATTTATCCATAAAAGGCCCAATAATAGTGTTATAAAATGGCTCATTAAACACTTCTTTTTTTTTTTTTTTGGTGGTACTGGGGGCGAAACCCAGAGGCTTTCTACCTCCAGGGTATACTCCCAGACCTATTTTATATTTTATTTGGAAACAGGGGCTCACTAATTTGCTGAGAGCCTCACTAAGTAGCTGAGGCTGGTTTTGAACCTATGCTATCCTCCTGTCTCAACCTCCCAAGCGCGGGGATTACAAGTGTGTGCCACCACGCCCAGCCATTAAACACTTCTTAATCCTAAATCAATGACAAAATCTATTCCGTATTCAGGCTCATAATTTTTATAAGCAAAAAGAAGACATGATGGTATGGACAGTGTTAGAAAAACTTGGGTTTGAATTCCAGCTTTTACAGTTAACCAAATTAGGCCAGTTATTTGAATTTTATGAGCCTTGATTTTCTGATATGTAAAGTGAGGTTAATGTTGGCAACTTTGAAAAATTGTGAATATTAGGATAATCACATCAGATGCTTATAATACATAATTAATAAATGTTACTTATTTTATGCATGCTAATTCAAGTCATGAACAAAATCAAGTCATCGACAAAGGGACACTTTTATTCCGTAATTACTTTAGCAAAAATATTTATTCAGTTCTTTTTATGTTCAAATGCTAAGTGTCCTGTTTATCTAATAATTACCCTTGGCTCTTAGGATAGATAATCACCTTCACTAAAAATGTATATGTGCTAGGAAATGACTCCTTTGAACTTCGGTGTTAGCAATAATATTTTAATTATTTCAAAAGAGGCATGAAATAGCATTGTGAAATTATATTACATAAAATAAGGAAAACAAATCATTTTACCATGCAAAACTACTTACTGTGTGACTCCCTTGAAACAATATATTAATATTGGATTACATGGTAACAAGAAATAATTAGTATGAGAACTAAAACACATTGTTCGGTAAAGTGATATTTTGGGCTTAAGTTGTTTTCATCACTTTTTATTTTATCTTTTTTTTAGTTATTTTTATGGTGCTGGAGATTATAACCAGGGTTATTATTTCTTCTAGCTACATGCCCAGCCCATTTTGTCTTTTGCTTTGAAACAAGTTCTCACTAAGTTGCTGAGGCTGGCCTCAAACCTGTAATTCTGTGTCAGCTTCCCAAGTACTGGACAGGCTTGTTCCACTACACCTGGCTGGCTTCGTTATTTTTAATAGTCTTCTGAATACAAAAATGACAATTCTAATTCTGAGTTAAAGTGATAGGTTCAACATATGCATCAATTTTTCTCTTCATAAACTCTAGTAGAAGTCATATTTTATTTTCTTATATTGTTAAAATTCAAGAGATGAACTTATCAAGGCAGAAAAATATAAAAGGAAAAAATAGCAATAGAGTTTTGGGAATAGGGTAAAAGATATGTAACTGGTAAGTCACATAGCTAAATATTGTTTGTTTGTTTGTTTGTTTGTTTTTGGTGGTACTGGGGTTCCTGGAAACCCTTCTACCTCTGGGCTACACTCCCAGACCTATTTTTATACTTTTTTATTTGGAAACAGGGTCTCTTAAGCCAGTGCAGCTGGCTTCGAACCTGTGCAATCCTCCTGTCTCCGTCTCCCAAGCACGGGGATTACGAGAATGCGCCACCTAGCTCAGCTAGCTAAATCTTAAAATACAGAGAAGAAAGAAATTTGGGTATCAGATACACTTATGTGGAAAACTAAAAATAGCTTACGATTGGCTATACCAATATAAACAGTAGTGTCACCTATCACCTTTAGGAAATGGAGATGAAGAGGCAGGCCTAAAATAAGAAGGAAGGAACACTCATTTTAGATCATTTAGACTCCACATCTACAATCTTGTTCCAAACTCTAGAGAAATGCCTATCACTCTTACTCCTGAAATTAGGAGAGTCTTTTATCTTGATAGAGTAGAAGAGGAAGATTCAGGACTGAGAGATTCCTATGATGACTGGAGGTATATGTACCCAACTAGAAATGGTGAGATTGAAGAAGCATAAACCTTTAATCCTGGTAACCCTCCTTCTGCTGCATTCATTACAGAATTACAGTAATAATTTTTCAGAAGATACAAAAGTTTGAGATCCCCCAAGAGATGACCTAGGTTAGGTTTGAGATATCTCTTTGATCTTCAAGAGAAAATATAGAGTAGGAATTGGATATTCGTACCTGAGGACCAGATGCAAGTCCAGACATAAAATGCTAATTTAGAAATCATGTAGAGGCTTAATGCAGTGAATCATTCTTGTAATCCCAGTACGTGGGAGGCTGAGACAGTAGGATCACAGATTCAGGGACAAACCCAACAAGTAGTGAGGCTTTTAATAACCTAGTAAGACCTTGGTTCAAAATAAAAATAAAATAGGGCAGAGGGTGTAGCTCAGAGTTTGAATGTCCCTGGGTTTGAGCTTAGTACCACACACATACAAAGACTGTATTTAGGTATAGGAATAAAAAAATAATAATGTGGAGGGCCTAAAAAATGTGGACAATTATTAATCAAATGCTTGTTGAAAAGTCATGTAAATGAAGATTGAGGATTGATCATTGAACTTTAAAATAAGAAAGCCATTGGTGATCTTAGGAGAAATAGGAGATAATTTGGAGAAAACAGACAAAGGTAATTTTGAAAAGCAATTTCAGTTTTGTAAAAGGGAACAGAGGAATATGTTGTCTTCTGAAAAGACACATGGAGATTGGGGTTATCATCATTAGGGGACCATAACATGCTTTTTGGCTTAAGGTAAAGATATATTACAATGAAGAAGAGAGGGAAGATAATCGCTAAACTTATCTTTGACTATGTGAGAAATTATTTTTCACTAGAATTGCACTTTATTCCCAGTGTCCTATTTTGTTTCTCTTGCTATCACTTAATGCCATAGACTAGGAAATTTGTAAATAATTATGATTTTTTAATTGTATTTATTTATTTATTTATTTATTTATTTATTTATTTATTCATTCATTTAATGTTTTGTGTGTGGTACTGGGGGTGAAACACAGAGGCTTTCTTCCTCCAGGCTACACTCCCAGACCTATTTTTATATCTTCTTTGGAAACAGGGTCTCACTAAGTTGCTGAGAACCTCACTAAGTAGCTGGGACTGGCTTCAAACCTGCACGATCCTCCTGTCTAAGCCTCCCAAGCACGGGGATAACAAGTGTGGGCCACCACGCCCGGCTGATTTACGATTTTTTAAAATAATTTGAGGTCTAATTAGCTGGGAGTTCTTTATGCCAAGAATTCCATGTGCACAGAGTTGGAGTCTGCTTGGCATCTGATAAGGGTCTTCTTGCTACCTAAGAACATAGGAGAGGACAACACCTGCCAGCTCCAATCAATTTCTCTTTCTCCTTCCCTTCCCCCATGAACTCATCTAACCCTAATTATCTTCCCAAAGTTCCACCTCCAAACACTATTAATGTAACAATTTAGGGGTAATTTCTAATAGGATACCTTTGATGGACACACTCAAACAGTAACATACAGTGACAGAAACATAAAAAAGCAAAAATTGAATTATCAATACTGTGTAATATTTTACATTAAGATATTATGAATTTTTTTGCAGTACTGGAAATTGAACTCAGGGGCATTTTACCTTTTAGCTACACCCTCAGCCCTATTTTTTATTCTTTATTTTGAAATGGGATCTCAATAAGTTGCAAAGGACCTCATAAAGTAGCTGAGGCTGGCAGCGAACCTGTGATTCTCCTGTCTCAGCCTCCTAAGTACTCAGATTACAAGATGCACTACCACACCTACCTTGTGAAATTATTTATTTATTTTTATATGGATCCTATTGAAAATGGCATACATCCAGGCTCCCAGCACACTTCCCCTTCCCCACTCCCAACAATGAGTGTCCAGGTTGACCATGCTACATTCATACTTTTAACACATATTCAGATGTAGCTCCTCCATTAATCAACCTCAGCCTTCTTCCTCTCCTATCCTTCCATCAGCTTTCCTGAGGTCTCCCCTCCATTATCTGGAGTCCCTCTGGTATTCCTAATAGTCCCTAGTTTGAGCATATTAGAGAAAACATATGTCCCTTCCCTTTCTGTGCTTGGCACACTTAACATAATGTTCTCTAGGTCTTTCTTTCCATCATCTTGAGAATGACAAGATTTTGTTCTTTATAGCTGTGTAGAATTCCATTGTGTGTATTTCCCATAATTTTGCAACCCATTCATCAACCATTCTGGTTTTGTTTTTTCTGTGTCTTGATTATTTGTGGAATTAATTTGTGATAGTTGATATTATGTTCTTTTGTCATTAACAATAACAAGATATTATAAATCATAATATGGCATAAAAAATCATAAAAATGGCAGTGGAAGACTAAGGCTAAATACCGATATCAGGATTTGGAAAGATCACACGGATGTAAACTGACATAATGAAAAATTAAAAGGTTGAATTGTAGAGACATACAGTGAGCAAAGAGATACGATCTAAAGAGATAAGAAGGAGCAAGCCTGGATTTGTGATGTACAGAAACAGGAAGAGATGGTTTCATGATACAAGAGACACAGCTGAGGTTTTAAGAAGGAAAGAGAGAGAAAGCTCTAGAATAATCAGGTAGAACAAAGATGTCACAGACTTAACTTTCTAGTTGAGGTGTGTGAAGAGTGTGGGAGGGATAAGTGTGCATGCTTGAGACGGCTCTGGGACAGCAGTGTCCTCTGGGAGATTTCAGTTTCAGTTGGAGGGTATCCAGAGATATTCTTCAAAATGAAAGCTACATGCCCGTATTTTCGATGGTTGCTCACACTGATACATTATGGAATGATTTGCTAACACATATGCACACACTGGGGAAATGAAATGCCTGAATAACTTCCATTAAAATAAAAATCTGAATTTTTAAAATACGCATGATGAATAACTAATATGAATGCTCAAAAACACTTTTAAAACAGAAATGTTCCTCGATGTAAACATATTTACATACATTTTGAATACTCATATATCTTCTCATTTTGTACACCTACATGATATCTAAACGCATCACAGACCCCAAACGGTTTCATACACATTTTTGCTGATACAAAAAATATCTATGTGGGGAGCCGAGAAGCAATGTCCCTAAAAACCACCCTAAGCTTCCCCCAGGCTGCAGCTGTACTCTGGATGACCGCAACTTGCTTTAAAAGAAGAACAGAGAGCAGTTATCACTGAGGCAAGGCCAACAGAATGTGAGCAGTTAAAAATAAGTTAGGGACTAACAGTTCTCTTCCTGCCCTCGCTCTGATCAATGTAGCTCATGGCCATGAGAAAAGTTAGAGCAAACAATAAGACTTTCATACTGCAAAGGTTTATTGAAGGTTTAACATTCACCAGATGTAACATTGTGTGCGCAGATATCTGACTGTTCTAACATTCCAGCAAACTGTGTACGTGACATCCGTGCCTTGCGGCTTCCCGCCACTTCCCCCTCGGGGCTGTGTGCAAAAGGCTGTATTGGCAACTCCTGATTGGTCGCCCTGGCTCCACTCCTCCTCCTTAGCCCTTCTCCCCTTCCCCCAGCCTCTCACTGCATAAAAGGCTTGCCCCAACAATAAAGTTTGCTTCAGATCCTCATCCTGTGTCTGGAGTCATCCCTTCCCTACTAACCAATTTGCTTCCACAGGTACTCAGGAGAAGTTTCTCACCCACCACGTTGTGCGGTTGCCTTTTGGACAGCTCTCACTGCTGGTCAGCGAGAGCTCGGAGCCCTTTGGGGCTCCCCCCGCGGGGAACCGCATATCTATTCTATTTAATCAGCAAATTATCCATTAGAAAATTTCATATTGTTGAGGAAGGTCACAGTCTCCCATTCCTTAATATACTTTAAAGTGGGTCTACTTTGAGGCATTTCTGACTTGATCATTGTAGGTTCAGTAACTCTCTTTTAAACTATTCCTCATTATGTTTAAAATTGGTTGTGAAGAGATTCAAAGGACAAGAGCCCGTGGCTATGTTTAAATGAGACCAAAGTTTCCCAGAGAAAGTGCTTCCTCCACTGGCCACAGCAAGGTCTAAGGGGTTGCGGCCGCGCTCAGAATGCCATTTTTAAAATAATCAATACAACATGATTTTGATAGTACCTCCTTCAGGGCTATACCTATAATATAAAGCAGAGCACTCACATGGTATCCTATTTAACTTTGTCTTTTAAAATACTAATTAAGGCCGGGCGTGGTGGCGCGGGCTTGTAATCCCCGCGCTTATAAAATAGGTCTGGGAGTGTAGCCCAGCCCAGAGGTAGAAGAGCTTCCAGGAACCCCAGTACCACCAAAAAATAAATAAATAAAATAAAATACTAATTAAGAACAGAATGATCCTTGACAAATGTAAGCTCTTGGGAATGTCTTTGAATTTTGTGAAATAGCTAAACATTATTTCTGTGACAAGGTACTATTGCCCAGGTACCAGCGCACACTTGACAAGAAATGAAATCATAATAAATAACCAGAAAATATCCTCCTAAAAGTCTTAAGTCCTGTAACTAGTATTTCATTTTAGCTGCTGGTATCTGGCTGTGAAATCCAGAGGCTACTTTCATGTGCCTTTACATTGATCCATAGATGATTTTTAATTTTTTTCATTATGAACAAAGACAATTGTTTTTTACTTATAGATTAAAATAGATATTATACAATTCAGAAAAAAATTAAGTCAATAATAGGTGTTGACACAAATATATTTCACAGGAAATTCAACTGAAACTCTAGTGACAATTTCTTTTTTATCTGCTCTTAAAATTCAATTCATAAAAGATGTGTAGATATTTATATGAATTAAATTTTATGCTCAAGTAAAAAGAAAATACAAATATGTATATTATATAATATCTTAGAACCTATTGGTTGGATATTATGAAAAATATATTAAAAGTATAGGTGTTCTTCATTCTTCCCAAATTTTAATACTTTTTCACCTTCTATATTACTGAGAAAAGCCTCAGTTTTTTCGATAGTGTGTGATTACACAGCTATCACTGGTCTATAAATGTCCCAGAGCAGTCTTTCAAGGTTACTTAAATTTCCCTCTGCTGGAATAATATTGGCTAAGATATTACCTCTAGAGAGTGCCTAGCAGGTATTAAGTGTTTTAATGGAATTTTTTCAAGAACATTGCATAATTTTCTAACATATTTTCTGCTTATATGAGTCAAGCATTATTTGCTAAATAAGAAGAACCATATTAAATATTCAAGAATATTTAATAAACAAAATATTTGAAAATAAAATATTATGTAATATTAGAAATATTAGAAATATTATTAGAAATATTACAATATTAAATATTATGTAACATTAGAAAGCAAATATGCCCATTTGATTCAAGGAGACAATGAGTCACATCATTTTTTTTCTTTTACATAACGGTATCACAGAGGATCCTAAAGAAAATGAGACATTTATTTTTATTTTGGAGGTGCTAGGAATTGATCCTAGGAACTATGCCCTGAGGCCTTTTACTTTTTATTTTTAACCATGGTCTCTCTAGGTTGTTGAGGTCTTGGGAAGTCGTTGAGGCTGGTTTTGAAACTACTATCCTTTTTTATCTCACCCTCTCAAGCACTGGGATTACAGGCATGTGCCATCACTCCCAGGTATGCTATGATATTTATATCCAAACCCTATTGCTTATAACATGTAAATTGACTATCCAAAATTATGAAAGTATAAAATATCGTGCTTCAGGCTAGGTTAGAAGATCATCTTACTGGTGGATGTGTAGGTATCCCTAATCAACAAAATTCTCCCAGGATATTTGGAAGAAATGAATTTCTAGATAATATGATCCTAGACTGCAGCCATCCCTCGCCCATAGCAGTTTTTTTTTCTCTTCCTGCCTACCCCAAAAGTCATATCACCCAGGAAGTGCATTCTAAATGGAATCCTGTTCACAGCTGAAAGTACTAGAGAACAGTGCTCAGCAATGAAGAGACCATGATCAAAGAATAAGTTTCAGAGCCAGGCATGGTGGCGCATGCTTGTAGTCCCAGCATTTGAGAGGCTGACACTGGAGGATCGCAGTGTGCAGACAGCCTCAGCTACTTAGTGAGGCCCTCTGCAACTCAGTGAGACTTGGTTTCAAAATAAAGAATAAAAACTAGAACAGGGGTGTAGCTTGGAGGTTGAATGCCGCTGGGTTCCATCCCCAGACCCGCAAAAAAAAACACCAAAAAAAAAAAAAAAAAAGAATAAGTCTCAGAACCTTCTTGAGCTTTAAGTAGGACTGGTTAAGAAAACAAGGAAAACTCATTCCCAGAAAAAAATGAAATATAGTAATTATGTTTGAATAAGATACATGATTTGACCTGGAAATATTTGGCAATAATTAATATATTTTAATTATTTTTCAAAGTCAGAACATTTATTTTAATTTTCTCCATTCATACTTGCGTACCTAGATGGAAGAGCATTTAGTGCCAATTTTTATTGGTGCTAAGAAAATTTTGACATATTAAAAATTCTAATTCTTAAATGAGGCAGGGGAAGCATCAGATCAAATTCTTGGTTGACAATGATTATATTCTTTGAATCAAGATGCTTCTGTTGAACAATTGTGCTCAGTACATTTATACAAGGTGAATCTACGATAGTCCATCCAGGTAACACAACCATTTCACATATGCACATTTTCTGTAAATGTATTGATCTTAATTCCAAAAAGCACACATAACAGGAGACCAATCTTAATGAATCCAGAAGTAGTGTCATTTCTCACACGTCCAGGAAGGAAGGCAGCCCTGTGGACACCTTGGTAGAACCCAGTGAAATCTGAACTGGACTTCTAACCTACAGAAATGTGAAGCAATAGACTTACGTTCTTTGAGCTACTAAATTTGTATTAATTTTTTTCTGGCAGGAGGAGAAATAAAATACAGTGCAGAAAAGTAATACATTGAAATGCTAAAATAATAAACATTATGATTTTATCCTGAATGCAACTTTTAGAACAGACTTGAAAATGTGATGCCAAGTAGTCAGATTTAATTTTTGTGATGTTCCCAACATTATTCTTTTCTTTCTTCTGTATATAGCTCTTCATTAAATTGAAATTTAATCACAGTGGTATACATTAGGAGAATATCTTTATATTAATATTGTGGAGCCTTTCTATTATGACTTATAGAACATTGCAGACAATACATAAAGGTGTTTACATAAAATATATGTGAAAATTAATCCAATTCTTGGTTTGAGGAAGGGAGACTTTTGTTTGTTTATTTGTGGTACTTGAAATAGAACCCAAATGTATTTAGCTTCCTGCCACACCCACAGCCTGATTTCATTTTTTATTTGGAAACAGTCTTGCTAGATTGATGTCAGTCTCACTATTTGGTGAGCTTGTCTTCCAACCTGAAATCCAACAGTCAACCTCCCAAGTAAAGGGATTACAGGCAAACACCACCACACTGAGAAAAGGGATGTTTCTGAATGTAACAGAGTAGACACAGAACATGTGAAGCCAATTTGAAATAATCTAAGAGTTGCATATTAGTGTGCCATTTCTGCTTCAATTTTCTTAAAGTCAAAGTAGCTGATATGCTCCCTAAAAATATAATTTTTTTCTATGTATTGGACTTTGAGATTTAGGCTCATTCTTTGCAAATGAAATAATTTAAAGGAATGTATTTGATGGAGAGCTTGTTTTTTTTTTTTTTCTGTTTGTAGTTGTTGAATCATTCTCTCAGTAAGCTAAGTGGGGTGGAATGGTTCATCACATTTTCTTTTTATTCCTTCACGCTCTGGAACTTAAGTTTCAGAGTCAGGGCCAGCGAGACCAGAATCGGGGCCTCCCATGAGGCAAGGCCACTGCTTGTATAATCCCCGTGCTTGGGAGGCAGAGACAGGAGGATCACGCAGGTTCGAAGCCAGCTGCATGTGCTGGCTTAGGAGACCCTGTTTCCAAATTGATCAAATTCTCTGGTTTTGAAATCTGCTTCTTTTTTCTTTTTTATGTTTTTTTAAGCAATTTCTCTAGCATTGGCTTTGGATTCATAAATTTTTTGAGATTCTCCTTATCTTGAAACACCATTTTTCTTCATCAATTTTGAATAATAATATCGCTGTATATAACAGTTTTAGTTGGAAGTCAGGGTCTGAATTACATCATATCAGTCATGACTTGGCATTGACTCCTGGCATTCATGACTTGGGTTATAAAGTCTGGAGTTATTTTTACTGTTTTGCTCCTGTATATAACCATTCTTTTGTTCTCACTGCTTTTAAGATTCTTTCCTTAACCTCTAGGTTGGTCACTTTGATTATTACATGGCATGGGGAGGTTTTTCTTTGATCTTGTCTTAAACATTGTTCTGGACGTCTCCTGTACATGCATGTACAAGTCTCTTTTCATGTTTGGAAAATTCTCTAAAATTATTTCTCTCAAGAGATTATAAATACCCTTGGTCTGTACCTCTATCCCTTCTTCAATGCTTTTATCCGTAAATTAGGAAGTTTCATGTTGTCCCATTGCTGTTGGATGCTTAGGTTTTGTTGCTGTAGTTGACTTCTGTATGCTCTTGACTGTGATTTCAGTTTTGAAAAGTCTTCTATTTTCCCTTTCATCTAATCTTCTAGAATTTATTTCTATTGCTGTCTTCATTTTATTTATTGGCTCATTTCATTCCAGACCTTTTCCCTTTCTTAATGTCTCCATTTCTACTTTCATTTCCTGTACACTTGCTGTGAGGCCTTTAATCATACTGAAGGTCAGGATTCAGAATTCTCCTTCTGCATTTCTTGTAGGTCAGTTTTCCTGATTTCTCTTATTTCCTCACTGTTTCCTACTCATATTTTCAGGCTTCTCAACCTTGTTTTTCTAATGTCTTGCCATCTTCTTTTTTGTGCATGATTCTGTGGGTAATCTGTCTGATCCAGTCTTAGCAGTAGGAATTTAGGGGTGTCAACAGGTTTGTGCACAGGTAAGCTGTGCTTTGTTCAATGGTGAGGGTTGTGTTATGGGTAACGAGCTGGGGTGTTGGGTACAGGAGTCAGGTAAAGTAAAGGATATGATTAAGTTGAGTAAGGATTTAAGTATAATAAGGTATTATCTGGTTGAGTATGAGAGAAGGTTAGATTGTAGGATTCTTATAGTTTGTAGAGTATATAGGTATGGAGGTATGAAATAGCTTGAATATAAAATAAGTAGATACAATAAGGGAAAAATAATTTTGAGAGAAGAAAGTAGGCTAGAGTAAGGATGTTTGTAAAAGGAATGGGAGAATAAGCAAACAAACATGCATAAAGTAACAAAACAAGTTACAAAAACTAACAATTATAAATCAAAGACAAAAAACAACCAAAAAAGTATAAGAAAAAAAGAAAGAACAAAAATAAAAAAGAACTAGCAATAATGTGAGGAAAAAACATAAAAAACAGTAGTTCTGCTAATTTACATACAAAGGGCCCAGGCCCATATAATATCTGTTTGTCTGCTCATTGTGGTAGATTCTGGACTATATTCCAATGTATCTCATTTGCTCTGTAACCTATTTTCAGCTTTTGGACCCACTTAATGAATGTTTTTACTCCACATTCTCTGGCCCTGGCTCTGTGTTCTCCACCCTGGGCTCTATGATCTCAGGCCTTGTCCTCTGCACCTTCCTGCCCTGGGCCTGTGGTTCCCTACTCACACTGGCAGAGGGTTTTCAGTGCAATTTTGAAGCAATCCCCTATGATCCTGTGTAGGCACATGCCTTGAACTCTCTGCCTTTCCTGTGTCTCTGGAGGTTCTAACTGGACTAACTCTGTTTTGGGCCACCAGTTCTTAGCCCACTGGAGTTCAGAGGCTGCTCTAAGTGGTCTTCTTGTTATGCATTGAGTAATGCGTAACAAGCGGTTACCTTGCTGTCCTGTGGGTTGGGTTTCTGGAGGGCACTGTGCACCACTGCGGGTGCCACCTCTGGTGATCCCATGATCTTTTGGAACATTTTGTGCATTCTGAAGCATGGTGCTGGTCACTTACAATGTTGGAGCTCTGCCACCCTTTTTGCACTTCAAATTCTTGGATTATTTGTTAGGATTTCTTGAGGCTTCAGCACTGGAGCTGGCAGTGCTGACGCTGGCAATCACTGTTTGGGCCAGTGGCCCAATAAGGCATTGGCTACCACACTAGGTCAGTCACATGCTCGGGCTTTTAGCAGTGGATCTTGTGTTCAAAATACACTTTTTCTTTCTGCCATGGTTTCCATTTGTGTTTTGGTTCATGGATATCTTCTGCTGCATGTTTATTTTTTGTCAAGACGCTGCCTTCTCGGTAGTTGAACTTTATTTGTTTCAGCTACTGAGATGTGTTGTGTCCTGCAATATTCATTTTGAATCACCTCTCACTATGGAAACTTTATAGTAACAAATTACATGAAAAAGGCTATGTTTGGAATTGGTTCCTGCCTTGCTGTGATGGTTCACTGAACTAAACATTAAGTATTGAGTCAATAATGCTAAGATTAATATTTTCCCATCACTTCTCTGCATCTTGAAACTGGCAAAAAAATCACTGATCAATTTAATCATAATTAAAAAAGAACTCGTTCAAATATCAAATACAACTGCATTCTGGTGAATCAATTATAACACACCAGAGTTTAAGTGAGTTAGATGATGACTATTGACTCCAGGTGTGATGGTTATATATAAGGAAAATACCATTTTCTAGAAACTGTATTTTATTGTGATTTTGTTTATGTGAATGATACAATCTTGTATATTTTAGAAATGGATTACTATTCTGTTTTGTTAGTTTGGTGTTCACCCTGTGCACAATGACACCTTGTTGTGCAAACACCAGAGTCAAGAAGTGGGGAGCATTGGTCATGGCAAGCCTATAATATGCACATTGTTGAGTTGGCTGCATAGCAGTCATCAAGTTATTGCCTCTCTGCTCCAAATCTACTTAATGCACTAGAACTCAGAAATCCACATTTATGCTCCACCAGCTTGCTCATAGACTTTGCCACTAGGACTGCTGAATACCCTATAAAGCTGGAGGGGGAAAAATACTCACTTCATCCTCTCTATCTCCAGTTGGCATCTGTTTACACCCCCTATGCCTCATCAGTGTACTCCAGTTCTGATTCATCTCCTTCTCCTAATATGCAGAGATTTTACCCTGGCCTCCCTTGCTTTCTGTAGCAACAGGTGATTCATTCTACTACTCATAGAATCAGCCATAGTAAACACTCCTCAGGCCCCACAATTTTTCTTGATAGGACATATATAGAATACTCACCACTACCTGTTCAGCAGGTAAGAAAAGCCCCATTTTCACACTGCTCTTCCAAGCTTCAAAGCTCCTTTCCTGCAACAAGAAGCAGAGAGGTTCAATAGTTGTATTGTCTTCCCATGGAAAAGCAAACATATAAATACTGTGTCTTCTGAATGGTTTTAAAAACAATGCATTTACTAGATCAAATAGCATCTCCAGTGCCAGATGCTGTGCTGGTGTTATTTAGGAAAGCTATATCTAGCACCACAGTTATGACCCAACCACCACTTAGTTAAGATTACAGCAGCCCACTGTCTTATGCCAAAATCCACTTGGTAATTCCAGGGGCCATGTAAGTGGATAAGTTATGGATGATTTATCTTTGAGAGTGTCACTATCTACCGAGCCTCTTGCAAAAGAAGTGGTTTGATTTAACATCCAGGCTAGGGCTGAAAGGGCAGTTTATGGGGATTCTAAATGGCCTTTTGTATGATGATGCTTCTTTCTCTACAGGAAAAAGAATGAATTTAAGAGCTCTACCAGCTGCTAAGTTCATCTATCCTAATTATGTAGTGGAGGATAACAGCAATATGACAGAGGATCTATTATGAGACAGATGTGATCTGGGTTTTCATTGCACAGGTCAACTTAAATTTAGGTTAAATTTAGGTTTTACTTGTATAAAGACTTATTATTTAGATTTATAATGGTACTTTAGGATTCCTTCTCAAAATGAACCAACTGAACCATAATCAATGACCCAATGACTTAAGAACTGGCTTAGTATAGGAAGTAGGCATGTTGTTACCAGTGTCTATATTAATAATTGGCTTATGTCTTCCATTTAGCAGCTTTATTTATTTTCTAGTTATGCAATGTAAGGAATTCAGTCTCAGTTTCTTCTCTGTATCCTCTCTAGGAACAAACAGGTCTGTTAGACACCATTCCACATCCCTAAAGGCTACCAGTATTGCCACAATAGTAATTATGCCCTCCAGGTCCCTGACAGGTATTTGCCATGGTGTGGGTTTTACTCAGAATTCTATCACTGTCATAGACCTTAGAGAGGGAGCCTACTTTTATATCAGGATCTGCTGCAGGAAAAAAATGGTCCACAGATGTCAGGCAGCACTAAACTTCTCAGAGGTGCTTGTGTCCTAGTGAGACACGTTGAAACATCCCTGTAAATGCCAGTAAATAGCGGCTGAGACAGAATGATCAAAGGTTTAAGGCTAGCCTCAACAACTGAGCAAGGCCCTCAAAAACTTACTGAGTCATATTCCTAAACTTCGAAAATCTAAAAAAAACTATATAGTTTGTAGGCAGAGTGTTCTGGGTTAAATTCCTTGAACTACAAAAATAAAATAAAATAAGAAATAAAAAAACGTATACTGGCATATTTTTCTTCTCCCCACCTTATAAGTTCCATATTTCTATATTATGAGTTGTTCTTCCTGTCATTTCCATGATATTAAATATCAAGTTATGAGAAAGGGTTTTCATAACAATAAATTCTCCTCTATTCAGTCTTATAATGTACAAAACCACCTCTCTCCTTCCTCCAAACAGCATAGTCTAATATTCTCAAATTCTACTAGGTGATTTGTAACCTAAGTGAATGCTGGTGTATATAAACTAAATCCTACAAATATACCAGCTATTTCCTTTGCATTATGGGCTACATATGTTGGATGACAATACCTGTAAACCTGATTCTAGCAATTGATCTGGAAGTAAAGGCAACAGCCAGGCATAAACCTTGAGGTTAACAAGCACTGTCTTGTGAGGTGTGCATTCCAGTCCCCGGGCAACAAAAGGTCCTCTCCACTTACATGGTAGGAAAAGGCCTATTTTGTTTCTCTAAAGTTTTAACAAGTAAATCTTGGAGTTAAACTTTCTTGATTCATTTACCTTTTTCAGTCCCAACTCTGAGTCCTCATTTTCTACCAGACTTCTAATTTTAGCACAAGAGACTTTTTGAAACTGCACATTTATTCATCCTTGAAGTTCTTTTAGCCTAATAATTAAATCTTAGTCCCTTCCTTCTGTCCTTCCCTTCTTTATTCCTTCTTTTTTTTTTTTTTTTAAATATTCCTGGACGCGAGGCCGGTATCGGAGTCTGCCGTGAGGCAAGGCTGCTACTCGGGCCTCCGAGGCCGGGATCGGAGCCAGATGAGGGGTTAGGCTGGTGTCAGGGCCAGCGAGACCAGAATCGGGGCCTCCCATGAGGCAAGGCCGCTGCTTGAGCCAGCGAGGTCTGGATCAGTCCACCAGGTAGCCAGGCCACTACTGGGGCCGTCAAGAGTGGGAACGGTACTTGCAACGCGGCATGCACAGAGAAATATCGCAGAAAATAAAAATCAGATGCTTCCCCTAATCAGCAATAACTAGGAGGAAAGGGGCAACAGGAAGAGGTCGAGCTATAGAAAGGGCCCTATAGTGAAGCAACTAAGGTGACCAATCAGAGGGTATGGAATAGGGGAGGATGGAGCCTCTTTAAAATGCTTGAGGTACATAAACAAATGTGTCAAAGTTAATCACCAAACAAGCATGGGATCGAGGGAGGCGGAGGGAATGGGATAGGGGCTGGATGAGGGCTAATTGAATGATGTGTGCTTGTATATCCTCTCAAGTCTTGTATCCCAATGTGATATATGATTACAATGCACCAATAAAAATAAAATAAAATAAAATATTGCTGGGCTTAGTACTTACAATTCTACTTTTGCCTGACATTCACTACTTTATACCACATATATGTAATAATATATAATGTGTTAGGAAAAACAGTGGTAGAACATTACTATAATCCCAGTACTTTGGAGAGTGAGGCAGAAGGATCACAAGTTCAAAGCCAGATTCAGCAATTTAGTGAGATTCTAAGCAACTTAGGGAGATCCTACTTAAAATAAAAAACAATATAGGAATGTGTGTGTAATTGAAAAGTTACACACTTAATATAAATTATTCATATCAGAATATAAACTCTTAGCTAGGTGTGATGGTGCACACTTGTAATCTCAGTACTTGGGAGAATCACAAGTTTGATGCCAGTCTCAGCAGCTTAGTGAGGCACTCAGCAACTTAGTGAGACCATGTTTACAAATAAAATATGAAATAGGTCTGGAGGAGTAGCTTGGAGGTAGAAGTGCCCTGGGTTCCATCTCCAGTACCACAAACAAACAAACAAACAAAATTAACATAAATCTTTCTGCACGTTTTCCTCATCAAATTTTAATATTTGTAAACAAATATCAGTTTTCAAGTATCTTTTGAGTAACATGCTCACCATGAGTCTCATCTAAGTAAAATTATTTTAGCATTATTTCTTTCTAAATCTATTATATCCTGACTTCATCCATCTAATACTATTCATGAAGCTTCATGTGATCTCACAAAGAGTAAGGGGAAGATGTTTTAAATATTCCTCTTGGCATCAGAAATTTCACTAATCTGAAACTAAAGTCTACCATGAGATTTTTTTCTTCCTAAATGTTGGAGCGGAGCCTTACCAAGTTTCACAAGCTCTCTTTAAACTTGAGACTCTTCTGCCTCAGCCTGTCAAGCCTCTAAATACAGACTTGAGCTGCCATGCCCTGCAGGACTCAACTACTTTGGAAGCCCCTTGAAAAGGTGAGAGTTCCTAGGAGTGGTATACAATATTCTTAATGGATGAAAGAGGATTATGAAAACATACAAATTTCTTTTACACAGGACTTTTTAGAGTCTTAATTATGCTAACTTTTTGTAAATAATCAAGCACATCTTCAAAAATCATATTTAAATTAATTTAAATTGGTGCTAGGAATTCATCCTAAGGTCTTGTTTGTAATAATCGTGTATCTTACCAATGAGTTACATCCTCAGCACACTCAAATTCATTTTAACACATTAGTAATTTGCTGGATGGGTGTGGGTAACTATTGCAAAAACCTTTGATTGTACACTGAAGCAAACTTGTTTGGTCTATTCTTGAGCAATTCAAGAAAAAAAAATAAAACCACTTTTAAGATGTATTAAGGACCAATGATTTTTTTCCTTGCAGCTTGCCAGGTAGGTTCCTAGATGACAGACATTTCTGTGCATGACCTCCTCATTTCTGAGCGAAATATAGGACAATTCCAAATCCTCACTCTTCAAATAGGTCTATGATTTGGGATATAGATGAATATTTTATTGTGTTAGATTTTTTCTCTTCTCTAAACCAAATAATTTACATATATATATATATATATATATATATATATGTTTATGTGTGTATTCAAATTGGTTTTAAACATTATACACATATTGTTATGGTTTGAATATAGAATGTCTTCTGGAAAATCTCTTGCATTGGCAATGCAAAAATGTCCAGAGATGAAATAATTGAATTAGGATTCTAGTATCATCAGTTAAGACATTCATTGATGGATTAATAATTTGAGTCAATTTACCACGTGGTAATGTAGGCAAGTAGGATGTGGCTAGAGGATATAGGTCCCTGGGATGTGGCCTTGAGGACTGTATCTGACCCTGGTAATCTCTCTAATCTCTCTCTCTCTCTCTCTCTCTCTCTCTCTCTCTCTCTCTCTCTCTCTCTCTCTCTCTCTCTTTCATGCAACAGCCAAGAGATAACAGCTGTTCTCTAACTTACCCTTTTGTCCTAATGCTCCTGCCTTGGGGACAGCCAACAAAGAGAGAAAATCTAAAACTGTGAGCCCAAATGAACCTTTTCAAAATTGATTTTGTCATGTATATTTTAGTCATAGCAGATGAAAGACAAACTAAAACACATAGAATGTATTTTATGCTGTAGTAGATATAATACATGTTGTGTATGATACAAGGCCAATTTTGTAATATGACATATAACCTGATTTATATGTGTTTTATATGCCCTGTTCATAATATACTATATAAACTACTTTATTTCTTCTCATATAATGCATAATTATCTTTAAGAATTATTCACCTACATTTATAATTGTATGCTCATATATCCTATGTCCAAATTGTCTTATGATGAAGGTTATGGTTATGATATCACTTTCATCTGATTATAGTTATCTTACTTACCAGCTTACTATGAAACCTAAGTTTTAAGAGATATCATTTCTCTCTTCATGGATATTTAATTAATTTCACTTTTGATTTACTTTGGAAGTTTAATTTACTGCTAGCTTTGAAGCAGTGATACAGGATAATTCTAATTAAATAGAACATGTATCATTTAACTTGTAAAATAATTTATTTATGGAATATAGATGCCTCGTGATAAATAATTTCCTGGAAACTAGGAGAGTTAAAGTTATGGTAAAAGAGACTGAGGGAGCCAGCTGAAGCAAAGAGCTACCTGGTACAGAGTATGGACTTGCTGGAAAAAGCACAGCTTTGATTTGTAGGTGCCCTCTGAAGTGTTTTCTAAACATCTCTATATTATGCAAAGTTGACTTTTAAGGATAGCTAGATTTGAGAAGTTCGAACAACATTAGAAGAGACTGAATATAGTCACATTTATTTGGAATATTAATAAAAAGTATACAAGAAAAATATAATTTTATTGGTAGAGATATTTCAGTCTTCATGCTTAAAATGCTTTAAGACATTAACTCATCCAATCTGCAAAATGACATATTAACTATCACTCTACTGTTGATGAGAAAAAGTAGAGCATCATTAAAATGCAATATTGTAGGTGATTTTAAAATGCATTTTCTGAAAGTACTCTGGCCTAAAAGTATACCTTGATTTGCCTCTGCACCTATTTATAGGATGCATTTTTTAAATTAAAAAGATTTTCAGAGTTCTTTTGAATGTTTCTCAAAACACCATTGTGTATTGTTGAAGAGCTATGGGGATTATGTCATCTTTGACATATCTAAAGTGTTAAACCTTAGGATGCTTGGCATTTGGCCCACTAATTATAACTTAGCATTGTATGTACTTGACTTCAAAAAGTTGAACTTGTCTTCTGGAACATTGTATTTCTTTTTAATTAATGGTTGTGGTTGATCAAGTGTCTGATCTTTCCAGTAACATTCTGCAGGAGGCAGCAGCTGGTTAGGGTTGGATGATAGAGGAAATTTTATAAATTTTAGTCAGATGTTGTTTCCATTTTAATTGCATCCCCAGCAGGCCCGGGTGTTTCTGTTTATATGTTGTTATTATTATTATTATTACTTTGGAACAATTTTATAAAACAACCAAAAATAATCAGCCAAGTCTCTTAAATGGAATTCAACCAGAAATTAGTGTAATGAAATTCTCCAGGTAGGTAACTGTGATAATGAAGATTTGCAAAATAGCTGGTGTGTGTCCTTTTCACTGGGTAACATGACACAAAGTAAAGCAAATGACTAGGGATATAAGCAGGCACCACCAGGACTGGCTTAGTGAATATTCTTATATTACCAAAATAACTGATATTCAAAAACAACCTCGGAATTTTATTGATCAGTCAGCTATCACTCTGAATTTTCATTATTATGTGAGACTACAGTGCAATATTAAAGTTACAAAATACTCCTAATAATATAAAAGTTGTAAGTCAAGTGACAATCCAAGTGAAAATATTTGTATTTTGTAGATAATTAATGTGCATCTATATATCCATCACTCCTACAAAGAAAGAAATCAAGCTACACAAAAAGGTAAATTAGCAATCCAGAGAAGAAGAAACGAATGGAGCAGATGTGCTTAGGGAAAAAATGCTCACTCTCAGTAGTCACTGGAACGCAAATTAAGTGATAATTAGGTAATAATTTTTAATTAATTTTGCAGAAATTCAGATCAAGTTTTCATATCTAGGAGTAAGAACAGATTGGGAAGTAGGCACTGGCATATAATACAGGTGTGATGAAAACAAGATCTAATTTGGCACAGCCTTTGAATAGCATCTATTTAATAAGAACTGTGCATGTCTTAGGTAGGAACCAGAAATAATACCTATTGGTGTATAAGCAAAAGCAGTTTTAACCATATAATGGAGTGCCATTTATACTGCTGCATTCCATTTTATAGGTAAAATATTTGAATATATATATATATCCCCAAATCACCTGTCACTAAATTGTTGGATATAAAAAAATAAATTACAAAGTATACAATATTAGTACTTGAGATTAAAATAAGCAAACAAAATACTATTTTAATTATACTTACACACACAGAAACTGATTTTAACATTTTATCTTGGTTGGTATAGTAATTCTGTTTCACAAGAGAGAGTTTAACTATTTTTTAAATATGTTTTTAACTAAGAATGCATCTATATTTTACTTAAATAATTATAATTATAGGGAAATAGACGGTACTGGAGAACATCACGCGAATGAGATTAGTCAGTCACAAAATGTAAGAAATCAAATACTCTCTCTAATATGTGGCAGCTAGGGAGAAAATGGGTGATAGGAGGAAGTCTAGACTAAGAAGGAGAAACTATAGGTGAGGAAGTAAGGTGACTTAACTGAGGATGATGAAAGGGAAAGAGGGAAATTCCCTAATGTACATGCTGTACATTTACAAACATATCGAAGTCAATTACTGGGCCAAACATGAGAAGAGGGAGGAGGAGGGAATGGGAAGGGAACTGGGGAAGGGCTAATGGGGTGATGTGTACTCTACCATCTTGTACCCCATTAAGATGTACAAATACAATGCACCAATAAAAAACTTAACAATAATTATATTTATGTTGAATAAACTATTATGCTTTCTATTTAGGAATTGTTTTATTAATTTCTGTGCAAGATTCGCTTTAAGTTATCTAGAAATTCCTAGATGTATTGTTTTACATCAATATTTAAGGAAAATGTAGCTTTATTTATTTTTTTTTAAACATGGAATGCTTCATGAATTTTCAAGTCATTCCTGCACAGGGCTACACCAATCTTTTCTATATCATTCCAACTTTAGTATATATGCTGCTGAAATCAGCCTCAATATTTATCTTTAAATTTTTATTTTAAACCAATGAGTGTTATACATTGATAGGCTTTTACCTAGTCTTAATTTTATGGTACATTTCAAAAGTTTAGGAAGAGCCAGACATGGTGGTATGTTCCTGTCATATAGGTACTTGGGAGGCTGAGATAGTAAGATCTCAGGTCTGAGGCCAGTCTCAGCAACATATTGAGACATTAAAAATATATATATATATATAAAATGCTTTTGCAAAAAGACATGTACTGCTTTCTCATATTAAAAAAAAAAAAAGGAAGAATGCGGGGCATGATGGCACACACTTGTAATCCCCGCGCTTGGGAGGCAGAGACAGGAGGATCGGCAGGTTTGAAGCCAGTTGCGCTGGCTTAAGAGACCCTGTTTCCAAATAAAAAAGTATAGAAATAGGTCTGGGAATGTAACCCGAAGGTAGAAGGGTTTCCAGGAACCCCAGTACCACCAAAAACAAACAAACAAAACAACAACAACAACAAAAGCAACAGCAAAAAACAAAAACGTTTTGAAGAAATAACATATTTATAAAGCCTTGAAGTATTTGCTAACTAAAATGTTATTAATCAATAAGAAAAATAGTAATTCCTTGGTGCAGAGGGCTGGCAGACACCACCTGAATCTTAGTGATCAAGGTTAACATCAGCTGTAATAATGACATGCTGGCACCACGCACCACCAGATATGGAATGCAAAGCATGCTAACTCTGTGGTGTTTTTTCCTCAAATCTTTATCTCCACTTGATAATAAGAATATAGCACATGACCCAGAAATAGTGCTCCTGAGCATCTTCCCAATGGAACTTAAAGCAGAATATTATCACGATATTTGCATATCCAAGTTCATAGTAGCACAATTTACAATAGCCAAATTAGGAGACCAACCTAGGTGTCTGTAAATGAATGAAAAGATCACAAAACTATGGTATATGCATACAATGGAATTTTACTCAGCCATAAGGAAGAACAAAATCATGACATCTGTAAGAAAACAAATAAAATTCTACAATATTTTATTGAGTATAGCCAATCTCAAAAAAAGAACAAGTATATGCATTCCCTTTCTTAAATGTGGAGGCTATAGAGATATTCAGAAATGAAATAAGTTCAACATCAGAGAGATTAGCAGAGACACCAGGGGAGTGACTGCCAGGAATTAGGGAGAGTAGGGGGAAAAGTCATAAAGAATGTGATATTTGAAACAACTATATGAATGTATACAAAATTAACAATTCCAGTCTTAAAGTCCTGTGGCGAGGGAGTGTGAGGGAGGAAGAAGACCTGGTGAGAGGGTACTAGAACTTGTGTGCATATATTTTTCTCACACTATGTACCCCAATATGCTGTAACAGTCACAAAAAAGAAGAAAGCAGATACTTTCCCTAATATGAGAAAGCTAAGTAGAAATTAATAACAGGAGAAACTCTAGATGAAGAAGGAGATCCTATAGAGGAGCAAATAAGGCGACCTAACTGAGGGGATGGGAGGGGGGAGGGAAACTCTCTAAAGCACACGATGTACTTAAACATATCAGAGTCCGTCACTAAGCCAAGCATGGGAAGGAGGGATGGGGAGGGAATGGAGTGGGGATCAGGTAAGGGCTAATTGGGTGATGTGTGCATGTATGTCTACACAAGTCTTTTATTCTATTAAGAGGTATAACTACAATTCACCAATAAAAAATTTAAAAGAAAATAAAGAAAAAAGAAAAAATGTGCCAAATATATGTGCCAAATCATATATATATATATATATATATATATATATATATATATATATATATATATATATATCAGAATATCAGAGCTGGGCTTGGTGGCTCACACTTGTAATCCCAGCATTCAGGAGGCTGAGACCAGAAGATCACAGTTTGTGGACAACTTCAGCTACTTAGTGAGGCCCTTTGCAACTCAGTAAGACCCTGTTTCAAAACAAATTATAAAAAATAGGGCTAGGGGTGTAGCTCAGAGGTAGAATACCACTGGGATCAATTCCCAGTATCACAAAAAATTAAAACAATTAAAAAATATATCAGAAAAACTCAAACTCCTGTTTCAAAAGCATGTTTACACAACCTGTGTCTTATACTCATCTGTAATTCGCAGCACTTCAGAAGTATCAAGGTCATGAAAGCCAAGTAAATACTAAGAAACCATTTCAGATTGCAGAAGACTAAAACACAATGACTAGCCAAGCTTGGTGGCCCATGCTGGTAATCCCAGCATCTGCGAAGCTGAGACAGGAGGATCGCAGTTCACAGACAAGCCTCAGCTACTTAGTGAGGCTCTTTACAATTCAGTGAGATCCCAAAAATAGGGCTGGGAGTGTAGCTCAGCGGTAGAACGTTCCTGGGTTCCCTCCGCATTACCGAAAAAATAAATATAGGGGATAAATAAATGTAATATGGGCTGAGCACATTGGACCAGGAGGCCTATAATTCTAGCACTTGGGAGGATGAGTAAGGATGATAGCAAGTTCTAGCCCAACCTCAGCAACTTAGGCTCTCAGAAAAATAGCAGCATCCTGTTTCAAATTGAAATATTAAAAAGTACTAGAAGAGGCTGAGACAGAAGGATCACAGTCTCAGAAATATAGGGGAGACTCATAGCAACCTAGGGAAATCCTACTTCAAAAAATATATATATATATATATTTTTATATATATGTATATATGTATATGTGAGGTGGTGGAGCTCAGTGGTAGAATGTCCCTGGGTTTAATCCCCAGAATGAAGGAATGAATGATTGAAGCATGGAATACTGAATTGAGTTTTAAAACACATGAATGGTTAAAAAGTAGAATAGTACAATCCTACTGAGGTCTGTACTTTAGTTAATACTGCTATATTGATACTGATATTTTAAAATTAATTTTATTGTGGTATATTTTTATAAGTCATTAACATTAAATAATGAAATACAAAGACTATTATTTTCGCATTTCCATAAGTCTAAAATTATTTCTAAGAGAAAAATCAATCCATAGAGTTCACCCGGGGAAGTGCTATTGGGCTTTGAGCTACACTTTCAGCCTGTTTTACTTTAAGTTTGAGATAGGATCTCACCGAGTTGAGGAGGATCTTGCTAAATAGCTGAAGCTGGCCTTGAATCTGCAATCCTCTTTCTCAACCTCCCATGTACTGGGATGATGAGCATATCCCCCTGAATATTTTATAGTTTTAAAGTAAATATTAATGAATTTCCATTCTAAAAACAAAGCAAAACAAAGCAGAGATCTTCATTAAACTTAAAATTGGCACAAAAAGATTCTTCTCCCCACTAGGATCCTGTTTATGACTGAGATCTGAAGCAAAGTCTGGTTATTAAAACCTGCTTTTAGCAGATAAAACATAAAGACAGAATGAACCCTGAAATGTGCAGGATGCACGTTTATTACTCCCTTTGGTCTCAGTTTGTGTTTTTCCAAAAGTCACTTTAGTCTGCAGGCCACCTGCAATGGCCTGGCTGGGTCTGGGACAGCCTTTTTCTACTTAAGCTCAAGAGAGCCATTTCTCTTTAGTATTCAGAAAGAAAAGGAATAATCTTCGAGTCAGTTCACTGGCGTTTAAGAGTCGCTTCTCAGACTGGTACCCATAATTTAACGTTAACTCTCTGCCAGGCAACAGCGCTTCGTCTGCTTTATCAGCTCTTGCATAACTCACTGTAACAGATGGAAAATGTGACCAAATGCGATTCATATTTTCTTGCTTAAAAATGTCTGTTAACAGCTCATTACATTTCTTTCCAACTCTACCCATCACAGCTACATCCAATTTGTGGCAAATATATTTTTTGTCAAAATTTCTACTGAATGTTTTACATTTGTCTAAAGCTGTAGCTGTTATCCTTAATTAGGCTGCACTTTTATTGGAAGAGCTGGAGCTTAAAATCAATTTAACCTGCTCATTTAAACCTTGACCTCCTTTGCTTATAAAACCGGACAAAGAAATCGATATTTTATTTGATAACTTTGTAGTTGTCATGGAAAATATTAATAATGTGGATTGTTGCCTCATGATGTTAAATATACTTATAATTGGTTATAATTAATCAAAATTTTATTCTCGTAGAACATTTCCCAATTCTGTGGCCCTTTCTCTTAAATTATTAAAATATTATAATGCATTTTTAAAAATATAATACTTAAGGACATAAAATAATTATATTTTTCCTATTGATAAGCCACAGTTGCCTCATGGGTTACCAAAAAAGATGGAGGAAAATCTGACATAGAAAATCTGACTTATCTTTAGGGCCTAAGAAGTCCCAGAGGTGTCCATTGATATTGCATCTCAGTCCGCTCCAATACCACAAACAACTGTGTAAGTATGATCCCAGAGAATTCTCCCAGATTTAGGAGTTACTGTTATGATTATGGTCTCTCTCCAGCCACCCCATCCCACTGCTTTATCTTGAGAAATCGATTAAACTAATAGATTTTCTTTCATGCGTTGCAGTCATACATCTTGATGCCGTTCAGAGTGATACAGGCAAATGCACACACAGTGCTCATTGGACCCTCCCCCATTTTCACCCCGCTTTCCAACCCTCCCCACCATCTCGTGACAACATACAAGACAGCTGCCCATGACTAGTGATCTGCTAAGAATGCCAATAACGCCAAGGTAGAGGAGCCCTAATACAAACCCACAATTTCAAAACGTGTTGCTTTTCTCCTCAGACACTCCCGATGCCTCCGCATGTCTCTCAGAGTAAAATTGATAGTAAACTCTGGACGACACAACGGCCCTCAGCAGCCCTATGATGGCTTTTCATGGTATTTCCACCAGTTACTGGTTCATCCCCAGTAAATCTCCAGTTTGTAATCCCAGCATTTGGGAGGGGGAGACCAGAGGATCCTGGTTCTTGGACAGCCTCAGTTACTTAGCGAGGCCCTTTGCCTCTCAGTGAGACCCTGTTTCAAAAGTAAAAATAATAAAAACTAGGGCTGGGGCGTAGATCAGAGGTAGAATGTCTCTGGGTTCCATCCCCAGTACCACAAAAAAAGAAAGAAAGAAAGAAAGAAAGAAAGAAAGAAAGAAAGAAAGAAAGAAAGAAAGAAAGAAAGAAAGAAAAGGTAGTGTTATTGAATACATAGTTGCTCTATATTAAGAAAATTGAAGACAGGCATATATCAAATAATCTGAAAACTCTAAGCATGGCATGATGGTGCCATGTAATCTCAGTACTTGTGAGACTAGGATGGGAAGATTGCAGGTGTGAGGCCAGCCTCAGCAACTTTGCAAAACTATCAGTAGGTTAGCAAGACCCTGTTTCAAAATAAAATGTAAAATAGGATGGGGATATAGCTCAGAGGTAAAACACTCCTGTGTTCAACCCACAGTATCTCTCTCTCTCTCTCTCTCTCTCTCTCTCTCTCTCTCTCTCTCTCTCTCTCTCTCTGTCTCTCTCTCTCTCTCTCTCTCTCTCTCTCTCACACACACACACACACACACAGAAGTTCTAAGAAACATATAATTTTAAACGAACATATATAAGAATTCAGGCATTTAGGAATTCAGAGAAACCAGTTAGGTTGATCTAAGTTGAGATATCAAAGTAGGTCCTTTCATAGTATTTTAGGACTGGATATTTTAGAGATTATCTAGCCAAATTATTTTATGCTTAAATAAGTTATTCAGACTAAAATATTTTGACAAATTTCTGACATCGACCCACTTCAGTTCTATGATTAACTCCAGTATTCATTTAGTACCATCATAGATCCTTAGTAAGAATAAAAATACTACGAGCAAATAATTAAATGCTGCTGAAAATTCTAATTGACCCATAATTAAGCATGCCCTCACGTATTTCTTGTGATTTCTTATCACTTGGTATGGCCATGTGATTCAATGATTGTCAATTTGCTATAAGTATTAATAGATTTTGAAATGTTTAGAAAAATTCTTTAGATTTCATATCAACTGATTCTAAAACTACCACTAATACAAAGCAAGAGTGAAAGAACATACTTATAGAAGTCTAAAGGCGTATATGATGTCTTATGTGTCTGGAAAAATAATAGGTAGAAGAGGATTTTTTTTTGCACCCTATCCACCTGTATTTGTACTTTTAAAAGTTTAAAATTATTGGATTTTTTAGTTACTTTAACCCAATATCTTTTTTTCTTTTTTAATTGAATTTTAATTGGAGCATTGTAGTCATACATCTTAAAGGAGAACAAGATAGTAGAGGCATACATGCACATATTACTTATTTAGGCTTTCCCCAATTCCCACCCCATCCCTCCTTCTTATGTTTGGCTTACTGATTAACTTTTATATGTTTATGGATATATGTCATAGACATTAGGGGATTTCACTCTTAAAATAAACTGAAGACAAATGCAGATAGATCAAGAATGCTTTCATAGTAAATTGTGGGTGAATCCAGGTGTGGTGGTACATACCTATAAATTCTCTCCTATAATTTAGTAAGCAGAGACAGAAGGATCATAGGTTTGAGGCCAGCCTCAGCAACTTAGTGAGACCCAGAGTAACAGAGCAAGATATCTTTTTCAAAATAAACAATAAAATAAGGAGGTCTGGAGGTACTGTTTGGAGTTAGGATGGTTCTGGGTTCAATTTCCAGTATCAAAAAAAGAAGGAAGGAAGGAAAGGAGGGAGGGAGGGAGGGAGGGAGGAAGGAAGGAAGGAAGGAAGGAAGGAAGGAAGGAAGGAAGGAAGAAAATTGCATATAAAGTGACAAAGTATGGATTAAATTGAGGTCAAAAGAATTAGGTGCATTTTAAGAGATTTGCTGAATTTTAAAAGAAAAGAAGGGGAGAAAGGAAGAAAAGACAAATAGTAATTGAGTTCTGCGTACATGTACGTGTGTGTGTGCGTGCGTGCGTGTGTGTGTGTGTGTGTGTGTGTATGTGTGTGTTTTACTGGGAA
This sequence comes from Muscardinus avellanarius, assembly GCF_963383645.1. Lineage (NCBI taxonomy): Eukaryota > Metazoa > Chordata > Mammalia > Rodentia > Gliridae > Muscardinus > Muscardinus avellanarius. Next base: position 9,006,508 of record NC_137803.1, read on the forward strand.
TTGAATTCAGGGGCATTCTAGCCTTGAAATACATTGCTAACCCTGTTTTATTTTGTAAAATGATTATTTTGAAACTGGGTCTCACTAGGTTTCTGAGGGTCTCGATTAGTTGCTGAGGCTATTCCTGAAACCTATAATCATCCTACATCAGCCTCCAAGGCACTGGGGCTATAGAAATGTACCACAACACATAGCTTTTTAATTATTCATTACAACCAGGGATTGCTGTGTCAGGAAACAGGGAAAAGATGATATAAACATTTCTATACATTCATAAGCCCAAATCCCGGCTGTGTGATATGCCCTTGTGATCTCACACATATATAGTATGTGGTAATCATTTTAAATGTTATTAAATTAAGGGATATTTATGTAATTATAAGTTTTTCTAACTTATTATAGTCCAAAAGAGACTTATAAAATAAATCACAAATGAACAACTTGTAACTATTAAGAGTGAGTAAGGGAATTTTGACCTAAATGTATCTGCTACTTAAATGATAAAGTTTGGCTCAATGTGGCCTTTGGAAAATTAATCTAACTTGTTGCCAAATAAATTACTTTTGAAAAAAATCTGAAAGTGAGAAATTTAAGTTTAGTGATGATAGATCCTTCTGAAATAAACTCAACAGAACTTGGCAAGAGATAGATATAAAATATACATTAATTCTTAATATACAGATGCCAGGTGCTTGATTTAGCTGACTATTCTACTCTTCATTACAGGTTGGCCAGAATTCAGTTTTCCTGATTTACTATGGAAATGTTTAACAGTTGGAGGACCAACCTCCTAGCCCATGTCATAGCATCATAGATTTGTAATTTAAAAGATCTTTACTAGAACCAGGTGTGGTGATATATGCTTATAATTCCAGCATTTGGAAGGCAGAGACAGGATGATCCCAGTTTGCAGCCAGCCTCAGCTACTTAGTGAGGCCCTTTGCAACTCAGTGAGACTCTGCTTCAAAATAAAGAATAAGAAAATAGAGCTGGAGGTGTAGTTTGGAGATAGAATGTCCCTGGGTTCCATCTCCAGCACTGCAAAAAAAAAAAAAATCCTTATTAAGTATTTTATTCTTATCTGCTCAAAAACTAAGTTTAAAAAACGTAATACATACAGGGAATAGCCAGTCTACATTCATGGTTGTTCCTATTAATATTATAAGTAGTGAGAGAAATTGTCCCTACAATGGGCAGGATTCTCCACATAAACATGCTTGTCAACTGGAAAGTGCCCAGTGCTGTTTCAAAAAGGCAGACAGAGAGATGCAGGGTGGAAATTCAGCTCTTGACTGCAGTTCTGAAGCTTTTACGTTCCACTCACTTTGTACTTGAAGTGCTGCCAATATTTCTACAACCCTGGACTTTCTACCACCAACACTTCCCTCTTGACCTTATTTTCTCATAAGATTTTTATCTTTCAAGACATATGCCTCACAAGTACTCAACTTTTCTCTGTTCTTGACTCTGACATCTTGCTTCCCTCCTCTACTTCCTGACACTCTTTTATCATGTAAGCTTGGCTATAAAAAGCTTGGATTCTTTCCTCACAATAATTCAGGTAATGACTGACATTTATTTGTTTTGCTTCCTAATGCGCAGTGCTACTAAGGATGGCTACCTGGAATTGTCTCTGTTTCAATCACTGAGTTAACAAATATGGCTTTAGCCTGCTTAATGTGTTTCGTGCTAGTTTGAGATAAGCCAAATACGTTTGATGTCCGTGAAAGCCACTTTTGCCCCCAAGCACCCTTTCCCATCCCCTAAACCCAGGTGTGAGGTTTTGCTGCCACCCTTGACCAGGCTTTGGTCTGTAAGTCACCTATAAATTTTACACTCTGTAATTCTGGACCCATCTGCCTCTTTCTTCAGCTTTCCAGCAATGTCTGCATACAGTGGCTGGTTCTTTTACACTGGATTTCTTTCGGAACACATATTATTACTTAAATAACATCCAGATATAATATTGAATGGCTGGTAGAGAATTACCAGAGTTTCTTATCAAGGACTCAAGCAGTCTACAGAAGTTAATCTATTACAGGTATGGTTCGGTCTCCAACCTCAAGGAAGGCTCAAAAGGCCTATTGAGCGGGCGTGGTGGCGCACGCTTGTAATCCCCGCACTTGGGAGGCAGAAACAGGAGGATCACGCAGGTTTGAAGCCAGCCGCGCTGGCCTAAGAGACCCTGTTTCCAAAGAAAAAGTATAAAATAGGTCTGGGAGTGTAGCCCGGAGGTAGAAGGGCTTCCAGGAACCCCAGAATCACCAAAAAAAAAAAAAAAAAAAGGCCTATTGATCTTTCAGGCAACCTATCTTTGTTCTAGGAAGCAAAATGGAAAAGGAAGAGAAGGAAGCTATATTTCCTGTTTTTTAAAAAAACTTCTTGAATTGTTCTTACACGTTTCCATTGACATTTCATTAGCCAGAACTTAGTCAGGTGGTCACAAATAGACACAAGAAGCTGGGAAATTGAATCTCCTGACAGGTCTCAAAGTCAAATCAACACTTCAGGGCTTTACGACCTAAATAAAGGAGGGAAATGGAGGCCATTTTTGTCAACCAGGATTCCATTTGACAGCAGGTAACAGGATCTTTGTGAAGTTTAGGAAAAGGTAAAAGTGTACTTGACAAACTTATGGAGAAACTGTGAGAAAATAAAAATAGTTTTAATCTGTTGAATTTGAGGACAGTTTGGTAAATAGTAATATATAGTTAATGCACGTCGCCTGAAAACTGCCACTTCCAGTTATCTTCACTCTTCTTTGTCCTGGTAAATTTAAATGTTTCTCAGTTGTGATAGTTTCACAGGATTATATGCAGTCCGGAATGTATAGTCCTTAATGTATACTAATTAAGTAGTATACATTAAATAGGGATAGCTTTTTATATGTCAGTCATAGTTCAACAAGATGATTTAAAAGTAAAATTATTAAGAGAAGAGAAAAATATTGTCACTGTAAAATATTTTTAAAATTTTTATTGGTGCATTGTAGTAATTCTTAATGGAGTATAAGATGCTGGAGGCAGATATACACACATCACCCAATTAGCCCTTACCCAGTTGAGAAAAATATTTTTGACATATGCCCCATGTACTTAAAATGACTGCTCTAAATACAGCGGAGTAATATTTAATAATCGATTGAATATTAACTGATAAACTCAATTGCCTACTCTGGCTGCACTATTTGAGCAAACACCCTCAGATCTCTGTCCAGGTTCTCTGTTCTAATTGGGAAGCAATTCATATTTCACTTCCTCTAAGAACAATCAGCAGTAAAACTCCTCAAAATTTTAGCTATGTAAAATGTGAAAAAGCCATATTTTTGTCTTGGGAAGGCTGTATTTTTATGAACAAAGCACTACACTCATTTCCATATTTATTTCTGTGGATCCATATGTTTTTATTGTCCTCTAAAATCTATCATTTGGATTGCTGAGTCATAGGATAAATTTGGGCATAAATTTATAACAAATTATCAAACTATGTTCTAGAATGGCTAAAATGTTTTGAATTCCCAATAGCAATAAAGGTGTAGAGGTTGTTCAACAACACCAGAGTGAAGACATAATCTACATAATGAAAAGTTATAAACTATTAATTTGACAAATGATTAGTATCAAGAATATCTAAGGTACTCAAACTTTTTAACAAAATTCCCAAATACCTAACTAATAAATGAGCAATTGATCTGCATAGACATTTCTCAAAATAAGATGTATAATGACAAAAACTTGGTAGAAAATGTTCAAATCAGAAATACACAGAGAAAGGCAAATCATAATAGATCAAACCACCATATATACACATATGAACCTATCAATACCAATCTCAGTATTATCAATAGGCAAGGGGCAAGAGAGCAGGGTGGAATCTGGAGGAAAATCTACCTGTTGTTGAGTAAATTTACGTTGAGTAAATGTATGTTTCTAGCACACTAAACATCCTTATATAAGTGCGCTGTATCTATGAAAGTACATTAAAAAGACACAATGAGCCGGGCATGGTGGCGCACGCTTGTAATAGCAGCATTCGGGAGGCTGAGACCGGAGGATCGCGGTTCTCGGACGGCCTCAGCTACTTAGTGAGGCCCTCCATAACTTAATGAGCCCCTGTTTCAAAATAAAGAATAAAAAACAGGGGAAGGGTGTGTAGCTCACAGGTTGAATGCCCCCGGGCTTCATCCCCAGATCCTCCAAAGGAAAAAAAAAAAAAAAACATGACACAATGAGCTGCGCATGGTGGTGCACACTTGTAACCCCTGCGCTTGGGAGGCTGAGACAGGAGGATCCCACAGGTTCAAAGCCAGCCTCAGCTACTTAGTGAGGCTCAGCCATTACAAAACAGACAATTGCAGTATTATTTACAGGGAAATGGATGGAACTGGAAGAAATTATGCTAAGCGAAATTAATCAGTCACAAAAGTAAGGAATCAGATGCTTTCCCTAATATGTGAAAGCTAAGGTGAAAGGGGTCATAGTAGGAACTCCAGGTAAAAAAGGAGATCCTATAGAGGAGCAAATAAGGCAACCTAACTGTGGGGATGGGAGGAGGGAGAAGGAAAGTCTTTAAAGCACATGATGTACTTGTTCATATCATGGTCAACCACTAAGCCAAGCTTGAGAGGGAGGGATGGAGAGGGAGTGGGATGGGGGCTGGCTGGGTGATGTGTGCATTTATGTCTACACAAGTTTTTTGCTTCATTATGATTACAATGCACCAATAAAAAATTTAAAAAAGAATGGCTATTATAAAAATGTCAAATGCTGATGCAGAGGTGTAGGAAAAGGAACACTGGTGTTTCAATGTTTAAAATGTAAATTATTGTAGCTATTTTGGAAATAGTACAAAGATTTATAAAAAAATTAAAAATAGAATTACAATAAGGCCTAGAAGTACCACTATTGAGTACACATTCAAAGGAAATAAAATTACTTTATCAAAGACATACCGGCATTCTCATATTTATTGCTGTACTCTTCACACTAACAGGGATATTGGGTCAACCAAGGTGTTCATCAAAAAATGATAAAGAAAATATGATATATTTAAGTATCTTTAAGTCAGGTGGGGTGATGGACACCTGTAACCTCAGGACGTGTGAGACAGGCAGATCTTAGGGTCATGTCCAGCCTCAGCATCTTTGTGAGACCCTCTGAATCTAAGTGAGATCCTATTTCAAAATTAAAATAATAAAATAAGGCTGGAAATATATCTCAGAGGTAGAATGTCCCTGGTCTCAATCCTCAGGACCACAAAATAAATAAATAAAGGAGTACTTTTAAAATTGAATACATTAAATGTTATTGTTTTTGCTTTCACTTAAATAGGTTTAGAGAAATGCAGATCATTATGTTTCCATAATTATCATATCATATATCCAGTCCTTAAAAATCTCCTGTGCTGCATTTATTCAACCTTTTCTTTTCTCCATCCACATGCCTGGTGAATTTTTTTAAAATCGCCTATTGGTTCTATTAATTTTATAGCAAGATCTTAGGAATCCTCTATGCACACAGTCGTGCTGAATGTAAATCAAAACCATTCCGTCATTCTTTCCAATCTTTAAGCCACCTGTCTCAATTTTCTCATTTCCAAATGTAGTCGTATTGTACAAAAATCCCTGTGAAGAACTTTTGTCTCTTCGGTGCTTGAAGATTTGAAAAACATTAAAATTTTCATCAGTTAAAAAGGAACCAACTTTTTTTCACTTTTATATTTTATGATGTGAAGGACTTCAGTTTCTTAAATGTTTTAAAAGATTCCAACGCAAAAATTTTGCATTAAATTCAGTAGAATGGTCGAAAGTATTAAAGCAGTACTGAATTGGGAAGAGCATTCCATGTCAGAATGCAGTTGATGATCCTGTTCCTTTTATTTTTTTTTTATTTTTTTAAGATTTAAAGAAGTTTATTAAAAAGATAGAAATACAGAAGATAGCTACAGCCCCATGCCAGAATGGCATGGGGAGGGGGGTGATTCAAATGAATGTTCCACCTGATCCTGTTGCTTTTAAATTAGATTAAAAAAAATATGAAGATACTGAGTGGACCAGGGGGGCAGAGCCAATCAGGCTGTGTTGGCTGACAGTTTGGGGATGGCTGGATAATTGCACTTAGGACGATACTGCCATGGAGTGGATGGGGGACATTTATCAGTCAGGTAGCAGGATCTTCTGGTGTAGATGCTTGGGACTTTGTCAAGCTATTTGACAAAGACAAAGACAAGAGCAGCTGCATGAGGGTGCAAATAAAGTCTAAAATCCCCATAGAGGAATGGGTGAGACATGCCATGGCGCAGAGCTCTGAGCACTGGGAATAAGCATCTCTGCTCTCACCTGGGACGCCCTGCCTTGGGAAGTCCAGGAAAGGACACCTTCGTGCTCAGAGCCACAGAGAGAGCCTTCAGTGACTGCCTACCCAAAACTTCCTGGGCCTCAGAAGGATTGAAGTTAAGGGGTATTTGAAGGTGACTTATGAATCCACTTACAACCCTCAGAAATAGCTTGATCAAATTTTTTGTTCTATTTTTATGACAGAATGAAATTGTAGCTATTATAAATATAACCACCTTCCCCCCGCCCCTAAGTCCAGAGGCCTGGGGAAAATTCTAGGTAGCGTTTTTTTCTTCACCACATTTTAATGCTTTGACACAGCACTAGTTCTAGGCTTCTGTGGGACTCCAAATTTTCTCTATGGTTTCAAACTATAACTAAAATGTGCTTTGAAGTTTTTGCCATTAGCTATACTCTGTCACTGAAACACAGACAACGTGCCTATGCACTGCTCCAAATAGCTTTCTTCTGCCTAGATATAGCTCAAACATACTGAGGAAGACAAAAATCCAGCAAGAGCCAGGTGCGGTGGCACACGCTTGTAAACCCAGCACAGGGAGGCTGAGACAGAAGAATTGTACATGTTCAAAGCCAGCCACAGCTACTTAGTGAGGTTCTCAGCAACTTAGTGAGACCCTGTTTCCAAGTAAAGTATAAAATAGGTCTGGGAGTACAGCCAGGAGGTAGAAAAGTCTCTGGGTTCTATCTCAAGTATCCCCCCCCTCAAAATCCAGCAAGAGAATTCAGATTCCTCCAATCATTCCCACCCCAAGGTCTTCATGGGGAAATGTGAGTCTTATAAATAGCATGCCTGGGCTAGGGTGTAGCTCAGAGGTAGAACGTCCCTGAGTTCAATTTCCAGTACAAAATCAAAAATTCTGTGAGTGCAGTTTGGAGGTATACCTCTTTGATCATCCTCTCTCTCTTTCTCTCTTGCTCTCTTTCACACACACACACACACACACACACACACACACACACACACACACACAGTGTCAGGAAATGATGTTGCTGAAGGTTGCTTGAAGTTTTATCAAACAACATCCACAGCATTTACTGGTTTGCTGCAGTCTGCCCATGTTGCACAAAGGTGTAAGGTCCATGCATATTCCAGGCAGGGACATCCGGGAGCTGAGAGAATTGGCCTTCAAGTAGTGACTGAGTGGGGAGGAAGAACCTAGCCTTTGGTCACTTTAAGATCAGTAGTGGTGAGTGCTACTAAAGCATCTGCTTCCCTCAAAGGCCTGATATGTCTAGTCAAACTTTCGTAGTGTTCAGGTTATGGCACCAAATAACGAAAAGCATGAGGTGAGACCATGTTCTCTCTCACCATCAGGAAGTCATGCCTATATATTAGAATTCAGGTATATAGGACCCTTAAAAGTAAGAATTTCTGCAAGTATATCAAACAAGATTGAGATATACCTTTAGAGATCATTGCAAGTAGTGAATCTGATCAAAATTTAATTAGAATAAATTTGTTATTTTGTTTTCTTTATTCATCACCCAAAAGATGGGAACTAATAAAAATATCATATCACTAGAAAGTAAAAGAAACTAGAAATAAAAGACAAAAACAAAAAAAAAGATAAAAACCACATGAAATATGCATCTATGCTATTTACACAATTTAAAATACTGTGGAACTACATTGGCATATAATTAAAAGCCAATAATGTCCACCACTCATTTACTTTTTCAGAGGTAATCAGAGAATGCCTCCCTTACCAAAGCCCAATATGATTGGCACTAAATAATTGTATCCTTGTGAAGCTTGCCTAACAGGGAAAAAATCCCAGATTTTTCTGCAGCCTGATTTTTTAAATATAAGTTCATAAAATTGAATTTAAAGGAATATAAATATAAGTATAAATAGAAGTTCATATATTTAAAAAATCAAATGCCACATAATGGCTCAAACTATATTCTTTATGCTCCAAACTAGGATTTAAAAAAATAAATATTTAGACTTTAGTTGGGATAAAATATAACAGAAACCATAGTTTTGGGGCATTTCTAGCTGTAAGCATTTTAAGTCAGCACACTGTCTTGAACAAAGGTTATATTTGCAATCTGCATGGAAAGCTGAGTTTTCTAGTGCTAAAGACGTCGATACACTGTAGCATATTTACACTGTCTAAAAGCACCAATTATGTTGATTATAAAGGTCACGTAAGTGGTTCCCTTGTCAATTCAGGAAGAATAAAACTTTCTATGGAAATTCAGTTTATATTGTTATTCTCCAAGTATTGTCAATTTTATTTAAAGCAGAAGAGTATATTAAAAATGGCTTTTGAGTAGAGAGAGTATACGTCTAAAAATGTACCTTAAATCCAAAAGTGGTGGTTGATCCCTATAATCCCAATATTTGAGAGGCTGAACCAGGAGGATTACAGCTTGAGGCCAGCCTCAGCCATATACTGAGGCCCTGAATAACTTAATGAGATTCTATTTTTAAAAAACGTCTCAAGATATAGCCTGGAGTTAGAATGCCCCTGGATTCAATACCAAGTACTAAAAATCATGTAACCTTGTGTTACATGATTGAGGTATATGATGGGAATTTCACCACATAAATATGGATACTCATATATTCCTCAAATATAATTTTTTGGTGGTACTGGGGTTCCTGGGAGCCCTTCTGCCTCCGGGCTATACTCCCAGACCTATTTTTATACTTTTTTTAAATTTAGAAACAGGGTCTCTTAAGCCAGCATGGCTGGTTTCGAACGTGCGAGATCCTCCTGTCTCCGCCTCCCAAGCCTGGGGATTACAAGTGCGCGCCACCACGCCGGACCATCAAAGATAATTTAATACCCTTTATAGAGTAGTTATTCATTTAATTTTTTCTTTAAATTAAATTTTATCATCCACTCCCCCCATCAGTTCTTTAAACAAATAACCCAAAGAAATAGTTTAGATATAATTGAGTAGAACAAGTCTCGGGGTAGAACATACCAGAACATAGCATTAAACCTATCAACATGCACGAAAGATATTATACAGAGTTTTAGCAGCTACTTAGCAGCAAACTTCAGATTGTGATTTTCCTCCTACATGTGCTTAACTTTTACAGCACATTGCCTCATTTCATGGAAAATGATGAAACTGAGTGCTATCTGTTTCCATTAAGTGAGATAATGTGCCTTAAAATGATACTGTCAAATAGTTTTTCATAGTTTGATTTTTTAATGCTCTTTGTTTGCAATCCCTCTTTAAGACTGTAAATGGGATCTCATTCCCTCCTAATTTTATCCCTTGCAATTGGAAAACAGTAACTTCTTCCCCACCTCGTGTTTCTAATGGAGCTTGAAATTAACATTGTGCTTTCATTGTAATTTACTTTATATTATTGTGGTGCTGAAAATTGAAAAAAAACGTTCACAGGCTTTTCAGAAAACATTGCTTAGTGTTCAAGTATTTCATCCCAATACAATATTTTTTTGAAATGCTAAATGCAAAGGATAGATTGTGACTTTGAGTTTATTAAATTATTTCAATTGACTTTCTCATAAATGAAATATAAGTGAGAGCCAGGAAGCCATGAGTCACTGGCCACTTTAATATTTGAGTGAATTTCTCTTAATTAAGATGAAGAACATGAGCTCTTATAAATTAAAAGTGAAGGGAACTCATCCCCATTGGTCTGTTCAGCATCTGTCTCTCTCTGGCAGCATATGCCCATTGACCTTTGAAGCTTGCACTTGCTCTGGCTGTATTAGGGCTGCTGTTTAGAGGATTTTGATTAGTGAGTACTTGGTGTATGCTCAGGAGAGGAGGCCACACATTACTGAATCACTATTTGATCCATCTATTGATATATTAACCACTCAATGTCTTTCTGTTTTGTATTACCTTTCCTGAAAAGTGAATTAAATATAACTGTTTGTTTTTAGCATTGGAGAATGAACCCAGCAACATTCTACCTCTGAGCTACACCCCCCAATTTTATTTCACTTTTTATTTTGAAATAGTCTCACTTAAGTTGCTGAGGCCTCTCTGAGTTTCTGAGGCTGATTTTGAACCTAAAATCTTCCAGTCTCAGCCTCCCAAGTACTGAGATTATAGGCATACACCACAAAGCCCAAGTTTGAATTCACTCTCCAATATTGAGTCTGGCTTATTTTATTTTATTTCATTTTACTTTTATATTGGTGCTTTGTAGTCATACATATTAATGGGGTAGAAGATGGTATAGGCATACATGCACATATCACTCATTTAGCCCTTCCCCAATTCTCTCCCCCTTCCATTCTCATGTTTGACTTAGTGATTGACTTTGATATATTTGTGAATGGACCTCATGTACATTAGGGAATTTCCTCTTCTAGGTCACCTTATTTGCTCATCTATGATCAAATATAACTTTTTGTCTTGATAATGTGTCTGTTTATAATTTAAGACTGAATGAATGGAAAGCAAAAGGGTATGATGCCAGCCAGATGCACACCTGTAATTCTAGGACTTGAGAGCCTGAGAGAAGAGGATCAAAGTTTCGAGGCTAGCCTCAGAAATATAGCATGGCCATCAGCAATATAATAAATAAATAAATAATAAATAAATAAATAACTTTAGGGGTATAATTTCCAATCCCCCCCACAAAACATAAAAAGGGATATTATATTAATGGGGGTGTTTCTGACTACTTTTCAGATGACCGATTTTATTTTTTTCCCCTATGGTGATTTTTAAAAAATTTTTTACAATGCAGTAACTTTATTGTAGGAAGGTATTGTGGGAACCCAGAGATGGAGCATTCTTTATATCTTTAAATTTATTATTGATGCATTGTATTTATATATCTTTTTTTTTTTGGTGGTGGTTGTACTGGGGTTCCTGGAAACCCTTCTGTCTCTGGGTTACACTCCCAGACCTATTTTATATTTTTATTTGGAAACAGGGTCTCTTAAGCCAGCGAGGCTGGCTTTGAACCTGCACAATCCTCCTGTCTCCGCCTCCCAAGCGCGGGGATTACAAGCACGTGCCACCACACAGGCTGTATTCACATATCTTAATGGGTTGCAAGATGGTGGAGACATTCATGCACACACCACCCAATTAGCCCCTATCCAGTTCCTACCCCATTTCCTCCTCTTTCTCCTTCTCATGTTCAGCTTAGTGATTGAAATTGATATGTTTGTTAAAGTATGTCATGTGCTTTAGAGAATTTCCCTCTTTACCTCCTCCCATCCCCTCAGGTCACCTTATTTGCTCATCTATAGAATCTGCTTCTTTGTCTAGAGTTCCGCCTATGACCCATTTTCTCCTTAGCTTCCGCATATTAGGGAGACTGATTTCAGCCAAAAGTCATGACATTCAGTTGTAATCACTATAAAGTTGTGACTGCCCTGACTGCACATTATAATCACCTGGGGAACTTCAGTAAATACTCATTTCTAGGTCCCACCAGTCAGAAATCTGATGTAATAGATATGCGGAAAGTTTGGAGAACCCCTTTCTTAGCATGTGAACAATTGTACTAGTGTTTGAATGTTTGTGGATCTTGTTGATGCAAATGCAGAGACTGAGGATCTGGGGCCATTTTTGAAATTCCTTGTCTGCTCTTCTAGCCTTTTCAAAGTTAGAGTAATTATATGTGTCATTGACTTGTGATGGGTGCCTGGTTCCCAGAGAACTGTGCTCAAATGCATGTCATTGAGATATCCTCTTGGAACTGGTCAACAGGAACTGCTATTTTTTTTATTTCCAGCAAGATTGAGAAAAATATCCATTGCCTTCTAAATTCATATAAACATCTATCCACAGAAGACCTTTGTCCAAGGTGCTTTGTGTGTTTAACCATTTGGTGGAATCTGCACATAATGTCCTTGAAGCCATTAGAAGGCCAGCTTTTCAAGCACGGACTTGTCTAATGGTTTTAACAGCTGTCCACTCATTACCGTCAAGGTACAAGAATGCAAGAAGGTGATGATCAATGAGGTAATTACAATAAGGGTGAAGCGGTTTCAAAGTTTAAGTGGGTGTCCGGGCTAAACCCAAATTATAGTTAATTATTCCTACTCATCTCAATATGCTAAGTAAGTGAAAACTGACACAGTGGCCTTGTTTGTCCTGATAGACTGCCTGTGCTATACTGACAGGGGACATGGGACGGGAGTGCGTGTGATGGATGAAGGTGAAGAACAGCCAGGTCGCTAAGGAGAACATGGAAATGCAAAAATAATAAGGCATGCATCTTCAGTTCCTTCTTCATCAGGAATGCTTTCCTCCGTTTACCAGTCTTGATCACTCCTTGATTTTATTTATTTTTATTTTTACTTTTTTATTGGTGCATTATAATCTCATACCATAGTGCAAATCATAGTGATAGCAATATACCTGTACACAGCATTCGGTGAGTTTTCCCCTGGCTCCCTCCCCACTGCTCCACTTCCCCATACAAGATATTGAAATTGGTGTTGATATTCTCATATTTGTACATGATCCACTGGAATTGTTTTCTCCATTAATTCTCCCTGTCCTCCAACCCTCTCCAAGACCACCTTTCTATCTCCACTGGAGCTTTGTTCTACTTTATAATGTCTTTCTTATATCCAAGTTCCTCCCTGGCTTCTGCCTATGAAACAAAACATATGATCCTTCTCTTTCTATAAATGATTAATTCACAGAATGGCTATTTATTTACTTCCACATGAATTTGGCAATTCTTCTCGATTATTTTCTTTCACTCTATTTTCTTCTGTTAAATTTAGAATGTCTTCTTACAGAACTCAGCCATGCAATTCAAATAAGAAGTACAATTAGTCCAGCGTGGTGCCGCAGGCTTGTAATCCCTGCACTTGGGAGGCGGTGACAGGAGGATCGCACAGGTTTGAAGCCAGCCGTGCTGGCTTAAGAGACCCTGTTTTCAAATAAAAATATAAAAAATAGGTGTCTGGGAGTGTAGCCCGGAGGTAGAAGGTTTCCAGGAACCCCAGTACCACCAAAAAAAAAAAAAAAATAGTTGAAAATCCATATGGCATGTCTAAGACACAGCTCTTGGTACTCCATATAGACTGCAAACGCATGCAGCATCAATGGGATATTGAAGAAAGAGGCCAGGAATCTGAGGTTCAGGTACTTTTAAAAGGTTCTGTTATCAGTGCTGGAGAAACTTAATGCTTTTAGATATCAGACTTGCAATTTGTATAATAATCTTCCAAGACTCAGTCACAGTACACTATTGTGTTAGGAGCTGTTCCTCAGTGATTAGTTCTAGACTGATATCTAGCTGATCATACACAATTGTACATTAATGCTTCAGTCTTAAACACCAGACTGTGATGCTCATGGCAGGTAGGCAGACAGACATCTGTACTTTCAGCTACTGATAAAGGACTCAAATCATACTTAAAACTCAAAAACTAAAACTATGGAAAAAGTATAAATTTTCTATTATTCTGTGGTTAACAGCTTTGTTCATTATAAAAGGCCTGTGGAATCTCCAATTTTTCCAAATTTAAGCCTAGTGTGTAAAAGCAGAGTCAGACCTTTTACAATAAATTTACAGTCCACTTTTTTTTTCTGAAATCTAATGTCCTAATGTGTACCCTTGCCTGAAAACCTATAAAACTTCCTCAATAACTTTTCTTGGAAGCTAAAGAAATCTCTGTCCCTTCTAGGCACTGAGAGGGAATGTGTTAAATCACAGGCCTTCAGAAACTCTAGGTATTAACTGATTCTGTCATAGACAGGTTGGTTCCAAAAGTCTTGGTCTTACACCGTCTGAGTTCCTATTTTCATTAAACTCAGTTGTTATCCAGGTAGTGGTTGAGCCTTTAGCACCTGGGCAAAATGAAGTCATTGAAGCATAGCCTCTCTACATCACTGGCATCTCACTTGACACCTAGGCAAGGCTGCAGGATTAACTAAAATAATAGATAACTCTTATTTACATTTACAAGTGAAAGAGTGAATAGGCCATATACATTTTGCAGTCACACACAGGAGGAGATTCAGATATTGGTTGACCATAAAAACCACAGCACTTCATATATAACCCCAGATTTTAGACGGGAAGAAAAGTCCATTTCTTAGATGAAACAATTAACATTAAAACGAAACAGAAACTATTGTTTATGAATTAATTTGTCATTCATTAGACGTAATTTAACTCATTAAACTGTTTTATCATTTATTTTGACAGCTGCAACACTAAAGGAAAGATCATTGATATTGAGGTAACAGAAAATTTAAATTTAATTAACTGAGTTATAATTAATTACAGGAAGCATACATTTGTATGTACCAATTTATCCTAAGGTTAATCATATCTTTAGACTAGGCCCTGGCCTCTTATTATTTTTAGGACTCACAAGTTTCTTTTATTATATAATACTTTAGGTGAAAAGCTTGCACTAACCATTACATGAAACTTCATATATTACCAGAAATGCTCTTGTATTAAAGAAAATTCTGGGTTTTTAGTAAAAGTACTGAGTTTTTAATGTCTCAAGATTTCCTAAGAGGTTATTAGGCAATATTTTTAGAGCGCTTGGTATAAGTGGTAGGCCCTTAGCTTTAATTTTTCTCAATAATATTGTTAATGTTTAAATATTTTAAACTTGTGGTCACTAATGACATAGTTATAATTGAGACAGAAACAAGTATTTTGACTTTTCAAATAACCATGCACCTACTTTCATTTCCCTAATATTATACTGAGAAAAAATGTAAAAATGCAAAACTTCATTGAACGTGGAAACAGAATAACTCTCATATTTATATTACATTTGTCCATTTTAAAAATAAAACATAAAATTCTTGATTTTTGAAATTTATTATTTTAATGGAAACATTTTTTTTTCAGTATTGGGGATGTAACTCAGTGGCATTCTACCTCTAAGCTATATCCCCAGCCCTATTTTTTATTCTTTATTTTGAAACAGGGTCTCAGTGAGTTGCAGAGGGCCTCACTAAGTAGCTGAGGCTGTCCATGGACCACAGTCCTCCTGTCTCAGCCTCCCAAATGCTAGGATAACAAGTGTGTGCCACCACACCTAGCTCAGATTATATATATATATATGTATTTTTTTTTTGGTGGTACTGGGGTTCCTGGAAACCATTCTACCTCCAGGCTACACTCCCAGGCACCTATTTTTTATATTTTATTTGGAAACAGGGTCTCTTAAGCCAGCAAGGCTGGCTTTGAACCCGTACAATCCTCCTTTCCCCACCTCCCAAGCGCAGTGATTACAAGCATGCCTGGTCTCAGATTTTAATTTTAAATAAAATTTTAACCTATAATGAAAGATGGAAATTGCAATATATAATGGAAATTACTTGCTCAGACTGTTTTCCTGGTCCTTTTGTTTTTACGACTTTCAGGAAAAACAATCTCATATTACTCACAGAACACCATGCCTTTATAAAGTATAATTTATATAGTATTATCTTCTTCACATAGAACAACTTGATTTAGGATGAATGTATACCCAATTAAGAACCATTACTAATTTTTCTTTTGGCAAATTAGTACTTTTGACATTTTCTATAAATGTCATAACATACGGAAATCATTAGAAGTATGATTAGTTAGCAATTGATTTGATTTAAAACCTTTCTAAGAAAAAAAACTCATCATGTTTGAAGACTATACTTTAATCAAAATGATTTATTCTAAAGCAAATGTAACGCAAAAACTGTACACTTGGTTTTGCAATTTTTTTCAGATTTTAAACTATGACCAGAGATAATGTAAAAACATTTGAATGAGAGTATGAGGTCTCATAGATCTAAAATGATAAACTATGATTTATTAATTTTCTGTTTATCATAAACTCTATGTTAAGCTAACATAATGTTTTACTATCCCGTCTTCTAGAAATTGTATGTAAATTTTATATACTTTTACATATTTTCTATAAAATATAGTAAAATGTAGTCTCAAATAAAGCAAGGTGTAGTATGCCTGTAATACCAGATTACAAGTTTTAAGCAAGCCTCAGCAATTTAGAGAGGCCCTCAGCAACTGAGTGGGACCCTGTTTCCAAGTAAAAAATAAAATAGAACTTGAGGTGGAGCTTAGAGGTAGAACTCACCTGGATTCAACTCTCAGTACCATAAATAAATAAATGTAAACATACATATATACTTACATACATACACACATACATACATACATACATAAATGCAGGATGGGGATTTAGCTCAAATATAGCAGGTCCCTGGGTTCAATTTCCAGTACCATCAAAGTCTATGAAAAACTGCGATATATGCATGGAGGCCCACGCCTCTAATCCCAGTACTTAAGGAGGCTGAGACAGGATTGCAGGCTTGAGGAAAGTTTCAGAAATGTGGCAAGGCTCCCAGGAACCTAAAAAGACTCTGTTTTAAAACAAAAAATAAAATAGGGCTTAGCGTGTAGCTCAGAAATAAGATACCCCTGCATTCTATCCCCATAACCAAAGTAAACAAATATATATTATATAAATATAATTAATATTATATCATATAATATAAAATATTATATACTACATAACATATACTATATGTTATACATAGCGTATATTAAGGTTATATATTTATATATATTAAATGTGGCACAGTATAAATTCTCAGGAGTTCATAGTATTCTAATAAAATATGTTTTCTCTTAATGTTTATATTTAAACAACTGATATACCTTATCAAAGTGAGAAAATGATAAAAAGCCAGTATGCATAAGTCACAAACATGATGAAGATACATACTAGTCTGTACCTAACAGGACAACTTCAGAACATAGAAAGCAGATATTGACTAGACTGCGAGGAAAACTGACTAGCCCTGTGTGGGTTGAGGTGCTGGCTATTCATGAAGTGCTCATTTCCATTCTATTACTTCCTCCCAAAGTAATAGAATTGTTTCTGGGCATAAGCCTATCCTCCTTGCAGGATATTGAGACCTTGAGACTACGTCCTTAACAACTGAAATTGAGAAATTGATTTGTACTGCCTCTTGGCAAATAATAAAACTTCAATCATTCCCTTTCCAATTTCCTTGAACCACACAAAATCAGCATGCCATATTTTCTCCAAATCTTTCTGGTTGCCATATATTCATTTTCTAATCAGTTTTTTCAGAAAGTCTCGCAGGGAGAATATTCCTTGGAGATTTGCATATTTAGAGCAGGTTGTATTGCCTTTTTTAATATATATAAATGAAAGCTCATTAGAATATGAAATACCTCCTTTACTTTTTTGTTATTCCTTGAGATTATAAATGTTAACCTCTTAATTTCTGGCATAGCATGGTACTATCAGATATCTGATGACTCTGATTTTTCTTATATTAGAAGGAACTTAGGAAAGTTTTCTCAGTGGATGTCCCATTGTTGGATTTTATAAATTGACTTGCTATTTATACATTTTGTTTTCCAATTTACAGGCTTAAATTTGTTTGTGGCATTGAAAATTCATCTGAGGTGCATTCTACCTCTGAGCTACACCTTCAGCCCCATTTTATCTTTTATTTTATTTTATTATTATTATTATTTTTCTTTTCTGCAGTACAGGGGATGGAACCCGGGGCATTGTATCTCCATGCTACTCCATCAGCCCTATTTTTAATTTTTTTTTTTTTTTGTTGAAATGGGGTCTCACTGAGTTGCAGGGGCCTTACTAAATAGCTGAGACTGTCCAGAAACCACGATCAGATCCTCCAGTCTCAGCCTCTCGAATGCTGGGGATAACAAGTGTGCAACACCACACCCAGCTTGTCTTTTGTTTTAAAATAAGGTCTAAGTTGTTGAGAGCAATCCTCCTGTCTCAGCCTCCCAAGAACTAGTATTAAAGACATGGAACACCATGCCCAAAAACCAACAATTTTTCTTCAGTAAAGTTTAGGTATTCTTTTCAAATGATCTGCTCTATTTCTTGTTTCTGCTTTGGGGACTCCAGTGGTATTAGTATTAGATGTAGGGCCAGTATAATTGGTGTGCAATCAATAATCTTTTATAGAAACCTGCACTCAGAAAGATATTTGCTTGGAGTTTTAAGGGTTCACTGCATCAAGGTGTGGGAGAAGCTGAAGCTTCAGTGTCAATCACAGGAATTAAGACTTTCAAAAAACCTGGAACTCTGCTGAGGAAGGCTACGAGCTGGGGACAGAGCAAGTCCAAGAGAGCAGCCGCATCAGGTGCAAAAAGTCCACAGGGGCAGGGTTGCTCTGGAGCTCGCATCTCATCACCAAATGCCCTGATACTGGACTGAGTATTTTCCTGACTAGTTTTTTTCTTTTATCTTGATCTAGCCTTACCCCTTACTGTGCCCCTATTCTTCCCTTTCGACATGGGGGTGTTCACACTGTGCTATTGTATTTTTGAAGTATACAACCTTGTGGGGGAACCATTAAGGCCTTCACCTTATCTTTACTAAAAGATTACCTCTCGGACTGTCCCTGGCCCACAGTCAACAAGGTGTGTTGTCATGCAATTAAGATTCTCTCAGAACGACTGATGCTATTGTTCTATGATTAGGGTGTGTTGTACCAGGGTATTGTTTGGCTTTCCCACAAGATTATGTTCTTTGTACCCAACTTTCTTGCTTTCTTGTGTAACCTGGAGCTGGAGACTGTATAAATACAAGAGAATAAACCCAAGGGTGCCCAGTAGAGACTGGTGGCCCTCCCATGCTGGAATTCTTCAACCCTCACTCCTGTCTTCAGAACCCATACTTTTGCTGGCTGGCTCTGGCACAACCTGCTTTCATTTTTAAAGGGGCTTACAGCTATGCGTTTCCCTTAAGGCTAGGAAAAGATTTTGAACTTGCACCTTTGAGCAATGCTGAAATTGTTAAGATTATGAAGCCTCTTAGAAATGCATGCGATACATTTTTTCATTGTAAGGTGGGCATGAGCTTTTGTGGACAAAGGGTAGAATGTTAGAGTTTAGATCTGTAATGTCTCCCCAGATGCTCATGTGTTGAAGCCTGGGTTGGAAAAGGGTGAAGGAGGTAGGTCACTTTGGGAATGACCTTGAGGACTGTCCTGCCCCTTATCTATATCTTTGTCTATCTATCTATCATCTATCTATCTGTCCTCTATCTATCATCTCTATCTCTATCTTTCTCTACCTTTTGGCTCTCCTAAGCTGAGTAACTTTTTTCTTCCCTGCCACCATGTTTTCCCTGCCTTGGAGCCAGACAGTTGACCATGAACTAAATTTCTGACAGCATGAGACAGAAACTTTCCCTACTCTAAGTTCTTCTTGTCAGGCATTTTGTTTACTAAGACAGAAATCTAACTAACATCCTTCTTGATCATATCTTTTTTTGTGGTGATGTAGGGTATTTGAAATTGAACATAGGGATATTCTCTCTCTTAGCTATCCCCCCCCAGCCATTTTTTATTTTTTTATTATAACACAGGGTTTCACTAAGTGATTGAGGCTGTCCTTGAACCTGTGATCCTCCTGTTTCAGCAACTGGAATTAAACCCAGGGACATTCTACCTCTTAGCTATCCCTCCCAGACATTTTTATTTTTTATTATGAAGCAGGGTTTCACTAAGTGGCTGAGGCTGCACTTGAACCTGTGATCCTCCTGTCTCTCCTGTCTCAGCATTTGAACTACTGTGAATAGAGGCATGTGCTACCCGTGCCTGACTATAAATATCTTTTGGTTATAGCATTAGCTTAAGCATTGTGGTACATTGGACTACATTCATTAAAATGAAATTGCAACTGTATACAGGTACTAATCTCTTGACATGCACCTAAAAACGCAAATGTTCCTATTTTAGAAATGAAATAATTATTAGAAAACAAAGTAAACTTAAATCATCATGATTTCCAAATACAGTATTTTAAGAATGCAATTATGTCGATGCAATAATGAATAAAGAGTAACAGATATTTTTTATGGAGCCAAATCATGTTTACTTGTTGAAAAACAATTGTATATGTGACAAATACTGAATCTCCCATTTGGTTTTGCAAATAAAGTTTTATTTTAAGAGGAGCATGAACATATTTCTTTTTATTTGTGGTTATTTCTATGCTACAATAGTAGAATTAAACTGTAATAGACACTGTGTCATTGTGATTCTCAAAATATTTATTATCTCTCTTGTTATTGAAAGCAAAGTGTTGTGGTGCATTCCTGTAATCCCAGTACATGGAAGGCACAGACAGGAGGATCTCAGGTTCAAAGAGAATCACAGAAAGTCTCAAGACTCTCAGCAACCTAGGGATACCCTGTTTCAAAAACAAATAAAAAGAGTAGGGGGTAATGCTTGGAGGTAGAATGCCCATGCATTCAATCTCTAGCACCAAAAACAAAAGTGACTTCCTTCTTTTAACATCCTAAATCATTATAACATACCAGGACGATGACTTCAGTTGCATTACTATATCAAAAAATTTAGCAGAATAATTTCATTTATAATTTATATTGGTTTGTAGAATTCACATTCTGAATT
The DNA here is from genome assembly GCF_963383645.1 of Muscardinus avellanarius. NCBI lineage: Eukaryota > Metazoa > Chordata > Mammalia > Rodentia > Gliridae > Muscardinus > Muscardinus avellanarius. The sequence goes on from NC_137803.1 coordinate 9,027,239, forward strand.
CAGCCTGAGCAATTGTTTCCATGTGACAAGTCATTGTCATTTTTTTAAATGTAAGAAGTCCTTTGGATATTTGCTGTAGGGAGTAGATTTCTAATCTTCAAAATATATGAAATGTGAGTCATATCCCAATGTTGCCTTTTTTGTGTATGTTAGACTTGGGATTTTTGTTTCAAGTGAATCTTGTGAATAATTTCCTTTTTTAGGAAATGATGCATGATCTACTCTAAGATAATAATAAATTATTTGCTATTCTAAATTTCTTAATGTTGATAAAGATAGTTCTGGAGGTAAAACAAGTTAGACAATGTATATTTACTTTGACTCTACATCATCTATGGTACAGACTGATTCTCAAGGGAAAAAGATGTACTCTTCATAAAGAAAGAAGATTTTGAGACAGTGACAAAAGGAAATGCTCTGACATATTCTTATAGACTTGGGTCAAATGAGACATATTCTTATTTGAATCTAAAAGTCAAGAAGAGAGATCTTTAGAAGGAAATAGTACCTAGAGGACTGGGAGGCGGTGACAGTTTTAGTCTTTGTAAACATTTTGTTTCTCAGTGTGGATATTTAATGAAAGGTCTGTTCTAGTACAAGAAAGAGACCAGAGTCCTGAAGTAGGTAAGAAAAAATTTTCAGCAGGGAATGGTGGCACATGCTAGCAATCCCAGCATTCTAGAGGCTGAGACTTGAGGATCACAGTTCGTGGACAGCCTCAGCTACTTAGCGAGGCCCTTCGCAACTCAGTGAGACCCTGTTTCAAAAAAAAAAAAAAAAAGACTAAAAAAAGTAGGGCTGGGAATGTGGCTCAGCTTGACCCTGGGTTCCATTCCCCATTACTGCAAAAAAAAAATTTTTTTTTCAAGAAAATAGATTACTGTATTATTAAATATAAGTTAGAATGTGAGGTCCAGAAAGGAAGGAGTGTTGGCTCCAAGTGTTCTATGATGATCATGATAATCAAGTATCTGGGTTGTTCAGAGGATTCCCAAGGTGAGAAAGGATTGGTTTCAAATAAAAGTTCAGATTATATTTTTTTTCCAAGTTTTCTATAGCAGTGTTCAAAGCTAAATGCCTATACCTTGATGAAGCCTTGGTACTCAGGGTTTATCTAGTACCAATTGAGCAATAATTTCCAGGATATCTCAGATCAATTTAAATTAGTCATTTTGCATGTTCTGAAATTTGCCTTCTTTGAAATTGTATTTCTTGTGTTCTTATTCCACTTTTATTTCTTATTGAAAAATGAGAGACTTTGCTGTTTTAAATTACCAACTGTGAGCAGGGTGTGGTGGCGCAAGCTTGAAATCCCAGCATTGGGGAGGCTGAGTCCAGAGGATTGCGGTTTGCGGACAGCCTCAGCTACTTAGTGAAGCCCTCCACAACTTAGTGAGACCCTGTTGCAAATTAAAAGAATAAAAAACAGGGCAGGGGGTATAGCTTGGAGCTAAAATGCTTCTGTGTTCCATCTCTAGACCCGCAAAAAAAAAAAAAAAAAAAAAGAAAATTACCAACTGTGCTCAGGCATGGTGTTGCACGCCTGTAATCCCATGTCTTGGGAGGCCAAGACCAGCAAATCTCAGGAGCAGTAACAGCCTTAGCAGCTTAGCCAGACTCTCAGCAACCTAGCAAGACCCTGTTTCAAAACAACAAAATTTAAAAAGGCTGGGAATATAGCCTGTAGGTGGAATGCCTCTGGGTTCAATCTCCAGTATGATAAAAAACAAATAGTAGAAGGGCTTCCAGAAATCCCAGTACCACCAAAATAAATCAATAATAAATAAAATAAATAAATAAATAAACAAACAAACAAATAAATTCCTATGAGCCTTTAAAAGCTTAAAAATAGTTCCTATATCATCTACTAATGCAGATTTACATACATAAAGTAATGATAGCATTTAAAATGCTTTCCCTAGTGCTCAACACACTTTCTCTTTAATAGCAGGTTACTAACTGTGGTCTGCCCTTTGTTATTTTGAGATAATGACACCTTCTCCAGGACATGGAAGCTGCCTTTGAGGTTACTGTCACCACCTCAACCCCACCAAATTGTGGTTCTTTAAACATTTTTTTTCCTACAATTAAAAGACAGTGAAAATTTCCCTTTTTAATAAGCTGTATGTGTGTGTGTGTGTGTGTGTGTGTGTGTGTGTGTGTGTGTGTGTTACTAGGGATTGAACCCAGGGGGATTCTACCTCCGAGCTACATCCCCAGCCTGATTTTTATTATTTTGAAACAGGGTTTCACTAAGTTGTGGAGGGCCTCACTAAGTAGCTGAGACTGGTAGCGATTCTGGATCCTTCTGTCTCAGCCTTCCAAGTACTGAGATTACAAGCGTATGCCAGCACGCCCGGCTTAATAAGCATTTTATAAAATTTTTATTAAATAACTTAACCTGAATATTTATTCTAAATCTCTATTTTTGCTTTGTATTTATTCTTTATATTTCTTCTTCCTGTATTTCATCCACATATTTTGAAATCATAAAGTCCCTTGTGTTGTATCACTGAATTTTTGTAATCACTTTTCCTGCTTTTACTACAGAAGTTATTTTTGCTTGTGTTTTCTGAATTTTGTATTTTTGGTCCTTAATTACTTTAAATAAGCTGTAGAGTCATTTCAGTATGCCATCCAAGCTTTATTATACCCATCTTTTTTTTTTTTTTTTTTTTTTTTGCGGGTCTGGGGATGGAACCCAGGGGCATTTGACCTCTGAGCTACACCCCCTGCCCTGTTTTTTATTCTTTATTGTGAAACAGGATCTCACTGAGTTGCAAAGGGCCTCACTAAGTAGCTGAGGCTGTCTGTGAACTGCAATCCTCCGGTCTCATCCTCCCAAATGCTAGGATTACAAGCGTGTGCCACCATGCCCGGCTCAACCTTTCTACCTTTCTATCTTTAAAACAAATATTTGGTTAAGTCTTGTATTCCTTTCCTATTGTATATATAAAACCTGACAAAAGAGGTTCCATCCACTATAGAAAAATTTCTCTTAACACATAGATGTATTCAATTAGAGGATCTTGACATATCAATGTTAATGAGAGGTTGACATTACATATTTTAATTGTATAACTTCAGCCATGAAATAACTTATTACAACAGCAATTATTGTTGTTATTGTTGTTAGTTTTGTGATAAAAAAAAAAGTAGTGGCTGATTCAGTCCTTGAGAATTTCAGTTTCTCAATGCACCACTGGAGGAAAGGGATGGAAAATTCTGTGAAAATGACCATCCTTTGATTCAATCTTTCTTTTCTCATGTTCATGTTTAGAAATCAATGTCATCACTCTCTTCTTTTTCTCCCATATTCTAGACATCCTGAAAGTATTAGCACATTTTAATTAAATCATACTAAAGAGAATTGTGTTCATAACTACTACTTGATACATTGACCACTAATGACTTACAATATTGCATATGGATGATGGTTTTGTACATTCAATAAACATCTTCACTAAATAGCTTACTCCCTTGAGGAGTCTCTGTGGAGGTTAAGTGGGTGGAATGAACACTCCAAAAGTTTTATCAAAGCTGTAACATTATAAGCGTGGTTCTCAGAGGTAGGCTTAATTTGATGCTGAATGTAGCTAAAAATTAGAGTGTTGATAATAAATTATAAATCAGATTTGTATATGATATACTATTTTAAATGGTTGGCATTGGGGTATAATGAGATCTATATAATTTAGTTCCTTTAGATATCTACACATATTTTTAAAATTGTGTACCTGGTCAAAATACCTTAGCATGTGAATCATGTTAGTTAAAAATCTTGTCAAATGCATCATCAAATTATTTTGTAATGGATTCTTTTTGTTGGTTCTATATAAAGCAAGTCATTCTTCTCATGTGATGGCAAAATAACTGATATATCTTTAATTTTTCTAAAAAAATATGCATTCTAACTAAGTATAGGAAATCATAGATTCAAATTAATTGCTTCCACATATATAAATTTTTTTCCTTTTATTTTGATTTTTAAATAAGTAGATAGCACTTTGCTATTTTATGCTTAATAACAGTATGTTTTGAAATACATATAACCTGTAGGATTGTTACATCTAGCTAAATTAAAGTAAATTTCTTCATTATACTTATCATTTTTGTCATGAGAGAATAATATTCTTCTCTCTTTGGATTTTTCAAGAATAAAACACATCATCATTAACTATAGTCACCTTGCTACAACAGATCTATTGAAATTGATCCTCCTATCCTACTGGAATTATGCTCCTTTGATCAGGGTCTTCTCATCCCTCTCTTCACTCCTCCTCCCAACTTCTTGTAACCACCATTCTATTCTACTTTTATTTGACCCACTGTCTTAGATTCTATAAAAGCAGTATCATTGAGTATTTGACTTTATCTTCCTGATTATTTCACTAAATAATGTCCTCCAGATTCATCCATGCTGTTGCAAATAGCAGAATTTCATTACTTTTTATGACTGAATAGTATTCAATTGTGAAAATATATCACATTTTCTCTATCCATGAAATTTTAATGGATATTTGGGTCCATTTTATATTTTTTATTCTTTTGTTTCATTAGACAACTTCCGGCATTTAAGAGGACATAATTTGCAGTGCCTGTCCTCTTATTTTATTCTGGGCTCACACATATTTCCTGCTATTCTTATCTATTTTCAAAACTCTGAAAATTTCCTGGAACCAAGTCATAGTAAAGCACTCTTGAACAAACACTTCTTGATTGACCTACATTTTTTCCTCTTAAAATAATGAAAAGCTTTATAATGACATTTTGAGGCATAGGCCGAGTTTGACATACAAGTTTTTAAAACATGTCTATGAGATATAATAAGCAAGATAGATTATAAAAATAACAGCTCCAGAGACATGTATTCTATTTATTTATTTGATTATATGTGATAAAATCTGACCTTGCATTCACTAAAAATACTTATTTTTCCCCATTACATGTGTTCGCTGATGTGATTAATTAGTGTCTTGAGGGTGCACATAAGCCATTGTTTAGAAATCAAGGCAATGAACCTAGAAAATTCACTCTTTAAATACATAATAAATATGATCATACTTTAGAAATTGCACAGCAGAATTTTCCTGATAATAGTGTTTGCTTTTTCAAAACTTAGTTCAAGAGTAAAATTAGCAGAATGTTCCATTATGGAAGCCAGCACAGAATGACATCTACTTTCAAAGAACTTTGATTTGGGAACAGAAATAGAAAAGGAGAAAACAGAGAACGGGACTTGCCATGGGAAGCATCACAGTAGAATTCCCTACTAAGTTTGATTTAATTTTTGAAAACTTAAAAAAACCTTCCTCCTCCTCCCCCTCCTCCCCCTCCTCCTCCTCCCCCTCCTCCCCCTCCTCCTCCTCCCCCTCCTCCCCATCCTCCTTTTTCTCCTCTTCCTCCTCCTTCTTTTTCTTTTTGTCATAAAAAACATCAAGCCAAGCATTGTGGCACACATTCATAATCCCACTACTTAGCAGGCTGAGTAAGATTATAGTATGTTCCAGGTCAGCCTCAGCAATTTAGCAAGACCCTCAACAATGTAGTGAAATCTTATTTCAAAATAAAAAATAAATTAGGGCTACATTTGTGGGTCACAGGCTGAATGCCTTTGGGTTCAATCCCCAATACTAAACAGAGAAGGAAGAGGAGGAGAAGGAGGAGGAGTAGGAGGAGAATAAGGAGGAGGAGGAGGAAATGTTAGACCTTGAAAATGACATGATGTTTACTTTATAATAACCTCTGTACTACTTTGACTTAAACATCCCTAGGAAATTTAGAAAAACTGTATTGTAAGTTTTAGTTTTCTAAAAATTTATAAAGTCATAGTTTTGGAATATGGCACTAACTGGAAACAATATAAAATATGCAGATATAGGAGGAATTAAAAATGGGCAAAACACGGTAACAGGAACTAATGAATTGTGTGTGAAGAAAACAGACCTCAGACTGCAAAGTACAGAAGGTGGCATCATGACACAAAATGTCCAAACTCCTTCTGTTTGGTGATTAACTTTAATGGGAAATTACTAAGGTCCCCCTCTTCATTTTCACTGCAGGTTAGTAGATATTTCCTGAAAATAACTGAAAATGCCCAAGTTTACTTTATTTTTTTTTACAAGATACACTTCTTCAACCTCATTAAGAAGAAATATGTTGCCACGCATGGTGTTGCACACCTGTAATCCAAGTACTTTGGATGCTGAGAAAGGAGGATTACAGTGTTCAAACCAGTCTCAGCCATTTAGTAAGACTCTCAGCAATCTAGTGAGACTTTAAAAAAAATAATAATAACATAAAAAAACCTGGGAGTATAGCTCAGAGTTAGAGGCATTTTTCCCCTGTGTTCAATGCCCAGTACCACAGAAAAATTAAAAAAAAAAAGAAGCAAAATATCAGGATTCAATTTGACTCAAATCAGGTAGAAAAGTCTTTCCTTCAGACAGAAGGAAGATGGTGGTGGCTGCAGTTGCGGCCGCAGAACAGAACAGGCATTCTTCGGGAAGCCCTGGACACAAGATTTTTTTTTTTTCTTTTTTTTTGCGGGTCTGGGGATGGAACCCAGAGGCATTTGACCTCCGAGCTACACCCCCTGCCCAATTTTTTATTCTTTATTTTGAAACAGGGTCTCACTGTGGACACAAGATTTTGGTTTAATATCAGATTGGGACAACTTAAGGAGACACTTCCAGCCACGACTTCCTATCTAGAATACAGGAGAGAGAGTGGATAACAGCAGAATTAGAAGCAAGATGACAAGCAGGTGCACGCCATGCAAGAAAAGCTTTTTTGGGAAGAATATCCCAGAAAGGATTGAAAAAAAGAACACTTCAGCCACGCATGCTGGGGACTCTTAACAACACACCCTGTAAGAAAAATGAGCCGGGTGTGGTGGAGGGAGCCGTGCAGTACCGGGTGGGAGCTGAGCCACGTGTCCCAGGACCTCAGTGTACCTGGCCACCGCGCTCCACCATGCTGCGCTGGGGGCCATGGTGTACCCGAAACAGCAGACCCTACTCTATGTGGTGAGGCTGTGGGCCTCCGCTCTTAGAGGGGAGATAAAATTCATTGCTGCTGAGTGCTTGATCTCACAACCTCTTCAAAACACACATACTGTCTTCTCTTATTAAAAAAAATATATATATTGGAGAGGGGCCAAGATGGCAGAGGTGGCAGCGAGGACTCAGGAGATGCAGACAAACTCTATCCAATTCACTTGGAACTTTTGGAAAAAAAACCTGCAAAGGGGACTGCCCCTGCCACACATGCTTAAGCATGCTGGACATCATATCATGTAAGGAAGGAGCTCAGCAAAGAACCAGGAGGAAGGAGGCGCCGGTGGAGCAGCAGATACTGATGGCTGAGTGGCGGCAGGGCAGCGCAGAGGCACAGGTACTAATGCTGGCAGCAGAGATGGAGGCTATTATTTTGGAGAAGCAGAGACCTGATTCAACCTACCTTGATCTTCTGAAGAAATTGCCCCAAAGGTAGAAATTGGAGGGGCAGACAGATTCAGTCTAGTCTACCTTGAGCTTTTTCTGGGAGTCATCAGCCCTCATGGCCACCACACTCCTCTGTGCAGTGGAAGGCCAGGGTGCACGTGGAACAGCAGAGCCTGCTTTCCAAAGACAAGCTATGGACCTCTGCCTTTGGAGAAAAGACAAAATTTATTGCCACTAGGTATTTGGGGTCCCAGCTTTTACAAAACACATGTACTGCTTTCTCATATTAAAGGAAAAAATAGTGTGCGGGGCACGCTGGACCCCAGAAGGATTGAAGGCCTGGGTCTCAAGGCCCCGGGCCCCGGGCTGGGGTCGTGCTGCGCACGATAGACCCCCAGAAGGTCCTGAGGCCCAAGCTGCAAGGCCCTGGGCCCCGGCAGCAATCCTGAGGGGTACGCCCGTCCCATGGAAGTTCTGGAGGCCTGGGACACAAGGCTCTGGGCCCTGGATGGGAGTTGCGTGGGGCACACCGGCTCTGGGAAGGACCGGAAGACCAGGCCACAAGGTCCTGGACCCCGGGTGGGTTGCGCAGGGCACACCCGACCCACAGAAGTTCTGGAGGCCCGGGCTGCAATGCCCTGGGCCCCAGGCGGGGGACACGTGGGGCACAATGGACCCCCAGAAGGACTGAGATCTGTGCCGCAAGACCCTGTACCATGGGCGGGGTCATGCGGAGGATGCCGGTCCCCTGGAAGGACCGGGGCTGCAAGGCCCTGGATCCCGGGTGAGGGGGCGCAATGGGCCCAGTGGGGATCTGAGCCTGCAGAGGGGTTAGGCTGGCACCGGCATCAGCAAGGCCAGGATCGGAGCCTGCCATGAGTCAAACCCAGTGATAGGGCCTCTGAGGCCGAGATCGGAGCCTGCCGAGGGGTAAGGCTGGTGCCTGGGCCAGCGAGGCCAGAATTAGAGCCTGCCATGAGGCAAGGCCAGTGCTGGGGCCTCCAAGGCCGGAATTGGAGCCTCCCAAGAGGCTAGGTCGGTGCCGGGGCCAGCGAGACTGGTATCGGGGCCTGCTATGGGGCAAGGCCAGTGCTGGGGCCTCCGAAGCCAGGATGGGAACCTGCCTATTGGTTAGGCCCATGCCACAGCCTGCGAGGCTGGGATTTGAGCCTGCTGTGAGGCAAGGCTGGTGCTGGTGCCTCCAAGGCCAGGATCAGAGCCTGCCGAGGGGTTAGGCCAGTGCCGGGGCCAGTGAGGCCGGGATCAGAGCCTGCTGTGAGTCAAGGCTGGTTCTGGGGCTTCTGAGGCCAGAATGGTGCCTGCCAATGGGTTAGGCCCCTGCCAGGGCCAGCAAGGCTGGGATTGGAGCCTGCTGTGAGGCAAGGCTGGTGCTGGTGCCTCTGAGGTGGGGATCGGAGCCTGCTGAGCGGTTAGGCTGGTTCTGGGGCCAGTGTGGCCAGGATCGGAGCCTGCCATGAGGCAAGGCAGGTGCTGGGGCCTCTGAGGCTGGGATCAGAGCCTTCCAAGGCATTAAGCCAGTGCCGGGGACAGAGAGGATGGGATTGGAGCCTGCCATGAGGCAAGGCCAGTGATGGGGCCTCCAAGGCAGGGATCGGTGCTGCCAATGGGTTATGCCCATGCCGGGTACAGCAAGGCCAGGATTGAAGCCTGCTGTGAGGCAAGGTGGATGCTGGGGCCTCTGAGGCCAGGATCAGAGCCTGCTGAGGGGTTAGGCTTGTGCCGGGGCCAGTGTGGCCAGGATCGGAGCCTGCCATGAGGCAAGGCAGGTGCTGGGGGCTCCGAGGCTGGGATCAGAGCCTTCCAAGGTGTTAAGCCAGTGCTGGAGACAGCGAGGCTGGGATTGGAGCCTGCCATGAGGCAAGGCCAGTGGTGGGGCCTCTGAGGCTGAAATAAGAGCCTGCCAAGGGGTTAGGTTGGTTCCAGGGTCAGTGAGGCTGGTATCAGAGCCTGCCTTGAGGCAAAGCTGGTGCTGGGGTCTCTGAGGCCGAGATCAGAGTCAGTCGAGAGTTTAGGCCAGTGAGGGGCCCAGCGTGGCCAGAATTGGGGCCTCTCATGAGGCAAGGCCGGTGCTGGAGCCAGAGAGGTCAGGATTAGAGTCCTCCAGGTGGCCAGGCCACTACTGGGGCCCTCAAGAGACGGATCGGAACTTGCAATGTGCATGCACAGAGAAATATCACAGTAAATAAAAACCAGATGCTTCCCCTAATTAGCAAAAACTAGAAGGAAAGGGGTAACAGGAGGAGGTCGAGTTGTAGAAAGGGCTCTATTGAGAAGCAATTAAGGTGACCAATCAGAAGTGATGGGATGGGGGAGGATGGAACCTCTTTAAAACTCAGGAGGTACGTAAACAAATGTATCGAAGATAATCACCAATCAAGCATGGGATCGAGGGAGGGGGAGGGAATGGGATGGGGATTGGAAGAGGGCTAATTGGATGATGTGTGCTTGTATATCCTCTCAAGTCTTGTATTCCAATGTGATGTATGATTACAATGCACCAATAAAAATATTTAAAAAAAGGAAGAAAGCCAGGCGTGATGGCACATGCTTGTAATCCCTGCGCTTGGGAGTTGGAGACAGGAGCATCGTGCTGGTTTGAGGCCAGCTTTGCTGGCTTAAGAGATCCTGTTTCCAAATGAAAAAAAAAAAGACATATGTATGTATGTATGTATTTATATATGTATGTATGTATATGAAGAGATAGGTCTCCAGGAGTGTAGCCTGGAGATAGAGGGGTTTCTAGGAACCTCAGTACCACAAAAAGAAAGAAAGAAAGAAAGAAAGAAAGAAAGAAAGAAAGAAAGAAAGAAAGAAAGAAAGAAAGAAAGAAAGTAGGGAAGAAAGAAAGAAAGAAAGAAAGACAGACAAAAGGGAACATCTGTAGATGACCTGCTCATAGTGACAGAGACCAGAGCCCGATGCACAGCAAAGCCGGTGCCAGGGCCTCTGAGGCCAGGATAGGAGCCTGCTGGGTGACTAGGCTGGTGCCAGGGCCAGGGAGGCTGGGATTGGAGCCTGCTGTGAGGAAAGCCCGGTGCTGGGGCTTCCATCTGAGGCAGGGATGGGAGCCCTTCAAGGGGCGAGGCTAATACCAGGGCCACTGAGTTGGGAATTAGAGCCTGCCATCAGACAATATCAGTGCTTGGGCCTCCGAGGCCAGGATCAGAGCCTGCCAAGGGATTAGGCCAGTGATGGGGCCAGAGAGGATGGTATCAGAGACTGCCTTGAGGCAAGGTCAGTGCTGGGGCCTCTGAGGCAGGGATCTGAGCCTACTGAGGGGTGAGGCTGGTGCCAGGGCCAGCAAAGCCAGGATCGGAGCCTGCTGTGAGGCAATGCCAGTGCAGAGGCCTTTGAAGCTGGGATTGGAGCCTGCCGAGGGGTAAGGCTGGTGCTGGGGCCAGCGAGGCCACCATTGGAGCCTGCTGTGAGGCAAGGCTGGTGCTGGGGCCTCTGAGGCCTGGATCGGAGCCTGCCGAGAGGTAAGGCTGGAGCTAGGGCCAGAGAGGCCAGGATTGGAGCCTGCTGTGGGGCAAGGCCAGTGAGGTTGACTCCAAGGCCGAGATAGGAGCCAGCCAAGTGGTTAGGCAAGTGCCGGGGCCGGCGAGGCTGGGATTGGGCCTGCCATGAGGGAAGGCCAGTGCCAGGGTCTTCAAGGCTGGGATTCGAGCCTGCCGAGGGTTGAGGCTGGTGCCAGGGTCAGCGAGGCCGGGATCAGGGCTTGCCATGAGGCAAGGCTGGTTCTGGGGCCTCTGAGGCCTGGATCGGAGCCTGCTGAGGGGTGAGGCTGGAGCCGGGGTCTGTGAGGCTGGGATTAGAGCCTGCTGTGAGGTAAGGCCAGTGAGGACACCTCCGAGGCAGGAATAGGAGCCTGCCGAGTGGTTAGGCCAGTGTCGGGGTCATCGAGGCCAGGATCGGATCCTGCCATGAGGCAAGGCCAGTGCTAGGGCCTCTGAGGCTGGGATCGGAACCTGCCGAGGGGTAAGGCTGGTGCTGGCGCCAGGGAGGCCTGGATCGGAGCCTGCCATGAGGCAGGGCCAGTGCTGGAGACAGAGAGGCTGGGATCAGAGTCTGCAGGGTGGCCAGGCAAGTGACGGGGCCTTCAGGAGTGGGCTCGGAACTTGCAATGCAGCATACACAGAGAAATAATCACAGAAAATAAAAAAAATCAGGTGCTTTCCCTAAATTGCAAAAACTAGGAAAAAATAGGTAATAGGAGGAGATCTAGTTGAAGAAAGGATTGTATGGAGTAGCAAATTAGGTGACCAATCAGAGAGTATGGGATGGTGGAAGATGGAATCTCTTTAAAACACATGATGTACGTAAACAAATATATCAAAATGAATCACCAAATCAAGCATGGGATCGAGGGAGGGGGAGGAAACAGGATGGGGATTGGACAAAGGCTAATTGGATGATGTGTGCCTATATATCCTTATAAGTCATATTCCATTGTGATGTTTGACTACAATGCACCAATAAAAATATATAAAAATAAATAAATATTAGATGGTCAAAATAAAGTCTTTTCTTTCTTCCTTGTTCCCATTTATTCTTCTATTCAGTTTTCATCATTTTTCTTCTATTTGATTTTGTGACAATTTTTTAAAACATATGTTGATTGATGATCGATTGATATTGGAGGTTGAGCCCAGAGGCATTCTACTTCTCAGTTATCCCCCAAATCTATTTTGTTTTAAATCTTGAAGCATGGTCTGGTTAAATTGCAGAGCATCTCTCTTAATTATTGAAGCTGTCCTCCAAACTGTGACCCTCCTGTCTCAGCCTTGCAAGTACTGGGTTTATATGTGTGTGCCACCACACTTAAGTTATCTGTAAAATCTTCTATTTTTTAGCACTAAGCATTGAGCTACCTCCAAGCTTTAACCCTAGCCATTTTTATATTATTTGTTTGTTCATCTGAAGCAAGATGGCTGAGCCTATCTACATTGCCCAGAATGATCTCGAATCTGCAGTCATCCTGTCTCAGGATACTCCTGTCCCCCATACTGGGATTATAGGCTTACATCATCATTTGGGTCTTGAAAATGTGTACTTTGAATCATAGGACATAAGAGAGAGCAAGTTTACAGGAGACATATATGGAGACATTCTGAGTACTGAAGAAGGCTTGTATTTTCAGCTCAGTATTATCACCCTTATCAATGGTATCTTAAACTCATGCTTTCTTCCGTCCTGTTTCATTATTTGAATTTGATAATTTTCTATACATGCATTTTCTTTCTGAATGTATGGTAAGATCCACAATATTTTGAGTTGATTCCACATCACACCCATGGTTTTAGGGATTCGTGTGTGGAATATTTTCCAAGGTTTTGTGAGGAATATAAAGAAGCGGACTGCAAAGTCCTTGCCTTTGAACTGTTCTTAATTTAGCAAAGGAGACAGAACTCACAGCAGCAGGTGGAAAAACTTGGAAGTTCAATAATTCTTGCTTTCCTTAAGTACTCTGAGAATCCTCATTGTATTGCAGAAAGACTCATAAAAGCCAACGATGCTGTGCTGTGTACTTATAAAATTATAGAGTTAACTGTCAGCATAAATTTCTACACTGCAAAGCTTCCTGAAAACAGCCAATTTAAGGAAAATACTTAAACTTTGATCCAAACTCAGCACATTATATCACTGAGCTCCTTCTTTGTTTTCTGTAGATCTATACCCTGAGATCTGAGTGGCAGAAAAGTACTACTTGCACCTGTAATTGCTTTTCGGAAAACAAAGAATTCATTTAAGAACATATGTCAAGAGCTAGAGCTCAATTTTTTTTTTTTTTGGTTTTTACTTTCAGCTCAGTTTAGAATTGCTTTGAATGTAATAAAAACTACTTTAATACCATATTCTTCTATGCATGACTTTAGAACCATATCCAAACTAATGAATAAACATTAAGGAATACAGACAATAAAGCAATGTAGACTGTGGAACAGTAGCAATATCATTATGCCCCAGCTCCAATCTTGGTGAAAACATAAAACAGGAAATGGTGGTTCAAGTTATTTAGAAAATTTATGCAGAAGTATTTTTAATATATCTTAGGAGTTTTGAAATTTGAATATCTAACATTTTGATCACCTTAGCAATTATATATATTTTATCTTTACACATAATTGTAAGGCAAGAACATGGATTTGGTATAAATAAAGCAGCACATCAAGAATGATACTAGTAGTTTAATTTTTTTGTTTGGCTGATAATAAAATTGTTTAAAGTAGTTGGATGTTTAGAGTATACACATTTATATTTATTTTTTTTACCTGCAGTTACACTATATCTCAGATTTATTGCTCACCCTTCATATTAATGCTTTTTCCTATAAAACTATGTGTTATAAATAAAAGCAGTAAAGATAAAATAAGTGATTTAAAGGGAAACACAAAGAAAATGTTTTTATTTTGCATTTATTTTCCTTTGAAGTTTCAGTTTGAGCTTAAGACTTTTATTTTGTATGCCTAAGAGATGATACCTTTGAAAATGTTGTGAATGAATCAAATTCTTCATCTTTATTTTATTTTATTTTTTGGTGGTACTGGGGTTCCTGGAAGCCCTTCTACCTCTGGGCTATACTCCCAGACCTATTTTATATTTTTATTTGGAAACAGGATCTCTTAAGACAGCGAGGCTGGCTTTGAACCAGCGCAATCCTCCTGTCTCTGCCTCCCAAGCGTGGAGATTGCAAGCATGTGCCACAATGCCTGGCTCAAATTCTTCATCTTTAAAGGACTTTCAAAAATGAGGTTGGACATTTGATATTTCAAAGAATCTCTTTGATATTGTTAGTTTTCTATATTTTATGCTTTTATTTGTGCATTGTAGTCTCACATTATAATGTAAGTTTTCTATATTTTAAAGACTATATTAGCTCTCTCCTTTTATCTATTCATTCAACAAATATTTTTGTATGTAATCAGTAGTAGGAGATTCAATGAAGAATTCTGTATCTAGTGGATTATAATTCATAAGAAAGACAAGATATACCATAATTAACTATGATACTAGCCAGAAAAGAATTAGGGCCAAAATACAACAAAGCTTTCCATAAAGTTACCCATTATACATAATATTTCTAGATTCAATCTTTTAAGACCATTAGCAGTTAGATAAGTTAGATAAACTCATTCATGTTCACATGACACCAGTGGGAAAACATACTAATTCAGTCCTATTTTCCACAAAAAAATATATAGTTTATCTGGGATCTTTGACTGGCAAGTCAGAAAATCCAATATAGGCTAACATATGTGAATGTATCCATGTGTTCTGTGCTATGATAGATTCATAAACTCAGAGTATTATTGACTATTATATTCTTTTTTGGTCTTCAATTTGTCAATCATATTTTGACTTTTAGCCCAGAATCCATCCCTTTTCATCTCTACCTGATGGTTGTATCTTCATCTATTTTCCTTTTTTTTTTTTTCTATTTTGTGGTACTAAGGATTGAACCCAGCAGCATTCTACCTTTAAGCTATAACCCCAGCCATATTTTGATTTTTACTTTGAAACAGGGTCTCACTAAGTTGCTGACAGCCTTACAGCTGAGGTTGGCCGCAAACCTGCAATTCTTTTGTCTCCACCTCTCAGGTACTGGGATTACAGCCCTGTGCCACCACACTTGATTAAGCAGATGGGTCTTCTCAAGGGGTAAGCAAATGTGACCACAAATATATGTTTTGACACCTTAAAGCTTTTTAAAAAATTTTTTTCTAGCCCGGCATGGTGGCACACGCTTGTAATCACAGTACTTGGGAGTCTGAGACAGGAGGATCACGCAGGTTTGAAGCCAGCCTCAGCTACTTAGTGAGGCTCTCAGGAACTTAGTGAGACCCTGTTCCCAAATAAAATAGAAAGTAGATCTGAGAGTGTACCCCAGAAGTAGAGGGCCCCTGGGTTCAATCCTAAGTACAAAAAATTTTTTTTCTACATCATTTTATGAAATACAAATACATGTTAAATCACTACTCTAATTTAAAATTTGGTGTTAGTAAAACATTGATAGTGAGCAATGATAGCCAATGTCCTACAGACTTTCCTTAACATTTATTTTTATTTTGAAAAGTATATTAATGTATATTTATTGGTATGTTATATAATCTCATGTCATAATATAATCATAGAACTTGGTGCCCCCATCTCCCCATTTCCCTCCATCCCAATACAGAATACTGAGATTGGCGTTGGTATATCCACATGCATACACGTAGTGGATTGTAGTATTTCCATTAATGAACCTCAGTTTATCTCCACCTGTAACCTTACATCTCCTCTCTGACTCCACTGAAGTTTTTCCTTAATAATTTGGAGTCCTTCTTGTAGCCCAATCATTCCCGATCTTGCACATACTAGAGAAAACATATAACCCTTCACTTGCTGGGATGGCTAATCTCACTTAACATAATGTTCTCCAGGTTCTTCCATTTTCTTGCAAATGACATAATTTTGTTCTTTATTTCTGAGTAGAATTCCATTGCTTGTATTTCCCATGATCACTCCTCTAATTTAAAATTTGCTGTTAATAAGACATTGATAGTTAACAATAATACTTCGTGTCCTACAAACCTCCCTTAACATTTAAAAATTTTTAAAAAAGACTTTGGCTTTTCTTTAAAACTATAATGGGATGAAATGCAGAATAGCAGAATGATGCTCAGGTTTAGATTTCAGATGTCACTGTGATACCTTAGAATACAGAGAAGATCCATTGAACATAAGGAGAAGCCATAGGCCTTTCTGTCCTCTTCTATAAATTAATACTACAGTATAGGGTTGCTTGCCTTTATATGTTTACATAAAATAAATTAAATATGCTACAAACTATGAGAACAAACAAAAAAATTTTGATTTTCTCAGAAACAAAGGTGGTACCATTGAGAAGAAAGCACCTCAATGATTTAACACACACACACACACACACACACACACACACACACACACACACAAAGTTCTATCTCACCTGACAACTTTATTTGAAGTGCAATGGCTAATTACCACTGAGGGGTCTGATGGAAAGGTCTTTATTTTCTATTTAGCAGGAAACAGGTGTGATGAGCCAGTGGTATCATCCATGACTGGTGGGGCCAGGACTGGGGACCATGCCAGGACAGGTTGGTGATATACATGTCACATGGTTGTTTTCCCCGATTGAAGGAAACAATGAAAAAGGACAGAAGGAATTAATATGATACATTAAAAATGTATAGGAAGTTAACATTGATCAGTGTAACATACATGTTCTTTAGTCATGGTTATACAAATTCTAAGAAGACCTGAAGATCTGTTTTTATTTTTAAACCATAAGATCAGAAGAAGTTATTGTTTTGTCTCTAAAGACAAAAGAAACAATTGTCCTCACCAGAATTTCCCCTTATTTCTCTAAGTTTGTCTTGAATGTGTGTAGGTTTATGTATGTGTACCATGATGTCAGCTCAATTTCTGATTTTCTTCAGTCTTGTGAGCACAGCTTAAATCCAGTAAGACACAGCAGGCATACTAAGCCATATCTCATTATTTTTACAGTTTGGTGTTTAATCAGAAGAGTTGATGGTATTATGCAGATTGAAAACAATTTTGAAAATGCCATATGGCCACCCCTGATAAATAAAGGTTTTAGACACAGTAGGTAAAAAGATCTCATCAGTCAAAAAGGAAAGGAATTTAATCATATTTAGGACAGTGTGAAAATCAAGGAACACTGGGGTGAGGAAACAAACCAGATGCAAACCCTAGGAAAAAAAAAGGATGCTGTGGTTGAAGACATGCTCTTTCTGAGAACTTTTGAAGGGTCTCCCTTTCATAAATGGTAAAAAAAATCATGTGAAATATGAAAGTTGGCTCGGGGGTGGGAGAAGAATTTACTAAATTTTTAGGCTCTTTCTCATCTCATAATTCATAAAATAGCATAATCTTATTGTGCAAAAAGCTTATTAGGTTCATCTTTCAATACATGGGTATATTTAAGTTAACAGAATAAAGGCTTTTATCAAGTGCAATATGCATGTATTGTACCAGTAGGAGTATATTAAAATAAAGTAAAATCACATTTGATAATAAAAAAACAAACATATCAGTTAAGCAAATAAGTAAATTGCTCTTAGTTAACTAGAAGTTCACTTCATTTTATAACTGAAATTGTATATCCTGCATATTCTGTTGATGCAATGGTGAGCGTTTCTTTTGTGTGTGTGTGGGGGGGGCGGTTCTGGGGATGGAACTCAGGGCATTTGACCTACGAGCTACACCCCCTGACCTGTTTTTATTCTTTATTATGAAACAGGGTCTCACTAAGTTGTGGAGGGCCTCACTAATGAGGCTGTCCGCAAATTGTGATCTTCCAGTGTCAGCCTCCTGAAGGCTGGGATTACAAGCGTGCGCCACCACGTTTGGCAATGGTGGGCATTTATATGCTTTCCATACTGAGAATTAAATGCGAGAGTGACCTAGCACTGAACTATATCCCCAGCCCATTTTATTCGTTTTATGTTAAGACAGGGTCTCATTAAATTACCTAATCTGGCCTGAAATTTGCAATCCTTCTGCCTCAACCTCCCAGCAGCTGAGATTACAGGCCTGTGCTAAAGTGCAGAGCTAGAATGGTGATTTTTGAGGAATAATAAAATAAAGATGTGCATTTACGCCGGGTGTGGTGGTGCATGCTTGTAATTCCTGCGTTTGGGAGGCAGAGACAGGAGGATCATGCAGGTTTGAAGCCAGCCTCAGCTGGCTTAAGAGACCCTGTTTCCAAATAAAATACAAAATAGGTCTGAGAATGTAGCCCAGAGGTAGAAGTCCTCTGGGTTCCATTCCCAATACCATAAAAAATAAATAAATAAATAAAAAGATGTGTATTTTCAAAATTAAAAACAATGAATGATTTAGAAGTTTGGGGGCATTTTAAAATGCTGTACCTATCATAGAAGGTCCGTGGAGAATCCACACCCACCCAGCCCCGTCAACAGTTGCATGTCCTCCAGAGAGAAGCCACAGCTCTGAATTTCTTGTGACAACAATAACAGCGAGAATACGTGTGTGTTTCCCTGAACCTCAGGTTTAATGACTTGGGAACCCTCTCAGAGCCTTTATGACTGATTATTGGAAGTCTTTGAGCACAGTTTTGTGGCTTTGGCATGATTATTTGGAATATCTCCCTTGCAATTTTTAGTTGTTGGCAATTCTGCACCTCCAGATGGCACATGCTTGCCTAGAGTTGTGACACCCTTTGTCTGGAGCCCAAGTTGAGGTGATGCATATTTCTAGATATTCTACATCTTTTCACATTGGCTCATAAACTTTAAAAATTCACAAAAATAAAAAAAATTAAGTCAGTAATCAAACAACTTAAGCAATAAATAAATGGATGGGAGCCAATCAAAATAAGAGATCTCTTCCATATAGGAAAAAGATGTGATTTTTTTAATTGCATTGATCAAACAGGAAGAAATTGAGCAATTCTTTTGTCTCTGTCCCAAAGTCTTACCCATTGCATGTCTAAAACAGAATTGCACAACATGGAGGATATTATGATTTGGATATTGAATAGCCTCTGAAAAGCTTATTTGTTCATTCTCAGAGGTGAAATCATTGAAGTATGAGGGTTCTAATCTCATTAGCAGATAATTGCATTGTAATGGGCTTTTGGGTGGTAATCTAACTAGGTGGGGTATGGCTGGAGAAGGGAGCTCCCTGGGATGTGGCCTTAGGTACTGTGCATGTGTCTTCCAGCCCCCATTATGAGCTCTCTTCTCTCTTGCTTCTGGCCTCTGTGACGTGAGGGTAGAACACTTGTACTCTCATACTTTCTGCTTCTTGCATCATGCTGTGAGCTCCACAGACTCACCTGGTTTAACATGCACTGAAACAATGAAATCTCCAGAACTGTGAGCAATGAAATCTTCCTTCTTTTACACTGTGGTGGTCAGGTGTTTTGGATTATAGAAGTGGGGATGCTAAATAAAAGAGTGATGTAGAATTGTGGTCCATAGCCATCTCATGAGGGTGTTTCCTGATGCTCCTCCTACTCTTGTAAATTCCAATTTCACAGCTATCTTCCAATGTTTCTGACAACTTTTCATTAGTATTATTTCTTCATCCATATACTTTCAATTAAAGAATGTCAGTCAATCTGAGAAGCAAACAATAAAACCATAATTGTACTCCTTTAAAAGGACAAAAAGACATAAATACCTATTGAAGAAATTTTATAAATACTCACATATTTATCATGTTCTCCTGGCTTATATAATCTACTCAAATACATGATTTCATTGATTGTCAAAATAAGCCATAATATTTTTGTTGATGCTGTCACTTTTCACAAATCATTATGAGTACTGATTTGGCCAGGGGACATGCAGGACATTAGCAATTGTGAAGAATGAAAGAACTAAATCAGTATAGCTCCTCTATCCCCATAGAATTAACTCCCTAGATGCCTGGAGAACACATGGTCTAAGTTAAAATATCTGAATGAGCTTCTATTAAGACCTGTATAATTTTAGACCTGATAATTTTAGACCCAGCACTGAGTGTTATACAAAATTCCCTGCAAAATTGTAATTGTCAAAATAGAATGTAGGGTTATGAAAGGTATTTGAGAATTCCATTAATTGTCAACGTCAACAACAACAGGTAAAGTGTCTAATCATCAGAGTGATTTGTGAACTAGACTGTCAAGGTTTGAGTAAATGGGTAGTTTTCAAAATGCTATATATATTCAAAATGTGATATATATATATATATATATATATATGTGTGTGTGTGTGTGTGTGTGTGTGTGTGTGTGTTTATACACATATTAGACATATAAATTGTATATAAAACATATAACATCAGGCATAAAAATAACCAATTTGTCTCAGTAAGACAGAGACCTATTTATATGAATTGGACAAACATGAAAAAGTTACACATGGAGTTAAACATAGTGAGTATTAGAAAATAATTCATGATTCAAATAATGTACATTATGTATCAGGAAAAAACCCTCTAGCAAAAGAGGCTTAACTTTCCATTCAATAAATTGAATGGCTTAATAAGGATTGGCTTAGCAACATGGTAAGTTATAACTTTGAGATGGAAGGTATTCTTGTTTTCAATTAAGAAGAGCTGGTCCAAATAGATTAATTCTAGCCAGGGAACACAATATTTTAGAGCAACCAATATGATGAACATTTTATGACACAAGTGATTTTTAAAATTGGCTTTTTGGCACAACATAAGAAACAAAAACTTATTCTGAACCTCTCTTAAGTTATAAAGATATGTATTTTCATGAGCATCATCTATTCCCTGACATCTACTCCATTATGAAATATTTGAAAATAGTGTGAATTTTTCCTCTTTATAATACATTATTTTATTTTAAAAAATTGTAAGCATAATTTTTCTGTAGTCATATTCTATATTGATTTAATAGAAAAATGGAAACATGTTCACAGAGTCAAAAAGTATTTGACTCAATGCAAATAAAGTCTGGTGTTCATTGACATGAAAAAAATCCCATTGACATACTCTGTTTCATTCTGTGAACTTATATTTTGAAATAATGCTGTATCATTATCAGAGCCCTCAGTAACTGGAGTTATTAAAAAATCTTCTCTGCATAAAGACACCTTTATTCCAAATTTGAAGCAAATTCTACAAATGATGTTACTGGAAAATTAAAAATCATACTTATGTGAATATATATCATGTATTTCCACCATATAATTGCTTTCCATCCCCTTCTAATCTCCCCACTTCTACCTGGGGGGTCATTTATTTGTGTGTGTGCAGAAGCCCCTTCAGTAGTTATTTTAGTAAGAATCTACAGCTTATTTTGTCAATGTATATAAGTAGCTCAGAAGAGAGTGTTGTTTGCAAGTTAACAGATGAGAGCTGCTACTAAGAAGATGCAGTAAATATGTAACTGGATTTTCAGACAAAGAGAAGAGGGAAGTAGTAGTCCTCTAAGGAGAAGAGAACCAAGAGTTTTCAAAAACTCATGTAAAGGACCAATACATATTGGTAATGATCTACAAATCCATTGACAAGATAAATATAAATAAATTTATACCTAAGCACAACAGGTAATATACTATGAACCATAGACATATGCACCAAGGAACAGCAGCTGGGCACCAGTTGTAGTCAAATAGCATCTGCTTTAACCGCTTCTTCTCATTTTACTAAATTTACCTTCATATATACTCTTCTGTCCTCTACACTAAGCTGCTTCAATAAATGGCTACTGCGAGCACATGCTATTCTGAATGACAGTAAGAGTGAATCACAGCAGTAAAGATGATGACAGTTATAAAATTACAGCAAAACTCATGCTTAGCCAATTACATATTTGGGTGTGTAAAAATGATTACCTATATTTGTTTTTGTTATTGTTGTTGTTTGTACTGAGAATTAAAATCAGGGGCATTTTACCTCCAAACTACATACCCCCAACATTTTTTTAAAAATTTGTAATTTTAAAACTGAATCTTGCATGTTGAGAATCTCACTGAGTTGCATATGGTAGCCTCAAACTTGTGATTGTCCTGTCTCAACCTCTCAAGTACTGGGATTACAGGTGTGTACTACTGTACCCAGCCTTCAGTGGTTTTAGAAAGGCTCTTTTCTTAAAAAAAAAAAAAAAGAAACATCTATATAAAAAAGTGTCAAATAGTGTAGGTAGGAGAAGGCACCAATTCAAGTTCAGTTAAATTTGAACAAATTTCTGAGCATAATTTTAATTTTATTGCCATTGTGTTGGGTATGGTGGCGCACACTTGTAATCCCTGCTCTTGGGAGGCAGAGACAGGAGGATCGCGCAGGTTCGAAGCCAGCCGCGCTGGTGTAAGAGACCCTGTTTCCAAATAAATAGTATCAAATAGGTCTGGGAGTGTAGCCCGGAGGTAGAAGGGTTTTCAGGAACCCCAGTACCACAAATTATATATATATATATATATATATATACATATATATATATATATATAGTCATCATCTTTGTACAAATATCACATCCAATATATCAAATGCACATGCAAATATTACATGATTTATCTCTGTGCAAATATCGCACAGTCTTGATTGATATAACATTTTAGCACTAAATTTTAGAAATTAATAAGCATACTTAGAGAGCAGAACTTATCTCAAAATTTAGCTTCAAAGTATATTGGATTTCCAAGTTTACTTCCCAAATCTAATCAGATTATGCATGTAAAAATGCATCAAGTAAGAATAGTTTAATATCTGTAAGGGAAATTCAAAGATAAGTAGCATCTAGATTTGAGAAGTGGTAAATGCAAAAGAACATTTCAGGTTTATGCTAATTAAAATAATGTCAATGTGTTAAAATACTAGTGAATTTTTGTGACAGTTTGGCCACTTTCCCGAGATTTCAATGTATAGTTTCTATCCATGATTTCACCAATCTTTGTACACTGAATGTATCTGTCAATGAAGGCAGACTGCAAGAGGCATATGATACCTTAAAGATGGTGGACCTCCTAGGACATTTCAGCTCCTTTATTGTGTCTATTAAGTATCACTTCTATTTTACATGATAATTCATCAAAACATGCAAATTGAGTGGTTGTAAATAACAGAAAGTTTTTAATATAAATTATTAATATAATCGATGATGTTTATAAAAACAAGAGCTGAATATTAAGTGTATTTTCAGACACTCATAACAGAGCTCACACTTAGCATATACAAGGCCATGAGTTTAAACCTTAGCTCCCTCATATACAAAATAATAAGTTATGTGTAAATCCATACCAGTAAACAACTAAGGAGATGGATTTCAGAGACATATTTTGTGATCTTAGTTAGGAAATGTGGTTAATATCTGAGGCACAGAAGCCTGAAGGGAGTCATAAAATGCATACAAACTGTGCTTAGAATACTTTTAAACCTCCCAAAACCTATTAACACACCTAATGTCTATTGATTAAGGAGCTAAGAACCCAGCTCAGTCAGGTTTATTGGTTAATAAATAAATCAAATTATTTTTAAGAGGAGGTTTACCTATTGATTGGTTCTCTTGACTGTGGTTTTTCAAAGCAGAGCACATATATATCAGTGATGAAAAGCCTGATTGTACAAGACTTCTATGTTCTCTGCAGACTGGCCCTAAGGACAGAAGGGGCATTAAGGGATGTAGAGTTTGGACATCAACCTAACAGTCATGGCTATTATAGATAACCTTCTTAAATAGCTTCTCTTGTCTGAGTTACCATCAGTTTTTAATAATTTAATAAAATAAATATCAATTTTGGGAAGACCAAGTTGATTTTGCCATGGGTGTCAACAAGTATTTTCAGCATTATTAGCTTCATCTTTATAATATTTATAGATCCCCCTGGGCATGGAAAAAATAAAATACCAGGCAAGCAGGTTTTGGAAATGATTTAGGGTATGACAGTGCTAAAGGTGCTTGGTATATGCACAATGGGATATCACCTAACCGTAAAGTAGAACGAAATTGTGCCATTTACAGGAAAATGGATGGAACAAGTGAATATAATACTATGTAGATTAGCCAGTCTCAGAAAGTGAAGCATTGTATGTCTATGTTCCTATGTGGAAGCTAAGGGGAAATTGGGAAATAGAAGGGACTCCAGAATAAGGAGAATAAACTCTAGTGGAGTGATGGAGGGGGCCATGGAGGGGACCTGGGAGAGGGAGGAGTGGGAGAAGAAGACGAGGAAGAAAACAATTCAAATAATGCTATGTGCATATATGAAATTACCAATGTCACTGTTAATAGCATAATAGGAGAGAAAAAAGACCTAGAGGAAAGCACACTAAAAGCCGTGTGCCTGAATATTTCTATCACTCTGACCTTTATTCTGATGTATAATTACAATGCACCAATAAAGTATATTTTCAAATAGCAGCCCAAAGACACTAACTTTGGAGAAATTTTATAAGTAAAAGATATCACTGGGGAAGGTACCTTGGTTTTTGGAAAGAATTAAGGAAAAAAAAACTTTATTAGACAAATAGAATTTCACATTTTAGAAAGACATGGATTCACTGAATTCTCACAGAGATTATTAAAAAATGAAAAAAGACATATTATCCTAACCTGAACTTTAGTGTATGTGTAATCAACTTGTATGTAGGTATTACTTTATGAAATAAATTGAACACTTTATTTAACAAAACCTTGTGTTCATGAATAATTTGCCAATTTTCTTCAAGCCTTAAAATTCTGGAAACAAATATTATTTGAGAGTAATTAAAGATTTGAACTCATTTTATATCAGAATGTGATAAAGTTTTGAGAATTTTACACATTTTTAATTGTTTTGTAGTAATATATTTTCTTCCACTTATAAACTAAAGAGTTTATAGATTAATATTTTTTTCAAGAGAAGAGTAGTGTAAGTCTCTTCTACTTTGTTAGTTTAATTTTAAATTTTACAGGCTTACATATGGTTCTTCCTTGGTAGACATCATATATTTAAACTGATTTTCAAAGAAGAATTTTTATTGGGGATAAGAGATTTAGATCTAATGATCTTTAGTACAATTTGTTCCATATGTTATTGGTAAGTAGAAAGATGTAAAATATTTTTAAAGCTTTCAGGTTTATAAACTCAAATAAATATTCATTTTGATGATCAGAATCTCTTATTCCAACCATGACTATTTTTAGGCAAAGCAAATTTCCACTTATTTTAAACTTTAGTAAGTTTGACTACATACACTGGAATTTTTTTAAATTTCTTATAGTGTTGAATTGTTCTTATACATAATAGTGAGATTAAAAAAGTTGCAAACATATGTGCACACAGCACTTGATATGTGTCCCTCGGGATCTCTTGGGCTTTAAAGGAGCTTTTACTTTTTCCAATAGTTTTGATATGAGAAGAATAATATTATAAAAATAAAAACCAAGCATATATATTAGTTCATCTATTAGATGGGCAAGAGACAATACAAAGTTTTTTTCTAGTTAAGAAATTATATACTGTAGAAAACTGGACAGAAGTTGGCTTTAATTATGGTGGTACTGCATTTCCAACTGGTGTTTACTTTTTTGCTTATAATTTTTCCAAGAATTTCAGTCTCAATTTGGTTTTTCTCATCAATCAGCTGGACTCAAGGGATTAACTACTTCTACTTGTCCCATTTCATCTTTTTTATTTTGTAGTACTGGGGTTCCTGGAAACCCTTTTACTTCCGGACTACACTCCCAGACCTATATTTTATACTTTTTTAAAATCTGGAAACAGGGTCTCTTAAACCAGTGCGGCTGGCTTCGAACCTGCGCGATCCTCCTGTCTCCACTTCCCAAGGGCAGGGATTACAAGCGTGCGCCACCACGCCCGGCCCATTCCAACTTTTTTTTTTTTATATTCCACCTGTACTGCAGTTCAGTGATCGAATCATTTTTTAAAATATACACTTTTGCCGGGTGTGGTGGCGCACGCTTGTAATCCCCACGCTTGGGAGGCGGAGACAGGAGGATGGCGCAGGTTCGAAGCCAGACGCGCTGGCTTAAAAGACCCTGTTTCCAAATTTTAAAAAAGTACAAAATAGGTCTGAGAGTGTAGCCCGGAGGTAGAAGTGCTTCCAGGAACCCCAGCACCACCAAAAAACAATAAAAATAAAAATAAATAAATAAAATAAAATAAAGTAAAATATACACTTTTATTGGTGCCTTGTAATTATACACGATAGTGAGCTTCAATGTGGTACAAACATGTGTGTCCAGGACTTGGTGTGCTCACTCGTCTGCCAACCTGCTAGCTCTTCTTCTTTCCAGGTGTGTGTTAGTAAAATTAGCAGTGATATTTTCATTTAAGGATATAGCATTACTTGAACTGTTTTCTTCTTCTCTTTTCCTTTCCCTTCTCCACACCTTCCTTCCCCAATCCCTTCCCAGTATTCTACAGGTCTCTTTTCTCATATATCTGAAGTTCCTTTGGTTTCTTACTTTCTCTCTACTTTACACATATGAGAGAAACATGATTCTTGGCTTTTTGAGGTTTGCTGATCACACAGCATATTATTCTCTAGTTCCATCCATTTTCTTGCAAATGACAAATTGTGCTCTTCTTTACGGTCGAGTAAAAATCTGTCCTGTGTATCTACAACATTCTATTTCTTTGTCCATCTTTTGATAGACACCTGACTTGGTTCCATAATTTGGCTACTGTGAATTGTGGTGCTCTAAATATTGAGATGCATGTATCAATATAAAATTCTGATCTTGATTATTTTTAAAATATATTAAAGAGTGATATAACTAAATGATATAATAGTTCTATTTCTAACCTTTTGAGGAACCCCTACACTGAACTCCATAGTGGTTGCAGTAATTTACATTCCCACCAAACCTGTATATGGTTCTTATATCTCCACATCCTTGACAGCATTTATTACTTATTTTATTAATGATTATCACTATAATTGGAGTTAGATGAACTCTCATCATAGCTTGATTTGCATTTCCCTGACTTCTAGTAATGGTGAACATTGCCCATATATTTATTGGCCATTAGTATTTTTCTTCAGGTAAATATTTATTCAGTTTGACGACCCATATTTCATTTTTATTTTTGAGTATTAAAGTTTTTAAGTTTTTTGCATAGTGTAAATATTGGTGCCCTATTTGAGGAATGTATGGTAAATATTTTTCCCATTCTGTAGGCTCTCTTCTCAGACTTTTGGTTTCCTTTACTGTGCAGAAGCTATCCGATGTATTGATTCTCATTTTTTTTATTTTCTGAGCTTTGGGGCTTTTATTGATTATTCTTTACAAAATATTCTCTGATCCAGCTGCAGTTAGTGCTCTGGAGATGAATCTTTTGCAAAGAGTGTGTACTCATTATTATTCAGAGGGCTGAAGGAATACTAAGTCAGCTCCACAACACTGATGTGAGTGTTTGCGGCCAATGGACCCCAGGTCCTACCATCTGATCATCATCCTCCCATTTGCAGATTCTCCAAAAAGTGATAGTGACAATATCAGTGTCAACTTCTGGATCTAGTTTGCATGATGTGATTTTGGTGCCCCAAATCCAGAGGTGACACCAAGATGTTGAACCCCTCAAGCCTACCTACCACTTTCACTTATTTGCTCTCATTCTTTTTCTCTAAAATTTAAAATATATTCTGTTTGCCATGCTGAATTGTATATTCAGTAAAACATGATAGCAAACAATTTAATATTTTGGTATATTGATATAAGTGAGATCAATAACTTAATAACTGAAGTTCAGATTCAAGATCCTTAAAGTACTATTTGATACATTAAAAATATTTCTTGAAAGCTTTGTAAGGTTCAGTAAAAACTGATTTTATTTTGGCCTTGTAAGTAACACATTTTGTAAATAATTGGGATATAAGAATAATTTTAGATAATGGATGAAAATCTACAGTAGAATGAAGAAGAAGGTCCAGAGAGGATCAAGGAAGTAAACAGATCCACTAAAGTCACATACGTGTATGAAATTATTCATTTGAATCTCCATATCATATATGGGGCATAGGAAAAAGCCTGAGGGAAGCTCACCAAGAACTGTGTACATATGTGTCATTATCATTCTGAACTATATTATGAGGTGAGACAACCACTTACCAATAAAAGTATATTAAAATAAAATAAAGAGATGGGTGTGGTTGCACACGCTTGTAATCCCAGCATTTGGGGGGCTGAGACAGGAGGATCAAGGTTCGTGGACAGCCTCAGCTACTTAGTGAGGTCTTCTGCAACTCAGTGAGATCCTGTTTCAAAATAAAGAATGAAAAATAGGGCTGGAGTGTAGCTCAGTGGAAGAGTTCCCCTGGGTTCCATCCCCAGTACCATAATAATAGTAATAGTAATAATAATAATAGTAATAATAATAAATATGAAATAAAGATAAGTCTTGGTCAGATAAAAAATCAAATGTAGATATATTTAATCAACAATACTTATAAACATAGGCAAAAAGCATTTGGCTATAATAATTATTTACTTTTTGCTCAGATTTGCTTGATTTGTATCATCTTTTTGCAGAAATATTTTAAGGTAAATTCAAGATAGCATTTCACCCTTAGTTTACTTTATAGACTAGAAAACTATAACATTATCACAACCCAAAGAACATTATGGAACCTAAATTTTTATTCTCTGTTATAAAAATCATCTTATGAAAATGTCTAATGATTGTTCTAAAATTAGTTATTTTATGTTGAATGTGTTAAAATAAGCACTCAAAAAAGTGCAAACTTTTCAGTACTTTGTCGCAAATCTTCTTCAATCTAAGATAGTCCTGACCTTTCCTTTCTCTTGACTAGTATGTTGAGGACCTAAAAGGTCCATGGCTATGCTTCACTTTCTCGGCATATCTAAGTGGTCTCACACCTCATGTTGTCATTTAAGTTGTTTTTCTAGCCCTTTGTCTCCTGTCTACTGGGAGTTTAAAGTCTTAATTACATTTGTATTTAACTTTCTTCAAAAATATTTGATTCATGGGGCTATATCCTCTGTATTACTTCAAATCAGTAATCGCAAAATGTAATTATTTCCCTTGTGCTAAACCTAATCACTGAATTCATGTCTTAGCAGCCTCTTGCCCTCCTTTGTAAATTTTCTTGCAGCTAGCAAGGAATGTATTATATAATGGTTGGACACTTGACGAATATTCAGTTTCCTATTTCACTTAATTAAGTCCATTTGTATTAGTTATCTGAATCAATTACTCTTTTAAGTTTTCTTTTATTAGATAAAAAGTTGTTTTCAAATAATATTTTCCTTCATAATATTCTGGAAGTAGTTGGTTGACGCAAAATTATATATACACACACACATATATATATATTCTCCTTATCTACCTTTATAATTACCAGTATTCAATATAATGAATTGTCTGTTAATTTTTGCTAGTTGTTATAAAATTTACTATTGTTTTTATTTATGTTGTTGTTAGTGGTGAAGTTATTACGAGGGTGTTTAAGTTTTGCTTTTTCTTTCTGAGAAGCATTATGAACTCCTAGCGCTTTCCCATTTAATATGTCCAGTAAACCATGGGCTCATACTCTCACAGGGTAAGAGCTATTTCAGGCTACCTGGGAGAGAAGCTTTTGGACAAGGCTGAGTGTGTGTGATCCAGAAAAAACAAATTGAAAACAACTTCTTCCAGAATTTTGGCTCTGATTAAAGAGGACAGAATAGGTGAAGAGCTTGTGGGAACTTATTAAGGTTGAAAAGGCTTAAGCATATATAAATTATGGATAGGAAAGAGTTAGTAGAAAAGAAGGTATTAAATATACAGAAATAATGGCTGAAAATTCCCCCATGAAAGATTCTGGAGACAATGTGGTCGATAACCATGAGGTGAGATTAGCCATATGCACAACCACAAAGATAAAGAAAAGGAGATTTTAGACAGGCACACGATAGAGGTAATGGAAAATAAAACAATAACAATGGCAATATTCGTGATGTGCTGACTTGATATCAGTACATAAATATTTGATATATCATCTTTTATCATGGTTTCAAATATTGCCTTATTTTCCACATATAGGAACTGAAGCCCAGAGATGCTTAGTAAATAATACATTGTAAATAATGAAGTTGAACCCAAGACATTTCAAATCCACAATGTAATTTTATGACAACCATGATGTATTTTATATTTTCTAGATTTAAGTCTTATGTGTTAAGGAATTTTTCCTAGTAGATAGGTAAGTTCAGTTGCTGACAGAGTGAAATGGAAACTGAATTCTTTTATGTTGTTGTTGTTGCTGATTATTTTTTGTGATACTGGGGATTGAACCCAGGGGCATTTTACCTCCTCGCTACATTTTCTCTATTCCAGTTTGTTGTTGTTGTTGTTGTTGTTGTTTTGTTTTGTTTTGTTTTGAAACAGGGTGTTGCTAGGTTGCTGAGAGTCTTGGTAACTTGCTGAAACTGTACTCACACTGGGATCCTCTTTTATCAGTACTGGGATTGCAGGCCTGAGCGACCATTTGTACCTGATCCAGGGTTTTAAGAGTGGAAATGGTAGGAAATGGAAAGATGAGATTGTTAACCACACGTATTTGTCTTTTCTGAGGTTTGCTGCTTATGGATTTATTACGGGATTTTATTTTTTGTAGTAGTCACCAAGACAAAAACCAAAAGAATAATAGTTTAAAATCATCTCATTTTTTCATCCCCATACTGAATGACAAAAATATGGGATCTGAAAATTGAGTTGTGGGCAAGATAGCAGTTGACTATATGGACCATGCTATTTAGGTTTGCAGTACTCTTGTGTCTAGGCTACATGGGAAAAGTATAAAAACTGACTTGATCTAAAGGAGAAGGAATTAAGCATTCAGTGGACTGCCTTTGTGAATTTGGCTGAAGAATAATGAGGCTGAGCAGTTAGCTGAGAAGACACAAGAATAAGAATACAAAAATGATAACAATAACACTACTGATGCTGAATAATTATACACACATCTGACATTTATTTATGTGTTACGGCATGCAAATTTATCAGATAAGTTGATTACCTAATTGATTATTCACACATAGAGCAACTCACTATGGGGTCACAGAGGGAGCTCACTGAGAGCTGATGTGAAAGTATATTTTATGTAATCAAGGGACAAAGTTCCAAGATTTAAATGGTCAACCATGACATATATTGGAAGCCTCATAGGATTGCTTCAGGGTGTAAAGCAGGAGCAGAAAATAGGCTGCCATTGTTTCCAATTCTGGGGTGAGAGGATATGTTATCAGTCAGTGAATCAGCATTCTGCAGGAAACTCTGGTGCCATGCCACCCCAGTCTGTCCATAGCCATGCTGTCCTACAACTCTAAGGTTGGGCCACGTTATTTATGCAAAATTAATTATATACCATTTTCTACATTTTTATTGTCCTTTATTTTTTAAATTCACAACCTTAGAAGGATAGGCAGGACTTGAGGATAACCAAACTGTTTTTGGCACAAAAATGGTTTGGAAAGTTAATTTCTGCACGAATGGAAAACAATGAGCTGCAGAAGCCAGCAGGAGTGACTCACTTGATAACACTGATCTCTTCTCCCTAAGGTATTCATGATGTATTCTATTATATGACACTGAGAATTATAATCTCTGTCCTGGTCATATTCCTATTCTCATCTATCACTGGTTTTTATTACTCATTTATCTTCCCCATCAGACTATGTCACAGGAAGCTGCTAATTGTTTTACGGTTATTTTTAGCAGCTGCAGTATGTTTACAATCTGTTTACAGTTGTTCAAAGAGCAAACTTTTAAGTCCAGATCCCTATATACTAATTACATAGTTTCAGCTAATGTTCCTGATTGTGCACTGTAATTCAAGACCTTCTGGTAGTTTACACCCTCCTATGCTGTTTGTTTTCTATAAAATAAAATCTTGTTCCAATTACTTTTAACTAGGAATGTCACCCAGGCCATTAGACAAAGTGACACATACTTCTGAATAGATTTTTTTTAACTTAAAAGAGCACCCAGTACTTTAACTTGAAAGCATCTCTTCTTATGCAAAGTGGCTCTCTCTGTATCACCATCCATCACTTCACCAGTCCTCTTGCATGTATGCCGCTGCCTGTCCCATGACCTCTTGACCTTCATCACTTCAAATCCCAAACCATTAACTCAGTGGAACCAAAAAATAACCTCAAATTCCTTCCCTGGAACCTATGCACACCCAGATTTTCTGTCTCTTAGCCATCACTTTGCCAATTAGGTAGATGTTCAAAGGCTTGCTCTACTCCTTGTTTGACTAATAAACCAAGTCTCCAAGCCAATGACCAGCCTTGTTCACTTTGTGGACTCTGCTCCTCCCTGTTCAGAACAGCCCACATAACTGACACAGGACACTCCAGCCTTGCTCCCTCAGCTCTCATTACCTCTGTAAAGCACCATCCAGGCAGCACTTCGCCAATATATAGCAGACCACTCCTACCATCTTGCAACTCTCAACTGGCTATTGCAATTCCTGATTTAATATTTGAGGAGCTGACCCACATTCTCTTCACCTATACACCTTCCATAATGGAATTCTTGCTCTCCCTTAAACATGCCATGCTTGTTAAATTCTTAGAACTTTACAAAAACGAATTCTACTCTTTGAAACTCTTTTTCCCAGGACTCAAACAGGAATTACTTTCAGTGTTCAGTTCATGTGCCAAATGGCATTTTCATAGGAGGGTTTCCTTGTCCAACACACAGTGATTAATTTTATTTTTTAAATTTATTTATTTTTGTGGTACTAGGGGTTAACCCAGGGACTTTCTGCCTCTGGGCCATACTTTCAGACCTATTTTATACTTTATCTGGAAACAGGGTCTCACTAAGTTGCTGAGAGCCTTACTCAGTAGCTGAAGCTGGCTTCGAAATTGTGCATAATCCTGTCTCAGCCTCCCAAGTACTAGGATTACAAGTGTGCACCACCACGCCCAGCACAGTGATTAATTTTACAAATCTCACATTTTATCCTCTTGCCTTTGACTCTGTAAAAATTTTATATAATTTACAGTACTGGAAATAATCTT
Source organism: Muscardinus avellanarius (assembly GCF_963383645.1). NCBI lineage: Eukaryota > Metazoa > Chordata > Mammalia > Rodentia > Gliridae > Muscardinus > Muscardinus avellanarius. The sequence goes on from NC_137803.1 coordinate 9,060,212, forward strand.
ATTTATTGTTTTCATATTTATTGGCTGCCTATTATCACTAGAGAATAAGTACCATCATTGAATTTTGTTTCCCTGACATTGATCATTATTTCCCAAAAGAAAACAGTATGGCTTATCATACAATAATTATTCCCTAAATACTAGCATAGATGATTGACTGAGTGACCAACCTATGTGGATTACATGGTGATTCAGAATCTAAACAATGTCAAAAGAACCTTAAATCATGAACTTTTTAAACAATGCATGCATTACCTTAAAATTTAGATATAATTTTAAACAAAATTTGAAACATAAAAACATATATGTGTTAGGTTTGTGTGGTAAAAAGACAAGAGAGACCAGGTGCACAGAAATAATTTTAATGCAGTTTTCTGTCAGGGAGTGGGGCTGGACTTCCCCTGGAGAACTGCAAACTCCACAGCTGGAGAGAAAATGCCTCTCTTTTTAAGGCTTATGTCTTGTGGGTGGGTCTACGTGTGGGAACGCCGCCCCTCTCAAGATACCGCCTGCCTTGCAACATTGACTAGCAGAGTCCCCTCCTCCTTGTCGGAAGGTGGGGAGGAACCCAACTTGTCATCCCAGCCTTTTGGTGATAATGGGTGGAGATTCAAATCTTAAACTACCTCCTGCTGTCATGGGGCATCGTAAGGGGGACCCTTGGCCAGGAGAGGTCGGGTCCTCCAAAAGTGGACAGGTGGGAGTATGGCTGTGGCATGAGTCGGAGGTTACCCTGGGCAGCTTGGTGATATGTGCTCAAGGAGATTAGCAGACAAGGAGTTATGGCAGTATGGCATCCGAAGAGGAAGAGCACCATAGTATGTAAACAAGTGGACCTGCTAAAATAAAAACATCAAAGAGAATTATACTAAGGAAAACGAAGCTTAGTAGGCCCCAACACTGTGCAAGAGAATTTGTCATGGGACTGTTTTAATGGAGCCCTTTTTAGCTGGGTAAGATGATGCCATTTGGGGTCCCCCAGCAGTTTGGCTGCAGTAGGTGTGGTAAGGATACTGTGAAGGGCCCAGTCCACCGTGGTTGGAGGTGTTTTGGTTGAAGTGACTTGAGGACTTGATCCCCTGGCTTAAGGGCCTTGACTGCAGGGTGTGGAGCTGCTTCTTCAGTCCCAGGTTAGGGAAGATACCAGTCAGCATGTTCCCTAAGAAGGTGCCTGAAAAAAGACAAGAAAGGAAGATAGGAAGACAAAGGAGGGGGAGCCAAAGGGAGAGTGTGATTAAGCAGAAAAGGACGACCGTACAGCGATGTAAAGGGGCTCATAAAGGTGGGGCTTCGAGGGGTGGCCCTCACACAGGCCAGAGCTAGTGGCAGGAATTCAGACCATGATACTCGCAGCTCTAGAGAGAGTTTTGTTAGGTGGTGTTTAAGGTTCCCATTCATTTTTTCTACCTTTCCAGATGACTGTGGTTGATATGGGATGTAGAGCTTCCATGACATGCCAAGAGCTTGTGCCACCTTTTGAGTAACCTTAGAAATAAAAGCTGGTCCCTTATCAAACTGTAAAGAATTAGGGAGTCCAAACCAAGGGATGATGTTCGAGCATAGAACATTAGCCAACATGCTGACTGACTCTTCCTTTGAGAGAAAAGCCTATACCCAACCTGTTAGGGTATAGCCCATGGTAAGAAGATATTTAAGTTTTTTGTGAGGCGGCATATGGGTGAAGTCGATTTGCCAGTCCTGTCCTGTCAAGTGTCCTCTCATTTGGTGGGTAGGAAAGGAGGGAAAAGGCCTCCTTGGGGAGACACAGCAGCAAAAGTAGAACAGGAGGCACTGACTTTACTAATCAGCTGCTGCAGGAGAGGAGAATAAAACAAGGGGCTTAGGAAATGCTTCAGCGCCATAGGTCCCACATGGAGGGAATTGTGTGTTAGGCTAATGACCTTTTCGGCCTGAGCCTCAGGCAGAGCAATCTCATCCTGTATCATGAGCCAACCATCCCCTGTGATGGACGCCCCAAGTTTGATCAGGTGTTTTCATTCAGCCAGACTGTAATTAGGCCTCATTGAGGGGAGGGTTAAAAATAGTACAGAGGTTGGTGGGCTTGGTTGAGATTGTTGTGTCAGCTGTCTTGATGTATAATCAGCTTTACTGTTTCCTTTGGCCACTAAGGAAGAAGATTCTGTCTGGTGGCCCCGACAGTGGATGATGGCCAGCTCAGATGGTAGAGAGGGAGTCTAGGAGTTTCTTAATCAAGGCGCATTAACAATGGGTGAACCCTTGGTGGAGAGAAATCCCCTCTATCTCCAAATTGAGGCATGGAAATGTGCTATTAAAAAGGAATATTTAGAATTTGTATATATGTTTATCCACTGTTTTTTGCCAGGTACAGAGTTTGAGTTAGGGCAATCAGTTCAGCCTTTGGAGAGGTAGTACTGTCTGGTAACCTGGAAGTTTCAATGACTTGAGTTAGAGTGACCACTGAATAGGCTGCCATTTTCTTACCTCTGGCATCAGAAACAAAGCTGCCATCAACAAAATAAACCTCTGGATTAAGAAGGGGGGTGTCCTGGAGGTATGCCGAGGTTTAGCTAAAGCTTCAATTATATCAACACATGATTGGACATCGTTAGGTGAACACTAATCAGGGCCTGAACCCTGGTTCACTTGTTAAAGGGTGGCAGGGCTAAGAGCCAGGGAATGAGACAGTTTAATATCTGGATTTTCCATGAACAACAAATAAAGTTTCTGAATGCGAGAAGGTGACAGAAGAGGGAATGCTCCAGGAGAGAGTAAATACTGGAGTCTATGTGGGGAAAAAACCTGCAGGGGCATCCAGAGACAAGTTTTAAGAGCCTCTTTTGTGAGCATGGCTGCTGCCGCCAGAGCCCTGAGGCAGGGTGGCCACCCATGAGTGGTAGGGTCAAGATGTTTAGATAAATAGGCCACTGGTGCCTGTGTTGGTCCCAGGGGATGAGTGAGCTCTTCTGTGGCTATCCCTTGCCTCTCATCAGTATATAACAAGAAGGCCTTAGTGGAATTGGGGAATGTCAAGGGGGAAGGGGGATTTAAGAAGGGCTTCCTGGAGAGCCAGGAAGGCTTGGCGAATGACCAAGGGCGAAGTGAGAGGGCCAACCAGGGTTTCCTTAATTGCCTCATGTAATGACTTAGCTAGAATAGCAAAGTTGTGGTTCCAATGTTGGAAAAATCCTATAAAACCCAAGAAAGATTGGATCTGGTCTGCTGAGGTGGGCAGCTGCAAGGCTCATAAGGCCTTGACCCAGTCAACAGTTAGTCCTCGCGTGTTTGGGGTGAGATATAGGCCTAGATACTGCACCTTAGGCACTGACAACTGGGCTTTATGTGGGGCCACCCTGTAATCCCTGCCTCCAAGGAAATTAAGGAGAAGGGCAATGTGCCATTTGGACACTTCTATAGAGGGACAACAAAGTAAAAGGTCATCCACATTTTGTAATAAAAAACTAGGCTCCAAGGGGCACTAGAGGAGGTCCTCTGCTAGAGCCTGTCCAAAGAGGTGTGGGCTATCTCAAAAACCCTGGAGGAGGAGGGTCCAGGTTAGTTGTTGAGCAACCTGGGTATTGGGGTTCTCCCAAGTAAAGGCAGAAAGGTGGTATGACTCAATATGCAGAGAAATTATATAAAACACATCCTTTGAGACCTGAAAAGTGGGTGGTATTGGGGGAAATCTGAGATAAGAGGGTATAGGGATTAGGGACAACTGGGTGGATTGGCACCACTGAATCATCAATTAAACAGAGATCCTGGACTAAACACTAAGTCCCATTCAGCTTTTTAACTGGGAGAATGGGGGTATTATAAGGGGAATTAGTAGGGGTAAGCAGTCCCTGGGCCAAGAGAGAAGAAATAATGGGTTTAAGCCCATGTTGGTGAAGAAGGGATATGGGAAACTGGGAGTGGGCAGGGAAAATAGTGGGGTCACATAGGACAATCCGGACTGGGGTGTGGTGGGTCGCCAAACTGGGGTGCTGGTATCCCATACTATAGGGTCAACCAAATCTATTGGAAGGGGGGGGTTTGGCTTCCTGGTCACCAACTGTAGCTGCAGCCATTAAAAGTGTATTAGAGGAAAGAGAAACCCTGGGGAAATTAAATGAAAGTTTAGCCCCAATTTTGGTTAAAACATCTCTACCTAAAAGGGGTGTGGAACATGAAAGGACAATCAGGAATGGATGGTTAACCAAAGAGGTCTCTAAATGATATAAGAGGGTTCATGTAGTATGTGGGCAAGAGGACATGCCACTACTCCTCTGAACTGAGATTTGGGAAGGGAAACCAGGTCCTGAGAAGGAAGGGGGTAGAGAGTCGCTAGCTACAGTATCAATCAAGAAGGAGATTGGCTTACCCACTACCTGCAGAGTTACCCTGGGCTCAGCTAGAAGGCATAGTATGATGTGATTTCTCTTTTTTATCCCCTCACCCCTGTCATTATAATCGCAGTGGGGATCATCAGAAGGAACTAGAGCTGTTCTGGTAGGGAGCTGTGGATTGGGTAGGTGAGCCTGATCTGCCCATTCCCTGGCAGCCTTAAGAATAAAATCTCATTCATCTGGAGTTAAAGAGGAGGTTAAAATGAGATGAAGATCCCGCCAAGTTCAATCATATGCATGTTGGAATAACTTAATAAAACCAGAGGTATTGTCAGAAAAAGAACCCAGTCTCCATTGAAGTTGAGCATGGTCAGGAAGGGAAAAAGGAACATGGACATGGACCATGTCTTCTGCACCAGCCACCTCACAAAGCAGGGCCAAGAGAAAAGGGGGTGGTCTCTGAGACAGATACAGTGACCTATAGGGATAGGTGAGGGGTAGGTAATGGTTGGTCCCTTAAGGGAGAAAGGTAGGGGAGAAAAGAGTGGGTTAGAATGGGAGGCTTCCTTGGAAGCCTGAATAAGATGATGACTGCTGTGGTAAGGAGAGGTCTTGTGGGTCAGGGTCATCAGGAAATGGGACCTGAAACTTGGCCAAGTCAGACTCCAGCATCCACTTGTCATCACGGAATGGCAACTGTGAGTTACCAGAATTGTAAGCCTGTGATACAGAAAAACCACCAGGTGGCATCTGTGAGTTGCCACGTGGCAAACAAGATGGCAGCTGCGGCTGGCAGGAATCCCCAGCCAGCATGACTTGAGCAGTAGAGTCAAGAGGGGTGGAAAGGGAAAGACAAGATCTCATGAACAGAGTTCATACCAGCCTGTATTTACAGAACCTCTGACCATTTGCCTGCCTATTTGCAAAAGTTACTGAGAACCATTACCCAACTAATAAGTGGGCCAGACTTTTGTGCAGAAAAATATGAGCCGCTCGGGAAACAGTTCCCTTGATAAACCTACAGTCTGGAGATTAACCAGAACACAACCTAGTGTGGATTTGGAGTCTATTTTTGATGGCTGGCTTCCTCCCATGACTGGTCAGTGGGCAAGGACAGAAACAGGAATTTGGCATCCCAAGATCCTGCCTTACATCTGGAAACAACATGGTTGTGTTAGAGAAGGACATCTATGTTTCCTTTATACAACCATAGGGCAGCCTGGCTACTCCCAGACAACTTGGGAACGAAATATTTGGGTTTATTTAACAGCCGTGAGCCCAAGTCCGGAAGAGGCTAAAAGCCAGAACCGCTTGTCTAAGGAAGGGGAAGCTTACCACAGTGTAATGTTATCAGCCAGTGCTGACTGGAACCGATGGGCTGAGAGGATGCAGAGCCAGGGGCACGCTGTGGAGCTGTTAGGTGGAATTTGGGCTGGATGAGATTTAAGATGGCCTCTGGGGCTTGGGTGGGTGGTGAGATGGCCACCGGCTCTCAGGGAGAGTGTGCGACTGGGAAAGATGGCTGCTGGCTCTTATGCAGAGTGTGTGACTGGTAAAATGTCCACCAGCTCTCCGGGAGAGCTGCAGGTGGGGAAGATGGCCACCAGCTTTCAGGAAGAAAGTGTGGGGCCGGGGAAAATGGCCACCATCTCTCAGAGAGAATGCGGGTCTGGGAAAAATGGCCGCAGGCTGTCGGGGAAAGCTCAGGGCAGGAAAAGGGTGGCTTAGGGTTTCTGGTCTGGGCGGGCAGGGAACAACGGTGGCGGTCCTGGAGCAGCAGGTGGGGTGGGAGTGGTCCCAGCGGATCCGAGTACCCCAGCAGATCCAGGCTGATGTTTCTTCCAAGGCAGCCCAGAGAACGCCGCGCAGAAGCGGTGGCAGGGAATTAAAAAAATATTATTTAAATTAAATTAAATTAAAAAGAAAAATCATCCTGGATTTTGGCACCAGATGTTAGGTTTGCACAATAAAAGAAGAGGAAGACTGGGTGCGTGGAAAGAATTTTAATGTGGTTCTTTCTTGGGGATAGGGGCTGGACCACCCCTAGAGACCTGAGAGCCCCTCTGCGGCTGGAGAGGGAATGCCTCTCATTTAAGGCTTATGTCTTGTGGGTGGGGCTACACGTGGGAATGCCACCCCTCTCACAATATCGCCTGCCTTGTGATATCTCCTAGCAGAGTCCCCTCCTAATTCTCAGAAGGGGGAGGGACCTGACTTGTCAATATGCATGGGTAATTTCTTCTACTATAATTATTTGCTGTTTAAACAAATAAAAGATAAATAATATTATCATGGTTATATATAATTTTGTTGTATTATAATTTTTAAAATTAAAAGAAATTATATACATATATTTAAAGTAATGACATATTATATTTAAAGTAATGATATTATTATATAATGAGAATATAATTTTTAAAATTAGCCTTTGTTACTAATTTCCGATTATATAACAAATACTAGAACTTTATAATCAGTTGTTTTAAGATAAAACAGATAATAAAGGTATGGGCATGTGTTTCTGTGATCATGTTCAAGATAAATTTTGCCTTGTTAAAGTGGTGACAAAAAAAAATCTAAGTTTTTTTCCAAATGGGAACATTTAGTTTTAAAGCACTTTGCTATCTATTTTGAAAAATGTCAATTAAATATTTATGAAACCACACAGGATTCTAAAACCTTGTGGTCAAGAATTTTATCCTATTCTTTTTATTATGAAATATTTTAGACATAAAAGGTATGATGCATAACATAATAAATATCCATGAAAATGTCTCCCAGCAGAAGAAAGCCAAAATCACAAACGGAATAGAAGCATCTTGTGTTTATCTACATCATTACAACCCCTCTCCCATATACAGTAAACATCATTCTGAATGTGGTGCATTCTAGTCTTATATTTTTACTACCTACTAAGACTCTAATAATAATGTTGTGCATACTTTTAGATCTTTCTCACTGACTTTTATTTGATTTTATGTTTTGCTCATAATATTTATAAGATATTTTTACTTTGTGTGTGAATGCTACTGAGGATTGAACACAGGAGTGTTCTATCACTGAGTTATATCCTCAGACTCTCACCTTCTTTTTAAATTTTATTTTGAGATTAGTTCTATGTTTGCCAGACTGTCCTCCAACTTGAGATCCTTGCATATTAGCCTCCTTATGTGACTGGGATTAAAGTTATACACCACTGTCACCACTAAAGATTTGCATTACTGATGGAGGGAACAATTATGTACTGATGTACATGCATCTCGATTCTAATTTTTCATTGCTGTTAGAATTACATGCTTCAATCACTTTCCCAAGAGCTTCTCTAGGACACACACTTAACAATGGAATCTATATGTACTCGAGATTGCCGAGTGGTTCTCCAAAGTGCTTGTCCAATCTCCACCTTCACCAAGTGTAATAGATTTTTTGTTTCTTCACACTCTTGAAAGAAAAAGTGTGATATTAAAACGTTCACATTTTTGCCTTCTGAATTTGAAATGTATCCCATAGTGATTTTATTTTTTATTATACTGGCTATCAGAGTAGTTGAGTATTCTTTCCATATATTTTGGCATTATAGATAGATAAAAATTACATATTTATATATTTTACTTACCTCTCTAATGATTTGTGTATCTCTTATATTAGAGTATATATTTTTATATTCTTCAATAGTAACTTTTTGTTCATTGTAGTACGTGATTTGTCTTTAATCTTAAGATATTTTTTAAGAAGCAGACATTTTCTTTAAATGTAAGTAAATTAAGCTTAGTGAAGTGGTGCACACCTATAAACTTGGGAGGCTAAGACAAGAGGAGTATAACTTAGTGAGACCCTGTTTCAAAAAAAAAAAAAAAGAATAAATAAAAAGAACTGAGAGTATAGCTTGTAGGTAAAAGGCCCTTGTTTTAAATACCCAGCAACAAATAAATAACTTAAAGCAATTAAAGTAAATACATAAAGAAATTAAATTGAATGATCTTTTCAAATATTGATTGTTCCCCTTAAGAAACTATTATATTTCCACAGCCCTTATATATGTCATATATATGTCAATACATTTTTCTAAAAATTAATTGACCTTAACTTTAGGTCATTTTCCTGATATATATATATATATATATATATATATATATATATATATATATAGTTATGTATTATATACACTTATATATTTTTCTAATATATAATATATGATATGTGCTATCATAACATTTAAAATTACTGTCTCTGAGTTATTTTTTTTACTATTAAACTTTAGGGTTTTTATTTTTGTATGTTTTTTTATTTTTATAAATTTTCATTGGTGCATTTTAATCAAACATCACAATGAAATACAAGACTTGTGTGGATGTCCAAGTACACATCATCCAATTTGCTTTTGTCTAATCCCCATCCCATTCCCTCCCGCTCCCTCAATCCCAAGCTTTATTTAGTGTTTAACATTGATATATTTGTTTACATACATCTTATGTCTTAATGAGATTCCATCTTCCCCCTTCCAATCCCCTCTGATTGATCACCTTATTTGCTCCTCCATAGGGCCATTTGCTCCACTAGATTCCCTACTATTACCCATTTCTTCCTATTTTTTACATATTAGAGAAAGCATCTGATTTTTTATTTTTCTTTGATATATCTCTGTGTGTACTGCATTGCAAGTTCTGATCCCACTCCCGAAGGCCCTGGCAGTTTATGTTCTGGGTCTCGCTGGCTCCAGCACCAGCCTTGCCTTATGGCAGGCTTTGATCCCGGCATCAGAGGCCCCTGCACCGTCCTTGCCTTTAAGCAGGTTCCTATCCCTGCCTCCCTGGATCCATCTATGGCCTCACCTAATGGCAGGCCCCGATCACGGCCTCTCTGGCCCCGATCCTGGCCTCACCCCTCCGCAGGCTCTGATCCCAGCCTCAGAGGCCCCAGCACTGGCCTTGCCTGACTGCAGGCTCCAATCCCAGCCTCGGAGGCCCCAGCACTGACCTTGCCTCATGGCAGGCTCCAATCCCTGCCTCACTGGCCCTGGTACTGGCCTTACCCCTTGGCAGGCTTCGATCCCGGCCTTGGAGGCCCCAGCTTTGGCCTAGCATCACAGCATGCTCCAATCCAGGCCTCGCTGGCCCCAACACTAGCCTCACCCCTTGACAGGCTCAAATCCCCGCCTCGGAGACCCAAGCACCAACCTTGCCTCACAGCAGGCTCAGATCCCTGCTTCACTGGCCCTGGTACCAGCCTAGCTGGCCGGGTAGGCTCCCATCCTGGCCTCAGAAGCCCGGGCACTGGCCTTGTTATCTTGCTATTCATCGGGCTCTGTTCTCTGCCACTATGATCAGGTCATATACAGATGTTTCCTATTTTCTTCCTTCTTTTTTTTTTTTTGTGGTACTGGGGTTCCTGGAATACCTTCCTTCCATCTCTGGACTCTACCCCGGGGACCCACTTTTTTCTTTTAATTTGGAAACAGGGACTCTCAGGCCATCAAGGCTGGCCACAAACCTGTGTGATCCTCATGTCTTCAACTCCCACCCACGGGGACCACAAGCATGCACCCCTACGCCCAGCTATCTTCAATTTTTTTTTTTTTAATATGAGAGAGCAGTACATTTTTTTTGAAAGCTGGGACCCCAAATTCCTCATGGCAATGAATTTTTTTACCCCCTCCAAAGGCAAGGTCCACAGCTTCACTCCGGAGAGCAGTCTCTGTTGCTCCGCATATACCCTGACCTCCCGCTCTGCGCAGAGGAGCACGGTGGCCATGAGGGCTGATGAGTTCCAGGAAACACTGTGTGGCAGCCCATCCCAGTCATGCTAGGCTCCCTCTGAAACCCCCCAAACCCGTTTACCACTTAGCATGTTGATGAAAATTCCTGAACGTGTGTGGCAGGAGCAGTCGACTTTTGGAGAGATTTCCTCAAAAGTTCAAGGTGGACTGGACTTGATCTGTCTGCCCCTCCAAACTCTGGTTACCACCACCACTGCTGCTGTCACTGCCATCTCAGTTCTCTCCTGACCACCTTTCCCACACTATTTGTTTGCTATAGTTCCCAAGCATGTGTGGCAGTAGCAGTATACCTTTGAGGGTATTTCTTTAAAATTATGGGGTGGATTTGATTGCATCTCTGCCTCTACCAAATACTGACCACTGCTTCCACTGCCCCTGCCATCTCAGTTCTCCTCCCAGGACCCTATTCACAAATCATGTTGTCCCAAATTTCCGAGTGTGTGGAGTACTAGCATTCTACCTCTGGGGCAGTTTCTTCAAAAGATCAAGGTGGGTAGAATCAGTCTCTGCCTGTTCTGGATACTGGCTGCTGTCATTGCTGCTGCCTCCCCAACACTTTTCCCATACTGCATGTTGTCCAGAATTCCTGAGCATGCGTGGCCACAGCATTCCACCTTTGGGGCAATTTCTTCAGAAGATCAGGCTTGTTTGGATCATATCCGTGCTTCTCCCAAATGCCAGCCTCCACTGCCGCCGCCATTGCTGCTGCCACCACTTTCCTCCTAGTTTTCCACTGGTCTCCTTCCTTACAGATAATGTCCAGAATTCTTAAGGATGTGAGGAGGAAGCGCTCCTCCTTTGCGGGAATTTTTTTTCCAAAAGTTCCATGTGAATTGGATAGTATCTGTCTGTATCTCCCAAATCCTGGCTGCCGCTGCTGCCATCTCAACCCCTCTCCAACTTTTTTTTTAATATGAGAAAACAGTATGTGTGTTTTGGAGTGGTTGTGGGATCAAACACTTAGCAGCAATGCATTTTATCTCCCTTCTAAGAGCAGAGGTCCACAGCCTCACCCTGCTGAACAGGATCTGCTGTTAGGAGTGCACCAAGGGCCCCAGTATGCCATATGCTGAGCTGCCTGGGACGCTGACAGCTCAACTTCCTGCCATGTCCTGGATTGTTCAGGATGCCATGTGCTGGACTACCCAGGATGCCAGGCTCAACTTCTCACCATGCACTGGGCTGCCCAGGATGCTGTGCACTGGCCTATCTGGGATACCGGGCTCAATTTCCCACCAAGTGCTGGGCTATTCGGGATCCCAGGCTCAACTTCCCACAGTTTGTTGGGCTGCTCGGGACACCGTGCACTGAGCTGCCCGGTACACGCGGCTTGGCTTCCAGCCAGGCATGGCTCAGCTCCCTCCACCACGCCCAGATTGTTTTTCCTTACAAGGTCTGTTGTTAGGAGTCCCCAGCAGGCATGGCCAAAGTGGTCTTCTCTCTAAACTCTTCTGGGGTGCTCTTCCAAAAATCACTTTTTTTGCATGGCATGTGCCTCTTTGTCATCCAGCTTCCAATTTCACCATTATCTACTCTTTCTTCTGATTTCTAGATAGGAAGTTATGGCTGGAAATGTCTCCCTGAGTTGTCCCAAGCAGATATTAATCCAAAGACTGATGTCCAGGGTTTCTCCGAGAAATGCATGTTGTTTTTGGCGGCCACGGCCACCGCCATCTTGAATCCTCCTCCTGTCTCTGAGTTATTAAGTATATTTTACTTGATGTCTTTTTATTAGATCTTCTTTATGGTTTTTATGGAAAACCCTATGTCTTAGAGTTAAGGTGTAAGCCTTCAGCCAAGAAGTGGGATATCTAAGGAAGATGAGCCACCAATCAATGTATGGGAATTGGCCAGGGTGTCCTGTGGTCATATTCCAGGTGACCAGTGCCATTTGGACATCTAAGGAGCCTTTACTCATCCTGAAAGCGGGACATTCAATCTTATAAAAAAAAAAACTTGGAGTTTTCCTGAGACGAACTCAATTCCATAATCCGATCCCCATGAAAACTCTCACTTGATTTTTTTTTTTTTTAGCACACATCCTAGGGGAGTTTTGGCACTACTTGATCCCTCTCCCATTTTTTAAAATAACTGAAAATGAAAAGAAAGAAGGAACAAACAGAAAGGTAACAAAATGAAAGCAAAAGGTGTTCTAACCAGAACCAGTCCTCTGCACTGGACACATTTAACCTATCCAGAGAATAATAATCGGAGCACTATAAATGACTAAAACCTAAGGGTTAGAGCAGCATCCAGGGGCCTGGAACATTTAGACAATGACAAAAGTGTTAATAATAAAGCAAAACATTTCAAAAACAAGTATTCACTTCACAGACTTGGCCAGTGGAGACTGTGACCCCCCAATGTAGCTTGCAACTTTCTTTCTGTGTTTCAGCAGCACCATCGATCATGGCCTCCTTGGAGTGACAGCTTTTACCAGTCTTACCACAGTCTGCCCAAGCAGATTCCATAGCCTTTGGGAGATCTTAAGGACTTCAAGATTCTTCTCTGAAGAGAGAACCAAACAGAGAGTCACTCTCCCACACAATTGTGGCCATGCTCACTCACCCACCAATAACCAGTGGGTTAGAAAGGTCTCTTCCTGAACCCAGGGACTTCAGGTCGATGAGGGCATCATGTTTCATCCATTTAGCCCCACCCCAGGATTCCGTTACCTGTTCTCCAGAGAACCCTATCTGATTGATTTCACAATCCCAATTTTGGTGTGGGGCTTCCTGGTTCTTTCAGCAGCCTGAGGGCACTACCTGTTGCCTTGGTCTTGGGGCTCTGGAAGGTGTCAGGGGGCTCCCATCTGCAAGGCCAGGCATGCATGCAGTTCCTTCCAATCTGGTGTCCTCCAGGCCTCTCCCCTCAGCTGGGTCTCTGGATCTCGCTGGGGCCTCCAAATATTGTGGGGTAAACCACAGAGACATGCCATATTCCAAAGTAACAAAGAGATTGTTCATTCACTGGCCAGAAGGCAAGAAAAATTCAAGAATACTGGTGCCCTGAGCCTTTTATTTTGGGGACAGGGTCTTTTATAGGGCATAAAGGGGCAGGAACTCAATTCCCAACAAAGCAGGCTGTTTATGGAAATGAAACTTTACTGGTTATGGCCTTGCTACAACTTTGCAAAACAAGCACTTATGGAACATATCATGGTTTTTCCTTGGAACAGTGAGTACGAGTAAACAATTTCAGGAAGGACTAGTCATACAAGTCACACAGGTAGGCTGCAGCACCCAGCTGCTGACAAGAGGCCATCCTGGGGTCAAAGGGGCTCAAGCTCACTGGACTGTCTCAGCAACACAAATCTGGGCTGAAATGGTCCCTTTCTACACTAAACTATGGAATTTGTAATAGCTTGGATTTACCTCTTCCATGACTGGTTAGTAGAATTATGCCCCAATATTTATAAAACTGATGTTTCACATACTTGCTTAATTTCACTAGATTTACTTATTTTCTTTTTTAATTCTTTTTGGTGCATTGTAGTCAAGCATCTTAATGGGATAAAAGATGGTGGAGACATACATGCACACCTCACCCAATTAGCCCTTTTCCAATCCCTACATCATTCCCTCCCATCCCTCCTTTCAGTGCTTAGCTTAGTGATTGACTTTGATATGTTTGTTTAAGTATATCATGCACTCTAACACAATTTTGAAAAACTTAATCTTAGGAGATGCTTCAATTACATTTTTGAAGAACCTAATTTTTATTTTATGAAGTGTTGATTTTATTGGATTGTGAAATAATAAAGCAAATTCTGACCCACTGTAGGAAATCTATCCAAAAGTGTCATAGAAGGAACTGTAGACTAAGAAGGAGATACCTATAGATGAGCAAATAGGGCAACCTAACTAAGAGTTATACGAGGGTAGAAAAGGGAAATTTCTTAATATACATGATGTACATTCACACACATATCAAAGTCAATCACTAAGTCAAACATGAGAAGGAGGAAGAAGAGAACTCAGGGTGAGACTTGAGGAAGGGCTAAATGATGGAAACATCCTTCTATAAAACAACCACGTTGTTTCTGGACATTAGGCAGAATTTGGAACACCAAATTCCTATTTTTGTCCTCATCTGCTGACCATTCATGGGGGGAAGCCAGCCATCAAAGATAGACTCCCATTCCACACTAGGCCATGTTCTGGTTAATCTCCAGACTCTAGGTTTACCCGGTGGACTGTGCCCTGAATGGCTCATATTTTTCTGCACAAAGGTCTGGCCCACTTATGAGTTGGGTAATTGTTCTTGATGGCCTGAGATGGGTACGTTAGATCTTAAAATATTGACTGCTCTCAGTAACTTTTGCAAATGGGCAGGTAAATGGTCAGAGGTTCTGTACATACAGGATTTTCTGTGTATGCATTCCCAGCTTTCCCTTTCCACTCATCCCGGCACTACTTACTCAAGTCATTCTCGCTGGGGATTCCTGCCAACTGCAGTTGCCATCTAATTGCCACATGGCAACTCACAGGCACCAAATGGTGGTCTTTCTGGGTCACAGGACTGCAATTCTGCTGACTCACGATCACCATTTGTGATGACACGTGGATGCCGGAGTCTGACCTGGCTGAGTTGCAGGCCCCATTTCCTGATGACCCTGACCCACAAGATCTCTCCCTACCACTGTGATTGTCATCTTATTCTGGGGCAGCCTTCCACTCTAACCCACTCATTTCTCCCCTGCCTTCCTCACTTAAGGCACCAACCCTTACCTCCCCCTCACCTACCCCTGTAGGTCACCATACCCATTCCAGAGACTCCCACTTCACTCCTGGCCATTTTATGAGGTGGCTGGCATGGAAGGCATGTCCCATGTCCATGTTCCTTCTTTCCTTCCTGACCTTGATCAACTTGAAAAGAGACTGGGTTCTTTTTCAGCCAATCCCTCCAGTATTATTAAGGAATTTCGACATATTGTACAAGCATATGATTTAACTTGGCAGGATCTTCATGTTTTTTTAACCTCTTCTTCAACTGTAGATGAATGAGATTATATTCTTAAGGCTGGCAAGGAATGGGACAATCAGGCTCACCTAACCAATCCACAGCTCCCTACTGGAACAGCTGCAGTTCCTTCTGAGGATCCCCACTGGGATTATAATGACATGTATGAGGGAATAAAAAGGAGGGATTATATGATAATATGCTTTCTTGATGACATGTGAGATGCTTCCCAAAAAGTGGTTAAATATAATTTTAAGAAAAGCACTCATGGTCCAAGTGAAAACCCAGCGGTTTTTCTTAATTGATTACAAGAGGCTTTTACCCTGTATACCTGCTTAGATCCATCTTCTGAGGGAGACTCAGTAGTATTGGCAACCTATTTTATTGGGCAATCAGTCCCTGATATTTGGAGAAAATTAAAAAAGGCTCAGGATGGTCCTCAAACTCCTATCCAAGATTTGGTAAACAGGGCATTTAAAGTTTTTAATTCCAGTAGGAACAGGTGGAAGTGGAGCGTACACTCCAATTTCCCCAGATGAGAGATTTACAGGCACAAACTCTGACAGCAGCTGAGGACAGCCAGCCTCAGGGTGACAAATGCCACCTAGGGGAAGACGGCCGCAATGGCGGTGACCTCCGGAGCCTGTTTTAAGTTTGCAGGCACTGGTCACTGGGCACGTTGTTTCCCCCAGCCATGTCCACTGACAAGACTATGCCCGGCGTGTAGCCAGGAGGGACACTGGAAAAGTGAGTGCCCTTGGTGAAGAGGTGAGTTTCAGATGCCTCAACACAGGGGAACCACCCCTCCAGACCAGGCTCTGGCGTTGGCCCTACTCACCCTGGCTGAGCCCAGTGTAACTCTCCAGGTAGTGGGTAAGCCAGTCTCCTTCTTGATTTATACGGTTGCTACTGACTCTGTTTTCCCTTCCTTCTCAGGACCTAGTTTCCCTTCCCAAATCTCAGTTCAGGGATTCATGGCATGCCCTCTTGCCCAGGTACTACAGGCCCCTCTTATGCCATTTAGAGACCTTTATGGTTAACCATTCACTCCTGATTATCCCTTCATGTTCTACCCCCCATTTAGGTAGAGACTTTTTAACCAAAAATTGGGTCCGAAATTTCATTTAATTTCCTGACAGCTTCTGTATCCTATAAGATACTTTTAATGGCTGCAGCTACAGTTGGTGACCGAAAAGCCAAACCTCCCCTTCCAATAGATTTGGTTGACCCTATAGTATGGGATACCAGCACCCCAATTGTGGTGACACACCACACCCTGGTCTGGATTGTCCTATGTGACCCCACTATTTTCCCTGCTCATTCCCATTTTCCCATATCCTTCCTTCACCAAAATGGGCTTAAACCCATTATTTCTTATCTCCTGGCCCAGGGATTTCTTATCCCTACTAATTCCCCTTATAATACCCCCATTCTCCCAGTTAAAAAGCCTAAGGGACTTATTGTTTAGTCCAGGATCTCTGTTTAATTGATGATGCGGTGGTCCCAATTCACACAGTTGTCCCTAATCCCTATACCCTCTTATCTCAGATTCCCCCCAATACCACCCACTTTTCAGGTCTCGACTTGAAGGACACATTTTATATAATATCTCTACATCTTGAGTCATGAGTCATACCCCCTTTTTGTCTTGACTTGGGAGGACCCAGACACTGAGGTTGCTCAACAAATAACCTGGACCATCCTCCCAAAGGGTTTTCGAGATAGCTCACACCTCTTTGGACAGGCTCTAGCACAGGACCTCCTCCAGTGCCCCTTGGAGCCTAGTTCTCTGTTACAATATGTGGATAGCCTTTTACTTTGTAGTCCCTCCCTAGAAGTGTCCAAATGGCACACTGCTCTCTCCTTAATTTCCTTGGAAGCAGGGGTTACAGGGTGGTCCCACATACAGCCCAGTTATCAGTGCCTGCGTTGCGGTATCTAGGCCTACATCTCACCCCAAAAAACCGAGCACTAACTGTTGATGGGTTAAGGCCTTATGAGACTTGAGGCCACCCACCTCAGCTGACCAGATCCAATCTTTTTTGGGTTTTGTAGGATTTTTCCAGCTTTGGATCCCAAACTTTGCCATTATAGCTAAGCTATTACATGAGGCAATTAAGGAAACCCCAGTTGGCCCCTTCATTTCACCCTCGGTCATTTGCCGAGCCTTCCTGGCTCTCTAGGAAGCCATCCTTAAATCCACCCCCTTGGCACTCCCCAATCCAACTAAGACCTTCTTGTGATACACTGATGAGAGGCAAGGGATAGACACAGGAGTGCTTATTCAGCCCCTGGGACCAACACAGTCACCAGTGGCCTATTTATCTAAACAGTTTGACCCTATCACTCATGGGTGGCCACCCTGCCTCAGGGCTCTGGCGGCAGTAGCCATCCTCACAAAAGGGGCTCTTAAAATTTGTCTCTGGATGCCCCTGCAGGTTTTTTCCCCACATAGACTCCAGGATTTTCTCTCTCCTGGAGCATTCCCTCTTCTATCACCTTGCATTCAGGAACTTCATTTGTTGTTCATGGAAAATCCAGATGTTAAACTGTCTTATTCTCTGTCCTTAACCCGGCCACTCTTTTACCAGTGAGCCAGGGTTCAGGCCCTGATTAGTGTACACCTAATGATGTCCACTTGTGTGTTGATATAATTGAAGCTTTAGCTAAACCTTTGCATACCTCCGGGACACCCCCCTTCTTAATCCAGAGGTTACTTATTTTGTTGATGGCAGCTCTGTTTTCTGATGCCAGAGGTAAGAAAATGGCAGCCTATGCAGTGGACACTCTAACTCAAGTCATTGAGGCTTCCAGGTTCCCAGATGGTACTACCTCTCCAACGGCTGAAATGATTGCCCTAACTCAAGCTCTAAACCTGACAAAAAACAAGTGGGTAAACAAATATACCAATTCTAAATATTTTAATAGCATATTGCCATGCCTCAATTTGGAGATAGAGGGGATTTCTCTCCACCAAGGGTTCACCCACTGTTAATGCCACCTTGATTAAAAACTCCTAGATTCCCTCTCTTTACCATCTGAGCTGACCATCATCCACTGTCGGGGCCACCAGACAGAATTTTCCTTAGTGGCCAAAGGAAACAGTAAAGCTGATTATACAGCAAGACAGCTGACACAAAAATCTCAACCAAGTCCATCAGCCTCTAAACTATTTTTAACCCTCCCCTCAATGAGGCCTAATTACAGCCTGGCTGAATAAAAATATCTGATAAAACTTGGGGCATCCAGCACAGGGGATGGTTGGCTCATGATACAGGATGAGATTGCTCTGCCTGAGGCTCAGGCCGAAAAGGTCATTAGCCTAATACACAATTCCCTCCACGTGGGACCTATGGCACTGAAACATTTCCTAAGCCCCTTGTTTTATTCTCCTCTCCTGCAGCAGCTGATTAGTAAAGTCAGTGCCTCCTGTTCTACTTTTGCTGCTGTGTCTCCCCAAAGAGGCCTTTTACCCTCCTTTTCTACCCACCAAATGAGGGGACACTTGCCAGCATAGGCCTGGAAAATCACCATATGCCACCTCACAAATTCTTAAATATCTTCTTACCATGGTCAATACCCTAACAGTTTGGGTAGAGGCTTTTCCCCCAAAAGACGAGACAGCCAGCATAGTGGCTGATGTTCTGTGCTCAAACATCATACCTCGGTTTGGACTCCCTAATTCCTTACAGTCTGATAACGGACCAGCTTTTATTTCTAAGGTTACTCAACAGGTGGCACAAGCTCTTGGCATTTCATTGAAGCTCCACATCCCATATCAACCACAGTCATTAGAAAAGGTAGAAAAAATGAATGGGATCCTTAAACACCACCTAACAAAACTCTCTCTAGAGCTGCTAGAACTCTTGCCTGAACTCTTGCCACTAGCTCTGGCCCGTGTAAGGGCCACCCCAAGGAGCCCCACCTTTATGAGCCCCTTTGGAATGCTATACCATAGCCCCTTTTTTTTTTCTTTCTTGCTAGTAGTTTTAATTATTTCCAGTTTTTTTCATTGCAATAATACATAGTGCTTCAGTGAATATTCGTGTGGCAGAATGTATATCCATTAGGAAAGAATTGGCTGGTTGAGGCATATATATATATCTTTTTTTAAAGGTTTCTAGCTAGGTGTGGTAGCACACACCCGTAATCCCAATACTTGGGAGGCAGAAACAGGAGGAACACAGTTTCATGGCCAGCCTCAGCTACTTAGGCCCTCTTCAACTCAGTGAGACCCTGCTTCAAAATAAAGAACAAAAAACAGGACTGGGTTTATAGCTTCAGAGATAAAATGCCCCTAGGTTCAATCCTCAATACCGCAAACACAAACAAATGAATAAATAAGTAAATAAAAGATTTCTGATCCGTTTTGCTAAGTTGTCTTTCTAAAGGCATAAAAACAGTTTATGGTCCCAATTTATTTTGGCATCTGTTTCCCAGAATTTTTACTGTATTACATATTATGATTTTAAAACATTATCATTGATTTATCACTCTTTTATTGCTTTATTAATAAGTTTGAGTTATTTTTCTCTATGTATATTGAACCCTTGTGTATTCTTTTTTCAGTTGAGGCTGGTATTTGTCTTAATGGAGTGAGTTACATTTAAGTGGTATGAATCCATTGTTGTATGTTGCAAATATAACTTCTATGTATACCATAGCCCTTTTTTGCTTAATCATGCTCACCCTTCAGATCCCCCTTCTTTGTCTTTGTATCTTCCTTACCTGTTTTTTCTCAGGCACCTTCTTAGGAAACATGCTGACCGGTATCTTTCCCAACCTGGGAATGAAGAAGCAGCTCCACACCCTGCATCAAGGCCCTTAAGCCAGGGGATCAAGTCCTCCTCAAGTCACTTCAACCAAAACATCTCCAACCACGGTTGACTGGGCCCTTCACAGTGATCCTCACCACCCCTACCACACCCAAACTGCTGGGGGACCCCAACTGGCATCATCTTACCTGTCCAAAAATGGCTCCATTACAACAGTCCCATGACAAATTCTCTTGCACAGTGTTGGGGCCTACTAAGCTTCATATTTCTCAGCATAATTCTCTTTGATGTTTTATTTTAGCAGATCTACTTGTTTACATACTACAGTGCCCTCCCTCTTTGGATACAAAACTGCCATAAGTCCTTGTCTGCTAAAGTCTCCTCTAGCACATATCACCAAGCTGTCCAGGGTAACCTCTGACTCACACGCAGAGATACTCCTACCTGCCCACTTCTGAAGCACCCAAGCTTTTCTGGGTGAGGGGACACCTTACAATGCCCCTTAATAACAGGAAATAGTTTAAGATTTGAATCTCCACCCATTATCACCAAAAGGCCCTGTGACAAGTTGGGTCCCTCACCCTTCCCGCAGGGGTGGAACCATAAAAAAGAGGAGGAGACTCTCTTGGGTGATATGGTAGGCAATATCGCAAGGCAGGCAATGTAGTGAGAGGGGCAGCGTTTGCACGCATATTCCCACTCCTAAGATGTATGCCTTAAAAGAGAGGCATTGTCCCTTCAGCCTTGGAGGGGCTTGCAGGTCTCTGGGAGGTCCAGCCCCCATCCCTGAAAGGACCACATTAATCTGTTACCGTGCTTCCTGGTCTCTCTCGCCTCTTTACCGCACACCTAAGACCCTCTTTTTAAGAACCTAATGTAGCATGTGCTTGTTCTGTACTTAGAGGGAAGGCATTTTACACAGAGAAACTCAGAAGCTAAGTTCCTCACCCTCCATTTACTTACCATTTTTAGTGTATACCCCTTCCTTGTCCATTTGTACTCCTGTGCAACTGCCATTTCTTCACCAACCTGAATAGAAAAGCACAAAGTTGTCCCTGGATCTTTGGTCTTTTTCTTGGGCTCCATGTCAACTGAAACTATGGTGAATAATATTGTGATGCTTTTCTATTGTCAGTCTATCTTTTGTCACAGAGCTCTCAATCACGAACCATGTTATGGGTGAAGGAAAATATTACTTTTTATTTCCTACCACTCATTATGTGTGGGGATACTGAGGCTTGATGTAAGGGTATGTCTTTGCAGAAAAAGTGTGTGTGTGTGTGTGTGTGTGTGTGTGTGTGTGTGTGTGTGTGTGTATGTGTGTACACACACGTGCACTAGAGAGAGACAGAGTGTGTGTGTGATCACCTATATAGTCAGGCATTACTTAATGATGGAAACACATTCTGAGAAATGTATTGCTATGTGATTTCAGCATGTTACAGAAATCATGATTGGTGAAAATATCACTGTGATGTAATTTCGTGAAACCACCATTATATGAGTCTGACATTAACTTAGTGACTTTCTAAAAATTAAATTTGCTCATCTGCAATTTTCTCTTGCAAATAATCTCATTTTTGAGCAGTTTATAATTCTATAATTTCAACATTAAGCTTTGTACTTGAATTTAAGTTTAGTATTTTATTGCTTGTTTCAGTGTATTTCCTACATGCACATGTACAAACACCCCCTTATTTATCTGTACTACAATGAGGTGCAATACTATTCCGGAAACTGTCTGTAGATTTTCATTCAGCTGGTTCATTTTGTGCTATCTACTTCTGACATATATGTGCATATAGCTACTTTGCTTTTGGAGGACAAGTACTAAGAATTAAACCCAAAGGCATTCTACCTCAGCCTTATTTATTTATTCATTTAATTTTGAAACAGTTTCACCAGTTACAGAAGGCCTTGCTAAGGATAAATTGAGGAGACTGTCCTTGAACCTATGATCTTCCAGTTTCAGCTTCCCAAGTAATGAGATTACAGGCAGGCACCACTACACACAGCTACTACCTCTATTTTTGAACTTGTCTATAATTGCAATATTCATGCATGTACTATTCTATTTTAAACAGAAGAATTGCTCAGAATGTCATATTCCTGTGGCCTTACATGGAAGTGTTTAATGTAATTAAATATAGTTGTTTATAACTTCTATTAACCTTTCAGCTAGGCAGTGCTTTCATTTTTGAAAACCATGGCAGCTGGAATTTCATTATAAGTATTAATATTTTTTCAGCATTTTGAATATGATATGAATTTTTTCTTTATAAATTGTTATGTATCTTACTAGAAAAATTATGAATTTTCATCAAGGCCTTTTCCTGATGCATATAAAATCTTCTTATTATGTCTCAAATTATTAATGTGGCCAGGCATGATGGCACATACTTGTAATCCCAGTACTTGGGAGGATGGGGATTGCAGGCTCATTGATCAACCTCAGCAACTTAGTGAGGCCCTCTATAACTTAGTATGATGCTGTTTCAAAATAAAGAACAAAATAAGGCTTGGAGTGTAGCTCAGAGGAAGAGTACCCCTGAGTTCAATACCTAGAACAAAAAGTAAATAAATAAAAGATCAATATGAAACTCTACTTGCCTATAAACAATTTACTTTTACAAAAATTATATATACATGTGTGTATATATATACACCTTTATGATGCCCTATTTTTTCTGATTTTTGTGTGATTTGATTATTACTCCAATAATTTTTAGACTTTATCATTCCCAAGTACACTTTAGTTGTTTACAAATCCCAGTCCTGACCACATCACCAATGATTCTATTTCAATGTATCTGAGACATGAACCAGAGTTTTCTTAAAAATTATTTTAACCTATCAATATTTTAAAAAACTTTGTTTCAATTGTTCAAAATTACTCCACATGCAGTGTTTCAAGTGAGCACTGTACTATGCAAAAAAGGTACAAAAATGTAATCATGAATAGGAATTTGGACTGAAACAGTGCAGATCCTATTCACACTAAAAACTGTAGCCAATACTCAAAAAGTCACAGTAATCCATAGAGTCAAGCATTACTTATTGCTTGATCAGCAACAACTGCCTCTTTACCAACACTCATTACTATAGACAATACACAAAAAAATCATCAAATAACTAGAGCAGCAACAAATACCTCCTTACCATCACTCATAACTACAGACAATACTAAAAAAACTCACTGAATAAGTAGATCAGCAACAAAAGCCTTCTTACCTAATTGTGTGTGTATGTATATGTATACACATATACTTTTAATATATTTGCCTAATGTAGAAAATCAATCTTAGTTATGCTTATATTTCCTTACTGAATTTCTATTTCAATACATCATGTCACTCAAAATTGACATCTCTAAAATCAAGCTTTTTAAACTTCCTTGGCACTTTCAAATGCAAGTAATTCTGTTCATAATAGTATTATGTAAATCTTTGAGATGGACCGTCTTTCCTTGGTTGCTGCAGATTCCTGCATGATTCTTGATACTGCCAACAGATTCGGACATCCCTGAAATATTATTTCCCTTGCCCCTAATCTTCTTAATTGAAGATAAAATAAACTTTGTGAAATCAATACCACTGACTAGAACTGTAACTTAAGACCCTCACTCCTTAGCTCTATGTGAACTGAATGCTGTATATTTTCAAGGTCTCATTTCTGATGTCCTCAATTGAAATACACTGAATAATTTACAGTTCCTGACATGTGATTTCCTTTATCAAGTCACCCTGGTTTTTCCATAATTATTCACTGTTCCTAGAACATCATATTTTCTCTTCCCCACCTGCTCTGTTGACAACTACTAGCCAACAAGTCTTAGCCCAGATCCCATCTCCTCATGGACAAATCTCTGTTGCCTCCATAATATTTTTGCCTCAGCCTAGGTGAATTAGTTATGTTTTCTATGTTCTTGTTCATCAATCTTTATCTAAAACATTATTAAACTTTATTATAATCATTGGCTTTTAAATGAATAATATTGTCTATCGCCATTTGTGTTTATCTAAAACATTATTAAACTTGGTTTTATTCATTGCCTTTATATGAATAAGTATTAGGGAAAGATCATTGGATTAGAGACAAAACTAACTCATTCCTAACAGAGAAGGAAACTACAGTATCTGGAGTTATTGGTATCACTGGAAAGAGATTATTTTTATCTCTAGTAGATAAAAAAAAAAACATACAAGGTGACCTCTGACACTGCACTGCTGAGAATCATTCAGAGAAAACTGTGTCAGGAGCAGTATTGTACTATGGGAATGTCCAATGATCTATTTCCAAGGATTGGGTAGTTTTTTGACACAATGCAATATTATTTCAATTGGCTTTGGGAAGATTTCACAACAATTATGTTTTCACTTGGAGGATATCTTGAGGAATGTCTATTCTAATATCTTCATTCAATGCATCACCATAAAACTGAAGCTCTAAAAACATAAGTAAATTACATATAAATAGCAAGTTGGAGTAGAGCCAGCATAATAATGAAAATCAGTGCTGTGTCCTTTGGCCTATATAACTTTTTATACTACTATACTTTAATCTGTCAAATATCAATTTTAGTGTAGCCTATTAAATTGTGACAATTTCTGGGTCTCAGGGAATTGTAGCTAATAAACAGAAAGAAAAAGTAGCTTCTTTATCTTTCTTTAAATGTATATTTCATTATATTTTAAAATTGATCTTGCGGGTACATAAAAACATGGATGCAAACAATTATAGCATGCACCTAAATTTGAATGATGATTTCTTTTTGCTGAGAGACATTGCATTATTTCACATTGTATCACACTGCCTCTTATTAGGTAAGGAGTGACCATCTTAGGTTGTGCTGAAGTCTTTGTTTACTATGGTAAAGGTGTTCTAGGACTGCAAATTAGTAGATTGTAATAATATTCAGGGTTTGCCTTCAGTACTCTTGTTTAATTAATTGGAGCCAAATTCAAGGTAGGATAACAGTGTGTGTGTATGTGTGTATGTGAGTGTGTGTGTGTGTGTGTGTGTGTGTGTGTGTTTGTGTGTGTTCCTGATACTCTTGGTTTTCTGCCTGTCTTGCTCTCAGTCTTAGTTCTTTTAAATCATCCTTCAGACCACATTGCCTCCCCCCAAAAAAAAAGTATGGAAATATGAGAAAGTTTTTGTTCTGTGGGCAGGGGGACAAGCATGCCCTACAGTGGTAACACTATCAATATGTAGCCTTTGTCTTTTAAGCCAAAATATCCTCTTTGGGCATTTACAGTACTGGCCAGTCAATGTTGAGAAGAATAGACTTCAAATATTTGTAAATTAATCTTTGTGGAATACTGACAATTCTGCACTGCCAGCTTTGAAACATAAGTCTGACAATTTTATTTTTCTCCCTCTAAAGAAAACATAATATTAATTCAAATGGCATAACAACACCAGATAGTAACATCTACATATTTTGCAATCCAAAGATCCCATTTGCCTGTCTACACTTTGGAAGCTTATTTTCCTTAATAAGAGAAAATATTTTTTTTCTGTAGCCAAGCATGTTGAATCATGAACCTGAAAAGAATCTCTGTTGAAAACATGGTTACAAAACATGCATTTTGATTTAATAAAATAAATCCATACACCATATGTATAGTACATGATTAAAACTAAGGTACAAATAACTGAAGAACTTAATATCTAAATACATTATTCTTCAATGGTCATCAAAGAGCTAGTAGAAAACTGACAAGATAATAAAAAATATATAAGGTGATAGAATTAAGAGAAAGGTCTTAGTTTTGTTATATTTCTATAGTTATATAATCACAGCTTTTTATAATAATTTCATTCTCTAAGAATAATTTTGTAATTAATTATAATTGATTCATTTAGGCTATAGGCTACAAGGTAGTATATTTTATTTAACTGTAAAAATAAATTACAAAATTAGCCGAGCGTGATGGCGCATGCTTGTAATACCTGCGCTTGGGAGGGAGAGACAGGAGGATTGCGCAAGTTTGAGGCCAGCCATGCTGGCTTAAGAGGCCCTGTTTCCAAAAAGAAAAGTATAAAAATAGGTCTGGGAAAGTAGCCCGGAGGTAAAAGGGCTTTCAGGAACCCCAGTACCCCCCCAAAAATAAATAAATTACAAAATTAGTTTATCTAATATGCTTCTCATACATTAATTCTATAATCACTTATTTTTGCAAAGCTTATCCTTTGACTTCATTCTTTTTTTCTCCTCAGATTAAAAGTAGCCTGATTATTCTTCAAGTAATGTAATCTAATTTAGCAAGATGGGAAAACTTTAGGACTGGAATATGTGTCTCTTTTCTGATACCCCCAGCATGATATCCATATCTAGGCAATAAGCTAGAATTGTTATAATAGGTAGTGATATATCACAGTATATGCTTGTTCTGTGCTTTTTATTATAAACTTATTCTTAGAGGGATAGACATTAGCAACAATATTTTTTGTTTGAGTGAGATAGGATAATTTTCTTCATACAATTTGGATTTTTCTACTCTTGATCCTTGCATTGAAAATCAGCAAACAAAATCCATAAAATACATTTTAGGGATCAACACTGTATTATTGTCAAAATGAGTAAGTTTATTCAATGTAACGACATCAATATCTATTGAGAAGATATTCTATCAAAATTTTTTAAAATTACAACAGGACACAATTTAGGTGTATAATTGTTGAGTGAATCATTTTGCCTTAGAAAAAAATAAATGTGTCCCTTATTTATATAGTTGAAAAACTTTACTTGCTTTGTACTTCTGCATTTACAGAAGCATTATCTTGAGGTTTTCAATTAATTTCTTTAATTTTTGAACTGATTCTTGAATATTCAGTTTTCTTCTCCTTGTATATTTTCACATATATGAGTTACCAAGTACTCCAACAAATAAAGAGAATTCAGAAAATTTATAAATTTCTAAGTGAAAGATGGGAGTGGCATGGGATATGTAAACAGATAAATTACAGAAGAGAACTCATTATGTCATGGCCATGAAAAGTTGAATTGTTCCTGAAGCAAACCTTGAAAGATGAGTTAGAGTCTGGTGAAAAATTGTGAAGCTTTCCAGATACACAGCTATGTATATAGGTGAGGAGAATTAGAAAGAATTCCATGTTCAAAAAAAGTGAGAATTTCAATGTTTGTAAAATTTAAAGTGCCCTGGTAGATTTTAAGTAAGTGGTAAGTCTAAACTGAGTTATGAAAAATTTTGAGGTATGTAATAGATCAACTTACTAGTATACCTATTTTGTGCATCTTTAAGGTACAACAGTTGATATTCTTATAGTTTTACACCTAGTGTATGAATCCCACAACAGTATAATTAAATTTTCTTCCTTCTTATTTTTTAATTTTATTTTTATTTATTTTTTATTGTTTTAATTGGTACATTGTAGTCATATATCACATTGGAGTATAAGACTTGAGAGGATATACAAGCACACATCATTCAATTAGCCCTCGTCCAGCCTCCATCCCATTCCCTCCCCCTCCCTCTATCCCATGCTTGTTTGGTGATTAACTTTGATACATTTGTTTATGTACCTCCTGTGTTTTAAAGAGGCTCCATCCTCCCCAATTCCATACCCTCTGATTGGTCAACTTAGTTGCTTCACTATAGGGCCCTTTCTATAGCTCGACCTCTTCCTGTTGCCCCTTTCCTCCTCGTTATTGCTGATTAGGGGAAGCATCTGATTTTTATTTTCTGTGATATTTCTCTGTGCATGCCGCATTGCAAGTACCGATCCCACTCTTGACGGCCCCAGTAAAGGCCTGGCTACCCGGTGGACTGATCCAGACCTCGCTGGCTCAAGCAGCTGCCTTGCCTCATGGGAGGCCCCGATTCTGGTCTCGCTGGCCCCGACACCAGCCTAACCCCTCAGCTGGCTCCGATCCCAGCCTCGGAGGCCGCAGTAGTGGCCTTGCCTCACGTCAGGCTCCGATGCTGGCCATTGGCCCCGACACCGGCCTAACCCCTCTGCAGGCTCTGATCCCGGCCTCGGAGGCCCGAGCACTGGCCTATCCTCACAGCAGGCTCCAATCCCAGCCTTGCTGGTCCGAGCACCGGCCTAACCCCTTGGTAGGCTCTGACCCAGCCTGGGAGGCCCCAGTAGCTTCCTTGCCTCCTGTCAGGCTCCGATGCCAGCCGTTGGCAGCGGCATTGGCCTAACCCCTCAGCAGGCTCTGATCCTGGCCTCAGAGGCCCCAGCACCGGCCTTGACTCACGATGAGCTCCGATCCAAGCCTTGCTGGCCCTGGCACCGGCCTAACTCCTAAGCAGGCTCCAATGCCGGCCTCGGAGGCCCCAGCACCAGCCTTGCCTCACGGCAGGCTCCGATGACAGCCTCACTGACCCAACCCCTGTCTCACCCCTCGGCAGGCTCCGATCCGGCCTCAGAGGCCTCAGTAGTGGCCTTGCCTCACAGAAGGCTCTGATGCTGCCTGCTGGTCCCGGCACTGGCCTAACCCCTCGGCAGGCTCCGATCTCAGCCTTGGAGGCCCCAGTAGCAGCATTGCCTCATGGCAGGTTCCGATGCCGACCATTGGCCCCAGCACTGACCTAAGCCCTCAGCAGGCTCTTATCCCGGCCTCGGAGGCCTCAGTAGCGGCCTTGCCTCAGGGAAGGCTCTGATGCTGCCTGCTGGTCCTGGCACCGGCCTAACCCCTCGGCAGGCTCCGATCTCAGCCTCAGAGGCCCCAGTAGTGGCATTGCATCATGGCAGGCTCCAATGCCGGCCATTGGCCCCGGCTGGCTCTTATCCTGGCCTTGGAGGCCCCAGCACTGGCCTTGCCTCACAGCAGGCTCCAATGCCAGCCTTGCTGGCCCAGCACAGGCCTATCCCCTCGGCAGGCTCCAATCCGGCCTCAGAGGCCTCAGTAGCAGCCTTGCCTCACAGAAGGCTCCGATGGTGGCCGCTGGCCCCGGCACCGGCCTGGTGCATCCACAGGCTCTTATCTTGGCCTCGGAGGTCCTAGCACCGGCCTTGCCTTACAGCAGGCTCGGATGCCAGCCTCGCTGGCCCCAGCACTGGCCTAACCCCTCGGCAGGCTCCGATCCCGGCCTCAGAGGCCCCAGCACCGGCCTTGCCTCACAGCAGGCTCCAATGGTGGCCTCGCTGGCCCCAGAACCAGCCTAACCCCTCGGAAGGCTCCAATCCCAGCCTCGGAGGCCTCAGTAGCGGCCTTGCCTCACGGAAGGCTCTGATGCCAGCCACTGGCTCCGGCATCAGCCTAACCCCTTGGCAGGCTCCGATCCCAGCCTCGGAGGCCCCAGCATCAGCCTAGCTTCACAGCAGGCTTCGATCCCAGCCTCGCTGGCCCCAGTAGCGGCCTAACACCTCGGCAGGCTCCGATCTCGGCCTCGGAGGCCTCAGTAGTGGCCTTGCCTCACAGAAGGCTCTGATGCCGGCCACTGGCCCTGGCATTGGCCTAACCCCTTGGCAGGCTCCGATCCCAGCATCGGAGGCCCCAGCACCGGCCTAGCCTCACAGCAGGCTTCGATCCCAGCCTCGCTGGCCCCAGTAGCAGCCTAACCCCTCGGCAGGCTTCTATTCCAGACTCGGAAGCCCCACCACCGGCCTTGCCTCAAGGTGAGCTCAAATCCCAGCCTTGCTGGCCCCACCACCGGCCTAATCCCTCGGCAGACTCTGATCTGGGCCTCGGAGGCCCCAGTACCAGCCTTGCCTCACAGCAGGCTCTGATGATGGCCTCGCTGGCCCCAGCCCCGGTCTAACCCCTCAGCAGGCTCCGATCCGTCCTCGGAGGCCTCAGTAGCGGCCTTGCCTCAAGGAAGGCTCTGGTGCTGGCTGTTGGTCCCAGCACCGGCCTAACCCCTCGGCAGGCTCCGATCCTGGCCTCAGAGACCCCAGCACCGGCCTTGCCTCATGGTGAGCTCCGATCCCAGCCTTGCTGGCCCCGGCACTGGCCTAACCCCTCGGCAGGCTCTGATCTGGACCTCGGAGGCCCCAGCACCAGCTTAGCCTCACAGCAGGCTCCGATGATGGCCTCGCTGGCTCCACCCCTATCTGACCCCTCGGCAGGCTCCGATCCAGCCTCGGAGGCCTCAGTAGTGGCCTTGCCTCAGGGAAGGCTCTGATGCTGCCTGCTGGTCCCAGCACCGGCCTAACCCCTCGGCAGGCTCCGATCTCAGCCTAGGAGGCCCCAGTAGTGGCATTGCCTCACGGCAGGTTCCGATGCCGGCCATTGGCCCCGGCACCGGCCTAACACCTCGGCTGGCTCTTATCCTGGCCTCGGAGGCCCTAGAACCGGCCTTGCCTCATGGCAGGCTCCAATGCCAGCCTCGCTGGCCCCAGCACTGGCCTATCCGGTCGGCAGGCTCCGATTCCGGCCTCGGAGGCCTCAGTAGCAGCATTGCCTCACAGAAGGCTCCAATGGTGGCCGCTGGCCCCGGCACCACCCTAGCACCTTGGTAGGCTCTTATCCTGGCCTCGGAGGCCCCAGCACCGGCCTTGCCTCATGGCAGGCTCCAATGCTGGCCACTGGCCCCGGCATTGGCCTAACCCCTCAGAAGGCTCCGATGCCGGCCTCAGAGGCCCCAGCACCGGCCTAAACCCTTGCCAGGCATCGATCCCAGCCTTGGAGGCCTCAGTAGCGGCCTTGCCTCACAGAAGGCTCCGATGCCAGCCGCTGGCCCTGGCACTGGTCTAACCCCTTGGCAGGCTCTTATCCTGGCCTAGGAAGCCCCAGCACTGGCCTTGCCTCACAGCAGGCTCCGATGGTAACCTCACTTGCCCCAGCACCAGCCTAACCCCTCGGCAGGCTCCAATCCCGGCCTTGGAGACCTCAGCAGTGGCCTGGCCTCATGGAAGGCTCCGATGCCAGCCGCTGGACCCGGCATTGGGCTAACCCTTTGGCAGGCTCCAATCCCAGCCTCGGAGGCCCTAGTAGTGGCCTTGCTTCACAGAAGGCTCCGATGCCGGTCATTGGCCCCAACACTGGCCTAACCCCTCGGTAGGCTCTTATCCTGTCCTTGGAGGCCCCAGCACCAGCCTTGCCTCATGGCAGGCTCCGATGCTGGCCTCGCTGGTCCCAGCCCTGGTCTAACCCCTCAGCAGGCTCCGATCCAGCCTCAGAGGCCTCAGCAGCGTCCTTGCCTCACAGAATGCTCTGATGCTGCCTGCTGGTCCTGTCACCGGCCTAACCCTTCAGCAGGCTCCGATCCCAGCCTTGGAGGCCCCAGTAGTGGCCTTGCCACATGGTGAGCTCCGATCCCGGCCTTGCTGGCCTTGGCACCGGCCTAACCCTCGGCAGGCTCCGATCCGGGCCTCGGAAGCCCTAGCACCGGCTTTGTCTCACGGCAGGCTCCGATGACGGCCTCGCTGGCCGCAGCCCCTGTCTAACGCCTTGGCAGGCTCCGATCCGGCCTCAGAGGCCTCAGTAGCGGCCTTGCCTCACGGAAGGCTCTGATGCTGCCTGCTGGTCCTAGCATAGGGCCTAACCCCTCGGCAGGCTCCGATCTCAGACTCGGAGGCCCCAGTAGCAGCATTGCCTCATGGCAGGTTCCGATGCCGACCATTGGCCCCAGCACTGGCCTAAGCCCTCAGCAGGCTCTTATCCCGGCCTCAGAGGCCCCAGTAGTGGCATTGCCTCACAGCAGGCTCTGATGCCGGCTATTGACCCCGGCTGGCTCTTATCCTGGCCTCAGAGGCCCCAGCACTGGCCTTGCCTCACAGAAGGCTCCAATGCCAGCCTTGCTGGCCCAGCACAGGCCTATCCCCTCGGCAGGCTCTGATCCCACCCTCGGAGGCCTCAGTAGCAGCCTTGCCTCACGGAAGGCTCCGATGGTGGCCGCTGGCCCCGGCACCGGCCTAGTGCATTGGCAGGCTCTTATCCTGGCCTCGGAGGCCCCAGCACCGGCCTTGCCTCACGGCAGGCTCGGATGCCAGCCTCACTGGCCCCAGCACTGGCCTAACCCCTCGGCAGGCTCTGATCCAGGCCTCGGAGGCCCCAGCACCGGCCTTGCCTCACGGTGAGCTCTGATCTGGCTTTGCTGGCCCTGGCATTGGCCTAACCCCTCGGAAGGCACCGATCCCGGCCTTGAAGGTCCCAGTACCGGACTTGCCTCATGGAAGGCACTGATCCCGGCCTCACTGGCCCCAGCATTGGCCTAACCCCTTGGGAGGCTCTGATCTCGGCCTCGGAGGCCCCAATAGTGGCCTTGCCTCACGGCAAGCTCCGATGTCGGCCATTGACCCCGGCATTGGCCTAACCCCTCAGCAGGCTCTGATCACTGTCTTGAAGCTCCAGCACTGGCCTTGCCTCATGGCAAGCTCTCATCCTGGCCTCACTGGCCCCAACACTGGTGTAACCCCTCGGCAGGCTCCGATCCCGGCCTTGGAGGCTCCAGTACCAGCCGTGCCTTATGGCAGGCTCCAATCCCAGCTTTGCTGTGTCCGTCGCCGGCCTCACCCCTCAGCAGGCTCCAATCCAAGCACCCTCTTTGCCCAACCAATTGTCCCACGTTCTCGAGGGTGCGTGGTGTTAACATTCTGCCTCTGGTGTTATTATTTCAAAAGTTCCAGGTGTAATGCATCAGATCTCTGCCTCCCCTGAGTACTGGCCACTGCCATTGCCACTACCTCCACCATTTCAAATCCTTCCCAAGCTCTTTTTCCACTCTGAATGTTTTCCAGTGTTCCTAAGCATGTGTGACAGTAGTATTTGACATTTGGTGTAATTTCTCCAAAAAATAAAGTTGGTAGGATCTGATTTCTGCTTCTCCTGAATACAAGTCTCCACTGCCATCGCGAAGACCACTTTCAACACCACCGTTCTCCTTGGTCTCCGCTAAACTCTCTCCTTACAGGTGATGTCCAAAATTTTTAACAATATAGAGAAACAGCAGTCTTCCTTCACGGGGAATTTTTTTCCATAAGTTCCAGTGCATTTGGATAAGTTTTGTCTGCATCTCCAGTGTCCTGGCATCTGCCACGGCTTTCTTAACTCCTCTCGGATATTTTTCCTTTTCTTTTTCTTTTCCTTTTTTTTTTTTTTTTTAATAAGAGAAGACAGTATATGTGGTTTCAGGAGGTAGTGGGATCAGGTACTCAGTAGCACTGTGACCCGGTCAGTTTCCCCATGGGTCTAGCATGCTTCGCACTACTCCGCCTGGGGCCCAGAGTCCCGCGACCTGGGCCCCAGCTGGCATGCCCTACACGATCCCTGCCCGGGACCCAGGGTACTGGGCCTGGTTTCTCCAGGGGTCTGGAGTGCTACGCACAGTACAGCCCGGGGCCCAGAGTCTCGCGACCCGGGCCCCGGCTGGCCTTCCTTCTTATTTTTATGTTGTTCTCACATACTTTATTTACACATATGCTATAAATGCCAAAATGCATTTAATTGATAACATTTAAATAATAATCACCTACCAGAGTTATACATATAAGGAAAAAACTCTCCTATGCATACCTATGTAAGTGTCAAATTTCTGAACCTGTTATAACTTTCTAGGGCTGGTGAATTTGTCCTGATGCACTGAGGAGAGCTCTGGCAAAGCCAGATTGTACATCCATCTGGTGAGTCCACCTATGTGGATTAGGGGACTGTGGGATTCACAAGATTTCAAATTTTGCAAATAGTTCTAGCTGCACATCATTATCCTTTCAAACAAAAGTAAACATTCTTATGTGTGTCTGATTTACTTTTGAAGGATTTTAAGCCTCAGGCATCCTACATAGGAAAATTTTGATTCAAACTTTCATTAAGCTATTTTTTTCTACTATTAGAAGTAGGAAAATATTAAAATTTATTTCTGAAATCAATCATTTCATTAGTATAGGATTTTATTGCAATATGGAAAGGTAGAATTGCTGAGAGACATATTTTAAATGTTTATTGCTTATATAGAATTTAATCTTCATTTCATATAAGTAGTAGTAAGACACGTTCTGCTTAATGAGAAATGTGACAATTTCCAGTATCTGTCTAGGTCCTAATGCAGGACTTTTCATTCATATCTTCTGATTGTTCTCTCTTCTTCCCATCACAATTTACCTTTTAAACATTTTTGTTCAATGTATCACTAGAATATGTTTTTATCTTGTTGTTAATTAATCCTTAATTCCCTAGATTTCAACATGATGATTTATAAATTATTTCATAATTTATTTGTAAAAATAAATACCCGTGAGAGAAATAATACATATCATTTGAAAGAATTAAGCTATAATTTTAATAAAAATGTGACTAAATCACACACTCTTCTTAGTGAGTCCTTTTTTTGAATATGAAAAATATTACTATAAAAAATTCCTCAACTCTTTTGGTAAACTCAATTAATGATTGATAGTCTCTGTATATGATAACTTGGTAGTTTTATAGGTAAGATTTTTAGATGCAAAAATAGTATTTCCATTATCCATGACTTGCTTTCGAAAGTAATGTCCAGTGGTTTTTGAATAGCACTGTAAATTACTCAGCCAATCACCAATCCAAGGATAGAAGATAACTTCAGAGACATTATAAATTTATGAAATTTCAAATATGTATTGGTAACCTTATATGGGTGACTTTAATGTTAATACATTTAAACAAAAATAGAATTTTTTCATGCATATAAATTGGGAAATTATTTTTGACACTTCTAATTTATAGCAGTTAGGGTTTAAAAGTAAGAAACGTAAATGTCTCTTTCTTCTTCCTCTAAAATCTACATAAGATAAATCTCCCCACCAAATAAGGTGGAGTTATCAATCATTTATGCTACCAAATGTCAGATGCTAGGTACATATCATGCAGTAGGATTTGATCATTTTTAAATTTTTATGTGGATCATATTGGAAAATGCATACATTCACACAGTGCTTGGTGTCCTTTCTCCCACTTGCTTTCTCTTTCCCCCTCCCAACAATGAGTGTCCAGGTTGACCATGCTACATTCACACTTATACACATATTCAAATGTAGCTCCTCCATTAATCAACCTCAGCTTTCTTCCTTTCCTACCATTACTTATTCAAACAGGCTCCAATCCCGGCCTTAGAGGCCCAGCACCAGCCTTGCCTTAAGGCAGGTTTCTATCCTGGCCTCGCTGGCTCCAGCAATGGCCTCACTGCATGACAGGCTCCAATCCTGGCCTTGCTGACCCCTGCACTGGCCTCAACTATTGCCAGGCACCAATCCCGGCCTCGGAGGCCCCAGTACCAGCCTTGCCTCACGGCAGGCTGCAATACTGGCCTCGCTGGTCCCGGCACCAGCCTCACCCCTCTGCCAGCTCCAATCCTGGCCTCGAAGGCCCCAGCACCAGCCTTGCCTCAAGGCAGGCTCTGATCCGGGCCTCACCCCTGAGCCAGTTCTGATCCAGGCCTCAGAGGCCCCAGCACTGGCCTTGCCTCATGGCAGGCTCCAATCCCAGGCTCGCTGGCCCCAGCACAGGCCTCACCACATGGCAGGCTCCTATCCTGGCCTCAGAGGCCCTGGCACTGGCCTTGCTGTGCATCAGGCTCTGGTCTCTGTCACTATGAGCAGGTCGTCTACAGATGTTCCCTTTATTTTCCTTTTTTTTTTTTTTTTTTTTGGTGGTACTGGGGTTCCTGGAAACTCGTCTACCTCCGGGCTACACTCCGCAGACCTATTTTTTATACCTTTATTTGGAAACAGGGTCTCTTAAGCCAGTGAGGATGGCTTTGAAACTGCACAATCCTCCTGTCTCTGCCACCCAAGCACGGGGATTACAAGCAAGTGCCACCACCCTCTGTGTTCTTCATTTTTTTTTTTAATATAAGAAAGCAGTACATGTCTTTACAAAAATCTGGGACCCCCAAATACCTAGTGTCAATTAATTTTGTCTTGCCTCCAAAGGCACAGCTTCACTTTGGAGTGCAGGCTCTGTTGCTCCACGTGCACCCTGGCCTCCGACTCTGTGCAGAGGAGTGTGGTGGCCATGGGGGCTGATGTCTCCCAGAACACATAGCATGGCAGTCCATCCCAGTTATGCGGGACTCCCTCTGATACCCCAAACCCTTTTACCACTTAGCATGTTGTTCAGAATTCCTGAGAATGTGTGGTAGCAGCAGTCTTCTTTTGGGGAGATTTCCTCAAAAGTTCAAGGTGGATTGGATTGGATCTGTTTGCCCCTCCAAATACTTACTGGTCACCACCAATACCACTGCCACCACCACCATCTTCGATCTCTCCTGAACACCTTTCCCACACAGTATGTTTTCTAGAATTCCCACATAATATGTACAGCAGTAGCTGTCTACCTTTGAGGACATTTCTTTAAAATTTTAAGGTGGATTGAATTAGATCTCTGCCTTTCCCAAATACTGGCCACCGCTGCTGTTGCCATGGCCATCTCGGTTCTCTTCCAAGCACCTTATTCACACAGCATGTTGTCCCAAATTCCTGAGCATGTGCAGTGGTAGAATTCTACTTTTGGGGCAATTTCTTAAAAAGATCAAGATGGATTGAATCAGATCTCTGCCTCTCCCAAATACTGGGTGCTGCCATTGCCACTGCCTCCACCATCTCAGTTCTCTCCCAAACATTTTTCCCACACATCATGTTGTCCAGAATTCCTAAGCATGCATAGCTGTAGCAGCCTACCTGTATGGCGATTTCTTCGAAAGTTCAAGGTGGATTGGATCAGATCTCTGCCTCTTCCAAATACTGGCCTTTGCTACCAACTTCCTCCTGGTTCTCTGCTGAGCTCCTTCCTTACATGGTATGATATCCAGAATTCTTAAGCATGTGCAGCAGGAGCAGTCTCCCTTCGCAGAGAGTTTTTTCAAAAGTTCAAGGTGGATTGGATAGGATATGTTTGCATCTCCTGAATCCTGGCTGCCGCCACTGCCATCTTGGCCCCTCTCCAATATTTTTTTAATAAGAGAAGACAGTATGTGTGTTTTGAAGAGGTTGTGAGATCATTGTGAGATCAAGCACTCAGCAGCAATGAATTTTATCTCCCCTCCACAAGCGGAGGCCACAGCCTCACCGGGTAGAGCAGGATCTTCTGTTCCAAGCACACCATGGCCCCCAGTGCAGCATAGGGGAGCACAGTGGCCAGGCTCACTGAGTTCTCCAGGATGCATGACTGGGCTTCCTGCCTGGCACTACTGGGCTCCCTCCACCACATCTGGATCATTTTTCTTACAAGGTATATTGTTAAGAGTTCCCAGCATGCATGGCTGAAGCGGTCTTTTCTCTAATCTCTTCTGGGATGTTCTTCCAAAAATTACTTTCCTTGTGTGGCAGGAGCCTCATTGTCATCTTACTTCTAATTCTGCCATTATCCACTCTATTTCTCCTGTATTCTAGATAGCAAGTCATGGCTGGAAATGTCTTCTTAAGTTGTCCCAATCAGATATAAAACCAAAATCTGGTGTGCAGGGCTTCTCGGAGTTATACATGTTCTTTTCAGTGGCCGCAGTTGCCACTGAGAGTGTGGCTGCCGCCATCTTCCTTCAAAATCGCATCTTCCCTCAAAAAACGTTTAAAAATAACATTCTCACTAAAGAATCACTTAATAATAGGATGATTCCAAAGACAATAAAGCAATTTATTGTCCAAAAAGAAAATATTTATTTTTAAAACCTGTACTGATAGATTAATTCTATTTAAATGATATTTTGTTTTATAAAATAAAGTTTGGATTTTAATTTTGGTATTTGCATATTTGATGGAAAATCTTTTTCATCTCTTATTTAACTTTATTTAACTTAATAATAAGTTGTGTATATTTAGTTCTCTATTTTTAACTATAACTAAGATTTGACAAATATTTCACTCCTATAACAAAGGATGTTTGCTAGATTTATTTGGGCATGTAAACTTACTGAATAGAAGCTCAAAAGGTGCTTAACTTTTTGGAAATTCATTA
Source organism: Muscardinus avellanarius (assembly GCF_963383645.1). Classification (NCBI taxonomy): domain Eukaryota; kingdom Metazoa; phylum Chordata; class Mammalia; order Rodentia; family Gliridae; genus Muscardinus; species Muscardinus avellanarius. The sequence goes on from NC_137803.1 coordinate 9,097,874, forward strand.
GTAAGTTCAAAAAGTGCCCTCTTAGAGAGGAGGGGGCGGAGATTGGGAAAGGGCTAATTGGGTGATGTGTACATGTATGTATGTTTCTACCACCTTGTATTCCATTATGATATATGACTACAATGCACTAATAATTTTTTTGGTGGTACTGGTGTTCCTGGAAGCCCTTCTACCTTTGGGCTATACTCCCATACCTTTTTTTTTTTTTTTTTTTTTTTTGGAAACAGGGTCTTTTAAGCCAGCGTGGCTGGCTTCGAACCTATGCGATCCTCCTGTCTCCACCTACCAAATGCAGGGATTACAAGCGTGCGCCACCATGCCCGACCCATCCAATAATTTATTTTTTTTTAACAAAAATGCGCTCTTAAACATTGTTCTTATGGATTTGTACTGATGGGGAACTATACAATGAGGAGGCAAAAACACAGGTTTCTGTGTTTTGTTAAAGAGGGCTTTTCCCAAGGAAACAATAGTTTGCTAAATTTGACAACTTTAATACTAAATTTTCTTTTAATTTCCTTTTTCAATCTCAGTATTATATTGTTTATTTACCACTACTTTTAAGGTAGGGATAATATCTTAAAAACTTAATATTCTTTTTTATTTTAGTTATCTAAAAGGCATTTTTTCAGTATTCAATAATTCTAAAATTTTAACTCAAGAATTCTACTAGATATGTTCAGGTAGAGAATGTAATATCAATAAGAAATTGTTTATAAAATGAAGGTATATGTTTAATATCTTTAGATTGAGAACTTTTTTTTTAAATGGTACTGGGGATGGAACTCAGGGGCATTCTACTTCATAGCTACACCCCTGCCAACTGTGATTTTTCTGTCTCAGCCTCCCAAATGCTGGGATTACAAGCATAGACCACTATGCTCAGTTTGAGAACAGATTTTGTTTGTATGCATGACTACAATAGTTTAGCGACTTTTAAGATCCTTTGGATTAAAAATGGTGTTAAAATTATATTGTAACTTTCTTTTTGTTATCTGTGTAGTTCCTATAAAAGGCAATATCCTGAAATAGTATAATTTTACACTTTAGAATTTCTTGTTAGGAAATGAGAAAATTGTGATTGGCAATTTGGAAGGTGTTATACTGAAATAGAATAAGAAAATATTCCAAACAGATATGATACTTACAGGTTGACTCTCTGGCATCAATCCTAATATTATGCTAGAATAATAAGAATAATAAGCATTGACTTCCTACAAGGAAAGACAGCTGGTATGGCAGAAAAATATCAATAAATTACTGACCACACAAAAGAAATGTTACAAGAATGAATTCAGTTGCCTGATAATAAAAGTCTACTTTTTAGACTAAACTATCATACTTGTGTATGCAAATAAAATATTCTTTCAATCTTAAAAAATATACACCTCTATTTCATATTTCTTCTACTGTATTACTTACCTGCACATCTTTAGTAATGTTCTTGGGTTAAAATTTTGAAGTTCTTGAGGTAATATATGTGTTCATCCATTTTATCTTGCTCTAACAAGATTCTGTTTATCTGATAAGTAACTATAGGTTAAGTTGAATAACTCCCTGTGGAAGTTTTAAAGTTATCAAAATGATATTACCCCAAATGGCTAATGACTATGTTATTTTTAGTGTACATTTACCATGATACAGGAGATGCCAGATCAAAGACTCTACCCATTTTTGCCTATCTCTCTTTTTATTTATTTATTTATTTATTTATTTATTTATTTATTCATTTATTTTTGTGGTACTGGGGATGATACCCAGCTACAGCCTAAGCCCTATTTTTTATTCTTTATTTTGAACCAGGGTCTCACTGAGTTGCAAAGTGTCTTACTAAGTAGCTGAGGCTGTCCATGAACCAAGACACTCCTTTCTCAGCCTCCCAAATGCTGGGATTACAAGCCTGTGCCAACAGGCCCAGTTTGCATAGCTCTCATCATGAGACCTCAGCGATGACAATGGCAAGCTGGTCCTACATCTCTACAGGGCCAACATCATCCAGGTCAAGGGCTCTTCAGTCAACCTGAAGATCATGGATTTTAAAAGATTCCTCTTTATCTACTGACTTGGATCCAAGCTGTTATGGTTATGTATACAATGTCTTCTGAAGGACTCCTGAATTAATGTTCAGAGTTTATATAATTAAGACATACAGTTGTAATTTCATCAGTAGATTCATACATTGTAATGAATTTATTGAGTGGTACCTTAGGTGAGTGAGGTGTGGCTAGAGTAGTTGATCTCTGGGGGATGCGGCCTTAGGGACTGGGTTTCTCTGTGATGTGAGAACAAATGCTTTGTTCTTCCTCTGTGTCTACTATCTTCAACTAAGACAGAACTCCTCAGGCCTGGTCTAATATAGGCTGCACCTCTAAATCTCCAAAAACTATAAGCAAATAAATCTTCTTCCTCTAAGTTGTATCACCATTTGTCTTGAATTATAACAGTGAGATATTGACAGAGACACAGAATTTTGTTCTGTTTGGAATATAACCACTTACTCAGTCTTCCAATCACCATGTGGTAAAAAGAACATCAAAGAAATGGAGATGCACTTATTGCTATTTTTCTCAATGGTTTTTGTTCATGCTTAGCTATTAACCAAGTCCTCCTTGAACTTTAGTATGTGCATTCGATTATGAAAGAAGTTACTGGGCTTATATTATGCATAAGGTACCCTGCTATACAATAACTAAACAAAACAGATATGTTTATCTTCATATAAAGCTTGTAACTTAGTAGGGAAGGGAAGTACATTTATAGTGCATAATGTTTCATTATAAAAGAGTACTTCAAGTACAAAAGCCATTCAAAATGTTATTCACTTCTCTGATGAACAATGATGTCATAATATTGAGTAAGATGTTTGTTTTGCTTGTTTTCATGCACATAACTTTATCCTCTTCTGCTCCCAACATTCTGCCTTGAGAATAACTGCAATTACACTTTAGTTGCTTCCCAGACAAGGGGCTAAATTCATCCACTTATTTTATATACCATTGCTTAAGTTGATGAAGAATAGTTTCCTGAAATATTTCTCAGTGTTTCCAACTGTACAGTAATATCCTGTACTTGTGACTGTGAAAAATTTATGATATAACCTAATTACAAAATGGGCTTGGTTTAAACAGACTCCTTTGGCATGGTTTTATTTCAACATTTCATATGTGACAACCCAGCAGATTATATTTACTCTAGAGTGGTATTTCTCAACACAGATCAGTATGATAAATAGTGATGTTCAATGCTATTTTTTAGTATTCATTTTTTTCTATAATCTCATTACTTAATTAAAATTTATTTAAAGTATGGAAAAATAGAATATATGAACACAAAGCACATATACGTGAAGAAAATATTTTCAGCGAGTTTTATTATACATAGATGATGTTAAATTAAAATTATTATTAAAACATCTTGAACTTAAAAATAAATGAAGTAATAAATAAATAACAAAAATATGTTAAATATAAACCAGCTGAAATATTTATACTATGCAGTGAATACTGATCATGGTTAGAAGCTAAATAACAAAAATTTATTTTTATTTTTATTTTATTTTATTTTATTTTATTTATTTAAAAAAGTTTTTATGGGTACATTGTAATCATACATGACATTGGAATACAGGATTTGAGAGGATATACAAGCATACATTATCCAATTGGCCCTCATCCAATCCCTATCCCATTCCCTCCCCCTCCCTCGATACCATGTTTGATTGGTGGTTATCTTTGATACATTTGTTTACATACCACCTGAGTTTTAAAGAGGTTCTATCTTCCCCCATCCCATCCCCTCTGAGTGGTCACCTTAATTGCTTCTCTATAGGGCCCTTTCTGCAACTCGACATCCTCCTGTTACCCCTTTCCTCCTAGATTTTGCTAGCTAGGGGAAGCATCTGGTTTTTACTTTCTGTGATATTTTTCTGTGCATGCCGCATTGCAAGTTCCAGTCCCACTCTTGACATCTCCAGTAGAGGCCTGGCCACCCGGAGAACACTGATCCTGACCTCACTGGCTCCAGCACCGGCCTTGCCTCATGGGAGGCCCCAATCCTGGTCTCGATGGCCCCCGCACCAGCTTAACCCCTCGGCTGTCTCCGATCCCAGCCTCGGAGGCCCCAGCACCAGCCTTGCCTCACAGCAGGCTCCGATCTTGGCCTTGCTTGACCCTGGCACTGGCCTAAACCCTCAGCAGGCTCCTATCCTTGCCTTGGAGGCCCCAGCACTGGCCTAACCCCTCTGCAGGCTCTGATCCCAGCCTCAGAGGCCTCAGTAGCGGCCTTGCCTCATGGCAGGCTTGGATCCCGGCCTTGCTGGACCCGGCACTGGCCTTAACCCTTGGCAGGCTCTGATCCAGGCCTTGGAGGCCCCAGCACTGGCTTTGCCTCATGGCAGGTTCCAATCCCGGCCTCGGAGGCCTCAGTAGTGGCCTTGCCTCATGGCAGGCTCCGATCCCAGCCTTGCTGGCTCCAGAACCGGCCTAGCCCACCAGCAGGCGCCGATCCAGATCTCGAAGGCCCCAGCACCGGCCTTGTCTCACAGCAGGCTCCGATTCCAGCCTCGCTGGCCCCGGCACCAGCCTAACCCCTCGGCAGGCTCCGATCCTGGCCTCAGAGGCCTCAGTAGTGGCCTTGCCTCATGGGAGGCTCCAATCCCAGCCTTGCTGACTCTGGCACCGGCCTAACCCCTCGGCAGGCTCCTATCCTGGCCTTGGAGGCACCAGTACCAGCCTTGCCTCATGGAAGGCTCCGATCCCGGCCTTGTTGGCCCTGACACCAGCCTTTCCCCTCAGTAGGCTCCGATCCCAGCATCAGAGGCCCCAGCACTGACCTTGTCTCGTGGCAGGCTCTGATCCCGGCCTTGTTGGCCCCGGAACCGGCCTAACCCATCAGAAGGCTCCAATCTAGACCTCGAAGGCCCCAGCACCAGCCTTTCCTCACAGCACACTCCGATCCCGGCCTTGCTGGCCCTGGACCCGGCCTAACCCCGCTGCAGGTTCTGATCCTGGCTTCAGAGGCCCCAGCATCGGCCATGACTCATGGCAGACTCTGATACTGGCCTCGGAGGCCTTAGTAGTGGCCTTGCCTCATGGCAGGCTCCGATCCCAGCCTTGCTGGCTCCGGAACCGGCCTAGCCCACCAGCAGGTGCTGATCCAGATCTCGAAGGCCCCAGCACCGGCCTTGTCTCACAGCAGGCTCCGATTCCAGCCTCGCTGACACTAGCACCGACCTAACCCCTTGGCAGACTCTGATCCTGGCCTCAGAGGCCTCAGTAGTGGCCTTGCCTCATGGGAGGCTCCAATCCCAGCCTCGCTGACTGGCACTGGCCTAACCCCTCGGCAGGCTCTGATCCCAGCCTCGGAGGCCCCAGAACTGGCCTTGTCTCATTGCAGGCTCCAACCCTGGCCTCGCTGGCCCCAGCACCAGCCTAACCCCTCGGCAAGCTCCGGTCCCCACCTCGGAGGCACAGCACTGGCCTTGCCTCATGGCAGGCTCCAATCCAGGCTTTGCTGTCCCCGTCACTGGCCTCACCCCTTGGCAGGCTCTAATCTGAGCACCTCTTCACTCAGCAGGTTGTCCCACTTTTCTGAAGGTGCATGGTGGTGGCATTCTGTCTCTGGGGTTATTTCTTTTTTTAAATATGACAAATAGTATGTGTGGTTTGAGGAAGTTGTAGGTTATCAGGCACTCGGTAGCAATTAATTTTTTTTCTTTCCTTGCTTCCAAAAGTGGAGTTCAACAGTCTCACCATGCAGAGCAGATTCTGCTGTTCTAAGCACACCACGGCCTAGTGTAGCACAGCAGAGCTGGGTTCCTCTGTACCCGCGGTTAGGTCTCGTGTTTGGTACCTGGCCTCCCAGAACTTGGGCTCGGCCTCCTGCCCCACACCATGCCTTCCTGGGGATAGGCCGGACTGCCCGACCCCCTCCCAGGGCCCAGGGCCTTGCAGCCTGGAACTCCAGACCTTCCGGGAGGCAGGTGTGCCCCACTTGACCTCCGCCTGGGGCTCAGGGCCTTGCGGCTGGGACCTCTGGACCTTCCAGGGAACAGACAGGCCCTGCTCAACCCCCGCCCATGGGCCCAGGGCCTTGCAGCCCAACCCTGGTCCTTCCGGGGAAGGGGGGGGCAGGTGTTCCCCGCTCGACCCCTGCCCAGGGGCCCAGGGCCTTGCAGCTGGGACCTCTGGACCTTCCGGGGGGCAGGCATGCCCTGCCTGACCCCCACCTGTGGGCCCAGTGCCTTGCGGCCTGCCCTGGTCCTTCCTGGGGCAGGCATGCCCTGCTCGACCCTGGCCCAGAGGCCCAGGGCCCTGCAGCCTGGCCCCTGTGCTTCCAGGGGTCAGGCGTGCCCTCCTCGACCCCTGCCCGGGGCCCAGGGCCTTGCAGCCAGGACCTCCAGACCTACCGAGGGGCAGGCGTGCCCCGCTCAACCCCCGCTTGGGAGCCCAGGGCCCTGCGGCCTGGCCCTGTCCTTCCGGGGGGCCAGGTGTGCCCCCTTGACCCCCGCCCGGGGGCCCAGGGCCTTGATTTTTATTCAAATCAATATAAATACCTGTCAATTTTCAGGTGTTCTGATTTGACAAGACTCTAGATAATATATTATAAGTTTATAGAAAATATTTATTCATCATGTAATACAATTTCAGTCCCTAGTACTATAGGGTTTTAAAAGTCATGTGTAGATATTTAAATTCTTAATCTACCATTTAATCAAGATATATTGAGTATAAATTCAGATGAATGAAATGATGAAAAATCCAATTAAAAGATATATACAAGAGACACAAATAAAATAATATGGGAAGTGTGTGTGTGTGTGTGTGTGTGTGTGTGTGTTATTAGGGATTGAAACCAGTGGCATCCTAACTCTGAGCTACATCTCTAGCTCTTTTTATTTTTGTTTTGGACTAGTGTGTCTCTAGGTTGCAGATAGTTTCACTATGTTTTTATGTTATTACTGAAGCTGTCGTTGAACCTGTGATCTTCCTTTCTCAGCCTCATAAGTTCTTGAGTTACAGGTGTGCACCAAATAACATGATTTTTGGAAAGTCTTAAAGTTAAATAATGGAGAAAATATCATGACTTTTAAAACATATTATGTTAGCAAAATTTAGAATAAAGCACATTTTAAGTCAGAAAAATGTAGGTAGACAAAGTTTAAGACCTCTAAAATTTAAGGTGGAAGAGGAATTTCCATAATAGTGCTATATTTACCACAATCACTTATTATTTGTGAGATGTAGCTTCAACACATATAAATAATATCTTCAGAAAAAAGACAAAAATTAACAAACTAAGGGTGGAGAAACAATTATTTCTTCAATATTTTAAAACCTGTGAATATAAAATAGATGAGTATAATTAATTGCTTGTAGAAGAGAGGAGTGCTTATTTTTAGCAAATTTCCACCATTTTATTTTATTTTTTTATTTTTTTAACTACATTAATTTTATTTTATTTTATTTTCATGGCAATTATTTATTATTATTTTTGTAACCATACATCACTTTGAAATACGAGACTTGAGAGGATATACAAGCACATATCATCCAATAAGCCCTCATCCAATCCCCATCCCATTCCCTCTCCCTCCCTCAATCCCATGCTTAATTGGTGATTATCTTTGATATAATTATTTACGTACCTCATGAGTTTTAAAGAGATTCCATCCTCCCCCATTCCCTCCCCTCTGATTGGTCACCTTAATTGCTTCTCAATAGGGCCCTTTCTACTACTTGACTTCCTCTTTTCCTCCTAGTTCTTGCTAATTAGGGGAAGCATCTGGATTTTATTTTCTGTGCTATTTCTCTGTGCATGCTGCATTGCAAGTTCTGATCCCACTCTTGATGGCCCCAGTAGTGACCTGGCCACCCGGAGGACTCTGATCAAGACCTCGCTGACTCCGGCCTTGACTGATGGGAGGCCCCAATCCTGGCCTCGCTGGTGCCCACACCAAACTAACCCCTCAACTGGCTCCTCTCCTGGCCTCAGAGGCTCCAATACCAGCCTAGCCTCATGACAGGCTCTAATTCCGGCCTCGCTGACCCTGGTGCCATCCTAACCCCTCGGCAGGCTCTTATCCTGGTCTTGCAAGTCCCAGCTCCATCCCTGCCTCACAGCAGTTTCCGATCCCGGCCTCGCTGGCCCCAGCACCGGCCTTACCCCTCGGCAGAGTCTGATCCTGGCCTTGTAGGTCTCAGCACCGGTCTTGCCTCACAGCAGGCTCCGATCCCGACCTTGCTGGCCCCAGCACCAGCCTAACCCCTCAGCTGGCGCTGATCCTGCCTCGGAGGGCTCAGTAGAAGCCTTGCCTCACGACAGGCTCCAATCCTGGCCTTGTTGGCCCCAGCACTGACCTCACACTTCGGCAGGCTCCAATCCTGGCCTCAGCAGGCTCTGATCCCTGGCTCTGAGGCCTCAGCTGGCCCCGATCCCGACCTCGGAGGCCCCAACACCGGTCTTGCCTGACAGTTGGCTCCGATCCCTGTCTCGTTGACCCCAGCACCTATCTAACCCCTCGGCAGGCTCCTATTCCAGCCTCGGAGGCCCCAGCACTGGCCTTGACTCATGGCAGGCTCCAATCCTGGCCTCGTTGGCCCCGGCGTTGGCCTAACCCCTCGGCAGGCTCCAATCCCGGCCTCGGAGACCCAGCACCAGCCTTGTCTAATGGCAGGCTCCGATGCTGGCCTCAGTGGCCCTGACACCAGTCCAAATCCTTGGCAGGCTCCAATCCCAGCCTTGGAGGCCCCAGCACCAACCTTGACTCATGGCAGGCTTCGTCCGATCCCAGCCTCGCTGACCCTGGGACCGGCCTAACCCCTCAGCAGGCTCCGATCCTGGCCTCAGAGGCCTCAATAGCAGCCTTGCCTCACACCAGGCTCGGATCCCAGCCTCGCTGGCCCCGGCACCCGCCTCACCCCTGGGCAGGCTCCGATCTGAGATCCCTCTTCACCCAGCAGGTTTTCCCACATTCCCAAGGGTGTGTGGTGGTAGTATTCTGCCTCTGAGGTAATTTTGTCAAAAGTTCCAGGTGTATTACATCAGATCTCTGCCTCCCCTGAGTACTTGCCACTGCCAATGCGACTGCCTCCACCATTTCAAATATTTCCCAAGCTCTTTTTCCATACCGCATAATGTCCAGTGTTCCTAAGCATGCACAACAGTAGCATTCGACCTTTGGGGTAATTTCTTCAGAGGATCAGGGTGGGTTGGATCAGATGTCTGCCTCTCCCAAATCCAAGTCTCCACCGCCATCTCGGCCACTGCTGCCGCCACCGCCTTCCTCCTAGGTCTCCGCTAGACTCTCTCCTTACTGGTGATGTCCAGGATTCTTAATGATGTCGAGAAGCAGCAGTCCTCCTTCACGGGGAATTTTTCCGAAAGTTCCAGTTCAGATGGATATGTTTTGTCTGCATCTCTAAAATTCTAGCTGCTGCTAGGGCCATCTTAACACCTCTCAAATATTTTTCTTTTTTTGTTTCCCCCCCCTTTTTTTTTTTTAAATAAGAGAAGAGAGTATGTGTGGTTTGGGAGGATGTGGGATCAGGCACTCAGTAGTGATGAAAAATTTTTTCTTTCTGGGTGGGAGGGGGTCTCCTAAGGGTGCCCCGCCCGGGGACCTCCGGGGCCTTGGGGCGGGGGTCACCTAAGAGTGCTCCACCCACACCCGCCCACCTGCCCAGGGTCGGGGCCATGTGGCCCAGACCTCCGGGGCCTTCTGGGTGTGTGTGGGGGGTCCGCCTAAGGGTGCCCCGCCCACACCTGCCCACCCTCCCATGGTCAGGGCCATGCAGCCCGGACCTCCAGGGCCTCACTACATTAATTTTAGAAAGATAACTGTTGCTTATTTATGGAAAGCTTTGAAGCAGAGTAACTTGGAGAGGGGAGAGAGAGAGAGAGGGAGAGAGAGGGAGAGAGAGAGGAGAGAGAGAGAGCAAGCATATTTCCACATTTTAAAACAACTGTATGTTTCAAAATAAAATATATCAAACTTTTAAAAATAAACAAACCAAATAAGATTATATATTTTTAATTTTTAATTGGTGCATTGTATTCATACATTTTAATAGGAGACATACATGCATACATCATCCAATTAGCCTTTACCCAGTTCCCACCCCATTTCCTCCCCTTCCCTCCTTCTCATGTTTTGCTTAGTGATTGATATTGATATATTTATTAAAGTACATCATGTGCATTAATTTTATTATTTAAAAATCAGGCTGCTGGGCATGGTGGCGGACACTTATAATCCCAGAATTCAGGAGGCAGAGATAGGAGGATCATGGTTCCTGGACAGCCTCAGCTACTTAGTGAGGCCCTTAGCAACTCAGTGAGACTCTGTTTCAAAAATTAAAAAGGCTAAAAAGTAGGGCTGGGGGTGTAGTTTGGACGTACAATGCCTCTGGGTTCCATCCCCAGTACCAAAAAAAAAAAAGAAAAGAAAAGAAAATAATCAAATTTTATGACTTACTTGAGGGGTGAGCATTGGCCATTGGAGTTTGCTCAGGTTATCGTAACCTGTGAGTATGATCAAGAGTAGTCAAGCCCTTTATAACTTGAGCCCAGCCCTCTTGATCTGAGCATGAGCAGATTTCTGCCTTACTTTCACTGTTGAAAACACTTAATACTTTGATTAGGACAGATGTAGAAAAGGCTGAAAAAAAATAAGAATTTACACTCACAACCCAGTTCACATTTGTCTTGGTCTCTCTGAGAAGTATACTCATTTTCTCTATATCTCTATATGCTTTCTTATCTTTTCCCCTCGGTCACAGGAAAGGAGCCACAGTCACAAGTAATTCTGCAACTTGGGAGAAACAAAGATATTAAGTTTAATCAGTAGTAAGATACAGGAATTCTAAATTGTCACACAGATATCTTAATATTCAGTGATTATACAAACCATTAAGGTTCCAATGTTTTCTGTGGAATTTTCTGATGTTTTATTTTTCTCTAAGTGTTCATATATGTTGTATTTTATTAAGTATACATACATCTGATTATTAAAGTAATAAGTAATTTAGACAAATGTTTATTCTTTCTTTTTTTTTTTTTTTGGTAGTACTGGGGTTCCTGGAAACCCTTCTATCTCCGGGCTACACTCCCGGACCTATTTTTCTATTTTTTATTTGGAAACAGGGTCTCTTAAGCCAGCAAGGCTGGCTTCAAACCTATGTGATCCTTCTGTCTCAGCCTCCCAAGCAGGGGGGGGGGGGGGATTACAAGCATCCACCACCACACCCAGCAAATTTTTATTCTTAATAATGGCAAGGAGTTGCTAAATAGATGCATATCATTGACTTAAAAACTGCACATCTGTAATCTCAGTACTTGGGAAGCTGAGACAGGAGGATCATGTTTGGCGGCCAGCCTCAGCTACTCAGTGAGACCCTTTGCAACTCACTGAGACCCTGTTTCAAAATAAATAATAAAAAAAATAGGGCTGAGGGGGGGTCGCCCCTGTAAAATAAAATGGATTTTTGTGTTCTTTGTTTGAGACAGTTTAACTGAAAGATATTTATGATGTTTAAAATTAAACCGGGCGTGGTGGTGCATGCTTGTAATCCCCGCGCTTGGGAGGCTGAGACAGGAGAATCGCACAGGTTCGAAGCCAGCCTCAGCTACTTAGTGAGGCTTTCAGCAACTTAGTGAGACCCTGTTTCCAAATAATATATATATATATATATTTAGAATATAAATTTATTTCTAGCAGCAAGAATTCTTTTCTTTATAAACACATCATTGTTATATTATGATTAGCAGAAAATGAAAATGATAGTGTAGCATTTACTAAATTAAGCAAACCAGAAAAGATAATATTCAACTAAAATGGATTATTAAGGTTTGAATGCCTTAAATGTAAAGATCTAAAAGTCCAATTAAGGGTATTTTAATTAGTAGTGGCCTATAATTTACAAGGAAAACTAAAGTAAGAAATATTGGCACTAAGATGCTTTTGTAAAAGTTGATTTGTTATAGTTGCTTTTATTGTTTATTTTAATCTTCTTTGTGATGATATAAAAATAGCAGTTATCTCAATCTGTTTGATAATAGCAGATGTTTAAATGCTTAAATTCTTTGAGTAAAAAAAATGCCAGATGATTACATGTCACAATAAATTTCTTAAAAATGGAAGAATTTAAGTTTTATAACTAAAAACAGAAGAGAAAAGTAACATGATTCAAATAGTTGTGCTTTCACTCTGGATTAGCCAAGAGAAAGTTTAACAATTTTCAAATACTCTTTACCTCCAACATAGATGTAGAAAATAGGCAGGATCACATCAGTATCTGTCTATTGAATCCACAGTTGATAAAAAACAGACTAACAACACCTTTTGGGGGCAAAGAGGAGTTTTGCCACGGTACTTAGATTTTAACATAAGGGTTGATTAATACGGTTTTATGAAGATTTTTGGTGCTTTATAATTATACACGATAGTGGGATTGATTGTCATATATTTGTGCACAATCATAATATAGTTTGGTCAATATGGTTTTAAAGAATACTGTTTTACCTGTATCTGAAATTGAATAAATGATAAAATAAAAGGAAACAAGTAATTAAATTCTTCCAGATTTTCATTCACATAACACATTATTATTGACTTAATATAAGCAAGGCCCTGGGCTACATGTATTTTTCTTATGAAATAGTTTATGTATCCTAAATGTCTGAGGTTATAAAAAATGAGTTACTATCTTAACAGCACTGAAAAATAACACTTAGATGAATGAAATCAACTTTTTTCTATCCAATATTATAAAACTATTGATTTTAATATTATTAAATTTACTGTTAAATAGATTGGTGGTTTCTACTATCTTATTTATAAGATTAAAAATGGAAGTAATTATCATGAGAAATATGCTAATTGTAACTGTTGAAAGAAAGGTGGTATGTTTAATGAGATAATTAAGTAACACAATTCAACTACAAGTTTGAAGACGGAAGTCGGGGTCCACTTCTAAGAGTTTAGTCAGGAGTCCTTAGTGTTGATACCTGGTTTCTAGGTTCATAGATTAATTGACTAACCTAAAACCACTTTTCTTCTTTCTTTCTGATACTAGAGATTTGAACCGATGGGTGTTTTACTCTACAACCCCAGCCTTAGTATACTTTTTTATTCTGAAACAAGGTTTTACTACATGACTGATGGTCTCACTAGGTTTCTGAGGCTGGCCTCAAATTTCCTAACTCAGCCTCCCAAATCCTGGGAATGTAGGTATGCACCAACAAGCCCAGCCTAAAATCACTTTTCCAGTTGTTATTTCTATAAGTATGTCTCTGTAGCTTAATCTTGGGCAGATTTTAATCTAAACTTGTTAAATATCTCTCCACCTCCCCTCCCTAGGTCCATGCCCTCCTTAATGACAGTGTAGTCTCCTGAGAACCAACATTACCAGTTACCTTTTTCTTTCAGGTGCTTCTTAGAAATGCAGTTTACGTCTGCCCAGTTAAGAGGCAGAATCTGTTTATTAACAGGATCCCCAGGTAATAACAGTATGTATTTTGTTATTATAGCTTAGTAGTCCAATTTAAAATCAGGTATTGTGATGACTCCAGTGTATGTGTGTGTGTTACTGGAAATTGAACACAGGAACATTCTATATCTGAGATAGACAACCAACCAGCCCTATTTTTTTGAAACAGGGTCTCCCTAAGATGCTGAGTCTGTATTGAAACCGGCCATTTTCTTATCTTAGTCTACGTAGTATTGGGATTACAAGTGTGTGCCACTGTGTCCAGCTTTCAGCATGGTTCCTACTGATCAGAATTGCTTTGGCTATTGTTGAGTCTTTTGTTCTTCAATATTAGCTTTAGGATTTTTTTTAGCTCTGTGAAAGGCAACATTAATGTTTTGATAGAAATTGCATTAAATCTGCATATTTTTGATAGTATGGCCATTTGGATAATATTTATTCTGTCTCTCCAAGAACATTGGATGCATTTATATATTTTTATATCTGCTGCAACATTTTTCCTTCAGTGCTCTATAAGTTTCATTATAGAAATCTTTTACCAAACTTGGTTAGATTTACTCTGATTATTTATTTATATATATATAATATATAATATATTATATAGAATAATATATACAATATAACATTATATATAATAATATATATATAATTTTTTGGCGGTACTGGAGATGGAACCCAGGGCCATTCTACCTTCAAGCTACACCCCCAGCCCTACTTTTTATTCTTTATTTTGAAACAGCGTATCACTGAATTGTGGAGGGCCTCAGTAAGTAGTAGCTAAGGCTGGCCACAAACTGAAATCCTCCTATCTCAGCCTCACAAATGGTGGGATTAGCCGGATGTGGTGGCGCATGCTTGTAATCCCCGTGCTTGGGAGGTGGAGACAGGAGGATCGCGCAGGTTTGAAGCCAGCTGCGTGCACTGCCTTTAAGAGACCCTGTTTCCAAATAAAACAGTAAAAAAAAAATATATATATATAGGTTTGGGAGTGTAGCCTGGAGGTAGAAGGGCTTCCAGGAACCCCAGTACCACCAAAAAAAAAAAAAACAAAAAACAAAAAACAAAAAACAAAAAACAAAAAACAAAAAACAAACAAAAAAAAACACCCAAATGGTGGGATTACAAGTGTGTGTCACCATGTCCAGCTGAAGTATATATATATATATATATATATATATATATATATATATATATATACTTCAGTATAGTATATATATATAGAGAGAGAGGCTATCATGCTGGGATTTTATTCAGTATTTTTCCTCAGTGGATTAATTGTTGATGTATAGAAAAGCTACTGTTTTGTAAGTTGATTTTGTATCTAGACACTTTGCTGAATTTATTTATCAGCTCTACAAATATTCTGAATAAATTTTTTGGAACTTCTAAGTATATGATCATGTCACCTGAAAGCCAAGAACATTTTACTTCTCCTTTCCCTATGAGTATCCTTTTGGATTCCTTCTCTTGCCTTAGTGCTCTGGCTAAGATTTTAAGTCTTATATTGAATATTAGTGGAAATGCTGATATTGCTAAGGGATACAATGTCAAGTGCCAAAAAGTGCATCTCTATTGACCATCTGTGTCCCTCTCTTTGGACCCTTCTTTGATTTTTTTTTTTTTTATATCAGACTCAGAGATTCTGAATCCTTTGTTACTCTCTTACAAGCCAGCTGCACTTTTCAGCCTATGATCTTGCTAGGGAAAATTCAGAATCTACATTCAGGTCACTGTTTTGTTTTGTGACATTCCCAATGGTAGGTTGGAATTAAAGATCAGAGGATTCAGGGATTGGTGCTCTGGAATCTTTTCTCTAAAATCCAACTCTGTCTTTTATCCTGCTTCTCTCTTCTCCAGAGCATCAAGGAGTCTTTATTTTCTCCCCATCTGAGGAATGAACAAAATCCACTGTTCTCCAATTTGCCATTAATTTCTTTACATGGCCCTGAAAACCTTCAATTTTATAAAACAAATATCAGTAATAGACTCGCTTTCTCTATGCCCTGTTCTATCCTCCCACCAGTTAAAACAAAACTAAAGAAAACAAACTAACAGAAAAGAAAAAAAATGGCTTTATCTGGTTTACTGAACTTTTCTCCAAGTAAAAAATATTACTGAATTAGTGGAACATTAAATAACTTGAGAAACTGTAAATTACCTACGTGGATATGAGCCGGGGAGACTTAAGAGTCTATTTTTCATATCTATGTGCGGTTAGTTATGGGAGAAATCCATTTACCTCAGATAGCTCTTCTCTATGTTGTCTTATTAATTGTATCAACAACTAATATAAAAGGCAAAGAACACAACTATCACCAAGGCATTCCTTGTATGACCAACAGACATTATATGTGACATTTATTTTAAGGTTGTATCCTGATTTTTAACTGATATCTTCTGTATGTCCAGTTCTATTAATGTGAGACTATTCCAATTTTCATGGTCACTATAAAATGACCTCTTAAAACTGGTACACATTCCATAAAATAATGTGGTATTGGAAACAATATTGCCACAGTTATAATTATCTACAGTAAAAGAAGTAGTTTAGAGTGGCAGATACCACCATGTATCCTTTTATGAGAGCCATATAAGTAAACTACAACAGCTCTCAGAATTTCAAATACCAACTGCTTCATAAACGTAAAATTGTATGCATTTGTGTTTTCATAGCTACAAATGATGCAATGGAGCTATATAACATTTTTTTTTTTTGGTGGTACTGGGGTTCCTGGAAGCCCTTCTACCTCCGGGCCACACTCCCAGACCTATTTTATTTTTGGAAACAGGGTCTCTTAAGCCAGCGCGGCTGGCTTCGAACCTGCGCGATCCTCCTGTCTCCGCCTCCCAAGCATGGGGATTACAAGCGTGAGCCACCACGCCCGGCGCTATATAACTTTAATCTGCAAAAATATATAAACTTAGTAGCTAAATTCTCATATGTTTTCACTTAAATAATGTATCATGAACTTTATCCCCCCTCTTTTTGCTTTAAAGGTCATTTAAAGTTTGCTCCCTGTCTATGTCTCTCTCAGGCACGTGTAAGCTGAGAAAATGCTCAAACTGCTATAATTAGCACCAGTGTAACACAGTAAGGTGGTGCTGTCACCTTACTCGTCATTACTACACCTTGTCCTCTTGCATGATGGCACATGTTTGTAATCCCATTACATGGGAGGCTTGGACAGGAGATCACAGGTTCGAAATCAGCTTCAGCATCTAAGTGAGACTGTTTCAAAATAAATAATAAAATAGAGCTGGGGGTGTAGTTTATGGAATGCCCTTGAGTTCAATTCCCAGTACCACAATCACACAAAAATATAAAGTAATAATTTAGCCCTTTAATCTCTCTAATAAAAAATTCTCTAGGATTAGAGAAATATAGTAAAATCACTGTATTGAAGATTTTTTAGTTTACCTAAGGTATCTCACTATCTAAAAATGCAAAGAGAGCCAGGCATGGTAACACACACTTGTAATCCCCGCGCTTGGGAGGCAGAGACAGGAGGATCGCGCAGGTTCGAAGCCAGCCACGCGCGCTGGCTTAGGAGACCCTGTTTCCAAATATTAAAAAAATGTAAAAATAGGTCTGGGAGTGTAGCCCGGAGGTAGAAGGGCTTCCAGGAACCCCAGTACCACAAATAAATAAATAAATAAATAAATAAATAAATAAATAAATAAAATGCAAAGAGAAAAAAAGGTTTTTTGAAAAGGTTTGTACATTTTTAGATGCATTGAAAGCACAACAAAGTTCAATTCAATTAATATTTATTGAATAACAATTATGTACAAGGGATTCTTTGAGACATTATATAGACTTTTCAAACAGTATTTTATCATTTTGAAAAATTTATAATAGTGAAATAAGGCAAATAATAGTTCATAGGGATATAGGCAGGTGACAAGCTAGGTGATACCCAAAGCAACCCGGGCCTTGGGAAAAATTATCTACTCTCACAAGGTGTGCAAAAAAATTACTGCTTTAGAAAATTTTCTTCTCATCCTTTTGATGTTTTCTCTGTTTTTATATAATCTGTTATTTTTTTCAATATATTGAAAATCTATAATCCATCTGTATTATATTTTAGGAAGAAATTTCAAAAACAACACATAGATAAAAAAACACTGAATCAGCTTGGTGGTAGCTCGAAGCTAGAATGCCCTCAGGTTCAATCGCAAGTACCGATTAAATAAGTAAATAAATAAATTAATTAATAAATAATAAATAAATATGGAGAAAAGGCAAAAGCAACCCTGCGTATTTCCTGTGAATTATACTAATATGTACCACTTGTTCAGGATAGGGCAGGTGAACTGACGTCATTCATGACATCATGTCTCAGACCAATGCTATGCAACTGGGAAGGAAAAAGATAAGTGTGTGCAAAAAAACTTTTTAATATAGATGCATCGTACACGTTTGTGTTTTGTGTCTGTATGTATGCTACATAATTCTAAAATGCATTATATTTGCATGTCTTTTACTCTCATTTTTCCAACCTTAAATGCGGTATTATCCATGAAAAATACTCCAAAGTTAGAGTACATATGGTATGTAAAAACAAAGCATAGATTAAAGCTATGCACAAGACTTAATATATTTTGAGAAAACATCACGTTTTATTTTTCTTAATTTTTTATTGGTGCATTGTTGTCATGCATGTTAATGCAGTACAAAATGGTAGGGGCATACATGCACACATCACCCATTTAGCCCTTACCCAATTTCCATCCCATTTCCTCCCCCTTCCCTCCTTCTCATTTTTTGCTTAGTGAGTGACTTATATTTGTTTGTAAATATACATCATGTACATTAGAAAATTTTCCTCTCCACCTCCCATTCCCTCAGTTTGGTTGCCTTATTTGCTCATCTATAGTATCACCTTTTTCATCGGGAGTTCTTTCTATGACTCATTTTCTTTCTAGCTTCCGCATATTAGGGACTGCATCTGATTTATTATTTTTGTGACTGACTAATTTCACTTAGCATGTTCTCCATTTCCATCCATTTTGCTGTAAATGATGTAATTATGTTTTTCTTTATGGCTGAGTGAAATTCCATTGTGTGCATACCCCCATAGTTTTGTAATCCATCCATCTGTTGATGGATATCTTGGCTGGTTCAATAGTTTAGCAGTGGTGAATTTTGCAGCTATGAACATAGATACGTATGCATTTGTTTGGTGCTTTGGTTTCCTTTCTTCTGGGTAGATACCCAACGTAGCATTGCTGGATCATATGATAAGTTTGTTCCCATACTTCTGAGGACCCTCCATACTGTTTTCCAAAGTGGTTACTCTAATTTGCAATCCCACCAACAATGTATTAGAGTTTCCACTTCTCTACATTCTCACTAGAATTTGTTGTTATTTCTGTGTATTTTTTTTGCTTTAAAATTTATTTTATTTTATTTTTTAAATATATTTTTATTGGTGTGTTGTAGTCAAATATCTCAATGAAATATGAGACTTGTGAGGATATACAAGCACACATCACCCAATTAGCCTTTATCCAATTCCCATCCCATTCCCTCCCATTCCCTTGATCCCATGCTTGATTTAGTTATTGACTTTGATATATTTGTTTAAGTACATCATGTGCTTTAAAGATATTCCATCTTCTCCCCTCCCATCCCCTCTGATAGGTCACCTTAACTGCTCTTCTATAGGGCCCTTTCTTCAACTAGATTTCCTCCTATTACCCATTTCTTCCTTGTTTTTGTATATTATGTATTTTATTTTCTGTGATATTTCCCTGTGGATACTGCATTGCAGGCTCTGATCCCACTCTCAAAGGCCTAGGAACCAGCCTCACTGCACTTCAGGCTCCAATTCTGAGTTTTTCACTGGCCCTGAAATCGGCCTCACCTAGTGACAGGCTTTAATCCTGGCCTTGAAAGACTTGGCACTGGCCTCGCCACCCAGCATTCTCCTATCCTGGCCTTGGAGGCCCTAGCAATGGCCTTGCTGCAAGGCAGGTTCCGATCTTGGCTTTGGAGGCCCTGCCAAAGGGATTGCCTCACTGGCAGGCCCAATCCCAGCCTCTTTGGCCCCTGCACCAGCTTTGCCAAATGGCAGTCACCTATCCTGGCCTTGCAGGCCCCAGTACCGGCCTCGCCACATGGCAGCCTCTGATCCTGGCCTCTAAGACCCCAGAAACTGCCTTGCCACACAGCAGGCTCTGATCTCAGCCTCTTTTTTCCCCAGTACCAGCCTCACCAAACAGTATACTTTTATCCTGGCCTTGCTGGCCTGGGCACCAGCCTCACCACCCGGCAGGCTCTAATACCAGCCTGACACACCCCTAAAACAAGTTCAATACAAGGCAGGCTCCAATCCTGGCCTTGCTGGCTCCAGCATCAGACTCGCTGCATGGCAGTCTCCGATCCTGGTCTTGGATGCCTCAGCATCAGCCTTGCCTCATGGCAGACTCTGATCCCAGCCTTGCTGGCCCTGGCACCAGCCTCACCACTCAGCAGGCTCTGATCCCGGCCTCTTTGGCCCCCGCACTGGCCTCAAAGCACAGCAGTATCCTATCCCAGCCTCTCTGGCCCTGGCACTAGCCAGGCCTCAGAGATCCTCGCACCAGCCTCGCTGTGCAGCAGGCTCTGGTCTCTCATTGTAAGCAAGTCATCTACAAATGTTCCCTTTCTACTTCCTTTTTTTTTTTTGGTGTTACTGGGGGTGGAACCCAGAGGTTTCCTACCTTCAGGCTATACTCCCAGACCCATTTTTATATTTTATTTGGAAACAGGGTCTCACTAAGTTGCTGAAAGCCTCACTAAGTAGCTGAGGCTAGCTTCCAACCTGCGCAATCCTCCTGTCTCAGCCTCCCAAGCGCGGGGATTACAAGTGTGCACCACCACGCAAGGCCATTTTTTTTTTTTTTAATATGAGAAAGCAGTACATGTCTTTTGCAAAAGCTGGGAGCACAAATACCTAGTGGCAATGAATTTTGTCTCCCCTCTGAAGGCAGAGGTCCACAGTTTCACTACAGAGAGCAGGCTCTGCTCCTCCTCCTGCACCCTGGCCTCCCATACTGTGTAGAGGAATGCAGTGGCCATGAGGGCTGATGTCTCCTAGAACATACAGCATGGTGGCCCAACCTGGCTATGCAGGGCTCCCTCTGATATGCCCCAAACACTTTTACCACTTAGCATGTTGTACAGAATTCCTGAGCATGTGGGCCAGGAGCAGCCTACCTTTGGGGAGCATTTCTCAAAAGTTCAACATGGATTGTACTGGATCTCTCTGTCCCTCCAAACACTGGTCACCGCAACTGCAACCGCCATCTTGGTTCTCGCCTGAACACCTTTCCCACACAGCATGTTTTCCAGAATTCCTGAGCATGTGTGGCAGTTGCAGTCTAACTTTGGGAGATTTCTTCAAAAGTTTGAGGTAGATTGGATTGGATCTCTGGCTCTCCCAAGTACTGGCCACCGCTGCCACTGCCACGGACATCTCAGTTCTCTTTTGAGTACCTTTTTCACACAGAATTTTGTCCAAAATTTCTGAGCATGTGCGGCGGTAGCATTCTACCTTTGGGGAAATTTATTCAAAAGATCAAAGGTGGATTGGATCAGATCTCTGCCTCTCCCAAATACTGGCTGCAGCTGCCGCCACCACCGCCACTGCCCCTGCCTCTGCTACCACCATCTCAGTTCTCTCCCAAATACTTTTCCCACACAGCATGTTGTCGGGAATTCCTGAGCATTAGCGAGTATAGCAGCGTACCTTTGGGGAGATTTCTTTACAAATTCAATGTGGATTGGATCAGATATTTGCCTCTCCCAACTACTGGCTTCCTCTGCCCCTGTCTCCACCACAGTCCTCCTGGTTCTCCCCTGAGCACCTTTCTTACATGGTATGATGTTCAAAATTTCTAAGGATATGCAGCAGGAACAGTCCCCCTTTGCAGAGATTTTTTTTCCCAAAAGTTCAAGGTAGATTGGATAGGATTTGTCTGCATCTCCTGAATCCTGGCTGCTGCCAACACCATCTTGGCCCCTCTCCAATATATTTTAATAAGAGAAGACAGTATGTGTGTTTTGAAGAGGTTGTGAGATCAAGCACTCAGCAGCAATGAATTTTATCTCCCCTCTGAGAGCACAGGCCACAGCCTCACTGGGTAGAGCAGAATCTGCTGTTCTGAGTGCACCATGACCCCCAGCACAGCACAGAGGAGCACAGTGGCCTGGTGCACTGAGTTCCCTGGGATGTGCGGCTGGTCTTTCCACCCGGCACTACTGGGCTCCCTCCACCATGTCCGGATAATTTTTCCTACAAGGTGTGTTGTAATTAAGAGTTCCCCAGCATGCACGGCTGAAGTGGTCTTTTCTCTAATCTTTCCCGGGTTGTTCTTCCAAAAATCACTTTTCTTGTGTGGTGGGCTCCTCCTTGTCATCTTGCTTCTAATCCTGCCATTATCCACTCTATCTCTCCTGTATTCAAGATAGGAAATCACAGCTGGAAATGTCTCCTTACGTTGTCCCAATCAGATATTGACCCAAAATCTGGTGTTCAGGGTTTCTCCTAGGAATGCATGTTCTATTAGGAGGCTGCTGTATGGCAACCATGGACACCACCATCTTCACCTTTTTTTCCTCCTTTTATGTGTTTTGAATGATTGCCATTCTAGTTGGTATTAGGCGAAACCTCAGTGTAGTTTTTATTTCCATCTCTCTGATTGCTTATCATGTTGAACACTTTTTCTTGCATTTATTCGCCATTTAAATTTCTTATTTTGTAGCTGGGTGTGGTGGCACAAGTTTGTAATCCCAGAAATCGGGAGGCTGAGACCTTAGGATTGCAGTTCACGGACAGCCTCAGCTACTTAGTAAGGCCCTCTGAAACTCAGTTAGACCCAGTTTTAAGACAAAGAATTAGAATTAAAAAAATAGGGCAGGAGCTGGGCGTGGTGGCGCACGCTTGTAATCCCCGTGCTTGGGAGGCTGAGACAGGAGGATTGCGCAGGTTCAAAGCCAGCCTCAACTACTTAGTGAGGCTCTCAGCAACTTAGTGAGACCCTGTTTCCAAGTAAAATATGAAAATGGGTCTGGGAGTATAGTCTGGAAGTAGAAAGCCTCTGGGTTCCACCCTCAGTACCACCAAAAAAAAAAAAAAAAAAAAAAAAAGGACAGGAGGTGTAGCTTGGAGGTTGAATGCCCCTGGGTTCCATCCCCAGACCCACCCCCCCCCAAAAAAAAATCTTATTTCATGAAGTTAGACACCTATTTAGTTTCCTTTCCCATTTTTTGGTTGCATTATTTGATTTTTTTTTTTTTTTTACTGTTGAGTTTCTTGAGTTTTCTGTATATTATAGATATTAGTCCTCTATCAGAGGAGTAGATGGCAAAAATATTTTCTCATTCTTTTGGCTATTGGTTGAGGTTCTTGATAATTGTCTTTTCTGTACAGAAGCTCTTCAGGTTAATGCAATCCCAATTATTGATCCACCTTTAGTTTCCTGTGCCTTTTGGATATTGTTGAGAAAGGTTTTTTTGTTTTGTTTTGTTTTGTTTTTGTTTTTATCTCTTCCTATGTATTACAGTGTTAGACCTATGCCCTCTTCAAGGAGTTTCAAGGTCTTTGGTATAATTTTCAAGTCTTTGATCTATCTTGAATTGACTCTGTTGGAGTGTGAGAAAGTGGGATTTATTTCCATTTTCTGCATATGGTTAACTTGTTTTGCTAACATTATTTGTTGAACAGGTTATTTTTTTTTTTTCATTGTATATGTTTGGCCTCTTTGTCAAAACTCAAGTGGCCTTAAGTGTGGGGATTTGTTTTTGAGTCTTCTATTCTGCTCCTTTGATCTATGTATCTGTTTTCATGCTAGTACCATGCCATTTTTATTACTATGGCTTTTTAGTATACTTTAAAGTAAGATATTATGATTCCTCCTGCATGATTTTGTTGTTGAGAAGAACATTGTTGTTGTTGTTGTTGTTCCAAATGAATTTAAGGATGGATTTTCCTATGTCTTTAAGAAATGACCTTGGTAATTTAATGTGTATTGAGTTGAATCTGTAGATCACTTTTGAAAATATGGCCATTTTAATTATATGTAGTCTGTCTATCAAGAAAATGGAAGATTGTTTAATCTAACATCTTCAATTAATTTATTTTTTCAGTGTTTATAATTTTCCTTCTTCTTTTTTTTTTGGTATTATTGGGGTTCCTGGAAGCCCTTCCCCTCCGGGCTACACTCCCAGACCTATTTTATATTTTTTTATTTGGAAACAGGGTCTCTTAAGCCAGCGAGACTAGCTCCGAACCTGCGCAATCCTCCTGTTTCCACCTCCCAAGCGCAGGGATTACAAGCGTGCGCCACCACGCCCAGCCTATAATTTTCTTTGTAGAGGTCTTTTACATCCTTGGTTAAGTTTCTTCCTAAGTATTTTTTTGTGTGTGGAATATCTCGAGTGGAAATATTTTCTGGATTTCTTTTTCAGTGGATTTATTGTTGGTATACAGAAAAGCTTCTGATTTTTTAAGATAGATTTTATATCCAGACACTTTGCTTAATTTGTTGATCATTTCTGTAAGCCTAATGGTTGAATTTGTTGTGTCTTCAAAGTATATTATCATGTCATCTGCAAATACTGAAGGTTTGATTTCTTCTTTTCCTATTTGTACTCCTTCAATTTTCTTTTCTTATTGCTCTGGCTAGAGTCTTGAATACAGTATTGAAAAGAATTGGTGATAATGGACATTGTTGCCTTGTTCCTGTTTTTAGGGGAATTTCTCACAGATTTTCCCCATTTAATATGATGTTGGCTATGGGCCTATTGTAGATTGCCTTTATGATGTTGAGTCATGTTCCTTCTATTCAGATTCTATGCAGTGCTTTTAGCATAAATGGATGTGGGTATTGCCAAATGCTTTTTTAGTGCCTATTGAAATGATCATGTGATTTTTGTCTTGGTTCTGTTTATATGATGAATTACATGGATGGATTTTCATATGTGGAACCAGCCTTGTATCCCTGGGATGAATCCTACCTGGTCATGGTGTATGATTTTCTTGATGTGGTTTTGAATGTATGTTGCTAGTATTTTGTTTAGCAGTTTTGCATCCAAATTCATCAAATATATAGGCCTCTTGTTTGCCTCCCTTGAGCTGTCTTTATTTGGTTTCAGTATTAATGTGATGTTGGCTTCATAGAGTGTTTTGGGGAGCATCCCACTTTTTTCTATTTTATGAAATAGATTGAGGAGTATCAGGATTAGCTCTTC
Organism: Muscardinus avellanarius; assembly: GCF_963383645.1. Lineage (NCBI taxonomy): Eukaryota > Metazoa > Chordata > Mammalia > Rodentia > Gliridae > Muscardinus > Muscardinus avellanarius. The sequence continues at coordinate 9,122,597 of NC_137803.1, forward strand.
TATAGTTTTATAAAATTCACTTAGGAAACCATATGGTCCTTAGCTTTTCTTTAATGGTAAGCTCTTTATTGCTGTTTCAATCTCTTTGATTGCTATTGGTGGGTTTAAAATTTCTGTATCTTCTTGACTCAGTTTAGACAGATTGTATTTGTCTAGAAAATTGTCAATTTTCTCCATATTTTTCTTTTTTGGGGGGTATAGTTTCTATTTTTAAAATATATTTGTATATATTAATATTTAACATATTTAATATATATATTTATATATAATATTATATATGCATTGTAGTCATACATCACAATGGAATACAAGACTTGTGAGGATATACAAGCACACATCATCCATTTAGCCTTTATCCAATCCCCATCCCATTCCCTCCCCCTCCCTCCCCTCCCTCAATCCCATGCTTGATTGGTGATTAACTTTGATACATTTGTTTATGTACATCATGAGTTTTAAAGAGATTCCATCCTCCCCCCATCCCTTTCCCTCTGATTGGTCACCTTAATTGCTCCTCTATAGGGCCCTTTCTTCCTAGTTTTTGCATATTAGGGAAAGCATATGATTTTGTATTTTCTGTGATATTTCTCTGTGTATGCTGTATTGCAAGTTCCAATCCCACTCTTGACGGCCCCCCTTGGCCTTTTGAGTCATCTGAGTTCCAGGGAGGAGCTAGTCCAAGCCAGTACTTTGGGGTGGGACTAAACGTGAGAACACTGCCCCTCTCACGAGATACTGCATGTGGGGCAGACTCTCTCTGCTTGCAGGGTTCCGCTTCCTGTCCTCACAGGTCATGTGGGGGAGGCTGTCACGTGGGGGAGAGACCCCATGTGGGAGGGACCCCGACTTATCATCCCGGTCTATTGGTGATAATGGGCGAAGATTCGAGTCTCAAACTACTTCCTGCTCTCAAGGGGTGTCATAAGGGGGCCCCTTGGCTGGGAGAGGTTTGGTCCTCCAGAAGCGGACAGGTGGGAGTGTAGCTACAGCGAGAGTCAGCGGTTACCCTGGACAGCTTGATGATGTACATTTGAGGAGACTTTAATAGGCGAGGAGGTATTAAAAGAAAAAACAAAGCATGAGAGTGAGTCCTGGGAAAGGCAAAAGCCCATAAGCTATTGGCTCTTGCCAGAAAGGGAAGAAACTCAGCATCTGCTGGCCCTTGGAAGCCTTCGAAATATGAGGTAAATTGTCACCAGATTTATTAACAATGATAGCAGCATTTTCCTGAGGAAGACATACACCGCCCTTTTAACAGTTTTTTTCATTAGGTCAGAATCATTAATAGCAGAATTTTCCTGAGAGAAACACGCCACTCTTTTCAGCAGTGAGTGGGTTTGGGTCCATCTGGTCAAATGAAAACATGCTATTGAGTCAGGAGCATCAGTAATGGATTTCAGAGGTTTAATACTTATGGAAGTTTGGCATCCAGAGAGGAAGAGTACCATAGTATGTCAACAAGTAGAACTGCTAAAATAAAAACATCAGAGAATTATGCTGAGAAAAACAAAGCTTAGTAGGTCCCCACACTGTGAAAGAGAATTTGTCATGGGACTGTTGTAATGGAGCCCTTTTTAGATATGGCCTGAGCCTTGGGCAAAGCAATTTTGTCCTGTAAAAGAGGGCCTGTAGTGTGTGGGCAGGAGAACTTGCCGTCAATCCCCTGGACCGAGATTTGGAAAGGGAAGCTAGGGCCTGAAAGGATGGAAAGACTGAGCAAGCAACCATAAAGGAGAGTGGCTTACCCTGTACCTGTAGAGTTACCCTGGGTCAGCAAAGAGGATGGAAGTTGAGGGATCCAGGAGCTGTCAGTCTTCAGCCAGGCTGAGCAGGACCAGCGATGGGTCCTGATCTGGAAGGGTGGTCCCCCTGTGTTGAGGCACCTGGGGCTCACTGCTTTTCCAAGGGCACTCGCCTTCCAGTGGCCATTCAATCCACACTTGAAACAGGCTCCTGGAGGTGATTGTCATTGCAGTCTTCGTCCCCTAGGTGGCGCCCATCACCCTGAGGGCTGACTATCCTTTGCTAGCCATAGGGCGGCTGCCAGGGCTTGGGCCTGTAGATCTGCCATCTGGCAAAGTCAGAGTGTTCATTCCACTTCTGCCTGTTCCTATCTGGAATTAAAAACTTTAAATGTCATGTTCACCAAATCTCAGATAGGAGTTTGAGGTCCATCCTCAGCCTTTCTTAATTTTCTCCAAACATCAGGGGCTGATTGCCCAATAAAATGGGTGGCCAATACAACTGAACCTGCCTCAGATGATGGATCTAGGCGGGTATAGTGGGTAAAAGCTTCTTGTAACCAATTAAGAAAAACAGCTGGGTTTTCATCTGGACCCTGGGTGATTGCCTTAAGCTTATCATAATTAACCAATTTATGGGAGGCCTCTCTCATACCATCAAGAAGGCATTGTATCATGTGATTTCTCTTTTTGATTCCCTCATCACCATTATTATAATTCCAGTGGGAGTCCTCAGAGGGAAATGCAGCTGTTCTGGTAGGGAGCTGTGGATTGGTTAGGTGAGACTGGTCGGCCCATTCCCTGGCAGCCTTCAGAATGATTGCGTCCCTCTGGAGTTAAAGAAGAGGTTAAAATGGCATGAAGATTGTGCCAAGTTAAATCATATTCTTGTACAATATGTTGGAATTCCTTAATAAAACCAGAGAGATTGGCAGAAAAAGAACCCAGTCTCTTTTCAAGTTGAGAAAAATCAGGAAAGGAAAAAGGAACATGGATATGGACCATGCCTTCTGCACCAGCCATCTCACAAAGCAGGGCCAAGAGAGAAGGGGGGAGGGGTCTCTGGAACGGTTTCAGTGACCTACAGGGTTAGGAAAGGGGGAGATAAGGGTTGGCCCCTTAAGAGAGGAAGGCAGAGGAGAAGAATGGGTGGGAGACTGCCCCGGAATAAGATGACGACTGTGGTGGTAAGGAGAGGTTTTGTGGGTCAGGGTCTTCAGGAAATGGGGCCTGTAACTTGGCCAGGTCAGACTCTGGCATCCATGTGTCGCAAAATGGTGGCTGTGAGTCAGCAGAACTGCAGGCCTGTGACCCAGAAAGACCACCAGGTGGTGCCTGTGAGTTGCCATGTGGTGACCAAGATGGCGACTGCAGCTGGCGGGAATCTCCAGCCAGCATGACTAGGGCAGTAGAGCTGGTAGGGGAGGAAAGCCAGGAATGCAGGCACAGGAAATCCTGTATGTACAGAACCTCTGACCATTTACTGGACCATTTGCAAAAGTTACTGAGAGCAGTCAACATTCTAAGATCCAACGTACTCATCTCAGGCCATCGAAAATTATTACCTAATTTATATAATGGCCAAACTTTTGGCCATCATATAATGAGCTGCTCGAGGCACAGTTCCCCGGATAATCCCAGAGCCTGGAAATTAACCAGAACATGGCCTCGTGCAGACTGGGAGTCAATCTTTGATGGCTGGCTTCCCCCATGACTGGTGAGTGGGCAAGGACGAAAGCAGGGATTCGGCGTCCCAAACCCCGCCTAACGTCCAGAAACAATAGGGCTGTGTTTGAGAAAGGATGTTTCCATTTCTTTTTACATAACTGTAGGGTGGCCCAGACACCCCAGAGAACTTGAGTACCAAAATTTTGGAATTTTTTTACAGCCAAGAACCCAAGTCCGGAAAAGGCTAAAAGCCAAAGCCCACTTGCCCAAGGAAAGGGAAACTTACCGCAGTGTAAGCACTGAGAGGCTGCAGAGCTGGAAGCACGCTGTGGAGCTGTCAGGTAGAATCAGGGCTGGATGAGATTTCAAGATGGCTTCCTGTTCCCAGGATTAACTGGGAGTCTAGAAGGAGGATCTAAGATGGCTGCAGGCTCCCAGCGTGAGTGTGTGCCTGGGTAAAAGGGCCACTGGCTGATCCCACTCCTAAGCCACTGGTTGAATGGTGTGGTTACCGGGTCTGTGTGCCAGGTACCTGGCAGACTCTGAGACTGGGCCATGTGGCGTGCACCTCCATGGAGCTGAGGAGTATAGTTTTTCAAAGTATTTTCTGATAAACCACTGAATTTCTATACTGTCAGTAGTGATGTCTCCTTTTCATCTCTTAATCTTCATAACTTGGGTTTATTCTCTCTTTTTTGGTTAAGTGGGCTAGTGATTTATCTATCTTGTTAATGTTTTCAAAAAGCCAGCTTTTGGCTCTGTTGATTTTTCTGTATTGTTCTTTTATTCTCTACTTCATTGATTTCTGCTTTGATTTTAATAATTTTGTGTGTTTTTACTGGGTTTGGGATTAGTTTGTTCTTGTTTTACAAGGGCTTTAAGGTGTGTCATTGGGTTATTTATTTGATGATTTTCTGTTTTGTTTTGTTTTTTATGTGAGCACTCAGTGTTATGAATTTTCCTCTTAATATTGCCTTCAAAGTGTTTCCGAGGTTTTGATATGCTGTGTATCTATTTCTGTTTGTTTCTAGAAATTTCTTGATTTCACCCCTTACCTCTTCTATGATCCACTATTCATTCAGGAATGTGGTGTTCAGGCTCCAGATGTTTATGTGATTTCTCTGGGTCTTCTTATAGTTGATTTTTAGGTTCATTCCACTGTGGTCTGAAATAACACTGGGAAGTATGTCACATATTTAGAATTTGATAGTGCTCATTTTTTGGCCCAGGATGTGATCTATTCTGGAGAATGTTCCATGAGAGCTGAGAAAAGTATGAACTCTTCTGTAATTGTGTGGAATATTCTGTATGTGTTTAACAAGTCCATTTGTTTAATGGTGCTCTTTAGGTCTGAAGCATCTTTACTGACATTTTGTCTAGAAGATCGATCTAATGGTGTGAGAGGCATGTCTAAGTCTCACAGTATTATTTTATGGGGATTTATGTGCAACTTAATGTCACAAAGAATTTGTTATATGAAAGCAGCTGCACCTATGTTTGGGGCATAAATGTTGACAATTTTTATTTCCTCTTGCTGGATTATTCCTTTACAAGTAAAAACTCACCTGCTTTGTCTCTTCTAATTAGCTTAGGCTTGAAGTCTAACCTGTCTGATATCATCATTGCTACTCCTGCTTGTCTTCGAGTTCCATTGGCATGGGTTACCTTGGTCCAGCCCTTTACCTTAAGTTTGTTACTATCTTTACTTATAAGGTGTGTTTCTTGCAGGTAGCAGATAGAGGTATTCTGGTTTTTAATCCATTTTGCCAATTTATGTCTTTTTATTGGAAATTTGAGGCTATTTACGTTCAGTGTCAATATTGAGAGATGAGTTTTAATTCCTAACATGTTGAGATTTAACTTCTGATTGAAATAGTGTTTGGTGTTGTTTGTTTAGTTGTTTGCCGGATGAAAATTATTGTTTCTCTGGTTCTGGTGTGTATTACTTATTTCTTCTTTGCAGTTAATCTCTGAGTATTTTCTCTAGTGCTGGTTTTGAAGTCATAAATCCTTCAGCTTCCTTTTTTCATGGAAAAAAGCACTTTTATATGTGACAACTTTGAGAATTCCATATTTTGTTTCACTGTTCACATAGAATTTCCTATTAGAATCATTTTTTTTTTCAGGAAGCTGAGCACCCTCTATTTCATTTATTTTTCCTACATAGCTAGTCTTGTTTAGTACAAAAGGATGGAACAACTACTGTGACTGAAATCAATTTTGAGCTATCAAAGTCAACAGGTCTCCTTAAACAGCACAGTTTTCTTCTTCCTGCCAGTATATGAAACTGTGGAAAATTGCAGTTAAATACTGTGCTTGGTCATTTTAAAGATATCACAGAGTTTTGAATTATATATCATTTTTGTCAATTGTCTGACATCATATTTGGCCTTCCAAAGCTTACCCTTGAAAAAGAAAAATATAGGGCAAACCTGATACCTGATTTTATATATATATATATATATATATATATATAGAGAGAGAGAGAGAGAGAGAGAGAGAGAGAGCTTAGTTATAGTTATATAATTATGTATATTTCATGTTTTATATGAATATTGCATATTATGTACTTAGGAAAAATTAGACACTGTCTCTGTGGATTCTAGAAAGGGACATTTGTGCCTCAGTATCCCAGGGAACATTTTTACCTGAAGGAAATCCCTTTTAGAATGAAAATGAGCACAAATTAAACAATTTGAAGAATAACTGGAACTATGTTTATCTCTTTGACACATCTCCAAGAATAATATTAAAATCAATATTGAATATCTTACATAAGTGATTTTGACAAAAATATTTATTTTTCTTTTAAAGATTAATATAAGCACATGGCTCATAAAATGTCCAGTGAAATACATGTGTATTTGCCTTCTAATTTGATTTTACTCATATTATACAAGCATAATTTTTTGGAAAGGAGGCATCAAATAAAATCAAATTTAATGCATGGGTTTTAATTTATGCAAACATATAATAAATATTATTCTTCTTATTAAGAAATTTGCTTTCTTTTTGTCTATCCAGCATTGTGAGAATAAATGCAATAAATGTACTTCCTGATGTGCTTCTAGAGTGTAGCAAATGACTATAAAGACCTAATTACTTTTAAACTGAATCTTTCTACTCCAAATATGTTATTGCTTTCAAATTTAAATTTCTCCATAGCTTGATTATATTTTTGATTACATATGTAACTGAAATATATAGTAACAAAATATCTACCTTGACATAATTTTCTATAAATAATACTTGAAGATTCTTTGCATTTAAGATTTCTGCCAGATTGTCAATGCCGATTGAGAATGAGAGTAGTTGAGAAAACTGGATTTTCTTTAAAGTTTACATGGGGGTATATGTAAATAAATAATGGCAAATTATTTGATTGAGACATTGATAGAAATGATGGAAAACACACATATAAACAGTCTATAAAATCATGTGAAGTTGACTTTTATGGTTTTATGTTTCATACTTTTAAAAGTATGAAAAATAGATTTCTACCTATTGAGTTTAATTAGGTCAGTAGTTAACCTTTCGAGTTATTTTGTTTAATTTATACTAAAATGCTTATAAGTTTATGAGTTTAAAAATGATTACAAAGCAAATATATTTGACTATCAAGAACTAATCAGCTATTACACACCTGAAGCAGAGGCAGACTGGTCTCAGAATTCCCTTCATCAGAACAGATTTGTAAATGGTAGATGTCCCAGGTTCTATGGACAGCAATGAATCTGGAAGTTTGGGTCTTGGAAGTGTTTTCTCTTTAAGGCCAGAAGAATATACACTTTGCATGTTCCATTTTAAATCTGGTCATTTTGGTGCTACTAAACATAATGGAAAATCTGGCCCTGTTTTACTGACTTATTACTTGATTCTGTGTATTCTACTTTTTTCTTTAAATTTTCTTTCAGTCTTAGGCTAAACATGTAATAAACAAACACATAATGAATAAATATATGTATATCAGTTAAAAATCTTTGTCACTCTGAAAGTATGCAAATAAGTTAATGGCAAGTCTAAATTTCATCTGTTTCATTTATTTATTATTACTTTTTATTGGCGTATTGTACTCATATATCTCGATGGAGTACAAGATGGTAGAGTCATACATTCACATATAACTTATTTAGCTGTTCCTAATTCCTACCATATTTTTTTCCCTCTCTCCTTCTCATGTTTGGCTTAGTGATTTACTTTGAAATGTTTGTGAATGTACAGCATGTATATTAGGGACTTTCACTCTTCCTCCTCCCATCCCCCTCAATTAGGTCTCCTTATTTGCTCCTTTATGGTTTCTCCTTTTTTGTCTAAAATTCCTGCTATGAGCCTTTTTCTCTCTAGCCATTCAAAATATTGCAATGCAGAAATTAGAATGATTCATCATTTTTTTTTTATTTTTCTGCTGTGCATTCTCAAAAGAATGCTAGTGGTAAATTTGACCCTACCAAATATCTGCCTTTTAACTCAAGAAGAAAAGTTTATCATTATCCCACATGAACTAAGAAACAAATATATCTACTATTTGAATAAGAGAGAGAAAAGATTTTGCCTAATTCTCCAAATAATGCTCTACAAAATAGAAAAAAAACTAAATATGTGGAGTCATTTAAATAATAAAACTCTGCTTCTCAGCATGGTGGCACACTCTTGTAATCCCAGTATTTGGAAGGCTGAGACAGGAGGATAACGGTTTGAAGACAGCCTCAGCTACTACTTAGTGAGGTCCTTTGCAACTCAGTGAGACCTTGTTTCAAAATAAAGAATAAAAAATAGGGCTGGACATATTGCTTGGAGGTAGAATGCCACTGGGTTCCACCCCCAGTACAACAAAAAATTAAAATAAATAATAAAACTCATTATAATAAAGCTATGAATTATCTCCAAATTTATTTATAGATTCAGTAGTAGTAACAAAAAGAGTTCCCAGGTATATGGGAACAGATACACCTATTATAAACTCATCTGAGAGATCAAATGGCTAAGAGTATCAAAGGCAGTTTTGCATAAGAAAATTCCCAAGAGCCGATGATGTAGCTCGGTGGCAGAGCACTTATGTTGCATGCACAAGGTTCTGGGCTTAATCAAACAGAGCCCCCTCCAAAATTCAAATAACTTACATTGGAAAATGACCAAAGTAATTACAAATCCATAACTATAGAGACAATATACTAAAAGTTAAAAACAACAGAAAAACTATTAATATTAATATTTCAATTGAAAGAAAAAGCAGATACATTTCTAAATTTGAAAGAACAATACATTTTCTCTAATCATCTGTCATGTTGTAATGATTTGTCTACAAAATTTTCTGATCATATGTTCAAAATTAAACTTCTGAGCTGGATGTGGTGGTGTAAGCCTGTCATCTCAGTACTTAGGAGGCCGAGAGTCTGTAGCCAAACTCTAGGGCATTATAAACCCTGCTCTCTACCTTTCACCTAACACAGACATTTTCACATTTGTAACCAAAATTCTTATATATATATTTTTGAAAAAAATGTTTTCATATTTCTCTCTGAAAAAATACATGTTGGAATAAATATTTATCTCAGTGGTAGAGCTATTTCTCAGTATGCATGAGGCCACAAATTTGATCCCCAGAACAGGACTCAAAATCAAAGGATGTTCAATTTACTAAATAATTTCTTTTTTACTGAATAATTTAGATGTTAAAATACTAAATTGTTTTATTTACACAAAGAGAACACTGTATTTCTCATCAAGAAATGTAAATCTCCCACATTTAATTACTGAATATCCAGAAATTTCTTCCTTTTATAAGAGGAATGTATTCATATGCACATATATAACTGTCTGTTTTTTCTCTACATATACTCGGTCAACTATCTATCTAATCTACCATCTCTATATCCATTTTTCTCTACATACACTGTTTATCATCTCTCTGTGTTATCTATCTATCTATCTATCTATGTCTAATAGGCATCATTGCCAATTTATTACCTACTTTATTTCTCTTAATATGCGGTAGTTTTATTTTTTTAATAAAAATTCAGTATGAAGTCTGGAAAATACTTATATTTCACAGGATGCAAGTGGAGGCCATTTAGGTTCCATAGTTTGTCTCTTGGCATCTAGTTTCATAGTTTAACTATTGTGAATCGTGCTGTTTTATACATGGACATGCATGTAACAGTACAATATCCTTACTTCAATTCCTTTGGAAAGATACCCAGAGGCAATAAACCTGGATTATATGGTGGTTCCCTTTGTACAGCTGTTGCAGAGATCAGTGTGGGGGTTCCTCAAAGCCCTTCTTTTTATACGAACACCAGTTTCTTATATTCTGCACCTTACCATGATTTATAAAACTGCCAAATAAAAACTCAAAAAAAAAAAAAAATAAAACAACCTGCTAGCTCAGACATAGTTTTAGCCACTATTGTTTGTTACAATAGCCTTAAATAAATCATTCTCTGCTTACTGACCTTTGTGTGGTGTAATTTATGCTTTGACACTGGGGCTGTTTTAATGATAAGTAAAGTAAGAGCCATGATATGTTGTTGATTCATGTGTACTGGACCAAGAGCAGAGTGTCAATTTTAGTTCTGAGTAGATAAGTTTCTATTTATTTAGCCTATGTCAAGTTACTTGTATTGTCTGAGCTTCTGATAGTTTTGGCTCAATAAACTGAATTTTTCAATGTGTACATTTTTAAATTACCTTTTCTCCCTTGGAAAAATATTGGAGTATATGCTTTGATTGCAGTTTCTATTTTTTTCTCATTATATTACTGTTTGAATCAAGAAAGGAAATTATTTTTAATATTGGAAATTCTGCCCACATAAGGGTATACCTAATAGAATAAAAATGATGCTTTTTGTCTCTTCCTGCTAAATTCAGAAGCTACTCTTCATAAGACTTGTGTGATATACAACTGAAGGGTGTGCTATTTCAATGAAAGATGACTCAAGCATGTTTCTATGAGGGACAGTGCTAAGGACAAGTTTGGGTGAAAACTGCTCAGTCTAATGCTAAGAAGTGCTTTTGGATTGGCAATAGATTTCTCTTGAGTTTTAGCTTTTCAGTCAAAAGAAACTAGGCATTCCAAAATGAATTTTTTAAATTCACAGACCAGATTAATACCCCTGACATTCAGGTGGGAACGAGAGATTCTTGATGTTGACTGCATGATTTTCTAGTCTTTGCATCTGTCATTCCTGATACCAAAGGCTTGTTTTCATGACAGTGTCCAATATTCATAAGGAAAAGTTATTTTTTTCATAGGATTTTAGAAAAAGAGAAAGGGAAAGAAAGGCAGAAAACAGTAAATTGAGAAAAGAGTAAATTGGGGAACAAAGGAGGAAAGCAGAAAAAAATGGTGCAAGAAAGAGGGAGAGAGGAGAGAAAGATAAAATAGAGGAAGAGAAAGATAAAGAAGGTAGAGAAATAATACACTTTGATGAAATGTGAAAAAGGAAAAAAAATTATTAGTTTAATTAGGATACTTCCTCCTCCATGAACTGTTAAAACAGATATGCTCACATGTATGTACCGAAGAACATTAATCACATATAAAAGTATGGATCAATTTGATGTAGCCCTAGAAATAATATGCTATAATCTGAACTGAAAAACTTTCCCATGTGAAAGTAGAAAACCATAGCCCGTCGAGTGTTGAATGCTGATGGGCAAATGAACCATGTAGCGCCGCATGGAGTTGACTGTCTATAAAAAAGTGTGTATAATTTTTTTTATTTTGTATCTTTTATTATTGTCTAAGTTTTATTACAGAGTATTTTGTAGGATTTTCAAGGAATAGGTTTTAAATAAGGAATAATCCAGGGAATATTGCATCATTCTCTGCTAATAAGATTCTTTAAGATCTAAGACACCTCTCTCTCTCTCTCTCTCTCTCTCTCTCTCTCTCTCTCTCTCTCTCTCTCTCATTTGCAATGCAGCTGGCCTTAGAGTGCTAAGTATTATCATCAGAAGCCTAGGATAATATCAAGAGTGAGAGAAAAGCATGAAAGAGACTTCAATTTTTTTCAGGTTTACTTTTAATAAATATAGGAAAAGAAGCAAAAACGAAAGAAAAATTAGTATTTTGCTTCACTAGGTCTATTCCTTCAAAAACAATTTTATGTGTTTGCTTTATTTTGAACTCAATTTTGTCCAGGAGACAACTCTTCCTGAAATAGGCTATCTCAAAAGAAAAATGTGGTTTATTTGTTTTTTTAAAAAAGATAGACCAGCAATTTCATTGTCAGTGATCTTCAATAGTAATAAAGTAGCTCTGGAAAGTGTTGTGTTGTGATAATGAAAAGTATTATCTAGTAGTGAGGTAAACTGTGTTCCCAAACAACAATCAACCACTTTGTGCTTTCATATTGTAACTTTTATGTTCATGATTTTTTTCAGCTTTGAATTTAGGCAATGCATTTGTCTGGAAAACACCTAGTGCAATCTTCTAGAAATATGCAAAATGTTTTTGTAAGCTTTCAAAACGAACAGAATGAGGGTGAGAATTCTCTTGATTTTGTTTTCTTAAATATCATCATAACATTTTTCCTTAAATTTAAAAAAGATGGGCAAAAAGGCAACAATATGATAAATAAATGGCACCTATTTTATTTCTATTGTTCTATGTACTGTTAGTTTCAGACCCAGAATTGTCCCTGTTATTCAGAAAAAATGAAAATTTAATGAGTCAATATATTAGTTAAATCTATTCCTGTGTGTATATGTGTATGAAGTAGTATTTGAAATGTTCCACATGTCTTATTTTTTAACCACTCACCTTTTTATTGATACATATTAATTATACAGAAGAGTGGGCTTCATTGTGGCACATTCATGCATGTACAAGAGCATAATGTGACCAGTTTCACTTTTTGGTATCTTCCTCCAATTGTCTCCTCTCCTAGGGATTTATCTTTTATCAAATCATATGGTTATATATACTAGTTGGTTAGAAAAACTGCCTTGACTATTGACCTAGAACTGACCATTGGTCCTGACATGGACAGAGCAAAACTCTCCTTTGGGATTCAGAATAATTCAACATCATAGCATGTCACTCTTTGCCTTAATAGATTGTTTTAAAATTTCTGACATTAACATGCATATTTTTCATTTTATTGAGTTTAAGTTGAGTATATTCTAGCCCTTACAACTAACATTCTGTTGCTTTGTATACTGGACTCCACCCACGCTTTGTTAAAATTTTGGAAATACTTGGTTAATATGTCATTGTCAAAATGAGTTTTATTTTTCTTCACATAAGATGACTTACCACAGTTTTAGAGTCATTTCCATCATTTGATGTGGATTTTAAAATATAAATATATGAGTATAATATATAGACATATAAAATTATAAAACTATATAAATGTAAATAAAACTATATAAAAGTATATAAATATATAAATACAAATATATAATATAATATAAATATGTTATATTAACTTATAAAATTTGGAGAGTTAAACATAGAAGTTATTATATTGTATTTATATTTCCATTGTTTAATGTTTATGTCAGTCCAAATGATTATCTTATGCTAATATTTGCAATAATTGTCCTTTATATTTTAAGTGGTTAGCCATAACTTTTGCACATCCGCAGAAATAACAAAAGTCATCCTACTCACAGCTCCACATGGAGATTATCAGGACAAAAGAAGCTGAGTGGAGAGAACTTGACTTTGGTTTTGCATATGCTAAATTTTCCTTTACTCAGAATTTCTAAATATGCTCAATCTTTTTGAAGAAAAGGAGTACTGACAGATTTAATATGGGTGTTTACATGAGGAGGCGCTTCTCAGATCCCAGAAGAGCTGGTCCTTCATCTCCAGTGAGTAAATAATCATTGACACTGAGGTATTCTAACAGATTCGATTTTTTTTGTGTGTGGTACTGGGGATGGAACCCAGGAGAGATACGCCCCCAGGCCTATTTTTAATTCTTTATTTTTGAAACAGTGTCTCAATAAGTTGTGGAGGATCTCACTAAGTAAGTGAGGCTGTCCACGAATCATGATCCTCCGGTCTCAGTTTCCCTAATGCTGAGATTACAAGCATTCGCCACCACGCCCGGCTCGGATTAGGTATTTAAAGGAAAATATTGAGCTTTCTAATGTCTCCCTGCTGCACCAACAAAGAAATAAATATTTCTGGTTTCACATAAGCCATATAACACTAATGAGTGAGTACAAACCTGTAGGAAGAGCCAAGGAGACACTAGGACCTGGCAAACAGAAGCCTGGGTATCAGATGGAGTAAATTGAAGTCTGGACCATTATGAGAAATCAACAAAGATGAACCCAAGACAGCCCATGTTTCTGACTATAATATGATTGAGATCAAAGTGCTATAGAGAGAAAAAGCCTCAGGAATATTTGAACCCGTTACTTGAAATGTTGCAAAGCCATCAGTACCTCCATCATCTACTGGAAAGTAATCGGAAATGTCTATTCATATCATTAATACTTTTATTTATTTTTTAATTTTTTATTGGTTCATTGTAGTCATACACCTTTATGAAGTACAAGATAGTAGAGGCATACATACACACATCATTCAATTAGCCCTTACCCAATTAATACCTTTATAGCAGTATAAAACATCTTCTTATACCCCTGAAAACCCACAAGTTACATTCTATTATCATACCCGTGTTATGATGAAGAAATGGAAGCAAATGATGGGAAGGACTTTGACCAAAGCGACATAGGTGAGTGATCGGCTCAAGGACTGGAATCGGGCAGAATGGCTTTAGAGTCTGTGTCTATAAATATCATGTTCCTCCTAATTATGGATACATGAGAAGTGCTCTAGGGAAACATATGTGGAGAAAAAAAAAGTGGTTGTTCCATCCCCAGCCTTCTGGAACCACATTGCGACTCAGCTATACCCACTCATGTGCACTGTTCCAAGCGCAGCGAAGTCAGACTATTATATAGATATATGCATATCATGTTCATAGCTTCACAATTTGCAATATCCAAATTAGCCAGGCATTGTGGCACACACTTGTAATCCCAGAATATGGGAAGCTGAAACAGGAGGACCACAGATTCCTGGCCAGCCTCAATTACTTAGTGCAGCCCTTTGCAACTCAGTGAGACCCTGTTTTAAAATAAAGAATAAAAAATAGGGCTCGGGGTGTGGCTCAGAGATAGAATGTTACTGGGTTCCATCTCTAGTACTGCAAAAAATTATCTATCCAAATTATGGAATCAGCCTATCTATGAACCAAAAGATGAATAGATCACAAAATTGTTGTATAGACACATAATGAAATTGTACTCAGTTATAAAAAAGAACAAAATAACATCATTTGTGGGAAAATGGATGGAACTTGAGGATATGCTGATATTAGTCAGTCTCCGAAAGAGAATCATTGTATAATTTTCCTCACATGTGGAAACCAGAGAGAAACTGGATGACTAAAAAGACCTTGGATAAGCCGGGCGTGGTGGCATACACTTGTAATCCCTGTGCTTGGGAGGCGGAGACAGGAAGATCATGCAGGTTTGAAGCCAGCCTCTCTGGCTTAAGAGACCCTGTTTCCAAATTAAAAAAAAAAAAAAAAAAAAATATATATATATATATATATATATATATATATATATATATATGGTCTTGGAGTGTAGAAGGGCTTCCAGGAACCCCGGTACCACCAAAATAAATAAATAAATAAATAAGTAAGTAAATAAATAAATAAATAGACCTTGGATAGAGGAGTAGGGACTATAATGGAGTGATGGAAAAATTTCAATGGAAGGAAGAGTCATAAAGTAACACTTCAAATACTGCTACGTGCATATATAAAATGATTGATACCAATTTAATGACATGAAAGTAGAAGGAGAAGCAGTGGGGAGGAATCTGCAGGGAAAAACACCAAGTGTTGAGTGCATATATATTTCTATAACTCTACACTCTATTTTAATGTTTAATTAAAATGCATCAATAAAAGTATGAAAATAATAAAAGAAAAAAGTAAAGTAAAGTGAGAGAATATGGCACATAATTTCTGTAAGATTCTATGTTCCAGGCATCAGGTAGAATCCAGTAACTTGCTGCAACTCTATACTAATGCAATTTGATTGACTGACTTAGACCAAGGGTAAGCAAAGTCCCACTTTACCAATGGTCCCCAAATCAAAATCACATTACCACTGTGATAACAGGGAAACAGTGCTTGTACAGATAAAACACGATAATTCTGAGATGAGAATGTTTGTATCCTCCAGTAACAGAGTTAGAATATACACCCTGTATGACAGACCTGCGCTCATTAAGAAGCTCTCTCTTAAAAATATTCTCCCAGCACTGTTCACAAGCCTGAGTATACCCTTTCTTCTTATGGTATGGAACTGCTTTATTTTCTGTTTTGTTTATATTAGACTTGTTTTGATTTTTGAACAGAATAAAGGAAGAAATTTTGACCTTGAATAAAGACAAAAATAAATTTAAAAAATATAATAGCAGGTAGGAATTTCTAAAACTAAGTATATGTTTTAAAGAGGACTTTCTGTTAAAGACTGGGAAAAAATTAAAATACCTTATTCCCTTCATTTTGTAATTATATAATATGGTGCTAGTAATTCTAATATTTCCAAAATACATTTGAATCCCAAGTAACTAATACAATGAAAATTTTATACTCTACAATGTCTAAAAAATCTTTTTATCACTGTTATTATAACTTTATATGCTCAAAAATTATATGTATATAAGTAACATTTGCATATTTATATATGCATTTACATTTCATATGGATTTACATTTCAAATAAAATTATAATGGAAAATCCTGTTTTATACAGATTTTTTAATTTAAATTTTAAACATATTTTCAGAAATTAATTCACTGATTCTAAAATGCTTTACAAAAATTATTTCTAATACTCAAAATTATTCAAATCTATTCTTTTATAAAAGAGAAAATATATTCTCCCATCAGCTCCCATAGTGGTAGTAATGATTTATATAGCACAATAATCTGAGTGTTAGAAAAGTTATCACTGAATGTCTTGGGAAATGCTCAATAATTAATTGACTATACATTTATTAGCCAAAATGAAAATGGCATTTGATAAATAATAGTAATAATGACTATGCTACAAATATTATCTTAGACATGGCAAAGCATGCTTCATCTGAAAATTAAAGATTAAGTTTTAGATATTATTTTATTTTTCCTGGCATTGTGTGTTTGTATTTTTACATTGGGATAGTGATGTACCAAGTTTCTGTCACTTAGGTAACTTCTGAAATGTAAGCAGATAGAGATGTGCCAGTACCACAAGCTGATGGCTACAGAACATTAAGCAACAGATTGCAACAGATTTTACTTCCCACAACCTGTATGTTCTTGAAACTCCATTATGACATTATGTACAAAAGTTGTTTAAAATTAAGTTTGAAATCTCTTTTTGTACAACAACATCGGAAGATGGCAACCCAGGTCCTGAAGGAAATGATGTAGTGACAACCACTGATCAAAATATTAAATACGCTTAATTTTAAACTTCTGAACTTGAATAACTTATTTCTGGAGCCATCACATGAGTAATGATGGTGTTTATATCAAAGGTCTGTTCTAAATATATTTTTAAATGTAATTTATCTCTTATGCAACTAATCACTTTAGCTTAGATATTTTTTTAAATTGTAGGTGTTTATAAAAATGACTGTGGCAAAATGTCACAAAATGGTTTGTGATAGTAGCTAGTAATTAAAAAAATGATGTAAAAAAATAATGCAGCATTTGCCGGGTGTGGTGGTGCACGCTTGTAGTCCCTGTGCTTGGGAGGCAGAGATGGGAGGATGGCGCAGGTTCAAAGCCAGCCATGCTGGCTTAAAAGACCCTGTTTCCAAAAATAAAAAAGTATAAAAGAGGTCTGGAAGTGTAGCCCGGAGGTAGAAGGGCTTCCAGGAAACCCAGTACCACCACCAAATAATAATAATAGTAATAATAATAATAATAATAATAATAATAATAATAATGCATAGGCTGGAACTGGCCAATTTGCTCGTTATCCATTTTTTTTAAAAAAGTGCAATATAGTAAATCAGTCTGTAAATATCTGGACCTAAACTGATACCCACCCACCACCAAGTCAAAACCTTCTTAAAACTTTCTTATTTTGATAAGATAATATCATGCATTCAATTTTGTAATAAATATAAAAATCTGGTTTATATATTTAAATCAATGTTTTATTTTTGAGCAGAAGGATATGATATGAATAAAAATAAAAATAAAATAGCATGTCAATCTTTGGAGAAAATTCCACCTAGAGCCACATTATCAATGCTAAAGCAGAAATAATGAACATCGCTTAGCTATTTGGGTCATATAAATATTCGAGTTTCTATTCACAGACACTGTGTTTAGAAGTTTCAGAGGATAATATAAAACATAAAATAACTAACACATAATATATAGACCTGGACATAAACAAGAAAAATACAAGATTGGAGTTAATAAAAAATAAGATCTACCTAGAAAAAATATATGCAGTAGATAAGAGTGAGGTTGTTAAGAAAAAGACACCACTGTGTCTAAATGTGAGGATATAGCACATCAAAATTTATCATTTAAGCTAGGTATGGTGGTGCACTTTTATAATCCTAATACATAGGACGCTGAGACAGGAAGATCACAGATTTGCAGCCAGTCTCAGCTACTTAGGTGAGACCCTCTGCAACTTAGACCATTTTTCAAACTAAAAAATAAAAATAGTGCTGGGGGTGTATCTTGGAAGCAGATGCTCCTGGGTTCAATCCCCCATACTTCAAAAAATTGTCATTTAAAATATATTTGATTTTTAAAGGAATAGTATAATGAACTTAACAACGCAAAGTGAATAATGGATATGAATTGTTTTTCATAAATATGACAGTAATGGAATTCAGAAAACTGAAAGAGATGGGAGGGGCAAAAGGAAGTTCCCTAATACATGATGTACATTCATAAACATATCAAAGTCAATCACTAAACCAAAGATAAGAAAGAGGGTGGAGGGAAAATGGGGCAGGAATTGGGGAAGGGCTAATTGGGTGATGTGTGCATGAATGCCTCTACCATCTTGTACCACATTAATATATATAACTACAATACACTAATAAAAAAGTAAAAAAGAAATACAGCAAAAAGTCAAGTGTCCAAGAAATTAAAAAAAATAAAAGGAAAAGAAGATAAAGGAATTCAAGAAATTTCAACAAAGCTCACCAAATGCTGTGTGCCTGCATGTCACTATCACTCTGAAATAATTATAACGTGGAATTATGGTACACCAATAAATGTATGAAAATAAAAAAGAAATTTAAACAAAATTTTCAAAATAGGAAATGGATAGATGAATGATCATCTGACAACAGAGGAAAGAGAGATAAAATCCTATCCACAGAGATAAGATGAAACACGAAGGTCACTTCCACCTTAAAATCCTCAAGTCTCTCTGGAGTTAGCATCAGAAGACTACAATCTGAGGATTCAATAAGCTAAAATAAGTAAAACGATGGTGTGAAAACTGGTAAAGGAAAAGACATTCATCTCTTCACCTCTGTTGCACAGAGAATAAAATATGATTGCCTTCCTAGCGGAAAATAAACTTGAATTAACTCTGAAGGATGAAACTTTACCTTGGGATTCAGGAAGCCACTGAAGGCCATAGGGGACACCTACTAAGAGAGGAAATTAAATAACAATGTGTGGACTCCATGGAGAGATTCTTTTGTCTTCTGTCTCTTTTGTCTTTCAGAATATTTTAACCTAGGCTAAAATATCCACACACCAACTCTGGGCAGAAACTTTTAGGGAAAAGTGACAGACGCAAATGACAATAATGAGAGAAAAAGATGAATGAGTATAAGAAGAAAATAAACATGCATGTCTAATTCAATTAATAATCTTTTTTATATTTTGTAGTTTGGGGAATTACATCCTAGGTAACTACTCCACTGTGTGCACCAAAAAGCGAAATCCAAAGAATCACCTGGGTGATTGGAAATCCATTCGCATCCCAAGTTCTCATAGATATGACGATCCTAAATGCGTTTCAGCCTCACATTATCATTAAACATTTCACTACACTTCTTTATATTTTTTTACCCTAAGCAATACATCTGAGTACTGCCTGGCTTTGAACTCAATATAAAATTGAGTTATGTTTTGAACTCAGGATTTTCTTTGCCTGAAATCTCTCTATCCATGCATTTGCATTAAATTATTAAGTTATTTTGTTGGATATTACCAGACTTTCAACTTCATCGGGTGGAAAATACAACATGTTACCTATATTACTCTTCTATTTCATTGTTTTTGGTTATCAAACAATGCTTCAAGGAAGATTTGTTGTATTTCTCTTGACACATATTTGCAAAAGATTCCCTGGAGTATTTGAGTGAGAGGAGAAATTTTGTGTGATAGGGAGGTGCTTACCTTAATTTACGAGATAATGAAAAGTTGTTTCTAAAATCTGTACAGATCTGAACTGTACTACAAATGTATATAAGCCACATAAGAATTCTTTTTCATATAGAAACATGCCAGTACTTAGTTTGACAGGACTTTTTCATTTTTCCATACTGAATGTGTGCAGAAGTATCCCTAGTGATATTAATTTTCATTTCCCATAAAATAAATTCAGCAGATAACATTTTACATGTTTTATTAGCTGCTTGGATGTCTTACAAGATAAAGTTCCAAATTAGGTATGCTGAACATTTTTCTATAGAATTGTCTTGCTTTTTATCACTGATTAATTAAATCTTTCATATATTTTTAATAAGAACCTCAAGGATCAACTAACTTTTCTGTAAAGACTCAGATAAGACATATTTAAGCTTACTGTCTAAGAGGTCAAACCAAGCATACTATGTAAATACCTATGTTTAAAAGAAAAACAAGATTCCCCAATGGTTGGCTTATGAAATTCAGATGTAAATCATGGTATTGGAGGACTTTTATTTTTAATATGCTTTGGACAGGATTAGAAATTCTGAGATCAAATGGGAGAAAAGTGGAAATAGTAAATGTTCAAGGACAAAAATTCAAAGATAATTATTGGTAGTGTAAATGACAGCTTCATTTTAGACATTAACTTAATAACATACGTATATACATCTATGAGTTTATTTCTGCTGACATCTTTGACAAATGTCCTGCATTATCCTTCTCAAGATCTACAAACTATACTTTGTAGTGATTATTAAAAGAATCTTTACTTCTACATCCTTATTCTTCTTTGGCATCATGAGTACTAATCCAAAATGCCTTAAATTAAGTTCTTGTGTGTTTCTAGGTCTTTTGTCTTAAATGCTTTAATTTCACTCTCTACACAGGATTCAAATAAAATAGCTACACATATTAAATATTAAATCTGTTTATTCTTATTTGCTTTTTCTTATGTGCTTATATAAGAAAGGCTACACTTTGTGGCAAGGCATGTAGAAACTTCTGAGGACTAGTATTTTCTACTTGTCCAAAAACAATTCTTCCATGTATGTGTTGTCGTAGCACTTATACACTCCTTAAACCCAAACCATGCAGTACTGTTTTTAATTTTCCTCAATTTAATAATGTTGCTCATGTTTCCTAGAGGCCTGGATTACTATTAGTACTTTCTTTCTTAGTCATATTTTAAAATCAGATAAAATACAGCCGGGCGTGGTGGCGCACACTTGTATTCCCGGCGCTTGGGAGGCAGAGACAGGAGGATCACACAGGTTCGAAGCCAGTTGCGCTGGCTTAAGAGACACTGTTTCCAAATAAAATATCAAAAAATAGGTCTGGGACTGTAGCCCGGAGGTATAAGCATTTCCAGGAACCCCAGTACCACCAAAAGAAAAAATAAAATAAAATAATAAATCAGATAAAATACTAACTCTTTAAGGAAACTTTCCATGTCTCCTTTTTAATTGATGAGGCATACCTGACATATATTGCCACAGTTGAGCATGTCTGAAGAATTGTGTCTTTCATGGAGACTGTGAGATCTGCATTTTCTGGGTTCTACCATACATATGGCTCCATCTCTACGTTCTAATGTTATGTCTTAGACACAGTGAGCCTGAATAAATGTTTATTGAACTAAAATGAACTGGGCAGAGTCTAAGATGAGGGATTTTCTCAAATGACCCATATTTAGTTTCAGAGTGAACACCATAAAAAGAGTCACTATCTTTATGGTAGAACAGACTGTAATATAATTTACATTATACAAAACATGATCTTTCTCCAGAGATTTTGCCAGTTCTTTGTATACCCCACCATATTGTTTCCTTTTAAAATAAAAATATTTCTCCTCTCTAGTTCATTTGGAGTAAGAAACTTAAGACCTCGATTCAATGAGTACTTAGCTTTTCTAAGGATAATAAACTTTTTCTTTTTTTTTTTTTTTTTTAGTGGTACTGGGGTTCCTGGAAGCCCTTCTACCTCTGGGCTACAGACCTATTTTATATTTTTAAACAGGGTCTTTTACGCCAGCGCGGCTGGCTTCGAACCTGCGCGATCCTCCTGTCTCCGCCTCCCAAGCGCGGGGATGACAAGCGTGCGCCACCACGCCCGGCTGATAATGAACTTTTTCAATGGTGCTTTGCAACACATTCCAATCTTTACTTCTAAAGTGATTTTAATATAGTATGCGAAAAGTCTGGAAATGGAACCACCATGTGACTGAGCTACTCAACTTTTCTGTATCTTTTAAAAAGACTTAAAGTCAGAGTAGTAGAATGAGACATGCATAACCATGTCTATAATAGCATAATTCACAATGGTAAAGTTATGCCACCAGTGTTGACCTCCATCAATAGATAGGTACATAAATGAATTTGTGGAAGCCAGGAGCAATGGTGCACTCTTGTAATCCCCATATTGAGAAGCTGAGACAGGAGGACCACAGGTTCAAAGCCAGCCTCAGCAATTTAGTGAGGCCCTCCAAACCTTAGGGAGATTTTGCTTTAAAATAAAAATAGATCTAGCAGTGTAGGTCAGAGGTAGGATGCCTCTGGGTTCAATCTCCAGTACTCCCCTCCATAAAATAAATTAAATGTGGTATATATACACAATAATGTGAAGGGTCTAGGGAAAGAGGGAAAAGGGAGGTTTGGGGAAATAAACAGAAAAAAATAACATTACGTGCATAAATGAATGTCTGACTGTGAATCTCATGATCAAATTCAAGGAGGGAGAAAGCAGAGGACAGAGAAGGTGTGAGGAAGAAAATATGCATATATAATTGTGTCACTATGAATCACACTGTTATACAATTACAAATAACAATAAAATTTATTGAAATATTTAAATTTTACCCATGAATACTTTTAGTACTTAGCTTGTTGCATTTTATACTCCTCCCAGTTTTTTTTTTTGTGTGTGTGAGGGGGTCTGGGGATGGGACCCAGGAACATTTGACCTCCGAGCCACAACCCCTGCCCTATTTTTTTATTCTTTATTTTGAAACTGGGTCTCACTAAGTTGCGGAGGGTCTCACTAAGTAGCTGAGGCTGTCTGCCAACCACGATCCTCCAGTTTCAGCCTCCCTAATGCTGGGATTACAAGCGTGCGCCACCACGCCTGGATCACCCCTCTCCCCAGTTTTTATAGTTTCTTTGAGGTGATGTAGGTGCTCATGATCTTAAGAGCTAACACATTTGACTGAAAGATCAGCTTTTTGTTTGATTTCTTGTGGATAGAACTTATTAGAGGGTTATTAAAGACAAAGTGTATTAGGGTTCGCTAGAGAAACAGAACCAATAGAATGCATATATTATTATAAAATGGAATTATTAAATTGACTTACAAGATAAGAGGTGGGATAGTCCCACAATGGTCCTCTGCAGGCTGGAAAGCTGGGGAAACAGTAGCTGTTCAGTCCAAGAAGCTGGAACCTCAGGGCCAAAGGGCCCAGTGATGGAAGGCCCCTAGAGAGTTCCTGATGTGAGTTGGTGTTGTAATGCTGAAGAATCGAGAAACCGATGCACTTGAGAAATGGCAGCGCCCCCCCAAAGAAAAGCCCTCCAAAAAAGCTTATGAGTGCACATGCCTTCCTCTGCCTTCTTCTTCCTTTTTTGATTTTGTTTTTGTTTTAGACTCTTAGACGGTGCTGCCCAAATTCATGGTGAGTTTTTCCCACTCATGTCCCTATCCACATAGCAGCCTTCTCCAGAAACACCCTTTGAGACTCACCCAGAAGTGTGCTTTACCGATGCTCCAGGCATCTTTCAATATTTAAACAACTTGACAACCAAGATTCATCATCAAGGTGGGCACAACATAAGATAAAACCTATTGGTGTGAGAGCTGCATTTTTATAAAATGATTTAAGAGAAATGCATCAGGAAGTGCCTTGCTGGTGAAAAGATTCTGTGTCCATTGAATATTGAATGACAAGTTTTTTTTTTTTTTTTTTTTTTTTTTCCCCAGAACAAGTCGCCTATCTTGGCAGCCGAAGGCATTTTAGCTAATCACCAAAGTAAATTGCTTTTATCACTGACATTTGCTCTTATATGTGTTTTTCTCAGCTGTAGATGCCCAAGAAAATATAAGCTGTGACATCATATTGTTCTTTTTGATAAAAACATTACTTCTGAAACACATATTTTTGGCATCTATAATAATCTTTTATGTTGCTTATGCGTCCTTAATAACAAGTTATGACATTCAGACATTTAATGCCCATTCAGGAGAGATTTCCACTTTAGTTACCATGGCAAAGACAGGCTTTGGTATTCATGGCTACACTAGGAATTTGTCATGCTTTTGATTTTTTTATTATTATTTTTGGCAATGTTTGTTATGTTCAAGCATTCTCCACATAAGACATAATTGTCTTTCACTGTGTGTAGGAGACAATAAAAAGAAGGCATATTAAAATGTCAAATATGTTCATCTGAATCTAATAATTAATTGTGCTGTGCCTACAGAAGCAAATAACAACCTAGAGAGAATGTTCCATTTCAGTTGGGAAGAAACAAATCAGGCAGTTTATGGGAAAAGCTTATTTGGAGTTATACCTGAGAGTTATACAAACATGAACATATTTCTAAATCTGATTTTTCATCACACTCAATGACCAGGAAAATGTCTGTCATTTATAGACAATAAATGTTTGAAAAATAATAAATGAGGAGAGGAATATTATCTAAGGTCTGGAATCCAGGCTTATAGAGATGTTATAAAAATTACTGAGGTTTATATGATTAAAGTCTTGTTAGTTAGTGCACAGTCAACTGCTTAAATAACAAGTTTACTTTGTGACCTAAGAATTACTTGAATTTTTACTGCCGAATCTTTTCTAATCAAGAAATTAGTGCTGTTTTAAATGGGGTGAAGAAAACATAAAGAAATAGATTTGTTCATAAGGAAATATATACAATTCATACCTGTTTGGTTTTAATCCATAATAAAATTTATTTGCATTAAATGAATTATACATAAGTGTCAATTTCAAGTTTATAGGGATCACATGTAGTCTCCGGTTTGTGGAGAGAAGACAGGGTTTATGTTTACTTATATTTAATTTGTTTTTAGCAATCTTAATATGATTTCACTTTGATATGTCAATGATCAGCTATGCAAATATTCTCTCTAGTATTTAATTTGCATTTTCCTGATGTTAGTTAAAGATGGTTAACAGATTTTTATGTGACTATTGACCATTAAACCTGGGAAGAATCTATTCAGTACTTGCCTACTTATTTACTTATTTATATATTTATATTTTATGTGTGTGATATTGGGGATTGAACCATTAGCATTCTACTTCTGAAATACATTCTTAATCATGCTTATTTTTTTGTTTTGAAAAATAATTAGCGAAACTAGTTGCAGAGGCTGTTCTTGAACCTGAGAACCTCCTCTATTAGCCTCCCAAGTACTGGGCTATAGGCATGCACCACCACACCAGGCTCTTTTGTTCAATTATTGTTTTTTGTTTGTTAAGTTGCATAGTTTTTGTATATTGTGAATTTCAAGGCAGTTGGAATGTTCTACTAGAAAGAAAATATACTTAGGATGAACCCCTCCTTTTTTTTTTATTGGTGGTACTGGGGTTCCTGGAAACCCTTCTACCTCCGAGCTACACTCTCAGACCTATTTTTATACTTTTTTAAATTTGGAAACAGGGTCTCTTAAGCCAGAGAGGCTGGCTTCGAACCTGTGCGATCCTCCTGTCTCTGCCTCCCAAGCTCAGGGATTACAAGCATGCGCCACTGTGCCTGGCGAACCCCTCCATTTTTAATAGGAAGCCTAATTCCTGCTGCCCAGAAGTTTACAGCCTAAAAATTTAAGCACTAATTTTATTCAAATTTTATTATGTGATGAGAGATTAGTAAGCATTTGAGTGAGATCAAGTTAAATGATCTAATTGATATTTCCACTAATGCTCAATTCATACTTGTATTTTCTTTATTTCTTTTCTCCAAGAAATAATTTGTACCTTCAATTCCAAGATTCACCAGATTTTCACTTGGATCCACCTTTGTTCCTTTGGATTCTCATTAAACCATTCAGATTTGCTCTTTCTCCCCTGCTTTGTGAAATCCATTTACTTTTTATCTTCAGAAGCGCTTGATGTCTCCAAATGTTATGTTCTTTCCTTTTTTAATCTGTCTAACTGCATCAGTACCTTCTCCCCCCTTTACACTCTTCCTTATGTGGGGACTCAAAAAATGCTCAAGTGTATTTATTTATTGAGTTTTAAAAGAAATGACTTATTTTTGTACATGAATATATTAGAACTGACCCCAAACTGCAAAGGACAAAAGAGTGGTGTGTATTTTGAATGATACGAGAAGGCAGTGTTGAAATAAGCCTTGAAAGTCATTGATTTTTAAGGCACATCACACATTTCCTGTCCTTTCTATCTGCTCCATTCATTAATCCATAAGTATTCTAGAGGAAGGCCTTTTGAAGAGTGCTCCAAGCCTCTGCACAGAAGAGGTTGTGTGAAGTGCAGCTGCTGAATCTGTCTGAATGAAGAGGCAGATTGAAAATCAGTGCTGTAAAGAGTTGCTATGTCACGCATGGGAAACCTGTTTGCAGCAGTATTATCTTAAGGGGTATGTTATTTTTTTAGATTTGTCACTTGCAAATAATTTTGTTATTTGTGTTAAGAAGGCATTTAATTAAGTTTCAGGAGCAAGATGAAAATCTCAAATATCTTTCATCGAAATAATTATATATGTATATACACATATATACATGTATATATGTATAATATAATATATATAAATTATATATATATATATATATATATATCTCCCAGGTATTTGTTCCATTTATCGTTAGTTCTTATGTGTTACACACATTTGATAAGAAAGAATAGATGCAGTTTGTGCTGACATCACCTGTAATCCCAGTACATGGGAAGCTGAGACAGGAAGATTCCACGTTTAAAGACAGTCTCATCAACTTACTGAAGACCTCAACAACTTACTGATACTGATACTCTGCTTAAAAAAAAAAAAAAAATATATATATATATATATATATATATATATATATATATATATATATATCCAGGTGTGGTGGCACATGCTTGTAATCCCCGCGCTTGAGAGGCAGAGACAGGAGGATTGCGCTGGTTTGGAGCCAGCCTCCCTGGCTTAAGAGACCCTGTTACAAATAAAAATATAAAATAGGTCTGGGAGTGTATCCTGGAGGTAGAAGGGCTTCCAGGAACCCCAGTACCACCAATATATATATTTTATATATGATGCCGGACGTGGTGGCACATGCTTGTAATCCCAGCATTTGGGAGACTGAGACCTAGAGGATCGTGGTTTGCGGACAGCCTCAGCTACTTAGTGAGGCCCTTTGCAACTCAGTGAGACCTGGTTTCAAAAGAAAGAATAAAAAATAGGGCAAGGGGTGTAGTTCGGAGGTCGAATGCCCCTGGATTCCATCCCCGCGGACCTGCAAAAAAAAAAAATGTGTGTGTGTGTGTGTGTGTGTGTGTGTGTGATGTAGCTCTCTCTCTCTCTCTCTCTCTCTCTCTCTCTCTCTCTCTCTCTCTCTCCATATATATATATATATATATATATATATATATATATATATATATATAGTCTGGGATGTAGCTTAGAAGTACAATCCCTCTGGGTTCAACTCACCAGTACACAAAGAAAAGGAAAGATTAAAAAAAATAAGAAAGAAAGAGGAAAGGAAAGAAAAGTGAAAGTAAGAGGAAAAACTAGACTTCCATGTGTCCTTCATAACAGGTTGTGAAACAACTTCAAAGTCTCAGAAGAAGAGAATTTCAAAAGAAACAGCTTTGCCTTGAATCATCTGCAAGTGAGTTAAGACAGATACTGCAAAACATTTTAACGACAGTACTATAAATCCTACTATTTGAGACAAT
Source organism: Muscardinus avellanarius (assembly GCF_963383645.1). Classification (NCBI taxonomy): domain Eukaryota; kingdom Metazoa; phylum Chordata; class Mammalia; order Rodentia; family Gliridae; genus Muscardinus; species Muscardinus avellanarius. The sequence continues at coordinate 9,150,348 of NC_137803.1, forward strand.
ACACGTGTGTCTCTGTCTGAGGCACAGTCACTATTTTTTACATATGTAACCCTTATTCATCTTTTGCATTTTATTACACTTGACTTTAAGATAAATTAAGATAAAGTAGCCATATTGCATTTTATTTTTAAGGCAAAATAAAAATAATTTACAATCATGCAAACCCAATACAGAGAAGCTATAAGATAGGGGTCCACTATACATAAAATAACTTTAATTATGATAGGAAGTGTCTGGAGAATCAGAATGTGTTTTTGCAAGTTATTTATTTCCATACATAATTTAAGCCAGCATTACATTATTTTAGAAAAAAGATATTTTTGAAATTCTTATTGGTGTATTGTAGTCATAAACTTAATTGAGCAGAGGCATACATGCACATGGCTCATTTAGCCCTTCCCCAATTCCCAACCCATTCCCTCCAACCCGTGTTTGGCTCAGTGATTGGCTTTGATATGTTTTTGAATGTACATCATGAACATTAGTTAACTTCCCTCTTCCCCCTCCTATACCCTTCAGTTAAGTCTCCTTTATGCTCATTTATGGTTTCTCCTTCCTCATCTATTAGGCATAGTCACTAATTTTATTTTGTACATAGATAACCCTTACCTTTTGCGTTTCATCGCACTTGACATTAAGATAAATTAAGATAAAGTAGCCATATTGCTTGTTATTTTTAAGGCAAAATAAAAATAATTTTCAATCAAACCCAATACAGAGAAAATATAGAAGATATGGAAAGTCTCCTTTTTCCTCTGACTCTTTCTTTCTAACTTCTGCATATTAGGGAGATCGTCTGATTTTTTTTGTGTGTGTGTGTGACTGGCTACTCTCACCCTGAAAATAAAAAATATCCTGAGGTTTCACCTAACTCAATTAGAATGGCAATCATTAAAAACACAACAACAAATGCTGGCGAGGATGTGGAGAAGTGGGAAGTCTAAGACATTTTTGGTGGGAATGAAAATTAGTGCAAACCGTTTGGAAAACAGTATGGAGGATCCTCAGACAAATGGGAATTAACCTACTCCATGATCCAGCAATACCACTTCTGAGTATCTATCTAAAAAAATGGAAACCAAACTACCAAACTAATGCATGCATATCTATGTTCGTTGCTCCACAATTCATAACTGCTAAAGTATAAAACCATCCAAGATGTCCATTAACAGATGAACGCATTGCAAAACTATGGGAGAACATTATGCTAAGTGAGATTAGTCAGTCCCCAAATTAAGAAATCAGAAGCTCTCCCTAATATGCAGAAGCTAGAGGGAAAATGGGTCATGGGAGGAACTCTAGATGAAGAAGGGGAAACTATAGATGAGCAAATAACTTAAACCAGCTGAGGTGAATGGGAGGAAGGAAGAGGAAACGTCCCTGATGTACATTCACAAACATATCAAAGTCAATCACTAAGCCAAACATGAGGAGGGAGGGGGAGGGAATTGGGTGGAAATTGGGTAAGGTCTGATTGGGTGATGTGTCCATATATGCCTCTACCTTTTACTCCATTAAGATGTATGACTACAATGTACCAACCAAAAGAAAAAAAAATACTATGGAATATGTACACAATGGAATTTTACTGAGCCATAAAGAACAAAATTATGTCATTATATTATTTCTATAGAAGAAATAACTTTAAAATGATTAGATTGCCTTATCTTTGTAAGTTCTAGGAATATAAAAAGCTACTCTGCTTTAGTGAATCTGTATTTAGTTATCAGTTATACAGTGCTCCCTCAAATACTTTATTTTTTCTCAAAATATATTAATTATATTTTTCTCAAAATGTAATAAAAGGTAGAACCAGAAAGATTGGATCAGAAAGAAAATTTGCCCAAAGGCTGAAAAAATACATATAAAGACAGAGTAAGATCATTTGTTTTGTGAATATTTTATCAAACTAGCAAAACTAAATTTTAACAATTAAAAATTACCACTCAGTGTCTTCTAAATTGCTTTTTGGGTAGGTTGCACATTTAGATTGAAAAAATATATCTATGAACAAGCTTTCATATAAAGATATAAACTCTTTTTGTGGTGATTTTATAAAATGAAAAGTTATATTTTGAGAAACATTAATAATGCTTGACTTTTCCATGTTTGTGGTAATATACCACGTGCTATACCTATCAAGTTAAGAGTAATGAGATGAGAATTTTGAAAAAGAAAGTAGCCAACAACATGATATGTTTAGCCATGTGTAAATATTTTATATAACAAATTAATTGAATAAATGTGTCCAAATAGCAAGAATATATATGGTATATATGGACCAGTTAATAGCAATAGCTACAACTAAATTGATTATTGGTAGCCATTCTTTACAATAGAGAAAATAAAATTTATTTATTACAACTTATATAAAGAATGAAATAGCAGAAATAATGCTATGAATGTATTCAAAATTCCCAGTTTCAATCTCAAAGACTTGTGGGGTGAAGGAGAGAGCAGTGGGAGGGCCGCAAGTGTTGTGTGCATGTCTTTTCTAAACCCTCTACTCCAGTATTACATAGAATTACAATGCACAAAATGAGAATATTAAGAATACTGCAATTATACACTGCCCTATGGCAAGTAGTTGTATTTGGATTTCTTTTCTTATCGTTGGTCTCCCTCTTTAACCAGGAGGAAATTAGACATTTGTTTCAAAGTATAAAAAAGGGACCAAATACCATCAGGGCTGACCATATAAGTCTTCTGTAAAAAAAAAAAAATAAATAAAATAAACAACATTCAAAAGTTTCCAGAATTTATAAATAATTGTCAGTAACATAATCTCCAGTGTGATATTACAGTTGCTGCATATAAGAAATGGCAGTATTGGAGAGATTACTTGAAAACTAAAAAGACTATGATCATATTTATATCCTAAGTTTTTTTATTATATTTTACTACTTGTATTCTATAAAGCAAGATTCTCAATTCAGTAGACCAACGTAAGCATAGAAAATGGTTTCTGGCAAAAGGAGATTACTCCTGGGACTCTACTGAATTCCATAATGGAAATATTAAAGAAATACATATTTTTTTGGAAAAAAAGAATTTTGAGGCTTATGTTACTTATAATAATCTCAAGCAAATAAAATTGAAAGCTCATGAAAAATGTTAGTGAATAATAATAACTTATTTTTGCTATACCCATAGGTATAAATCTCAATCTGTTTTATTTCTAAATATTTCAATGAAGTAGATATTATAATCATTTCTAATGGTAGAAGTCTCTAAAGTGCTTTGTGGCGGTAAATTCATTCTCATGTCTTTTATCTAAATTTGTGTTGTCTAATTCCAAAACAATGTCCCTAAATACATACAGGGGCTAACCCACCTCTATTAATAATAGATCTCTCAGGTTTTTGGAACTATATAATTTATGTCAATACTCTGCAATCATATCCCGAAAATGAACATACACAACATACAAGTGAACATACTTGTATGTAATATTGTTGTATTCACTTGCAACAAAAATAAACTAAACCAAAACAGTGCAGGACCGTGAGAGTGTATTAGTCCTGTGGACCAGGTAGTCATAGTCAGCATAATTATCACGCATCTAGTTCATACTGATACCTGTACATTATGAAATGCTTGAACACTACTCTCTCCACAGAGAAAGTGAAATGAAAAATATTATTATATGGTGACATCGAGATTTTCAGTCAAGCAAATTCCATAATTGAGACAAAATTGAACTTTGGCAGTTAAAACAAGTAAATAAATAACATTCAAACTTCTAATACTACTTCTACAGTTTCTTTCAGGTTTCTGAAATTCAGTAATCCTCCAATTTTTCATATACTGGAGGTTATTGGATGGTTGTGCCTATTAAATTATCTGGTAAATTTCATTATTCATATTAGGCATTCAATACATACATAGGTTTGCCTAATGGAATGATGGAATACAATTCAATGATATGGGTAATTTTTTAAAGTATTCATTCTAACTGCTAGTAGAGGCAATGATTTTTTATATTAGGTTTGTCATGTTATAATGAGTATTGAAGTTTATTTACTAACAAAAAATTTAAAACATAAAATTCAATTGCTACTCACTAGTGATCTAATAAAAAGTCTGTGGTGAGTGGTGGAATTATAAAAATGCAAATTATGATTTATATTAAAATCACAGTATTCATAAATCAAAACACGAAGTTCCATTGCTATATTGTTTTTATCTTATATAAATGAAACACTATAATTCATTGCTATTATCATGAAATGAGTATGTTGTTGACCATCTGGAAAATCTCAAAAATATAATAAAGGAAAAACTCTATAAAAGATATATAAAAATAATTTAAATTTATTTTCATAAATTTTATATAGTTTTATTAGTATGTGGACATACATGTATATATAAAATATAATTCTTGTGCATTTATATGTCACCAAATATGTACTTATGAATCATATTTTAAAATATTTTATGTATACTTGATACAAATTGCTGAAGGTTGTATTTTTTAGCATCAGTTGAGATAATACAATCTTTGGACATCTAAATGACACAAAAGCTGAAGAAAAGATGAAAGATAATAGATATTCAGAATTCCTTTGGCATAGATCAAAGCTGCACAAAATCAAACCCACAGATGATTAAGGAAGAGTTTTAAACCTCTGACAAAAATAGCAACTCTGTAAGATAAAGTTTCTCACTTGGAATGCACTGTAAAGAACACATACATCTCTGATTTAGAAATTAAAAGGCACAGGGTTTCACTGACTTTGGAAATGTTTTGACTCAGTTGGGAATGAGATTAATGACTTCATGAAATCAAAGCAAGCAAGAGGACCCAGCTGGGCACTGACTCAGCTGATTAACCAGCAGGAACCGAGGAATAGCACAGAGCTGAATTATGATTGTACTCCTTTCCAGCCATAAAAATGGGGAACAAATGTTCAAACTCAGATGCTGATAATGGGATCTGTGCTAAAAAGGATTTTTATTTATGGGTTAAACTTAGAAAAAATTTAAATGGTTAGTCATAAAACTATATGTTTATGAAGGCATGTATGGTTGTGTAAGATCTGAGTGTCCATGCACAGTGTTGGGTACTGAGAAATAAAATGGTTTTCTATAAAAATGGTTTGCCCCCATAGGCATACATTTTATCTGAAAATATAACTGAATGTTAAAAACATACATACGAGCCAGGCGTGGTGGCGCACGCTTGTAATCCCAGCATTCCGGAGGCTGAGACAGGAGGATCGCGGTTCGCAGACAACCTCAGCTACCTAGTGAGGCCCTCTGCAACTCAGTGAGACCCTGTTTCAAAATAAAGAATAAAAAATAGGGCAGATGGTGTAGCTCTGAGGTCAAATGCCCCTGGGTTCCATCCCCAAACCCGCAAAAACAAAACAAAACAAAAAAATAACATACAAAATGGAAGTAGTTTAAAAGCAAATTGATCGCCCAATTGGTTGGGTGTTAGTGTTTTAAAAGCCTAAAACAACCAATAGCAAACAAAGAAATAGAAACAGCAATCAAAATTCTGACAACAAAGAAAAGCCCAGGCCCTGATGGGTTCCCAGCTGAATTCTACAAAACTTTCAGTGAAGATCTAATACCAATATTTCACAACTTGTTCCGAGAAATTGAAAGAGAAGGAATTCTCCCTAATTCCTTCTATGAGGCCAGTATCACATTAATCCCTAAACCAAATAAAGATACTTCAAGAAAGGAAAATTACAGACCAATATCCTTAATGAACATAGATGCAAAGGTTATATTATTTTTTTTAATTTTTGGTGGTACTGGGGTTCCTGCAAGCCCTTCTACCTCCGGGCTACACTCCCAGACCTAATATATATATATATATATATATATATATATATATATATATATATATATATATAAATTTGGAAACAGGGACTCTTAAGCCAGTGAAGATGGCTCTGAACCAACACAATCCTCCTGTCTTTGCCTCTCAAGCGCAGGGATTACAAGCATGTGCCACCATGCCCAGCTTCACTATTTTTTTTTGATAGCAAAAACATTTTGATTTAGAAATATTTTGGTGGAACTGTTGATGAAGTTCTACTGATTTGATAAATGTCTTTTTTATTTATATGTGGATCATATTTAAAATGGCATACATTCAGACTGTGCTTGTTACTCTCTTCCTCAACCATTACTCCTTCCCCCCCTCCCAACAATGAGCATCCAGGTTAACCATGCTACATTCACACATTTACACATATTCAGATGTAGCTCCTCCATTACTCAACGTCAGCCTTCTTCATCTCCTACTCTTCCATTTCAGGTTTGCTGAGGTTTCTCCTCCATTATCTGGAGTCCCACTGGTATTCCTAATACTCCCTCATTTGGGCATTTTAGATAAAACATATGTCCCTTCTCTCTGTGCTTGGCTGATCTCACTTAACACAATGTTCTCCAGATCATTCCATCTTATTGCGAATGACTTGAGTTTGTTCTTTTTTATTGCTGAGTAGAATTCCATTGTGTTTATTTCCCATAATTTCCAATCCATTCATTTGTTTATGGAGATCTAGGTTGGTTCCATATTTTGGCTATTGAGAATTGTGCTGCTATGAACATGGGTATGCATATGTTACTGTAGTTCTGTGGTTTCAACACCTTTGGAAAGATACCCAGGATTGGTATAGCCAGATCACATAGTGGATCCATTCCGTTTTCTAAGGAATCTCTATACTGATCTCCATGGTGGCTGAACTAGTTTGCACTCCCACCAACAGTGTAAAAGTTCTTCTCTCCCCACATCCTTGCCAGTATTTGTTGTTATTTGATTTCTTTATGCTTGCCATCTTGCCAGTGGCTCCTGAGCTCACCATGCCCACCAGAGATCCAGATCTATTCACTATTCATCACTGGCAACCCAGATAAAAATTTCATCATAACAAACATGTTTCTGATTAATAGAAAGAATTCTGCTTCCTTGGCCACCATGGAAGACAATATTTCCACTCACAAAGTAGGTTAGTTCAGGTCATTGCTCACCATGAAAAATTGTTCACCTAAGGTCTATGGATATGAAATTAAATTAATTCAAAATTTGCAAACTATTTTAAATACTAAAACACCTGACAGAAAAAAATGCCTATAGAAAGCTTATATTTTTAGCTAACACTAATCTCAATGCTATATTTCAAAATGAATTAAGAATAGATATGTACATATAGGAAAATATATGAATAGAATGTAAGGATGTAGACTACTTCAATTAAAAGCAAGTGCTAATTACACTTTTATTGTGATTAAAAAGCTGATGAATAACTTCCAAGATAAATGTCTTGCAAATGGTGCCAGGCATATCAGGTTTTACCTCAGTTTATTTTGAGACTTGATGTTTTACCAGGAAATAAATGGGCTTCCCTCCAACAAGATCTAGTTCATATTCAAGGAATTTAGGGGAAAGTAAACAAATACATAAAAAAGCCTAGGAGAGAAACTGAAAATGGGCAATGAGCTTAGTTCATAAAAATTCCTTAATTTAGTAATGTATGGAATAATTTTGAGAATTATATGGTCATTCTACAGAAAATAGTGAGACAGGAATTCAGCTCAGGACTAGTGCGTGAGAGGGTCCTTGGTTTACATAACAGAAAACAATTTCAAAATTTTCTAGTCAGAACTATAAACAGACTTATTTAGTAAACAAAAAAAAAGACAAACAAAGGAGAATGTGGGCCATCTCCAGAGTGAGAAATGCACTTTGGGAGTTCATGGCTCTAGTTTTAAAGGAAACTTGATGAAGTGTGGGTCTGAGAGTCAAAAGCCAGTTTATCCTGGTCTGTTTATTTACTGGATCCTTAGGCTGATCCTGGCCTCTTATTGTCTGATCAATAAATAATCTGGAAAGTCTTAAATTTTATAGGTTTATCAAAATATCTTCTCTGTCTTGCTTAAATTGCTTATTTGGGCATTAATTAACAGTGAACAGGGTAATTATAGGGTTCATTGTTGATGTTGTTAAAGTTAAGATTTACAGATTTCCCAGTAATCTTTTTTTTTTTTTTGTGGTGGTACTGGGGTTCCTGGAAACCCTTCTACCTGTGGGCTACACTCTCAGAAATATTTTATATTGTTATTTGGAAACAGAGTCTCTTAAGCCAGTGCGATTGGCTTCAAACCTGCATGATCCTCCTATCTCCTTCTCCCAAGTGCGGGGATTACAAGAATGTGCCACCATGCCTGGTTCCCAGTAATTTTGGAGACAAACCTGGGAGGGTGAACAAGTTTGGGTAGTTAAGGTATGAGAAATTTTAGCATCAAGCTTTTATATTAAACTTACATTTGACTTCCCCTTTTGTTCTGTCTCCTTTCTACCTATTTATTTTATTTCTTTTCTCCTACCTCAAAATCTCATGAATTCTTAAATACTGTCAGAAAACCATAATATAGTTGCATAGTCCTTCTTTTATATTTTTTAGATGTTATCAAGGAAAAATTGTACCAGACAAATTATAACAGCAGGAAAAATTATTGCAAAATAAGGAACACTGGACTTCGTCACTGAAGGAAAAAAGCATAGCTTTTTCCTAAAAGTAGAGTTTTTAAGTTCCAGAGAGAATTAGTGGGAAAATACTGCAGGGCATTAGCAGGGAAGTTGTTCAGTGGGAATGAACAATTTGGACATGATAATTTCTATTTACCAAAGTTAGACTCCGACCTCCTTACAGGGTAAGGTCTCTAGCTTACTAATAATTACTTTCCAAAGGCTTGGCTTGTAGGTCTTTTGAAACACATTCCTGGATTACCAAACTGACAAGAGGCAGGAATAGGATTTACATCTCAAAGGGAAAGAGAAAGAATTTACAATTTCAATTTTTCTAAAGTCAAGCAGTAAGAAAAGAGAATTAAGAACCTGTAGTCAATCAGGTAGAAACATGTTCAAAGTTTAGTCAAGCTGAAAGGAACTTTAAGACTAGCTTGGTCAATGTTTATTTCACACCTCCATGTTATCCTTAGCTTGTTAACACTCTAATCGCTGCTACTATCTCAGCAGTTGATTTGACTCCTATCTTGTTGCAAAATTAAAGAGAGCAGAGAGGGATTTTCTTTCTCCTAAAACTATACAAAATTATTGGATTACTCCCAACACATACATGTATCCCTCAATAGCACCTGCATATATACATATATATATATATATATATATGCATATATATATATATATATATATATATATATATATATATAGTCTTCAAAAATTGTGTGTATTTTTCACACACAAAAAAAATCCAAGTTTCTATCAAAAGATTTTCTTTCTCACATGCTGAAGCACAATATACAGCAGCATCAATTTTGTTCTTTCTCCTGGGCCATTTTCTCCTCCCTATTTTGTTACTGTGTGGGAGACTTTACAATTATTTCATACAACCTCAATCCTTGCTGACCTACTTGGAAAACATTCATGTACAAAGGAGAAATGGAGAATACAGGAGCTTTATTTAGAGAAGTAAAGATATCATATGTTAAAGACTGTGAAAATAAGGTAATAGGTCACATGTTAGAGGACAGTAATTGGAATGAGCTATTTCAGGGAATAGAAAGGCAGCCTGGGACAATGGGGTTATGTTTCAGAGACAAGGTCTGGAGTGGTCTGTTTCCAGGTATGGAGAGTGGCATCGAGTGGTCCCCGTGTTGCGTGTTATGGTCCCTCTGGATACCTTCTTTATACATGCCACACTGGAGGTGATTGACTGCCCTTTATACATGGCACCTTATTTACCCTATACTGTTTCTCCATTTTCTTCCCACAGATGAGGGGGTCAAAGTGAGTCTTTGCAAGTCTAGCCCATCCAGTTGACCTATTCTGTATCAGCTAACATCATCTGCTAATGTGTACCTAACAATTTCATTACTTGCATCCTTGTAGGTATGATACTATTCTATTTTTAAGTTGACATTTTAAAGTCTCATGGTATGACTTCTATGCCCTTTTGTGGCAAAAAAAAAATAAAATAAAAACTAGCAAAGAGAAATCTACACTTGTTGCTAATATTTTTTTCTTCCTATTCCTTTTGATATTTCTTCCATCAGCCTATTGTCTTAACCAGTCTTTTGTACTCGTCCCTAAGATAATTGCAACCTCTAGGTTGCTAGTACAAATGTCCTTGATCAATCATATTCTCACTAACATCCAGGGAAGTTAATTCTTCCTTCCTCCTGAAAATATTATTGCTGTTCAGATGCCAGGACTTGACTTTCTCTTGCTTTTCCTCTATTCTAGTCAATGTCTTTAAATGATTACATCATGTTCTAAGTAAAATTTAAAGGTATGTTTCTGGTAGAGACTCTTCAGTTTACAAAGTGAAGTTGTGAATTTATGATTTCAGGGCCATAGTTTTAAGTATAATTAGATAGTCCCAGCCCAGTGGCATCAACTTGTGGGTGTGTTAACAGAGATATTCTCCCAAAATAATTAAGTTAGTTAAAAGTTTTGAGATTAATGAATTTACTAATCATTTTTAGCCTCCATCACTCCAAGTTTCATAGTAAGTCTTCTTAAATTGTAGATGAAGTTTTGTACTGATCAGGGATGCAGGGCTGCCCAGGATCCTAAGGGTCTACAGAGCATTTTGAATGATTTATTTTCCTGCACTTGGAACTTAATTTCAGAGACTTTAAGTTTTGATGAAGATTTAGATAAACACCTAGACTTTGAAAACCCAAAAGTAACTATTGTATTCTTGAGTATTATTAACTGAAATAAAAACATTTTGCAGCAATTCTAAAAGAAGATTTAATGATAAGTATTAGCCAACTTAGCCTATGCACACAAAGTGAGTATTCACTTATTTTTCTAGTTTTCTTTTTTATTGATTCTAGTGTTAGGAAAGAAAAAAACACAGGCTGTTAATGGGCTCCCCTGGGAAGAATACTTCTGTACAGATACAATAAAAGAAGGACATATTTACACCTGTTGTTATTAAGTGTGGACTGTGTAGTCCAAGAACATTTCTAAGCTAAAGTATTAATTATTTTCTGTTTTCAACCACTAAATGCTTTGGTATAAGAATTATAATATGCCTTCTGTGTATATCTAAAAACATACAAATTTATAGTTAGGGGAAAATATCATTTAAAACCTTCAACCTCCGCCTTAAACCAGAATTAAACTTATTAGCATATCTAAGCATGTTCTATATTGAATATATCATGTTAATTGGAGTTTTAGCAACTATAAATCTTCCTTTTATAGACAAAAATGTAAAGATAAAAATAACAATATCCTGTGGCCCACTTGAATTATACATTGATTAATTCAATTTAATCTTTGAAGTTTTACTTTATGTCACATTACATAGCAATGCAATTTTTTGAAATTAGAATTTTAACATGAAAATGGCATTCAAAATTTACTTAGAAAACTTAAATTCAGTACTAAATAAAATACTTTGCAACATTTACAATGTCCAAAAGAACCAATTATTCTTTGTCATAATACAATGTAATTAAACAGATAAATTCAAATAATTATATCATTAAATGGTTTAGGATTTATATCTTTTCTAAACCAAAAGCCTAGCTTATAGACTTAGCTTTACAAAACATAGGATTTCTTTGTTTTAATCTATAGTATGTCTAAGTATTGTAACTTGGTGAATGTGGCCCCAGTAAAGGGTGCCAGATCAGTACTAAAACGCTACCTACCTGGCCTCAAAATCAGTTTCTTGTACCGCACCAAGTTGTGGTTACACTCACAGCCACAGGTGACCATTTGCTACTGCTCAAGAATTTGTGTGTGTGTGTGTGTGTATATGTGTGTATGTATATTATATATATATGTATGTATGTATGTATATATATATATATATATATATATATATATATATATATATATATATATATATTTGGGGGGTACTGGGGTTCCTGGAAGCCCTTCTACCTCCGGGCTACACTCCCAGACCTATTTTTACATTTTTATTTGGAAACAGGGTCTCCTAAGCCAGTGTGTGTGGCTGGCTTCGAACCTGCATGATCCTCCTGTCTCTGCCTCCCAAGCGCGGGGATTACAAGCATGCACCACCACGCCCGGTGCTTACATATATTTTTTTAATTCAACACAATGACTCAAGAAGTCATGAACGTATCATTTCCGTTTTACATATAAGAATACCCAAGATATAAAAGGTTATACATGTTTTGTTTGTTTTGCATATGTTACCTGCATATGAATATGCAGGAGGTAAGTGACTGGGATGGAATACAAGCCCAGGCAATCTGGTTCCAAAGCGAATGCTTCAAACTGTTAGATACAGCTATGTTAGAAACAGTGGGTTCTGTTACAACTCCAGAGGGGACCACTGCTCTAGTGATGATGTTACCATTTGATTATAAATAAGTCAATTTTGACTTTGGGCTTAGTTTTCTCAGCTATGATACTATAACCAATATAATCTGGGGAAACACTAAAGTCTCTTCCAGCTGTGTTCATCTAGGCATGTCTCTTGGTGTAATGTGTCTCTGATCATCAATTTTCTAATTGGGGACTATAAAAATACCTTAAATGTTAGGGGTCCTTTCAGAATAAAGCAATGTATAATTGCATGTTTAAGGTTGTGCACTTTTCTCTCTATTTACTATTTATAATTCCCAACATAGTTACCAAGAAGCACAAATTGCAAACTACAATATGAAGTTACAATAAGACCAAATGAAATTGGGATGAGCACATAAATAGGGCAGCACTTTCTTTATTGATAGAAGAGGGTGTTTTTTTTTTTTTTTCTTGTTCTTTTTATTTGGTAGCCAATGTTGATCAAGTGCTTACTGTGTATGGTTCAGAGCTTGAAAACATGGATAACTCATGACTTAAAACTAAGACTGGGAGCTGGACATGGTGGTGCACGCTTGTAATCTCAGTACTTGGGAGGCTGAGACAGGAAGGATCACAGGTTTGTGGCCAGCCTCAGCGCCTCAGTGAGGCTCTCTGCAACTTATGAGACCCTGTTTCAAATTAAAAAAACATAGGGATGGGGGTGTAGCTCAAGGTAGAATGCCCCTGGGTTCAATCCCCAGCAGGACAAAATAAAACAAAACAAAACAAAAACAACTAAGAGTGGGAACGTGGAAAACACAACAAAAAAGTAATATTTTTAATTAATTTAAGTTGGATCAGACACAAATATAGTGCCAAAATTCTTGTTTCCTTGTCAGAAAATGAAGATGAAGAAATAATGCTCCAAATGTATTTTAGAATAATAGAAGATGATTTAATAATCTCACTTTTATTAAAAAAGGAAAATAATAAACATGAAATAAAACTAAACAATAGCCAGAAAATCAATTGTAGATGGTGATATTTTCATCAAAATTTGTAATCATCACAATATAAAAAAGAGATCAATAAAAACCACAATATATTAAGAGAACTCTGTAATTGTCAATATTTAATTATATCAAATTTGTAAAATATTAATTTTCTGCAATAGAAGAATATATTACAGTTTCTGGTTTTGAAGATGTTTTATATATTTTATGGTTTCATTGTAGCTAAACATCCCAGAGGTTCAATGTGGTAGAAACACTATGTATTTAGTGTTTCTACCAAACACTATGTATTTTTATGTACCAAACTATGTATTTTTATGTACCTAAAATTAAAATATTTTTTTCTTTTTTTATTTATTTTATATTTTTTAACCAATTTTTAACCAATTTTTTTATATATTTTATATTTTTTTAACCAGTTAGCCCTTAACCAACTCCTGCCCCATTCCCTCTCCCTCCCTCCTTCTCATGCTTGGCTTAGTGATTTCTGAAGTGGTTTTTTTCTTTGTGTGTGTGTGTGTGTGTGTGTACGTTTGTGTGTGTGTACGTTTGTGTGTGTGTTACTGGGGATGGAATCCAGATCATTCTACCCCGAGCTACACTCCTTGGCCTATTTTTTATTCTTTATTTTGAGGCCTATTTTTTATTCTTAATTTTGAAACAGGGTCTCACTGAGTGGCAAAGGGCCCCAATGAGTAGTTGAGGTTGTCTTCAAACTGCAATCCTCCTGTTTCAGGCTCCCAAGTGCTGAGATTACAAGTGTGCACCACCGCTCATGGCTTGAAGTAAGTGTTTTTAATGAGGTCTCCTAAAAAAATCTGGAAATAAATTTTCTCCACTTAAGTATTTGTTGAACCTTACAATAAATATGTGCATCATACATACTGTTACATACTATTACATACTGATAATAGTACGTAAGTGGACCATTTTGACCTATCCTGTTTCATATAACTTAAGTATTTTAATATTTTCAAAGAAAATCTATAAACACAACTTTAGAAGGTAAAACATAGATTACCTTCCTCATTGTTAAATTTATTATAAATTAAAACCTTAAGAGCCCTAAATGTTAATTATTGTTTAATCATTAATAAATGTGTGTTTATACATTATATTGATAATTTTGGTTATTTATTTATATTCCTAGTATCTACTTAATAATAAATATTCAATGAGTCAGAAAATGTGAGTTATTATCTCACTAAATTCTAAATATTACTTTGGTTTTCCTAACAGATATAAGCATGTTTCTCACGAAATAAATAATATAGCTTACCAGTTCTAATTTCCATCTACTTGCTATAACTAACATGTAAAAAGACATAAACAAGCTTTGAGTTTGAGGAATTTTCTTTGAGCAGCTACATATAATGATTAAGAGGTACTTTCTGGTTTTAAAATCTGCTTGTCAGCCCCTAACACACCCCTGAGCTGTTAATTATGGCAGGCAGTCATTTCGCCAGCAAAAGTCGCCTTGTTTGAATGACGGGAGATGGATGTTCTCATTACACATTTCTTTATTTTGAGAGCTACCTGTCAACTTTGTCTCTCTTGTTAGAAAAGTCAATGACAAGTCAACATTTTGTTCAAAGGGTACTCTCTGTGTTATTTTACATGGAATTTGTTAAATCACAATTTTAAAATTAAAACTTCTTACCATTTTAAGAAGTCAGATTATTTGAGAATTCACGTTGGCTACAGAGGAAAGGGGCAAAGTATTTCAGCTTTTTTGCAAAATGTTGCCTAAATGTGAAAAATGGAAACGATGAACAACTTCTTAACAAGAAAATAAAACTACAATGTGAAGACAACCGAGCTGTTTTGTGTGTAGTGCTTTGTTAGTATAAAGACACCAGCTATAGTATGTTACAGTGTGTTATGTTATAGTATGTTACAGGAATGTTATGGTTGTGAGGAAACTGTCCCCGGGGACCCCTGTTAGGGTCCCAGGCACAATTTTTCTCAAACCACAACAAAACCCAAAAAAAGAGAAAAACTGAAAAACCGTGGGTTCTTGTCCTGAGCTAAGGGTGATTGCACTTTAGCCTGGACTCTTGCTGAAGATTTAAAGAAGTTTATTAAAAAGATAGAAATACAGAAGATAGTTACAGCCCCAAGCCAGAATGGTATGGGGTAGGGGTTCAAATGAATGCCCCACCCAAGATACAGCACTTGGACCCCGGACTTTTTATACCCATGATCTCCATCTTGTTTATGTAATTCTGATGTAGTAAATGTCTACGTAAGGTGCCTCCCCCAGCAAGGTGTAGCAAGGTGTCTCTTTCACAAGGTTGACTCCTCCTCCTATCCTAGTTAGCTTATCTAATCATGTAGATCTGTCTTTAGACAGAGAAAGGCCTAGTTCTCCTCTCCTATTGACTTGCTAATTACTTTTAGCTAGGTCAATCTAAATTTCAATAGCTGTTTGCTTCCTGACCAAAGCCAAGCCTTTTTCTCTCCAGGTCTGCCATTTTGACACAATTATTTCTGAAATATATCTATTAATAAGCAGAGCTTTCTCAAATCTTCCTTAGCCATTCCCAATACTGGTACATAGTAAAATGTTATACAAAATCAGGTTAAAATTATGTGAAAATTCAAAGAAAAATAAATTTTGTTTATATACATACATATGCATACACATCTGTGATGCCATGACAGGCTTCAGTTAAAGCTTTAAGTAGCCGGGCATGGTGGCACACATGCTTGTAATCCCCGGGTTTGGGAGGCAGAGACAGGAGGATCGTGCTGGTTCGAAGCCAGCCTCTCTGGCTTAAGAGACCATGTTTCCAAATGAAAAGGTTAAAAAATAGGTCTGGGAGTGTAGCCCGTGGGAGTGTATCTCAGAGGTAGAAGGGCTTCCGGGAATCCCAGTATCACAAAAAAAAAAAAAAAAAAAAGCTTTAAGTAGAGTAGGGCTAAATTTCTGTCCAAAATTAAGTTCCTGACCCCTGTAACCTGTGCACTATTCCCTGGAAAGAAGCTGCTCACTGAGCTAATCTGATCTTCCTCTAGCAAAAGCCGATTGGTGTAGCTTAGTATATCTGGGTCTGGAATTCGCAGGTATCCCAGGCAACATCACACTGCCTGGAGTTAGAGACCCCCACCCATCCTGAACATTCCTGAGATAAGCTTCCCAAGGCTAAAGCTAAGCCAATGGAGGGGGGGCGACAGCTGACTTATGCTTTAAAATATCCAATCAATGCAAAGGCCAACTGGATGGCCTTTCTTAGGGGATATAAGCTTTGTTCTTGGGGGCAAAGGGCTCTCCCCGTGCACGTGGAGAGACCAAGCTCGAGCTTGAATAAACAGCCCTTATGCCTTCTTGCATCGGACTCGGCTCCTAGTGATCATTGGTGGATAACGGGCTGACATAACAATTTTATGTGCACACACGTACAATTAAGCACTATTGTAGAAACTACCTATATTTTTATATAACTCCTAAAGCCTAACTAAGTAAGATTTACTTTAGGGGCTAGGCTATTGAGCTTATTTAAAATTGTTAGGTATTGCTCTATTCTCTTCTTTTGTCAACTTATGATTCATTGCTATAGGGTTATTGGATAAAATAGTGTTGTTTCTTTGTTTTTACATGGTCTCTTGTACTTGAGTTTCTTCCAAAACACACTGGAGAGATTCACTTTGATAAACTCTGATATGTGTCCTCCTTAGCTTGGGAAGGACAATAAATAAAATCTTTCACTAGAGAAGCCGAACTGATAGGACTGGAGGAGTGATATGTTAGGATTTGTGGCCAGAAGAGGGTAAGATTTAGTGCTGAGGTACAGAAACAAGTAGAATAATGAGTGTAATGAATGGAGAGATTCTTAGATCATTGGAACCCAAAGAGGTCCTTGGTGGTGGCTGATCCATTCCGCTGTTCCTAAAATCTGCTTGAAAACAACTTAAGGAAACAAAATGTTCCTGTCTATGTATCATATAACAGAGTAATAAAATACACGAAGCAAATCTGATAGGCCCGGTGAGGGAAATGATCAAATTCACTGTTATTTTGAAACTTTAGTAATCAATAGCTGGTAGGAAAAGCAGAAAACTATTTATTAAGGATACAGTATTATATAATTTGACATAATTGAAAATTATGGTAATTTCCACAAAAAAGTTAGACACACTGCCTTACAGTATATGTGGAGTGTTCCTTTTTCTACACTGATAAATAAGTTTTTTATATGTTACACACTTGAGTTAATTCAGGATGCAGTTGGATTTTATTTATTTATTTATTTATTTATTTATTTACTTATTTATTTACTTACTGGTGGTACTGGGGTTCCTGGAAACCCTTCTACCTCCGGGCTACACTCTCAGACCTATTTTATACTTTTTTTTATTTGGAAACAGGATCTTTTAAGCCAGCAAGGCTGACTTCGAACCTGTGTAATCCTCCTGTCTCTGCCTCCCAAGTGTGGGGATTACAAGCGTGTGCCACCACGCCCGGCTTGCAGTTGGATTTAGTAAGACAGATATTCAGGGAAAAATATTGAAACACATAGATAAAGGCATACATCTATAGGCTTGAGATATATCTGTGTGGTAGATTAATTACCTAATATGCACCAGGCCTGGGTTTGACCTCCAGAACTGCCTTTTCCAGAAAGGAGAAATAAGTTTATGAAATTTTTCTACTCCTGTTTCTTCTATGGAATGCCATTCTCACTTTCTTCATAGAACATACAAGCATTAATCTTCTAAAGGGAGTTGGCTGTCTTAAGTTTTCTGGTATTTTTTTATCTTGTAAAAAAATTCTTTTTTGAGAAAACTTGATTCCTTCTGGGAATTAATACTACACATGTTGAATCTTTTGGGTTTTTTTTCTCATATGTTTCAAAGTTTTCATCTTTTTTCAATCACACTTTTTCTATTGTTCCAAGTGGGTAGATTCTATTGATCCATCTTCAAATTTACTGCTTTCATCTGTCATTTCTACTCTATTAATATGCTCATATCTTGAGTTTATTATTCCTCTTACTGGATTTTGAGTTCTACAGTTTCCATTAGGTCATATTTCTTATTGATATTTCCTTTTTAATAGCATTATTCCATAATGATTTCTTTTAAATGTTTTCCAGATTATTTCAACTTCTGACTCATCTCATTATCACTGTCAATTTACTGTATTCTCTCACTCAGGTTGTGAATGTATTGGTTCATGGTATAAAAGGTAGTTTTCAATTGTACTCGATATACTTTGTCAGGTATCAGGCCTCGGGTTATGTTAGAAGACAGCCATATTTAAGCATTTTGCCTTCCTAGACAGTATCACTGTGGTTGAAGACGACCCACTAATTCCATTCATAAAAACTGTCTAAATCACCTATGAAGAGACTGAGAATAATATTCCATAAAAGAAGAAGTAGAAGCACCTCAAGGGTCCAGGTCTTTTTTTTTTTTTCCTACTGGGAATAGAACCCAGGTGCATTCTACCTATGAGCTACACCTCCAGCTCTACTTTTTAATTCCTTATATTGAAACAGGGTCTCGCTGAGTTGAAAAGGGACTCACTAAGTAGCTGAGGCTGGCCGTGAACCTGTGATTCTCCTGTCTCAGCCTCCCACGTACCAGGATCACTAGTATGCGTCACCATGCCCAGCCATGGGTTCAGTTTTTTAACCATGGGTTTTAAAATTTTTCTTTTTCTTCATTTTATTAGGTATATATTTTTAATTTTTTATTGGCACATGGTCGTCCTGCATCCTAATACAGTACAGAATGGTAGAGGCACACATGTACACATCACTTATTAGCCCTTCCCCAGTTCCCATCTCATTCACTCCCCCTTGAGCCTCTCGCTAAATCAAGTGCTGTGTCCTAAACTGACTCATTTTATTTATCAATGTAACACCAGAAACTGTCTTTTGCTTCCCCACGGCAAAGCTATGTTTAACCAATCATAAAAGCCAAGGATAACAGAAGGGAATAAAAATTTAAAAATAATTTACAAGTAGTTTTTTTTTTTTTTTTTTTTGGTGGTACTACTGGGGTTCCTGGAAGCCCTTCTATCTCCGGGCTACACTCCCAGACCTAATATATATATATAAATTATTTGGAAACAGGGTCTCTTAAGCCAGTGAGGCTGGCTCTGAACCAGTGCAATCCTCCTGTCTCCACCTCCCAAGAGCAGGGATTACAAGCCTGCGCCACCACGCCCGGCTACAAGTAGGTTTTTGTTAAGTAAATTCTAAAAGCTGGTAGGACCCAACCCGTGTTTCGAAGATTGCTTCCTCCTAGTTCCAGATGCCTTCCTAATATAGCATATAATCTTTCATATTTCAAGAGTAACTACCTCTCCCCAATCATTAGGAGACTCGTAATAAATTATTTACACACTTTTGTGTTTATTTTCTCTATTGTTTCATAATATGCATAAAAAGAAAAGGGCAATGTCCTTTATTCAGCTAGAAGCTTTTATATGCACACACCATAAACTACTGTCTAGATCAAGTCCAGTTCTGCATTATAAAATGTTTCTATTTCACTCTTATGCACTACAAAATGTTTCTGTCCATTTCACTCTTACCTCAACACCCACAACAGAAGTCTAATATGCTTATAAAATTAAATTGTATTGTGTATACTATTTTGTTTGTAGCTTCTTTCACAAAAACCTAACATAGCAATTTTAATTCATACTATTTCTGATAATAACAATGTGTTTATCTGTGTAGCTTTCAACTACAAGAATATAAAATGATTTCATTATCCATATTCCATAGATAACTAAATTAATGGTCTCTCTCTGGATGGGATGCTGAGAATATTTAGCAGTGACAATACTAGTCTTTGATGTAATTGGGAGTCGCTGAATTAAAATAAGGGGGTGGTGGAAGCACCTAGAAGGGTGCTGAGTAATATATTTTTCTCCTGAAAAGAAGTCACTAAGCTTGGGAATCTGTACAGTAGTTGTAGACATATGAGTTGCTCTACACTTGGGGCTGATGACACATGAATATTGTTTACAAGAAGTTAGAATATAGTAAAATGATTCCTTGAAACTTAAGAACATCGATTTATAGAAGGTATAATGTTTACTCTATAACGTGCATACATGGCAAACAGAACCCTGTACACTAGATACAAATGCCAGGGAGGTGTCCACCTCATGGGTTTAGCAAAGACCAGCATATGTCAATCACTAAGAATAGAAGTCCAAACAATTCTGCCTGCTGCACTTTGGTTTCAGAGTCACCAAGGGAAACATCGCACAGCCAATTACTGGATAAGCACCTTTGCTCATTGCTGTGTTGGGAACATTTGAGTCATTCCAAAGCCCACATGAGGGGACCTAGTCATCAGTGTAGTGTGATGGCATTGAGAGGAGATGATTCGATTATGGGTGCAGAGTTCTCATGGATGGGATTCATCCTTGTATAAAATAAGCTTGAGAAAGAAGCTTTCCTCTCCTTCTTCCATGAGAGCACAGAGTTAAAAGGCATCCCCTATGAAGCAGAAAGCAGGTTTTCACCAGATACTGCACATCTAAGCTCCTTGATTTTACACTTCCTAGATTCTAGCACTGTGAAACGTAGATTCATGTTAGAAATCTTGTAAGATTTCCAGTCTGCCATAACTTGAATTATCAAAGACTATCAATCACACAGAGATAGCGAAGGATCAGCTCCTAAAGGATCCACTGGTCCTCTGCAGCTGGTGGGCTTCTCATCCTTCTAGACAGTGGATGCAGGACAAGTGGTTTCCAGGAATCCCTCCTTTGGTACAGCCGAATGACCCTCCCCAATCAATCTCCTAGTGAGATTGGTAGTGATAACTTCATATATGGACACGGAATTATTTGTGCTTCCTTCATCAATTATTCTTTCTCTCTTCCCCATCTTCCTTCCTGAAATACTAAAAGGTGGTTTGGACCTTGAGAACCACAGATACATGGGTGTAAACAGAACAATGGAGCTCTCAGTGAGTTTGCAGTAGGTATATCTCTGTATAAGGAGATATACCTAGCATGCTGTGTGGGCTCTTTGTCTATTGGTAAAGAAGTGTTCCAGGCCCCAGACCCATTCTTCCATTCATATATGGTTGAGCATGGGGTGGCAAGAATATGCATATATAATACTATATATTTTTCCTAACACACACACACACACACACACACACACACACACACACACACACACACTTCTACATCATGCCTGAGAAATAATGTACTTTCAATAAAATATTATTTTTTTCTTCTTTTTCCCTAAACCTGGAAGGCTTTATAAAAAAAGGTACTAAATAATTACATGTTTTATGGTGGTCCATAAATAGCTGTTTGTGTCATGCTATAAGTCAGGCTTTTCTAAGCCCATTTTTGGAATACACAATCTGCAGGAATCATCTCATTCAATATCGAATTATTTCTTACAAAGCTAAACATAGCCTAACAGTGTAATCCAGTAATCATGCTTCTAAAATTTTACCCAGAATAAATGGAAACAACCTTCTCATAAACGGTTTTGGAAGCTCTATTCATAGTCATCAATAATGAGAAGCAAACATGATGTCCTCCAATATGTGAGTGAATAAACAGACCCACTCTGCCATGCAATGTCCTATTATGTGTTGATTTTAAAAATGTGCTGATAAGCCACCCAAAGAAATTAGAATGCCTTGAATGTGTATTGATAAATTGCTTATGTGGAAAAATGAAAGTACATACTGTATGATTCCAATTATGCCGCACTTTGGAAAAAGCAAAACTTCACAGTTAATAAAATGGACAGCAGTGGTAAGGGTTTAGGAAGAGGTGGGGAGGATAAAAAAATGAAAAGTCTTCAGGAAACCTACCTGACACACTAATTTTGGCTTTTAATATCTAATTTTGATTTTCTTTTAAGAACTCAATAGTATCAATCATTATTTACTTATACTTAGATTCAAGAAGAAGAGTTATATAAATGTTCAATCATAAGAAATGACATATCAGGGTAGTTTTGATTTGTATCTCTCTGTTAATGATGTTGAAGGGAGAGAAAGGGTCATTGGAGGAACTCTAGAATAAGGAGAAATCATAAATGAGCAAATAAGGCAACCTAACTGAGGGGGAATTTGAGGGGGAAAGAGGTAAATTCCCTAAATGTACATGATGTATATTCACTAATATATCAAAGTCAATCACTAAACCAAACATGAGAAGGAGGGAGGGGGACGGAATGGGACAGAAGTTGGGTAAGGGATAATTGAATGATGTGTGTATGTATGCCTTTCCCATCTCGTACTCCACTGAGATATATGACTATAATATACCAATAACAAATTTTAAAATATTGAAACACTGCTGGGCACGGTGCCACATGCTGGTAATCCCAATACTTAAAAGGCTGAGATGGGAGGATTTCAGGTTTGCTGTCAAACTCAGTAACTTAGTGAGGTCCTGTTTCCAAATAAAATAAAAAAGACCAAAAATAATAAATAATTCTGGGGCCATAGGTAAGTTGGTCATAATATTCAGAGACTCCCGTGTCTTTTTATATGGTAAGATAACAACAGAGTTGAATGTATCAGGAAAAGCCTTCTATGATCTGCCCGTTTGACTACTTCTTCCTCTGGTTCTATATCATCTTCATTTGTTGATTTTTAAGTTTTTTATCATTTTGTTGGTGCAATGTAACTATACATCATAATGAGATTCAAGTGATACATACATGCACACGATACTTGCTGTATTTCCAATACCCATTTGCGCCCAAGACCAAGCAGCAGTGTCTTACCTCTTTATCTTATTCTCTTGATACCTCTTAGCTTTGCTTTTCATGATACTATTTAAATGAACTCTCCCAACTTTTACTTAAGTGATACAGATTTTATTACTAATATTCAACTTTCTTTTGTTGAGGAGATTTTATGGCCACTTTCTTTGAACTGTATATTCCTCTGTAATTTAAGCGTACCTCCCTGTGGACACCTTCTGGTGTTTCATATATTTAAATGACCTGATCATTTTGTTTGATAAGAGAACAGAGCTCTCTTTACTTCAACCCTGATTCACCTCATTCCACTTTTGCCCCTGCTAATTTGTTTAGGAATATATTTTTGAAACTCAGACACACATAGAATAATAATGTAAAAATTCAAGGACTTAGAGTCAGCAATGATTTTTTTCTTAAATTGATTATTGAAGTATAGGATTAATGTAGGTGTATATGAAATTATAAATTGTCTTATTTGCTCTCAGAAGTAGGAAGTATTGATTATATATCCACTATTTTTGTCCTTACACATGTTCGGTTATAGAAACCGTGCCAACAAATTTTCTTTATTTACATGTATGTTCTACAATTTCATTTTGTCTCAGTGCAAAATGAAGTTGAGCACTCCACTTTGCCAGTCTAATGACTTGACACTATTCTTCAACGTGGAAAGAGTATAGAAAAGATAATTGAGAAATATAGCAATCATTATATTTTCAAGGCCAGTCAACTTGCATTTCATTTAAGGGCATTCAAATGATTACATTCCCATATAAATGGCTTTCAAATGGTATTCCTTTTGAAATATGAAACTATAATTTTCAGGAATCTTATTTTGCTGGGAAATCAAGCACTATTGCCTTTATTCCTTTATTAATTTGCATCATTTTCTTGCTATTAACAGATAGAAAATTGGAATGCAATCTTATGTTAGGAAAAGATAATTATGTCTTTTTTTCTATAAAACAGTAACTTCTATTTTCATAAAGTATTGAGGGACACTTAGTATTGGTGTGAAGTACAGAAGAAGGACTGATATTTGCAGTTTGAACATGATTCTAGGCTATGGAATGTTTAAGGAATGTCCCATTCTGTATCTTGAATACATAAATTGCAGGTTATATAGAGTTATTAAAATATTTTATAAAGGCAAAATGTGGGATCTGGTAATGCAAAAAGGAAATAATTAAAGGGCTTTATTCTTTTCCTAATTACTACCCACCTTCTTTTATCAATTATCATTTTTTAATTCCCAGATAAACCACATTGTTATCTTCTTGCACATAACTAAATTTCCCAACTGGCTTTGCTCCTTCTCAGCATTACAAGTAATTTAAGTTTCCTATTTGCAGAGAGTTAGGGGTCTGCAACCTTAATTTACATATTCAGTGATTACATCAGAAACCATTGACTCTAAAGTAGAAATAGCTTATAAATGTATTTCAAAGAAGTATGCATCTTATTTAACCTATATTTTAAATATATTATATGGAAAATGTCTTTCATATACTTTTATAGGTACACTGTCATTATACATCATACTGAGGCCTAGAATAATCAGAATGTACATGAACACAATTCTTGGCATGTTTTCCTCTGTAACTCTCTCCCTCCCTCCCATGCACGTCTTTGAGACTGGTATTGATAATTTCATGTATATACCCAAGCATGCATTAATTTGGTAGTTTGATTTCCATTCTTTTGGGTAAATACCTATAATTGTGTATTTTAACACAATTTGTTTTAAAAATGAAAAATGACTAAAGAGTTAAATGAAAACCATAGAATCCTTTGGCAGAAAAGGCTATAAAATTGTATACATTGTGGGGTTAATTTCTGTTTAGCATCACATGTGGGAAATCTAGAGGTATTTTTCTAAGTAAATATAGCTAAGAAGTAGAAAAAATAAAAATATTATCAACAAGAAAAATAGTACATTTTTCTATCTTCTCTCTGACACATTTAGGATATTAGCTTACCTTCATTTCTAGTTAAGTTCCTTAAGATTCAGATTATACTCATCCACAGAATCTCTCTTTTGAACCCTCAGTGTTAATTGGTTGTTATGATTTAGGTATGAAATTTCTTCCAGAAAAGCTCACATGTTGGCAAATGCAGCAATCTGTTGCAGAAAAAACAAAAAATTACGACTTTAGGTTCAGTTGTGGATAAATCCATTAATGGATTAATTATTTGCATGTATTTATTGAGTGATAACAGAAGGAAATTAGGATTTAAATGGAGAATATAGACCACTGATGGTATGGCCTTGGGAACTGTGTATTCCTCCCTATTGCCATGAGCTGATCAATAAGTCTCTGTCATGCCTTCCTGCAAAACATGGCTTCTGCCTTGAATCCAACTCACTGTGGACCAAAACTCTGAAACTAGGAGCCAAATAAATCTTTCCTCCTCTAAGTTGCTGTTGTCAGGCATTCTGACCTTTTTGATGAAAAGCCCAACTAATACACTCATTAATAACTGCAGTTGCATCTGAAAAATCCCCTTTTCCATGTTATATGACCATCACAGGCATAAGCCCTGAGGCAAAAATTGTGGGAACCATCTTAAAATACAGAAAGTACACAGAAAAAAAAAATACCTAAATAGTGCAGGTCTCTGTGGACACCTATGAATAATTTATCAAACATCTTTTTGGATATGTTAGGGAGACTTGATTGAGATAGGGTGGAACATTAGAAAAACCTAAGCCTGAAAAGAGGAAGACAACTCTTAAAGTTTCTCTGTACTTTCTCAGAGCTTACAATTCATCTGGTCACAGACTTAACTGCACAGAAATAACCAACGGGCCCATTAATGAGCAACGAACTAAAACAACTCTGCTTTTGAAAGAGACTATAAGAGAAATACTCGGTTCCTATTGCTATTTTCACTTGTAAATTTGGTAAATTGAATTAGTAAAACCAGCAGCGTTTTAAAACATTTGAAACAGCCAGTTACTTCCTGGAAATTAAACTTTGACAAATCAAACGCTATTCTAAAGCACTTATAACATGTACATGTGATGTAGTAGTGTTTATTGTCTGAATTAATCAAGATGCACAAAATAATTAATAATAAGAGCATTGAATTAGGAAGAACACAAACAAAAACTAGGCAATTAATAATAAAGAATGGGAGTAGTATTAGAAAGTAGAAAGAAAACAAATGAATTGCTTTAAAAAGGGTAAGAGCTGGGCGTGGTGGCCCACGTTTGTAAACCCCTGGCTTGGGAGGCTGAGACAGGAGGCTTGCTCAGGTTCAAAGCCAGCCTCAGCTACTTAGTGAGGCTCTCAGCAACTTATTGAGACCCTGTTTCCAAATAAAAATATTAAAAAAATAAAAAGAGTAAGGACTTAGACCTCTCAACTTGTGTGTCCAAACTTGAAACCAACATACAGACAACATTCAATAAGAAAGCCATTGATATTTTAATAATATTTATTTG
The DNA here is from genome assembly GCF_963383645.1 of Muscardinus avellanarius. Classification (NCBI taxonomy): domain Eukaryota; kingdom Metazoa; phylum Chordata; class Mammalia; order Rodentia; family Gliridae; genus Muscardinus; species Muscardinus avellanarius. The sequence continues at coordinate 9,176,775 of NC_137803.1, forward strand.
CCTCAATCACCACTTGCATTGTTATAATCATATAGAATTGACCACAGAGATTGAAAAGAAAGATTTATTTGCTCCCAGTTTTTTTTTTTTTGAGATTTGGGGTTCAGTTCATGTGAGGTTAGAGTCTGTGGATTTAAGGCCATGATGGAGAAAAGCAGAGAGAGGAAGAGAGTCCTGCCCTCACATCACAGATGCCTGAAGCAAGCCACAGCAAGCAGAGGGAGTCTAAGACAAAAGCCCAGTTCTTTAAGCCACACCCCCAGGGGCCCACTTTCTCCAACCACACCCTACCTGCCTAGGTTACTGCACAGTAATCCCATCACAGTGGGTTGATACACTGAGAAAATTATACACCCCATAACTTAATTATAACACCCATAAGTATTAAGGCATGAACTCTTCAGGGGACATTTTCTGTCTAACCATAACAATACTCCAGCTAGCAAAAACAATAGTATTAGTTTATATATAGTTACACCTGGCTCATCTTGTTTGGTTCCTTTAAGATGATCTCTAGATTGTAATATTTGAAGAATTGCTAAAGCTTTCATTGGTCTGAGCCTTGTAAAACTTATCCATGATATTTTTATAAGGAATTAAAAAGATATATTTATTGAATAAGAACATCATAGGCATAAAGGATTGGTTGGACAACTTAAATAAAAAAATGCCAACCACTAGATTTATCAAACACTAAGCTGAAGATTGCAATCACATATAGCTGCACAAAGTGTCACCATTTGTCTTGTTAACAGAACTGGCAGTACTCCATCAGGACAAATGGTTTCTATCAGATTGCTGGGCGTAGTGCAGCTTATCCAGACACTGAATGCTTTTGATATGGGTCTATCTCATAAACCAATAAAATCAATTGTACATACAAATTAAATTATGGCCTCAGTCCACTGGACTTAAAAATAGTAACGTTACCACAAGAGAATAAAAGGAATATATGTAAATCAAATCATTGTTGAAAGCTATGAAGAGATCATTCTGGCTTCACTAAGGTTCACTTCATTTCTTTCAAGTTTTTCTAAATGGCACCAACTGTATACCCCTTTTAACATTTCCTTCTGCATTATGGTACAGCCCTTCATTCGTCTTTCTGCCATATTCTCTTCTATAATGCATATCACCTAAAAGTTCTAAAATTTATACAGGAATAATTTTTATCACCCATCCACATCCATATCAACATATCACGACATATCTCCTGAGTCAGTTTTTGTTTATACTGACATGGAAATAGTGGTTGACAACTAAATATTAAGTAAAAAGTGGGTTAGTGAAAATTGAGTAACTCACTGCGATTTTTAAACTAGAACAAAAACATTAATATTGAGATAGAATGATAACAGGATTATATTTCCAGCCAGAATGTTTGTCAATAGATGAATGGATTACAAAACTGTGGTCTATACACACAAAGGAGTTTTAAAATCTAGCAATATTATATTCTAAACAATTCATAAAAGTTATTTTGGATGTGTTGGAGAAGATGGCAACCGAGAAAAGCGGGGCTTAAGAGCCCCGCTAACAACCAATCTCCATTACCACAAAATCAGCGCCTTTCATAGCCAGAAAACACCATCACCAGTGAAACAAAAAATCACCAGGCTCCAGAGAGAAAGCGGACTGAGAACAGAGCCACAGAGGAGATAACCGGCCTCACGCCCGAGGACGCGGCAGATGTGGCAGCAGCGCCATACTGCCGGCGGCACCCGCGAATTCACGGGAAGGCTACAGCAAGCCGAGGTGAGCCACTGCGGAACAGCCAGGCGGGATTTCTCCGCGCAGAGAGCATCTAAAGCTCCCAGTGGCCGAGCTCAGCACATGATGCAGGAATTAAGAGTGGAAATCAAAACCAAGAAGAAAAACACTAGCCCCACAGCCGAGGGCGTAGCAGCGGCGCCATATTGCCACCGGCGGCAGCAGCACCGAATTCAGCGAGGCCAGTACAGCTACATCTGCGTACTCAAGAACAGTGAGTCAAATTGCGGGCCACAGAGGAGAAATCCCAGTACTGTACTCCCTGGGACTTGACCCAGTGGGGGAGGGGCAGTGGCAGATATATCACACCATAGGAGAACATGCAACCTGGCAACCCCCACAGTCTAAAGCAGCCTCTATTGACTCTCTGGGTCGGAGACTCTGTGATAAAACCCAGTAAAGGAGTAGTGGGGTCTGAGATACTACTGACTCGAGATCCAGAACACCTTAAGTGAAGTCATAGTGACCCAAGGGAAGAACCCAGAGAAGGCACAAACATCCAAAATCATGGGAAATAGGAATAATACTGGAGCAATAAATGCCCACAACCCCACAACATCAGAACCCAATAAAACTGAAAATCAGAGATTTCTAGAAGATCAAATCAGGAAAATAACTGTAGAAATAATAGAGGTGCTTCGAAAAGAACTCAGAGAGAACCAAAAAGAGATAAAGGATGCAATTAATGAAGTAAAGGCCTCAATTCAAAGCACAAACAACCGATTAGAACACATGGAGAACAGAATCTCACTGTTAGAAGATGAGCAAACCAAAAATAAACGCATAGTTTCTAATCTAGAAAAAAATATCCGACATCAGGAATCTGACATTGAAGAAATATGGGCCCATTTTAAGAGAGCTAACCTAAGAATAATTGGAATAGAGGAGGGAAAAGAAAGTGAAACCAAAGGGATCAACAATCTCTTCAAGGAAGTAATAGCAGAAAATTTTCCAGATATAGAGCAAGAGGTCGATACACAGGTCCAGGAAACTTATAGAACTCCCTTTAGACAGGATCGGAGAAGAGGATCCCCACGCCACATAATTGTCAGAATGACCAATGTGGAAGCCAAGCAGAGAATCTTAAAGGCAACAAAAACAAAGGGCCAAGTGACATTCAGAGGCAAACCAATTAGAATCACTCCAGACTTCCCAAACCAAGTCATGAGAGCCAGAAGGGCTTGGAGTAACATATTCCCATTTCTGAAAGAAAACAACTTCCAGCCAAAAATTTTCTACCCAGCAAAACTTTCTATCAAATTAGATGGAGAAATAAGAAGCTTCCATGACAAACAGAAACTGAAGGAATTTATGTCTTCAAAACCAGCACTAGAGAAAATACTCAAAGAGATTAACTACAAAGAAGAAATAGGTAACACACTCCAGAACTAGAGAAACAAGATTTTCCATCCAACAGACAACTAAGATTGGTTATCTGTGGAGATTCATTATTTATGTTAGTCTTTTACCTATCTCTAAAGGGTATTGTTTGCCTTTATTGTTGTTAATTTCTAGGATTTCTAGTTGGAATATTAATATACCTTCAGATATAGCATTTGGAAATATTTTATCCCATTCTATTAGTAACTGTTAACTCTGTTTACATTGTCTTTGGATATACAATATATTTTTTTTATTTTTTAGGGAGTTTGTATACTCCTCTGTTGCCTGTGCCATTGAAATCATAACCAGGAAATCACTGCCAATTTCAATGTTGTGAGGTTTAATGACCCAGATTTTCTCCTAAAAGTTTATAGTCTTAAGATTTATATTTAGGTCTATTATCTATTTTGAGTTAATATTTGTATATGGGATTAGGTAAGGGTCCAATTTTATTCTTTTCCATGTAATTATTATTTTTTAATAATATTTAGTTAAAAGATTAATATTTCCACCACCAAATGTTCGTGGAAACCTTGTCAAAAATAACTTGACAATATAGGGAAGAATTTAGCTCTAGGCTTTTATTTAACTCCAATGGTTTATATATCTGCCTTCAGAATAGTACTACACTGTTTTAATTATTGTAGCTTTATATGGTTTGAAATCAGAAAATATATATCTTCTAGCTTTGTTCTTTTTCAAGATCGTTTTTGGTACCTAGAGTCCATATTCCATATTAGGATAGATTTTTTTTCTGAAAAATAAATATATAAATATATGATAGTTTCACCTAAAAAAAATAGAAAAAAATATTCTCTGGTAAGAAAGAAAGCAAAAAGAAATATTGAAATGTTATCTTTAAGTCATCAAAAGCTTGGTATCAGACAAATGAAACTGTTATGTGAGATTATCATTTTTAATTTTAGATAAATTGCCATAATACTAGATGTCAACTACTAAGCCAAGCATGGGAGGGAGGGATAGGGAGAGAATGGGGTGGGGATTGGGTGGGGGCTGACTGGGAAAAGTGTGCATGTATGTCTACAAATGTATGTATCCTACTATGATGTATGAATACAGTGCACCAATAAAAAAAAAGTTATTTTGTTCATATTAGAGGTCTGATTTGTTAAAGGACATTTAGTGTACTTTCCTTTATATACACACTGGACTTCTATGGAAGAAACATTAGGTTATTGTACATTATTAGAGGCTCAAATTTATAGAAATTAATTAGAATTGTATACAAGACACATTTTGTCTCAATAGGAAAGGGAAAAAGCCAGAAAATAGAGTTTTTCATTAGTTTTTTTTTTTTTGTAATGGAAGAATGATTGTAGAAAGTTTTCTGCCTCCTTGTACTAGGCTTTTATTTTAATTTTTTTTAAATCACCTAGTTAAAAATACTGAGATAAGTTTCTTGCTAAAGCCCACCTAAGCTCTGAAATTATGTGATTCTCTAGGACAAAAGGTTGTGAATTAGAAATGTCTGGCTAAACAATATAGTGGAATTGTTGTTTTAACACTATATTTGATTGCCATTTTAAAATGAGAAAATAATGTTTGATAATGAATCATGCAAAGTTAGTAAAATGTTTTTAGTATATTTCTATTGCAGATAAACAGTTCATGCTGAACAACTTACATATTTGGCATGCTTTTCAGAAAGCATTGGAAAATAATATTCATACAGAATTTTGTGCATGTGTGTGGGGGCGGTCTGGGGATTGAGCCCATGGCCATTCTACTTCTTGAGCTATACTGACAGCCATTTTTAAATTGTCTTGAAACAGGGTCTCACGAGGTTACTGAACATCTTGCCTTGTCTTGAGACAGGGAATCTCTAGGGAATCTCTAGGCTACTGAGCATCTATCCTGTTCAACAGGAGATTGGGATTATTGTTTTCCACCATGTCTGGCCATCCAATATTTGTGTGTGTGTGTGTGTGTGTGTGTGTGTGTGTGTGTGTGTGTGTTTGTGTGTGTTACTGGGGATTAAACTCAGGTACACACTATCTCTGAGCCACATTACTATTTCTTTTATAATTTTTATTTTGAAACAGTTTTACTAAGTTGCTGAAGTAGACAATGAACCTGTGGTCATCCTTAAGTTACTTTTCCTTTTAGAGCTTTACCAAGTCTTCATAGATATTATGGGAAGTTTGATTAACACATAATCTTGTGTAGATCCTGATGCTAAACCATTTGCTAAGCCATTCAGTTAGCACTACAGATTCATGTTAAATAAGTAATCGTTGAGGTCAGCAGACAAGCATAGACCACTGGACTGACATCCTGGAAAGCTTTGGACCAATCAGAATGCTCTTCAAAAATTACTGTTGCTTAACTGGGCGTGGTGGTGCACGCTTGTAATCCCAGCGCTTGGGAGGCTGAGACAGGAGGATCGCAGAGGTTCAAAGCCAGCCTCAGCCACTTAGTGAGGCTCTCAGCAACTTTGTGAGACCCTGTTTCAAATAAATTATAAAATAGGGCTGAGGGTATAGCCCGGAGGTAGAAAGCCTCTAGGTTCCACTCCCCAGTACAAAAAAAAAAAAAAAAAAAAAAAATACTGTTGCTTTCTCAAGGTCATTTTGAAAAACTTTTAAAAAGAATCCAGGAGGTTACAAATGTAATCACATATGTATTCTGTACTTTGAATTATTTTAAGCATTTGCACGCTAAAAAGCCAAGGATTTTTCATTCAGTAATATTTAATGCAGCATAGCCTTTCCTCCTGAAATATCCAGTTTAGTTAAAAGTGTGGTGAGCAGTTGGAGGATACTATTAAGCTCTACATCTTCATAACATCAGATGAGCCTTCTGGACATTCATTCCTTCTGTTTATTCACTACGATGTAACTCTATAATGCATCAATAAAATGTTTTTAATGTTATAAAATGTATTGTTTTTATTTTGCGACCAATGAATGTTTAAATACTATTCTGTTGTGTTTTAAATCTGGGTGAAATCTACTCCCAAGATTAATTTTTCTTGACTTTTAAAATTCTAGGCCAAGAGTTATATATTTGGGAAATAAGAATCGCATAGCTTTTTTTATTCTGGTAAGTCACCAGAGAACATGAGGTATGTATGATTAACAAAATGTTAAATGTATGATACAATTTTGCTACCTCTCTTGGACATTGGTGTCTGGCAAATGTCTGAAATTTTTTTCAACTTGCATAACTAGAATTTTCTATTTTATTATTTATTTATTTATTTACTTTTTTATGGTGGTACTGGGGTTCCTGGAAGCCCTTCTACCTATGGGCTACACTCCTAGACCTATCTTATATTTTTATTTGGAAACAGGGTCTCTTAAGCCAGTGCGCACAGCTGGCTTCGAACCTGCGCGATCCTCCTGTCTCTGCCTCCCAAGCGCGGGGATTACAAGCATGGGCCACCACGCCCAGCCTTTTTCTTCTATTTTAATTTCCTCTTTGCCCAACAGAGTGAGTGAGAACAATTTTGAGATCGCATGTGCTTTAATACAGGAGTGAGGCCACATTTCAATATGTTATGGTCAGAGAATTGCCCTCATGTTTGGCTTAGTGACTGATTTTGATGTTAGTTTAAGTACATCATGTGCCTTAGAGAATTTCTCTCTCCACCCTCCATCCCCTGGTTAGGTCACCTTATTTGCTCATGTATAGTATCTCCTTCTTTGTCTAGAGTTACTCCTATGACCCATTTCTCCCTAGCTTTCACATATTAGGGAGAGCATCCAATTTCTTATTTTTGTGACAGACTAATCTCTTTTTCATTAAAAAAAAAGAGAAAACAGGGCTGGGATTAGTGGTAGTCTCTTTGCCTATCATGAGTGAGTAGACCTAGACTCAAATCCCAGTAAAACATGCTTATGTACACACACATACACACACACACACACACACTCACACACACACACACAAATTAGGTAATAGAATATTTCATAGTTATGCATTTACTTTCACATACAAACATATATTGTGATATTATACCACAATTACTATGTATCAAAGCAAGTAAAACTATGCATAACTAGGCTATCTTCTATAGTTTTATTTTCTATATTTAAATTTGTTTGGGTTCTGATGATTGAACTCAGAGGCATTTTACCTCTGAGATAGACCCTCAACCCTATTTTCTTTATTTTTTTTCATTGAAATAGGGCCTCACTAAATTGTGGAGGGCATCACTAAACTACTGAGGCTGGCCACAAACCTGTGATCCTTCTGTTACAGCCTTCCAAGTGTGAGAATTACAAGCATGAACCACCAAGCCTGATTAGGTTTTCTTTTTTTCCCCTTTCGTACTGGAGATGGAACTCACAGACATTCTACTTCTAAGGTAGAACCTTAGTATTTTAATATTTTATTTTAAAACAGGATCTTGTCAAGTTTCCGAAGGTTCCCCTGAGTAGCTGAGACTGTCCTTGAACCTGTAATTCTCTGCTGTTTTATTCCCCAAGTACTGGAATTACAAGCATGTACAACCACACCTGATAATGTTTTGCATTTTTTATGAACCTGAATTAAGTATTATATTTGGGATATGAGTGTATTCGTATGGTAATATTTGAGTATTTTGTATATATGATGAATTCGTTAAAGTAAATAAACATTATGTTAAAAGTACCTTTGCCTCCTGTGTGCTCACAGTTTTCTTTATTTAGGAATTAACTATCCAAGAAAGGAAATATTAAATCATTAAATTATAAATGATTATTTAGACTAATTTCTCAGTCTTTAAATATGTTTCCAGATTATGTGATAAAAATTTTAAAAGAAGTTTGTATTGTTAGCATTTCTGTCTTTAAATGCATTATTCCTTTTTAGTTGAATGCATTAAAATTTTCTTTTCTTTCTTTCTTTATTCTTTCTTTCTTTTTTTTTTATGGTCCTAGGGTTCCTGGAAGCCCTTCTACCTCTGGGCTACACTCCCAGACCTATTTTTTAAAAATATTTTTTATTTGGAAACAGGGTCTCTTAAGCCAGCACAGCTGGCTTTGAACCTGCGCGATCCTCCTGTCTCCGCCTCCCAAGCGCAGGGATTACAAGCGTGCGCCATCACGCCCGGCGTATGCATTAAAATTTTCAAATTTGATACCTACATTGTCAGATATGTATATGCATGAGGTAGTAATTAAGTACATTAGTACAAATTGTACAAACTGTAATCAAATTATGAGGCTCCTTCCTAAGAAAACTTCATGAAATGCAAATAAATCCCTTTGGTATATTTTGGAGGAATGGTCCCACAGGTGTGATTGGCTTCACAAGGTCTGTCTGATTAAAGATTTCTTTCTCTCCATTTCTATTGCCTCCATTTTATGAAATATAGTTATATGGCATATCATGATACAGGTCCCATAACAAAGAAAATTAAAAAGCTTAATCACATCAAATGTTGTAAAAGATGTGAATGAATTAGAACTGTGCTATAATACGGGGTAGAGAAAAAAATCAGTATACCACTTTGGAAAACATTTCTCAGTTTTGTAAGAGAAGAACAGTCAACTATTATGTGATCCTAGAACGCATGCCAAGAATCACACTGAAGAAAATGAAAATATATGTCAATACAAACCTTTATAAAGAAATGCTCATAGCAGTTTCATTTGTTAGAGTACAAAGTCGTACTCAATGATGTTGGATCAAGAATGAAATAAGTGTTTGAGCTGAGTGTGTTGGAGCATACATGTAATCCCAATACTTGATCCAGGAGGATTGCAGGTTTAAAAATGGTCTCAGCATCATAGCAAGACCCTGAGCAACTTAGTGAGACCCCCCTTTCAAAATACAATACAAAAAGGGCTGGGGTCTAGCTTGAAGGCAAAGTATCTCAGGGTTCAATTCATGGCCCAATAAAACAAAAATCAAACAATAAAAAACTTCAAAATGTGTGTCATATACATTCAATGTGATTCTATTCAGATTTTTAAAAATGAGTTGGTGAATATCATATTTTTAAAAATGAGTTGCAGATACTGACAAAAATATGCGTGCATCTCAAGGTAATATTGCTCTGTGAAATAATCCAGGCAAAAAGAACATATAGTCTATTGTTCTGTTTATATGAACTTTAAGAAATGCAAACTAATCTGAAGCTGCAGAAAGTACATCAATGATTAGTTGTGAGTATGGTATTTGTCTCAAGGAGTCAAGGGTCTTTTGGAAACTTTTGACTGTGGTGATGGTTCCATGAGTATACACGCATGTACAACTTATAATGTTTTATGCATTATATATTTACATAATTTATATACTATTCATATAATATAATATATAAATTATGTTTATATATAAATTTATATAATATACTTATTTTATATGTAACGCACAAATGGGTAAAAATTGGTATATCCATTCATCATCATTAAGAGTTTAAAATAAAGTAATATAACTAGATAGTAAATGAACAATTGCCGATTTAAAATAAAACTTGCGTAGCTTTTAAGAAATGACAGCATGCAGAGAAAAGCATTTCAATCAGCATCCTCAGTGTTATCATTCTAAATACCTGCCTGCCACAACTTTGAGAAAGGAAGATTTATTTTAACAGTTCTAAGAGAGTTTAGTGCTTCAGTTCAGGCTTGTTCTGCAGATCTCAGAACATGCTGTAGGAGGGTAAGAAAAGGAGAGAGGGAGGGAGGGGGAGGGGAGGGGGGAGAGAGAGAGAGGAGAGGGGAGAGAGAGAGAGAGAGAGAGAGAGAGAGAGAGAGAGAGAGAGAGAGAGAGAGAGAAGGGGAGGGGAGGGGAGAGGAGAGGAGAGGAGAGGAGAGGAGAGGAGAGAGAGAGAGAGAGAGAGAGAGAGAGAGAGAGAAGGGGAGGGGAGGGGAGGGGAGAGGAGAGAGAGAGAGAGGAGAGAGAAAGAAAGAGAGAGAGTGCTCTGCTCTCATATTTACAAGACTGAAAGCCAGAGATCAAGGGGAGGAGAGACCCTATAATCCCCAAGGCCACACCCGCAGGGACCCTCCACAACAGCCAGGCTCAGCCTTCAACATGGCTGCCTTGACTGCATGATGTCTAGGAGGACATGCTAAATCCAAACCAAAAGAAAAGATGGCTCAGCCTCATTTGCTTAAGGCGCCTTCACACATGTGTCCCAGGTGTCTCTGTTACATTCCCAGCTGCACAGCTGAGTGACAGGGAATTGCTCTTTACGAAGTAGGGAAGATAAACTTTAGTTCTAGCCTGCATATTTACTATCACTGATTTCAGTGCCCCAGTGGAGGGAAAGTTTTTCTATTATGAGTGATGTCTCTCTTGTTTGTCACTTCTCATTCTGTTTTGGCCCCTCTGGGCAAATCCATAAGTCCTGAGCAAGAGTAGGGAGAATGAAGGAAAAAATAAGTAATAGACAGAAGCAAGTGTTAAATCACTGAGGATATCCCCAAGGGGCCGAGATTTTGAACAGGTACAGTGACCCGTTTCCAGGTTTCTACTAGGACAGAAATATCAAAGAATATGAGAGGAGCTAAATGAATAGCTCCTTGACTTATTGCTTATGCTGCTATCAATAAACATCATTGGAGAAATATAACACAAAATGCTCTTTAAAGCCGTATAAGGTTTGTAACCTCCAGTTCATCCTTTATATTTGTAAGATTTTCACTATTTGAAATTTTTGGTAACAAATCACTCAGATAACATGCATCCAGCATTGACTGAGTTAGATCAAGAACAGCATTTCCTTAGACTGTTTTGTTTTGATTGAATAATTTCTTATAACCATGCAGCTCTTTACTAGAGAAATCAATGAGTTTTGGGTGTAATTTCAGCCTTCCTTAAAAATTATAAAATCTTCTGTGTTAAGAAACTGCTGAATTTAGCTTGTCTTATTTTTTTTTTGACAAAACACAATGTCACTCAATTTCTTCTGATTTTAGTCAAACTATAAAAAATAAGATAAAATTAATACCTCTTCTTTTGAAATTGCTCTTCATATCATTTCAGAAATCTACAATGGGTTATGTTTGAATGTCTTCTATTGTTCACCCAAACAAACAAAAAATGCTGCTTTTTCAGTAAAGGGAAGATTAGAGGGAATTTAAGTGACAGAATTTTGGTAAGAACAAGAAGCGGGATGTTTTTCCATTGGATGCTATGCCATCTTACAAAGCCCTATGATATTCTCATTTTAATTCCTTTACTGGAGAAATAGTAGTTCTGACTGGGTTCTCCTTCCATCTCAATAGAGACAGAATTATACCTCCTGAGATATGTGAATGTGTGTGTGTGTGTGTGTGTTTATTTCTTATGTCTATGCAGGATGAAAATATTTTTATATTTTTGATCAGAATAAATTATGAAGTCAAGTCTTATAAAACTCGATTTCCTCTGTTAATAAAGACTATAAGAAACAAAGCTTCACACAATATTTACTTTTCGTTAAATGAGAGTCATCAGGATAGTGGAAATCCGAGTCAGCATTGAAATAAGGGTGTATCTCCCTGTACAAAGAATGATTACAAATGCAAAGCCTTTGAGAACTGGGGACACTGTAGTAATGGACAGTGTGTCTGATTGGTTGGAACTGCCTGCCACCATGCTTCCATGTTGCATCCTTATTTACCATAGGCTCTCCACCATTTTATGTATCATAAAACACGTGTGATATCCAATATCGATAGCACATACAACACATTTATGATTTATTTTTGTTTTTCTTCTGGATACTTCCAAGCTTCTGGTTCTGCTTAGAGAACATCCACTCCATGAGCAGAAATCTCAAAGAAACAACTGTGTAGACCTTCTAAGAAGTTTAACCGCGCTATGTTGAAGATAACAACTGCTTAGCTACTGATTTATTACTGTACACTAAAAGTGGGTTGTCATGGGTTGGGAAAGCAGGGGGACCATGAGGGTTGCAGTAAAGAAAATAAATTAAAGAAATAGCTGGGCATAGTGGCCCATATCTGTTATTCTAGTACCTGGGAGGCTGAGACTGGAAGATAACAGGTTTGATATCAGAACCAGGAACCTAGAAAGACGCTCAGAAAATTAGCAAGGTCCTCAGCAACAAAAGAATAATATTGTTTCAGATTAAAATAAAAATAATAAAAGAGGTCAGAAGGCATAGCCTGGAGAGAGAATGTTCCTCGGTTAAATCCCTAGTAACATCAAAATATAAAATAAATAAAATATTTGGATAAAGAAATAGTATTTCACCAGACATGATGGTACATGCTTGCAATCCTGGTGCTTGGAAGGCTGAGACAGGAGGATCGCACAGGTTTGAAGCCAGCCGCAGCTACTTAGTGAGGCTCTCGTCAATTTAGTGAGACCCTGTTTCCAAATAAAATATAAAAAAGTCTGGGAGTGTAGCCCGGAGGTAGAAAGCCCCTGGTTTCCACTCCCAGTACCACCAAAAAATAAATAAATAAATAAATAAATAAATAAATAAATAAAAATAAATGGTACTTCTTGGATAACTATGAATTTTTTGAAATAGTTGTTTCCAACTGTACATTTTATTTAATCCACATAACCGTTCTATAAATAAGATATACATCTGACACCAAATCTTAAAGAAGCAAATGTTTAGTTAGGAAATGTAATATTCCCAAATCAATACTAGTCAATAGAAGGACAGAGATTTGCAAGCAGTAGCTTTGTTTGTTCTAACAATAAAACAGTGTGCTCCACTATATCAACTACTGCCTATACTTCACCATGATTTATGGTAATTATGATTTGTCATCAAAAGTTAATGACCTCTCCTTGACACCAATCCAATGCCCTCCATAAATGAGAACAGTTTACATTACAGACTACATTTTTATTTTATAACTTGATTTCTTCATTTCATTCTTTACGCAGACCAACATTATTCTGAGGAATTGTTTTTAGCAGAAAACTTCCAGTGCTCAACCAAAATATGGGGCACTCATTTTCACATAGCATCACAATTATTAGTAGGTTCCTCGCACTTTCCACCTGTTCACAAAAACGGATACCAGCTAGTACTTTTACACGTATACCTGAAGGCAAGAGGAGTTTCAACTAGTTTAAGGAAACAAATGGTTTCACTGATATAAAGGCTACATATAATTTGTAAAAAAATTTTAATGATAGTGATGTACTCCTAGATATAATTTCAGTAGTACTATAAAATAGTCTAAAGACATAGGAAAACTGCCTCAACAATATATATTGAACTATACCTTTAGCACAGATGCACTCTAATAGCCATACCTCTGAGTTTTAATAGGTACCATATCATTATTTAGACACTTGGCATGACAAGAAGATAGGTAAGGAGCAAAACAACTCCAGTGTTTTATTATTGTTGCATTGTAATCATACATTATAGTGAGGTTCAGAGTGGCAAATAGATATATGCATACAGCCTTCATTGTGTGTTCCCTTGGTTGGAGGGCCTCATAGTTGGAGTCATTCCAGGTTTTCACATCATTCATCGAATTCACCAGTATCGTCATATTCCTTTGAATATACTCAGCATTTGGCTTCTTCTCATCTATCTCCTTCATCAACCAGCTCTACATGTTGTTATTTATATGATAGGCAACTGCAAAGTAAGTTTGTCTTCCTTGCTACTCCAACCCTTGGCTTGCTATAGTTTGAGGCCCAGTGTTGTGATTAAAATCTTAAGACCATTTTATTTCACTCTGGATAAAAGTAAAAATGTCACCATGACTTCACATTTCTCCTGATAGAGTCCTTCTGCAACATCTTACGATTTACCTGCTTTGCTCTCTTATCCTGCAGGCTATCTCCCTACTTCTCAAAAACACCAAATGACTTTTCTCTTGGTCATTTTGTGAAAAATACATTGCCAACAAATCTGTCTTTTTATAAATATGACCTTGATACTGCAGAATGCTGACCTTCGGCCTCTGTGGCCAGTGGGCTTAGGCTCAGCAAGGCCAGTGATTTCTGTGTACTGTGTTTTTGTTGGTCTGGCTCCCTGAGTATCGATGGCTACTAGGACATCATCCCTGATCTGGAAAATTATGTCATTTGCAAGAAAATGGAAGGACTTGGAAAATATTAAATGAGATTAGCCAGTCACAGAAAGAGAAGTTATATGTTTTCTCTAATATGCACAAGCTAGGGATTAATTGGGATACCAGAAAGACTCCAGATAATGAAGAAGAAACTTCAGTGGAGACAGGGAAGAAATCTAAGAGAAGGGGAGGGGTAAGACTGAGGTTCATTCATGGAAATACTTCCATCAACTATGTGCACATATGTGAATATACCAACATCAGTCTCAATTCCCTGTATTGGGAAGCGGGGGAGAATTCGAGCTTGGGCACCAAGTGCTGTGTGCATGTATGTCATTGTCAACATGATTTACACTATGATTGAGACCATAATACCCCAATAAACACAGAAATAAATAAATAAATAAATAAATATGACCTTAATGGAATAATCCAGTCTAAAGCCCCCTATTTTAAAACTACTTTTCCTCTGCCCCTTATCTTTCTGTCATTTATTGTCATCTGATATACAATATATTTGATTCACAAATTTATTCTGCACCCCCTTTATCAGAAAGAGATGGAGCGTATATAAAAGCAGATTTGTGTCAGTTGTCATTATGACTACATACCCAAGCCCAAGGAGGAAGCCTGGCACATGGGATATCCTAACTGTATGTTCTGATAGATAGAATTAATATATACACCAAATGTAAAATTAAAACGTCTTGAAATTTTTATAAAGCAAGTTTTACAAGAATGGAAAACATTCTTTCTGTTCTTTTATTTGAGAGAGCAAATATGATCATGAAAAAAAATTTCAAACACCAAAACCTAAAGAAACAGAAGTCACAAGATGGAGGAGAAATTAATATTTCTCACATCTCAGATTTCTCAAAGATGTTCTCACTATATCTGTGTCAAGTAGTTAGTATTTCATTTTGACAATAATTTGCCCTTTGAAGTCTAACTCTGTAGGATTTCTAGTAAGTTTTTCATTTATGAAGGCTGCATTTTAAATAGTGACTCATAAGAATGCAATAATAAATATGCAAAATCAGATTGCAGATTCCTAAAATGGAGAAAATTTTTTCTTGGCGACAGTTATGTTAAATTGCATTTTCCTCCTTTGTACTATATTTATAAACAATATCTAACATTGCTACAATACTGTAATATATAAAATCTGAAGCAAACATTATTGAAAAGGATATAATAACCTAATGGTTCTGCAGGAATATTTTTCTAAAAGTCTATGACTGAAATTCACAATCACATTTACATCTTAAAGTCTAATGAAAAGGCTAGAGATGTAGCTCAGTGGTAGATGCTTAAGTACCATTCATGCAGTTCTGGGTTCCATCCCCATATCACAAAACAAAGTAAAACAAAACAAAACAAAACCTGATAAAGGATGCCTACTTATTTATATTGTTCTTAGGAATAATCAATAGAACAGAAATTGTTTTAAAAATTTTGGCTTATCTGGTAAAAAACAAAGCACTTACTATAGGCCAATAATATTAAATTACAAATATAATAAATGAGATCCTATTGCATGTTCTTTTATAACCAAAGAATTGTTAGGGAAGGTAGGCTCAATGTGAGAAAATGTTAGATATCAAGGATATACTATATATAATTATTTTACATATATTATATACAATATTTTATATTAATATATATTATTTTATATATTTTATATTAATTTTTTATATTTATTATATTATATTTATTATATTTATATTTATATTTATATTTATATTAATTTTTATATTAATTTTTTATATATTTTATATTAATATATATAATTTTATATATTTTATATTAATATATATTATTTGTGGTAAGGGAGATTGAACCAGTGGGCTTTCTCTATCTGAGCTACACCCCAGCCCACCTTTTATTTATTTATTTTTTGAAACAAGGTCTTGCTAAGTTTCTGAGGACCTTGCTAAATTGCTGAGGCTGGTCTCGAACCTGCAGTCTTCCTGTCTCGGTCTCCCAAGAACAAGTTTGTGCCACTTCGCCTAGCAAGGAAGCATTTCTTATCTGACTTTAATTTGTAGGGGCAAGACAGATTAGCTGAAAGTTACGTGAAAGCAATGATTCCAGGAGATGGTGTTGTCACATAACAGAGAAGACTTACTACAGGACGATAAAGGATAGTGTGCTGGACCGTGACATAATACCAGTTTACAGAGATTTGTTTGTAAAATATGAGTTTAAGGAAAAGGCTTCTAGATACAGAATGGACTGAAGAAAAGAGTAACATACAAATTACAGAAGAACCAGAATCTAGGAAAAGACAGATACTAGTAGATGGTGACTTTTAAAAGCTTTTGCTTTGGTCATATAAATTTTGGTTACCAGATGAAGATGCAATTATCCAACAATAAAATATATTTATTCTGCAAGATAGATACTAGATAAGGGTTTAGTATGTTCTCACTATCTAGGGAGAGCTCGGTCCTATGTCCACATTCTCACCTACATCTCCTAGAACTACAAACAAATCCATTTATTGGCCTCGTTTGAATCCCTTCTGAAACCAATGTTTGGATAGCTATGCTCTGAACTCAGGATTTTAGCTTACAAAATCAAAGTGATACATAATGCTTCCTTTTAAATTATTTTGAATTAAATACTATAACTTAGACAATATCTGATTTCATATACTTTTATCTTCTGTATAAGTGAGAAAACCAATATTTCTACTTTGTACTCTTTAGCATGAAAATTCAATCCCAACAGTTTCCTTCATCTCTTACGGATGCAGTATAATTTTCTTGTTAATCAGCAGGAAATGAGAAGTAGAGTATTAATTTTCTGAAGTACTTGGCAATCCTTGCATGACACTTTGGAAAAGAATTATAAATATCATTAACACCACTAAATTAGATGCTTCAAATTACAGTTGTAGTTAATTACTTTACATATTGACAAAATTATCACAGCTGGGTATTTTAAACATCACCCTTGATGTACAGTACATATCATTTTGTGTAGCATATTGACTTTTCAAAACAGTTTTTTTTTTTAGTTCCCTTACTAATTAAGTCTGGCAGGGCAGGTACTTAGGATACTGAGACAAGAGGATCCTATGTTTAAGGCCAGCCTCAGCAATTCCTGAGCCTTTCGACAAATTAGTGAGACACCCTGTTTCTAAATAAATAAATAAGTAAGTAAATAAATAAATAAATAAATAAATAAATAAATAAATAAAATAGGGCTGGAGGTGTAGCTCAGAGATAGAATTCCCCTGGATCAATCTCCAGTAACACACACACATATACACAGCCCTAGTCAAAGTACTTGCAAACATATTTTTGTTTTACTTTAATATAATTCTGTAATTAATCAAAATCAGTTTCTTTGAGACCTGCGCATTTTGGTTCATGTGATTTGTTGCTTAGAGTTCAAGAAGGACTTATGACAGATAGAGGCTGGGTTCTGATGTGTGAGGCGCTAAGGAACAAAACTACCTAGGTGAAACCAAATGTTGGAATTACTCTTGAAAATTTTACCATTGAAAATGTATTGTTCCTTGCCGGGCGTGGTGGAGCAGACTTGTAATCCCAGCATTTGGGAGACTGAGACTGGAGGATGGTGGTTCGCTGACAGCCTCAGCTACTTAGTGAGGCCCTCTGCAACTCAGTAAGACCCTGATTCAAAATAAAGAATAAAAAATTGGGCAGGGGGTGTAGCTTGGAGGTCAAATGCCTCTGGCTTCCATCCCCAGATGCGCAAAAAAGAAAAAGAAAAAGAAAAAGAAAAAGAAAAAGAAAATCTAATGTTCTAAATTTTACAGTTTCTAAGGTTACAATATCAGTTAATGAAATGACTTGAGTATCATAAATAACAAAAAATAAATTAAAAAAGAGAAAAAAATAAAAAAACTAAGCATTGTAGAATTTAATGTTCTTCTTATTCTTCGGTTTAACTCAGTGACAAGTGTTAGTTTACATCTCTTGAACTTTACTGAAATCTCCAGGATATGGATACATTATCAAGGCTTTTTATTTTAACTTTATTTGTGTTTTATTCCTTCCATTATTTTCAAAGCAGTTTTTCTGTATGTGTCAACAGTTAATTACTTCAAATCAACCAGAATTAATTATATGTAATTAATTAATGCCACTAAGATTTGTTGACTTGTAATTATGAATAAAATGCTCAAGGCCCTGAAGGCTACACAGAAATAAACCAGATATAGGTGACACAAACCCAGGAAACCAATTTCTCCTCCACTATTGATTAAAGAGAAAGTTCTCAAAGATTCACATAACATTTCCTAATAACAGCATTACTGAACCTTGATGGAAAAATTAAAAAGTTACTTATGAAGACTATCAGCATAAGCCTGTTTTAACACGGTACTGCTGTATACTATAAGATACACAATGATAGTTCCATTATGATTATAATACAATATTTGTATAACAGTAATCACAAAAATAAGAGGAGAATGAGTTAAGGATAATACTTCATTTCTAATTGATTATTTGATAATATTGTACTTATTTTACTATGATGGTTTGTATTTAAAATTTCTATCTTTTAAAATGGAGTTCAATGGCCGGGCGTGGTGGCGCACGCTTGTAGTCCCCGCTCTTGGGAGGCGGAGACAGGAGGATTGCTCAGGTTCGAAGCCAGCCGCACTGGTGTAAGAGACCCTGTTTCAAAAATAAAAAATAGGTCTGGGAGTGTAGCCCGGAGGTAGAAGGGCTTCCAGGAACCCCAGTACCAACAAAAAAATAAGTAAAATAAAATAAAATAAAATGAAATGGAGTTCAACTACAGGATAGCTGTCTGTTTGGAATGTTAGTAAAAATACATTAAACTTATGTTTATTTTAAATATATACAAATTCATATTATATCTGTTATCATTTAAAATAATGAGTTAATTGCTGCATATTTTCACCATAATTATATAACTAAGTCAAATAATACCTTTTGTCAAAGGACCAGTATAATTGAAGTTCCAGTATTTCAAACATCAATAATATGTACATATCATATTGGTTATCACAATTTAACAAAAATTATAATATATAAAATATATGAGATTTATATGGCATTTCACTCGTCTTGAATATGACATGCATTAACAAAAATCTGACTTATGAGAAAAATAATTTTGCAAATGCGTTATTTTTTATTCTCTTTTTAATAATAAAACTGATGATATTTTTCTTTATTTAAACCACTTTGCTAGTTTAATTAATATCTGACAAGCATAGAAGTGGTGTGAGTACATACTCCTCTATGAAATTTTCTTAGCTGAGCATGGTGGTGCATGTTTGTAATCCCAGTTCTTGGGAGGCTGAAACAGAAGGATTGCAGGTTCCTAACCAGCCTCTGCAACTTAATGAGACCCTTTTTCAAAATTAAAGAATAAAATAGGGATGGAGATTTAACTCAAAAGTAGAATGACCCTTGGTTCCATTACCAGTATCACATGATTTTTTTTTTTTTTAGTTTTTATTGGTGCACTGCAGGCATACATCTTAATGGGGTACATGATAGAGGCATACATGCACTTATTTAGTTAAGCTCTTTTTTATTTTATTTCACATAATTTTATGCTTTTCCTTAATTATCATTTAAAGTGCTTCTAATAACTATTAAGAGGTGTTCATGATCATTGAGTTAAATAAATGCCTTGTTAAACACCAGATGACTTTCACTTTCATGTTCATTTTATTATCAATTTGTTCTTAAATCCATTGTGATACTACACATTATGCATGATTTCAAGCTTTTGAAATGTATGACATTTCTCACAAAGTCTAGTATATGCTTTCCTGCTCTAAATTTTTCTTATAGTAAGTGAAATAAAGTAATTTATGTCATTACTTTTAAAGGGGAGGTGTTGGATATTTTTATTATCTTTATTATACTGGCAGTGCTTGCTACAGGTGCTTGTGAATATTCAAACTTACCAAATCACATATATTAAATATGCACAATTCTTGTATATCAGTTATACCCAGGAACCCTTCCTTTGGTTACAATGCATTCTATTAAAGTTTATTTTTATATTTTAATTGGTTCTCTATAATTTTGCATCATAATGTAGCTCACCTTCTTTGTCTAGGGTTCTTCCTATGATCCTTTTTCTCCACAAATTAGGGAGAGCATCTGACTTTTTACTTTCTGTGACTTTCTAATCTTATTTAGCATAAGTTTTCAGTTCCATCCATTTCCCCACAAATGATGTAATTTTGTTCTTTATGGCTGAGTGAAATGCCATTGTGTGAAATTCCATAGTTTTGTAATTCATTCATTTGTTGATGGACATCTTGGCTGGTCCCACATTTGGCAACTATGAATTATGTGGCTATGAACATAAATACCAATGCATTAGTAGAGGGACATATAAGGCCACTTAACTGAGGTGGATGAGAGGGGAGAGAGAGAAATTACTAATGTACATGACTTCACATTCATAAGCATATCAAGGTCAATCAGTAAGCCAAACATGAGGAGGAGGGAGAGAGGAGAGAATGGAATGGGGTGGGGATTGGGGAAGGGCTAAATGAATGATGAGTGTATGAATACCTCCACCATCTTGTTCCCCATTAAGATATATGACTACAGTGCACCAATAAAGAATTAAAAATTAATGTAGTCTACAGAGATAGTGACTCACATGCACACGGCACTTGGCGATTTTACCCCCTCCTCCTTTCTTCTCCATACAAGATTTGAGATTAGATTTGGTATTCTCACATATGCACATAATGTCATTGGAAGTGTTTCCTCCATTAATTCTCCTTTTTCCCAACCCACCCTCCCTCCCCAAGATGATCTCCCTCTCTCTACTGGGGTCACTGTTGAATGCAGTGGTCCATGCGTATGTAATGTCAAGTCTGACACTCTCCTTCATATCTAAATCTCTATTTTATGTTTCTCAACTGCAGAGGGAGATACATCACAATGTCCTATGATTGTGGGCTTGACATTTCCCCCTTTAGATTTATTATTTTTTACTTTTAAAGTTATGCTACTTACTTGGTATATATATATTGTATTTTGATAATGTTTTTATCATACTACCATAAAATAATACTTTTATCCCCTTGAAGCCAATATTATATAAATATAATTTATCAGTTTCTTAATATGATATATATATAATTTTTTTTGGGGGGGTGGTACTGGGGATGGAACCCAGAGACTTTCTACCTCTGGGCTATACTCCCAGACCTTTTTTATATATTTTTTGGAAACAGGGTCTCACTAAGTTGCTGAGAGCCTCCCTAAGTAGCTGAATCTGGCTTTGAATCTGTGCAATCTTCCTGTCTCAGCCTCCCAAGTGCAGGGAATACAAGCGTATGCCACCACGCATGGCTTAATATGATGTTTTTATCCTTTTAATTTTTTATAGTTCTCTGTTTATAGCATATCACTTTTTAAGCAGTATATAATCATTTTATATAATCTAAACCTTTTAAGTGTTATTAAATTATTTGTTTCATTCAAATTTAATTTTATTATTAGGATACCCATGATTTTGTCTTCTGTCTTAATATTTACTTTTATATTTTCCTATTTAACTTTTTGCATTTTTTGCTTTTTTGCTTTTTTAGACTTCTACTTTAAAACATTTAATATTTTCTTTTATTAATTTGTAACCTATATTTTAAGCCAATTGTTCACATTTAATCTTGGTATTACATTGGGCATTCATGCTTTATTAATAATTAATTTTAGCCAGGCATGGTGGCGCATGCTTGTAATCCCCACGCTTGGGAGGCAGAGACAGGAGGATCGCACAGGTTCAGAGCCAGCCGCGCGCGCTGGCTTAGGAGACCTGTTTCCAAATAAAAATGGAAAAATAGGTCTGGGAGTGTAGCCCGGAGGTAGAAGGGCTTCCAGGAACCCCAGTACCACCCCCCAAAAAATAATAATAATAATTAATTTTATATTCCCAAACATTTTTTTGGTACTGGGAATTGAACCTGTATTTTATTTCTGAACACTTGTGAAGGAAGTCCTTTTTTATTTTTATCTTTAAACAAAGTTTTCTTAAAGTGCTAGGATCTTGCTAAGTCTCTGAGGCTAGCCTCAAACCTGTGATCCTCTTGTTTCAACATTCCAAATGTTCGGATTATAGGAGTGGACCATCATGCCTTGCCAACACCAACATTTTTATTATTTTATTATATTTATATCCACTTACTCATCTTGGCTTTGTATATAGTGTGTATCAGGGATATTCGTGTGTGCGTGATGTCCAATTTTTCAACATTGCAATGATTGTTTCTTAGAGTTTATAATTATTATGTTTACTCACTTGCTTATATTGTCTTTTTAGTGCCTTCTGTAATTTTATTTTTCTATATGAGATTATTTTCCATCTACATGAAGAACTCCTAAAAGCTAGGTCAAATTTTGTTTAAAGATTTGAAGAGCTGTAGCAATTTAAGAACAATGTTTAAAAAACCCTGAAATTTTATTCTGATTTTACTTACCATTTTATTGCATGCAGGAAAACGGGACAATAATTGGAAGAGGACATTCTACAATTTTTGTATAAGGAAGCTATTTGCAGTTACAGAATACTGTTAAAAATGGTATGTACACAGTGGAATTTTACTCAGCCATAAAGAACAACACAATTACATCATTTTCAGGGAAATGGATGGCACTGGAGGACGTTATGCTAAGTGAGATTAGTCAGTCACAAAAAAATAAGAAATTGGATGTTCGTCCTAACATGCAGAAGCAAGGGAGAAAATGGGTCATGGGAGGAGCTCTAGATGAAGAAGGAGATACTACAGATGAGCAAAAAGGCGATCTAACTGAGGGGATGGAAGGAGGAAAGAGGGAAATTCTCTAATACACATGATGTACTTTAACAAACATATCAAAGTCAATCACTAAGCCAAACAGGAAAAGGAGGGAGGGAGGTTGAATAGGGCAGGAATTGGGTAAGGGCTAACTGGGTGATGTGTGCAGGAATGTCTCCACCATCTTGTACCCCATTAAGATGTATGACTACAATGCACCAATAAAAAATTAAAAAAAGAAAAATACCATCTGATATTTTTTAGTAAAACACATGGCCAAAAGATTATTTTTCTGACAATCTCCATAAATCATACAGAATTTTGGGAAAATTATGATTCCTAAAATAAATGGTGTACCAATAAAGTAGATAATAAACAATTTTCCTTAAACTATAAGGAACTGTTTTCCAAGTAGTCATTTTTGGCTTCACATGATTTCTATAACTGACCAGGAAACTGACTATTTGGGGCAAACTTATTTATTTGTCGACTAGGGGTCCTTAGTTAAAAAGGAAAGGAATGCTGCCAGTTGGAATTAACATAATAATTTATTTGAATACAGATTCAGAGAAAATCCCATAGCTCTTCATTCACTTGTCAAACGCATTATTCATCTATTTTGAAGATGATATTGAGCCAGGTGCCGAGGTCACAGGAATGAAATAACAGTCCTGTCTAAATGTACACTCATTCAAAAGCGATGTGAGACCAATAAGGAATCATGAAACATTGCTGACCTAACAATACATCTTGAACATCTGACATAAGCCTTCCCACCTTGTTAGCACAGACCTATTAAGATAGAAAAAATAAATAAAACCAAATAAGGATTGTTTTCAAATTAAATAGCCCCAAATTTTCTGGACTCAAAGGGGAATATTTAACTACACTGAATACAAGTATCTTAAATGGAAAGGCATAATTTGAGGGTAAATGGTTCTCCAAACATAAAGAAGGCAAATTCATACATGTGACTGAGACTAATAAAAACCTCTGCACTCTGTTAATTGACTGCCCTCTGGCTCAGAATCATAACATTTCTAAAAAAGAAAGGGCCACTATTTGTGGTTTTCTAAGTAAAATAAAACTATGTGGTTGGGATCCAATTTCTTTCTGTTGTAGTAAGAGACAAGTGGTTTTGCAGACATAAGTCTAAATTCAAGTGGTTTTGGAAACATAAGTCTAAATTCACGTGTACCTTAATAAAGATACATTTAGTAATATTTAAATATATTTACAGAAGCAGGTTCTTATGTTTTATTATATACATACATATTTCCTTGCTGTCAAGTGAGAAAGCCTATATATAAGCAACGATAACCCACTAGCAGCCAGAATCTTAGTTTTAAATATTATTCTTCAATAAAAAGAGACAAGGCATTTTGTAGAAATAATGGATACTCGCCGGGTGTGGTGGTGTACGCTTGTAATCCCCGCGCTTGGGAGGCAGAGACAGGAGGATCGCACAGGTTCTAAGCCAGCCGCGCGCACTGGCTTAGGAGACCCTGTTTCCAAATAAAAATGTAAAAATAGGTCTGGGAGTGTAGCCTGGTGGTAGAAGGGCTCCTGGAGGTAGTACCACCAAAAAAAAAAAAAAAAAAAAAAAAAAAAAAAACCAACCAAACAAAAAAAAAAACTAGTAGAGCACATATAAAATGGCCCTGAAGTAGTATGTGGAGCTGAAAAATAATTGTTAGAGAAACTAACATACTGATGCTGATAAAAGAATAAATAAATAAATAAATAAATGAATGAGAGAGCACAAAAATCAGCCCTGTAAAAGTATTAACTAATGTCCATGTGTTTATATAATTATAATTATGCTTTTGTTTTAAAGTGTATTGGATTTAACGAAACTATAAAATGTGTGTATTCTTTTTTCTAAACTAATTTTGTTGATCAAAATATACAATTGCAAGCCATACCAATGTTAACAATTTTTATTCAAAGTTTTTTAACTTTATTAGTCAATGCTTTTGGTTGCTTGCAATTCAAATTCAAATTAGTATGGCCTGGGCAATAAAGAGACTTCTTTAAATTTTAACACAGATAACCATGGAACTATCCCTATCTTTATATGGACAGTATATGCTGGAAAAAGGGATTGTTGCAAACTATAATAAAGTCATATTAAAGAACAATTTAGACAGAGAACATTAAATTTTACATGCTCACACATTTGCAATGATGTCAGTTCTTATCCTCTGGCACTTTTAAAAATAACTTAATTGATTTCTGTTATAGTAGCTAAGTTAAAAAACAATATTTGATGATATCCTTGTGTTAATATAATATGAACATACTAGTAATTAAAATCCTCAGCTCTGAAATAGTTTAAAGATATAATTATACTTTTGTTATAAATAGTATAAATTTTAAATGTATTTGATAAAATGTATCAGATTTACTTTTTGAAAACACAGCTAATGATTCATCATTAGGGAATCAAAAACTTGAATTTACTGAGAAATATTCAAATATTTTATTATATTTACTTTTAAAGATAAACTCCTAAATCCAAAAAGTCATAAGCAAATTGCACTTGTGTGTTTTTCTACATGATTTGAATATTTCTTATCAATTTATGTTTCTCACCTCAAAATCAATCCCTAAATAAATTATATTTTGATATATAATTAAAACATCTATATCCAAAATGTTTTGTATAATACTTTTAGAATATTTTCATGATTTTATTTTCTTCACCTTTCTAATCCTAGTGATTTTCTAAATAGTATAAAAGAGAGGAAATTTATTAGCATTTTAGGCCAATATCCAGTAGCAATATTTTGTTACTTGGATACACAGTTGGCTTTATTCCAGTTAGAAGTCTTGAATATGGTGGTACAAGATCATTCCAAAGAGTTGGATTTCTAGATATACACATGGGGTATTTTGCTCTCCCTTTGATGTGTACAGAAACTGGTACTCTGATGGTTATCTTACATGGCAATGCTGATGGGATTTAGCTGATGTAGTGAAAACTCCAAGTCAATTCATTTGAATCCAAAGGAACACATCCTGGGTAGGCTGACATAGGTAGAAAAATAAGGTGTCTGGGCTTTTCTTAATGGAGTAACAAGTTAAAGCAGTCCATCTCCTGCTGCTGGTCTTGACAGAGCAACCATCCATGAAGGCCATGGTCACAAGGAAATAATTCCATCCCCAAATCACAGGAAATGTGGGAGCAGATCCTGTTATTATCCACTTCTACCTAGCAAAATGTTTTGTTGATTTTACCTTGAGTTTAGCCTCCAGAGGCACTGAACAAAGGACCCAATTATATGGTATCCATGTTTCGGCTACAGAGAGGCTATGAAATAATCAATGCACGTGTAGTCTGTTAACGAGAGTGGTAGTTTGCTGTGAAATTATAAAAACAAACTCAATAGCAGGGTATGGTGGTGCACACTTGTAATCCCAGTACCTGGTTGGCTGAGAAAGGAAGATCTAAGGTTTAAGGCCATCCCCAGCTACTAGTGAGGACCTCTGCAACTTAATGAGACCCTGTTTAAAAAATAAAGAGCCTGGCATGGAGGTGCGCGCTTATAATCTCCATGCTTGGGAGGCTGAGACAGGAGGATCATGCGGTTTCAAAGCCTGCCTCCACTGGCTTAAGAGACCCTGTTTCCAAGTAAAAAATGTATAAAGTAGGTCTGGGAGTGTAGCCCGGAGGTAGAAGGCCCCTGGGTTCTATCCCCAGTACCAAAAAGAAAGAAAGAAAGAAAGAAAGAAAGAAAGAAAGGAGGGAGGGAGGGAGGGAGGGAGGGAGGGAGGGAGGGAGGGAGGGAGGGAGGGAGGGAGGGAAAGGGAAGGGAAGGGAAGGGAAGGGAAGGGAAGGGAAGGGAAGGGAAGGGAAGGAAAGGAAGAATAGGGCTGGGGGCATAGAATTCCCCTGGGTACAATACCCAGTACCACAAAAAAAGAAAAAAAGAAAAAAAAAAAGAAAAAGAAAAGAAAGTCAGTAATAAGAGAGTTTATGAATACCATCTCTTTTTAAGTTCATTTTCTTAGGAGAGTATATCCATATACTATGTTTTGTGCATTAAAGTCAGAGGAAAATTTTTCGATCATGAATTGCGTTTCAATGTGGTAAGTTGCCATTTACACAAGCAGCAGGTTCAGAGCCAACTTTGCTCCTAGGTTGCAGGAGAATGTGGGAGTGGGGGTTAATATGGGCCACAGGTATCTCTGTGAGAATCTAAGAGGTAGCGGTCTTTTGGAAAGTAGCATGTATTCTTGTCACAGAACAAACTGTCCAGCAAGGGCACAGCCTTTACCTACATTTTTATCCTTTTGGAATTACTTGGGGGCTGCTGATAAAAATTACAGGGGAAGGAGCTAATACATCCCTGACACAGGCTTGATTTGCTACAGTGCCCTAGATTGTACTCCTTTTTATCAAGTTGCTTGTTGGGAATTAGTGTCTATTTTGTTGTTGATAGAGGGAAATCCAATCAGGCAGCAGTATTGATGTGTTTAATCTGTAGGACTAGCAAAGGCTGTTCATGTTAGCCTAAGCGTTCGGTTTGTATGAACAAGGACTCAAAGAAAGGAAAATGCCTTGGCAGGCAGGTAGGGTAAAACTAAACAGAAATAGAAAAAGGATATACTTTGGATAACTGTCAAGAAATATGTCCTTAAACAGCATACATTTTTAGTCACGTTATAATATAGTATTATAATTATAATTTGTGAGTTAAGGACTGATAAGAAAAAATTTACCAGAGGTAGGGCTAGCCAAAAAAGTAGAGGAACTTGAGGTTGATTAAGTGGGTTATTGAAACTAAAATCCCAGCACTTGGGAATAATACAGACTTTTAAATAGAAATGGAAACAAAAAAGATATAAGCATGAGAGTGTATATGAATAAAAAGACAGATACATAAGTCAATCTGTACATTGCTTCTGCTATTTATATTTAATAATATTTTGATTGTATAGTTTTATAAACCAGTTTGAAGAATTTCATTGAAGTATAGTAACAGCACTCAATCTGCACAAATGTAAGAAATATCCTCATTATTTTAAACACTCTTAATTGTTGTCATGGCTAATCCTCAATGACAAATTCCAAAAAATAGAGACTACATATCAGAAGACCTTCCAATCTAGCTACTACAGTTAAAAACTACCTCTTTTATACCTTCATTTCTAAAACATGTGAGCAGTATTGATTCCATCTCTAGTCTTAACCCTTCACATGAATTATGTTTCCACCATTTGTGCCTGTTTTAGGCACACAGGGACTATTAATTATACTCTTTCTTTGTTGTATTTGTGACCTTTCTTTCTCTTCTGTTCCTTTTCTCATTAGAAATTGAATATTTTCAATTTCTATCATATACCAAAAGTGCTTACTTGTACCTATGGTGCCAACAGCTATTAGCTAATCTTTTTAATATTTCCTTCCATAGACAAAACATCTCTGAGCTCACTGTACAGATTCCTGTTCCTTTGTCCTCTTATCCTGTTCTTTGCTTAAACTAATGCAAATTTCTGTTTCCCATCTAATCTACTAATCCAGAGCCACCGATTTTCTAGGATGTCATCTTGTCTGTTTTTGATTCTGTGATATCTACTCATCTAGTTTATGTCTTTCTTATTCAGCATCTTTTGATGAAGTGGCTCCCACCTTGAGTGGCATACTTCCCTTTAGGCTTTTGAACCATCTGTGAATAATAGGATATTGTTAATGAATAATCAGTACTCACCAAAATGTTATCATTTGAATATTTAAAAATATTTTCACTCATATATTCTTAGCTCTTTCTTTCTTGCCTTATGAGAAAAAGAAAAACTAACCTTCAAATTGTCTTTCATTTAACTCTTATGTAATTGAATAGTTTATTTTTCCTAAACTAAGAAACCACATTTTTATAGCTGTGGGCATTGGATTATCCCTTAACTCTCATCCATAAAAACATCGCCAGTGTTAACAAATACAGCATACACAGTCAGAATCATATGCTAATAGATCTCAGACTCACAGGATTTTATATTTAACTCTAGATGAGCAAATTTGTAAAGGGAACACGACCGATCTTTGTTATCGATTCTTTTCTCTCAGGCCATTATCTTTCCCAGATCCCCATCCAGTGCCTCTTCACTCCACCCTGGTGACTACAAACACTCTTTCTTTCCTTCCACTACTCAGACACACCTTACCTTTTCAGAAGATATTTCCCTCATGACTTAGAAAGTAATTGCTTTCTTAATCTCTGTCAATCTCATGAAGATAAAAGGTTGCAAATAATTTATTCTCTTACTATTATTTATATTATTTTAAAAAAAGTATTGCAGGGAATTCTTTATTTTACCCAAACAAAAGAACACTTAACAGTGGAAATATTAGAGCAAACAAGCTGGATATCAAAATCAGAACAGATACTTCAAACTAGGTTCTTCAGGCAGCTGTCTTTCAAGTTCTATTACACACATATAATATAAGTAATATATATAATATATCTAAGAATGTCTTCCATGTGCACTAGATATTTGCTTTTCAAATTATTAAAATGTTCCTTTGTGCTTTTCATCACTGAATTGAATTTTACAGCCTTAGAATTCTTTTACCACATTTTTTAGTCAATTTTAAAAATATCCATCCATCCATCCATTCATCCATTCTTTGGGCTGAAAAAACCCAGTCACTTATTTTTACAACATGAGTTTTATTTCCATTTGCCTAGCTACATTTAGCACTTCCCTAAAATGTCTCTATATTATCTATTTTTATACTAATGAATCATAGACTTGGGCATGCATTTTGGAAATAAGATGGTATTACCGCTGAGGAGTTTAGCATATTAAATTTTTTTATAACTTGATTACCGAGGGAGACTTGTTTCAATTCACTATTCATATAGCCATCTTTCTCTTCTCCATTTAAATAATTAATAGGGATCTTATACTTGCTGTTTTTGTTTTACCAACCCAAATCTTCCCTCACATACTCTTATTTATTTTTTTTCGCTTTTCCACAGATGATGTCGCCTCTTCTCACAGACTCTCCTATATCAGTCAGTGGAAATTCCCTCCTTATCATTTATCAGGCCACACATATGTCCATATCATTCTTTTCTTACCTTCACATCTCAACTTAAAAATGGTAAAAAATAAATTGTGCCGTTTTTTTTCCCTTTAAAGTGGATCCACATTCTGACCCTACCTTACTGCACCTTGTCCTGACATGGCATTTCAGTCAAAATCATCTCTTACTCAGATAACTGGAAGAGTTTCCCAAGTCTTCTTGTAAATCCACTCTAATAGAATTTCCTTCTCTTGAAATGCAATCATCCCCTTTTATTATTATAGTCTCATAATTTAGTGGTAGTGATAGTGACGTATATGCACATGGCATTTGGTAGGTTTTCCCTGGTGCATAACCCTTTCAAAACATTTATTTACCTTTTCAGAAACTCCCAATAATTTCTCTTCAAATAACTGACCTAATATTGTTTGTCATTAATTCTTGAGTCTGTTTCATTGAAGATTTTTGTTTTATTTGACTTGTCTTCTCCCTACATAGGGCATTATGTTTTTGTTTGTTTGTTTGTTTGTTGTATACTTAGTAATATTTACCTTTAGGATTCCAGACGCTGTGACTTCTGTTTCTTTTGGGTTTTAGATGCCTCCCTGCTCAGAATTGAATTTATTCAAGTAGATGGGGCTTCATTCAGGGATGGGGTCAATTTTCTTGGAAATGGTGTAATCGCTTTGAGGTTCATTTCAGGCTTTGTTAAGTGGATTAAGGGTATCCTTTCATCTAGGATAACTTTTCCTATGCCCAAGAGTTTTCCCTTTCTCCCCATGAAGGACTTTACTTAATCCCCAATGTTTGACCCTTTTCCTCAGGGTACTCTCCGTGGCGTGGGAGCTAATGAAATTGTTCTTCTTAAGGGCTCATTCCCTGGCCTTGACCATATTCTCACTCACATTATGAAAATACTCCGCTCCAGATCCCACAGCCTCTTTAAGACTCGTGTTCTATGGATCTCCCATTTGTAGGGTTTTCTCTCCATAGCACTGAAGACACCTTTACAGAGAAGCTTCAGACCTTATGAAGTTATGCCTAATAACTCTTCCTAGAAGTAAGGAGGGACAGTTGGGAACCCACTTCTTTTGGTCACTTTGCCTCAGAAGTCACTGCTGTTGTTACTTGTCCAACCTGTCAATCCATGATACAAAAAGATGTCCTGCTTTTTAGAAATTATTGAAGTCAAAGAATAAGTTGGTTCCTTGTTCCATTTTTATTGAAAGTGGAAATATAAAGATGTCGTCTTTTGGAGCAAATGCAATTTTTTATTCCCCCTAAATGAAACTTATGTTCATAAATTCAGTGCATAAAGTAGATGCTCTGGAATTTATCTGCCTAATTGAAATCGGTAATATAAATAATTTTAGAACATTTCGCTGTAACAAAACTTAGTAAATTTTAATTTTTTGGATTATTTCTAAAAGTATATATATATGTATATATATGTATATATATGTATATATATAATATATGCATATATGAAATAATCAAGCCAGGCAAGGTGGCATACACTTGTGATCCCAGCATTCAGGAGGCTGAGACAGGATAATTGCAGTTTATGGACAGCCTTGGCTACTTACTGAGGCCCTTTGCAACCCCGTGAGACCCTATTTCAAAATAAAGAATGAAAAAATAGGGATGGGGATGTAGATCAGAGGTAGAATGTCCCTGGGTTCCATTCCCAGTACTGCAAAATAAATAAATAAATAATTTAATTAATTGACTAATAAGTAAATAAATATGTTTTAGTAAACTATACAAATTTTCACCCCAAAACACACTAAAAATAAATGCAAAGATATAGTTGTTGAGGCATAAACTTTCTATTATAAAACCCCAATTATCTGGGCATTTTGATGCATACCTATAATCCTGATACTTGGGAGGCTGAGACCAGAGGATTATAGGTCAATATCAGCCTCAGCAATGTAACAAGAAACACCATTTAAAAGAATAAAAAGTTTATGGGAGTATAGCTCAGAGATAGATTGCTTCTGGGCTCCACTACCAGTACCACAAAATCAAAACAATCAAATTAAAAAAGCTCATTTAATATTTATAATAGATTATTTCTATTTTGGTAAAAATGAACAAATTAGACAGGTAACAAAAGTATGCTTATATAACTTTAGGGAATAAAGTTATAAAATTTTTCATTTAAAAATAAGTATTTTTAATTGATGCATTGTAGTCATACATCTTAATTATAGAAAAAACATGTACACATCACTCATGCAGCCTTCCTCGCTTCCCACTCCATTCCCTCCTCCATTCCTCCTTTCCATGTTTGACTTCACAAACATCATAGTATTTTGTGTATAGTAACCTTTTGCTTTTTTCCCCCAAAAATGTTGGTATTTTTTTTTTTGTGTGTGTGTGTGTGTGTGTGTGTGTGTGTGTGTGTGTGTGTGTGTGTGTGGTACTGGGGTTCCTGGAAGCCCTTCTACCTCCAGGCTACACTCCCAGACCTAATTTTACATTTTTTTTTTATTTGGAAACAGGGTCTCCTAAGCCAGCGCACGTGGCTGGCTTCGAACCTGCGCCATCCTCCTGTCTCTTCCTCCCAAGCGCGGGGACTACAAGCATGCGCCACCACGCCCGGCTCAAATGTTGGTATTCTTATTGTCAGCAGTCCTGTCTGTTCTCTTAATGTGACCACTGAGTTGCCCAAGCCCTCGAAGATAACTCTCTTCAGCACCACATCCTGGAAATACCCCAGACCACACTTCACTTACCCTTGAACCCAGTTTTTCACATTTTCTTGATGCACTTTCTCCTTCACTATTCTTTTAACATTTCACAAAGATTTTACATTGTAAATACCTGTCCTATTTAAATTAATAAGAAACAGAAATATAGTTTTCAACATCTGTTCTTTATTGACATTAAAAATATAATTTTTGCCTTCACTGCAATCTAGTTACTGCAAAATACAACAGTAAAGCACTCAAATGCACACACACACACACACACACACACACACACACACACACACACACCTCAGCAATCTAATTCCCTTTATTAAGGGAATTAAAATTACCTCTGACCTGAGACCTTCCTGCCAGATGTCTTCTCAGGATTATTATTCCCTGAGTAATCTGGGTCTCTACCTTCTTCAAAATCTAACACGTTGCCTCAGCATTATAGAATTTGCAATTCTGAGCCTTTTAATAGTTGGAGGAAATTATGAAAAGAAGTTTAACATAATTTTTCTCCTTTTCTATTCTACTGAATAGACCTCAGTGCATTTGAGTTGAAATGTAGAGGGAAGGATACAGTGGTAACACATCGACGCCTTTGCTCTATGAGCAATGAAGGCAGAGATGAAGGATGTAGTTTACTCTTTGTTTGTCTTGATAGAAAGCTTTATAGTTTTGGCTTGTTTTATTAGGAAAAGATCAAGTGAATTACTAAGCCTGTGAGACATCTTATTTCATATTCTTCACGTTATATTTTTTAGTTTTATTCCCATCTTTGTTAAATTTCTTTAATATCTGGTTCCCTTCTTTTTCACAATTATTTACTTTTGTTGCTTTTATTTTCATTTTAAGATAAGAAAATATATTGGGTTACCAGAGTTATGTATTAAATTTAGCACAAATTTTCTCCTGCAAGCTTTTCATCTACCATTTGCTTTTGATACTTTTTTTCTTCTAAAAAAAATCATTTGTATACATCTCTTGCTGTTCTTTTATTTCCTATAACCATTCATACTTGAATAAGGTAAATTATTTCTGTAGGTTATTTGCAGGCATTCAGGTGGGAGAGACCTTGGCTCAGGCAAGCAGGATTTCTTCTTTTAACACATGGTTGTTTCTTGAGTTCCCCTAGATGATATTAGCACCATAAGACCATTCCAGATGTAGCATCATGTCTCTCGTGTCTTAGTGGAAAGCTTTGTGTTTCCTCACTCAGACCAAGTTCTTTGATTTCTCCTTAAAACCAGACAGGTTATAGGTTTGCTCTAGTAGATGCTCCGAAATCCTGCTATCTTTGGGGCAAACAGTCGGCATTTTCTACCTTGCAACATACTTACTGGAGATGAGGAGGAATTCCTAGCTTTGTCCGAGTTCTTTGTTCATGGAATTTATTTATTCATTTTCTCCCTTATCTTTAGTTTATTTTAATTGTTTTTGAGAGGTCTAATTTTGATTCAGGGTTTCTAATGTTTACTTATTCCTTTTAACTTGTGATGGAAACCTAAACATCTCTATTTTTATTTATACGTTAGGGGACAGAGCAAAGGAGAAATAAGCAGTGAATTCATCCATTGTTTTGTAAAATTTCAAACTAAGTGTTTGTTTTGTGTCCTAGTAAGCACAGGCTGCTCTTCCTGCCCTTGGTTTGGGGACACAGCTCTATTTCTTTTCTGCAGAATCAAGCCCCAAAATGACACACTAGCTTTCACTAGCTTTCCCTTGTTCTTCCACAAGTCCTAAGAATCATACTTTGAAGGATGCGTTTCACACTCATTTCACTCCTTATTGGGACTTCTGGTGACCTCTTAGGGGTTTCCACAAAGGGTTTCAAGAGTGGAGCCTTTTGAGGTGGTCCTGATTTATACGATGCAACACTGGAAAGTAGAGAAGCCAAAACAGACACATCTTCATCCATGATTTAACTTTCTATCATTTTATGGGTTTCTCTTCTGTGTGTATGTGTGTCTTACTATGGATTGAGTTCAGGGGAATTCTACCTCTGAGCCACACTCCCAGCCCTATTTTATTTTTTTATTTTGAAACAGTGCTCACTACATTGATGGGAGTCTTGCTATTTGCTGAAGCTGCTCTCGAATCTCTGACTTCCCTGTCTCAGCCTCTCTGTACTGGGATCACAGGCCTGTGTCACCAAGTAGGGTTTTGTCTTCACTTTAAATGCTATTCATTTATACATCCTTTGCAAATGATATTTAGCCAGGTGTGATAACACACACTTGGAATTCCAATATTCAAGAGGTTGAGAGAGGAGGATAACAGGTTTGAGGCCAGCCTCAGCAACTTAGTGAGGCCTGTTTCAAACTAAAAAATAAAATAGATCTGGGCATGGGCGCACATGTATGTAATCCCATTACTTGAGAGGCTGAGACAAGTGGATTGCAAGTTTGCCGCTCGCCTCAGATACTTAGTGAAGTCCTCCACAATTCAGTGAAATCCTGTTCAAGAATAAATAATAGCTGGGCGTGGTGGCGCACACTTATAATCTCAACATCCAGGAGGCTGAGACAGGAACATCACGGTTCACGGACTGCCTCAGCTACTTAGTGAGGCCCTTTGCAACTCAGTGAGAACCTGTATAAAAATAAAGAATAAAAAATAGGACTGGGAGTGTATCTCAGAGGTAGAATTCCTGTGTTCCATCCTCAGTACTGCAAAAAAAAAAAAAAAAAAAGAAGAAAGAAAGAAAGAAAGAAAGAGAATAAAATAAGACTGGGGGCTGTAGCTTGGAGATAGAATGTCCCTAGTTTCCATCTCCAGTAGCACAAAAATAAATAAATAAATAAATAAATAAATAAATACAAAATAAAATAGCACTGGGAGTGTAAGTTGGAGGTAAAAAATGTCTCTGAGTTCAATCCATGGGGTTTTCATCTCCAGTACCACACACACACACACACACACACACACACACACGCACGCACGCACACACACACATGCACACACACACACACACACACGCACACATAAATAAATAAAAAATAAAATAGGATGGGTAATGTAATTTGAAGGTAAAAAATGCCCAAATTAAATCAACAGTACTGCAAAATAAATTAAAAAAGTGATATCTGTATATCTCTTGACTCACACATTATGGATTTCAAAAACTTTCTCTTAATGCCTGGTGTGGTAATACACGATTATAATCCCAGTACTTGAGAGGCTGAGACAAGAGGATCACAGGTCTGCAGCCAGCCTCAGATACTTAGTGAGGCCCTCTGCAACTTAGTGAGACTCTTTCAAAATAAATAATAAAACTGGGCATGGTGGCGCATGCTTGTAATCTCAGCATTTGGGAGGCCGAGACAGGAGAATCACCTTTCGAAGATAGCCTCAGCTCCTACTTAGTGAAGCCCTTTGCAACTCAGTGAAATACTGTTTCAAAAAATAAAGAATAAAATATAGGGCTGGGAGTGTAGCTCTGAGGTAGAATGGCACTGGGTTACATCCCCATTACTACACACACACACACACACACACACACACAATAAAAAATGGGGCTGAAGATACAGCTCAGTTAGAATGTCCCTAGGTTCAATTTCTGGTAAGGCAAAAAAAATTCTCACTTAACTTTAATAATGACTAAAACGCCCCCAAATGCAAAGCCTTAAAGCATCTTTCCTCGTTGTCTGTATGTAAGGCAGTGGTTCTGCTAAAGGACTGGGCTTAGCTGGCATTCGCCTGTCTTCTTTATACCTCCGAAGTCAGAGAGCTAATTGGCTGAACCATCAAAGGGGATGTCAGCTGGAATGGCTCATCTATGCCCAACAATATATTTTCTTCTCCAGAAGGCTAGATTGTATGTATTTATCCAGCTCCTGTGCAGATTGCTAAGAACAGGAAGACAAGCATGTAGGGCCTCTTTAATTCTAGATATCCTATAGTAAAAAAAATATCTTCAAGTATTAAGATTGGTACATCTGAAATTCAAAAACTGCAATATTCCTTATGAATACTGTGCATGACACATGTATTACTTTCTCCTCTCCAAATATTTTATTAAAGGTTTCTCATTACTACTGCATAAACAATTACCAAAATAAACTCTAGGTGGTGACTTTCTTTGCCACCTTCTTCATAGGGAATGAAACTGAAGTTTAGAGAAGATAAATAATTCATCCAAGTTCACAGAGCAGATATATGTGAGGATGAAGATTTAAACTTAGATATCCCTGAGTATACCATTATATTTGAATCTATGTCACTTTGCCTCCTATAGAGCTCCTAAATCCTGTATTCATGTGTTGAACTTGGATTTAAAGCCCCACAATGATGTTAAAGTCTGCCACCATATTTCACAATAGCGTACTTTAATAAACAGCTACAGCACTATTATTTTTCGAAATGTTAGGGCTGAAAGTACTCAGCCACAGTGATATTTTTAAGTCAAATCCTGGATAACATTTGATAGCATTGAGAATGGATTAAATAAAAAATGATACCGATTAGTCGAATCATTTCTAATATTGTACATTTATTTTAGTTTACTGATGAAGCCCAGTCTATAATAGTTTCAGCCACGTTAGAGATAGCTTGCATAGAAATGACAATCAACACTCAGATGTTGAATTTTGTGTCAACTTTGCTAGGCTACGGTGCCCAGCTTTTGGTCAAACTCCAGTCTGGATGTTGCTGTGAAAGTATTTTTAGATATGATTTACATATAAATCAAACTTTAAATTAGACTTTGATTAAGAAGATTATCTTGCATAATTTGGATGGGTGTTAATTGGAAATTGAAGGGATTAGGAGTAAATACTGAGATTTTCTGAAGAACAAGGAATTCTCTTCAAGACTGCAATATGATTGAACTATTACCTGATTTTCCAGCCTACCATCCTGTCATACAGTTTTTGGACTGGCTAACTTCCCCTCACGTCCCACAAGTATCAACCAATTTTTTAAGATAAATGTTTCTAGAGATAGGTAGATAGATGTTCATTTCTCAACACAATCCTGACTAATATAAGTATAAAACATTCTAATGACATAGTAAAACGCTTGCATATGTAGTATTTATTTTTTATTATGTATTTATTTATTATTGTGCATTTGCAATTGTACATTATATTAAGATTTAGAGTGATAAATATATACATGGCTTCAGGATTCATTGTGAGGTTTTCTTTGGTTCTCACCCCATTCGTCACCCTCCCCATACATACACATAGTCTTTGCATTCATACAAGTAACTTCATGTATGAACAAAGGGTTATTCTGATAGTTACCATTATCACAGCTCCCTCTCTCTTTCCCCTGTCTCAGTGGCTTCCCCTCTCCCAATCCACTAATGTCTCCTCTCATTTTTATCAAAAGTTTTATTTATTTTTCAGTTTCTCTCTAGCTTCCACATATGAATGAAACCATATTGTCCCTTACTTCCTCTAACTAGCTAATCTCACTAAACATAATGTTCTTAAATTCCATCCATTTCATACAAATTGCATAATTGTGTTAATTTTATTAGTAGAATTCCATTGTGTATACATACCATCATTTTATAATCCATTCATCCATTGATGGAAACCTGAGCTGGTTCTATCATCTAGCTATTGTTAATTGAGTTGCTATAAACAGGGCATAAATATATATCAGCCTGTCCTACAGGTTTTAGACCCCTCACACCAAATCCCATGAACAATAACAAATTCCTTAAAATAAATGCCTCTACAGAGAGATAGATCTCTATAGATATCTTTGTATCCATAGATAACTCTGTAGATAGGTAGACAGAATTTTTTCTTCTCAACACAAACCTAGTATAACCTAATATAAGAGTATCTTAATGACATAGTGCATTGCTTGCCTATCTATTAACTATTCTTAAATTCAATGTATCTTTCTTAAAAATATTATTTACGTATCTGCCTATGGATTCCATCCCCCATTCTTTCTTTCTATTCACATATAGTTTGCTTTCCTCTTTATTTCCTTTTCATTATCCTATTCCTCAATACATGCACTGAAAACCAACAGATTGCACAATAGGTTTTCACAAATCCTTATCACTGTTTCTGTCACTAATAATATCTATTTTTGTATGTAGAAGTCAAGAATTTAAAATGAAGGCTGGCAAATTTGGGATTTTCTGATTCTTGTATCTTCATGTTCTTCACTTTTCTTACCAACATGAGAAGAAAAGAGCTTTCTGCAGTTCAAAAATGACTTCTTTTTTTCCATCCTGACTGTAGACCTAGAATTAATCATTATAGTCTATGTTTTTCTGAAGGATTTGGAAGCAAGAAATATAGTAGGGAAAATGCACATTCTTCCACTGATATGTGTCAAGCTAGTTATTGGGTTTTCTCCCTTTTTCACGTAGGATATAAAGCTGGTTAACCAAAGACACCCAGTATTCTAGCTCCTCAGTGCAGTTCTTTGGGATAGACATTTATTTTATGGTTCAAAACACTTAGAGGAACAATGAACCTGTGGTCACTAATTCGAAGACCAAGGATGAAGAGATTTGTCACACCTATCACTAAAACAATACTCTTCCTTCCATCTTGCATTTTAACATAGCAAATAAGATTGAAATTCTCTTTAATACCATACCATTTAGCCCTGACTCTGATATTTCTGTTTTATATTGAAAAGGAAAGAATGAATACAAAATGCTCTGTCCTTGAGGTGAGTGTTGAACTTTTGACTTTTTCTCAGCATGAATCTTTGAATCTTGTTAGACAAAAATGTCTCTAACCCTTGAAGCGACAAAGCCACAGAATTGAACCCCACACAGCAGACAGTCGCCCTGAAGCCCCTTAGCAGCTGCCAGCAGCTTCAAATCCCATCTAATTATTCATGGCCGCTGGCTCACCTTTTCCAAATGCCCACGCTGCCTCTGCTTTCAAACCTCAGATATTGTGTTTCTGATGAATCCACAAAGGTGGACGAGGGTTCACAGAACACAGAGATTTCGCCCGAATTCCTTAGTAGTCCGGCTTCCCCCATTGTGTCAGCTCACAGTAACCTACAAAGGGTGCACTTGATGGGGGATATGGAACGTGCCTGTGCTTTCCATTCCTTCACTTTGCTGGTTGGGAGCAACCAAATGTCACATATTTTTAGGTACCGTTGAATTAAAATAAAATAAAATTACTTTCTTGTGTGTACCATTTTTTTATTTT
Source organism: Muscardinus avellanarius (assembly GCF_963383645.1). Lineage (NCBI taxonomy): Eukaryota > Metazoa > Chordata > Mammalia > Rodentia > Gliridae > Muscardinus > Muscardinus avellanarius. Next base: position 9,216,539 of record NC_137803.1, read on the forward strand.
TATATTTTTGCATAATAATCACCTTATTATCTATCTGTAAATGGTTGTTTAATTCAAGTAAAATTACCATCACAGGCTATTTATCAAGTAGAGTTTGTATGTATATATCTGTGTATCTAGTAAACTCTACATATAAAGTATATGTGCATGCATGCATATGCATGTATACATACAGATATACACATATGAATATATATATTATGTACCTATGTATATATATATGTATTCACATATACTTGCTTAGTTATTCTTTAAATTTTCTCATAGCTTTCTCCAGAGTAATGTGTTCTAAATGGAACTAATAATATCTAATACTATTTGTCCCCAAACTCTTCAATTTTCTCCTTTTTCTTCTGCATTTTAAGTAATGATACCTCTGTCCTCCTTGTTCATTCAGACACTAGCCAAAAAGTGAACATTAGTGTCTTCTATCTTCCCAACTCCTCTCATATTTGATATATATTGTTCAGATACACTCTCTGTCTTCAGATATATATATATATATATATATATATATATATATATATATATATATATAGTGTGTGTGTGTATACAAGGATATGCCTTTTATGCAAATATATGGACATATACATACACATATACAAGGATATACCTATGGGCAAATATATGGACACATATACACATACATTATTTATATTGTAAACCATGTACTTTATCTGGCACATTAGTGTCAATATTCCCATCTGAGCCACCTTCTCCCGTCTTTTAGGTTCAGGTTAGGAAACAGCCTCACCATGCCACACCACTATTATCAGTCACAATTAGTTATGTTTGCCTGACAAGAGGTAAAATATATTAATTTCTAGAGAGAAGTTTCTTTGTGACACGCAATAAAGACAGCTAGAGGAAGGCAGTTCAACTCCGTCAGTGTTGAGAATTGATATGCTTATTTTAAGTATGTGAACACAATCGCAATTTTATTCCAGCTGAATTATTTAGTTCTTTCACTGACCTGGTTGAAATATTTTACAAAAGAGCTTGTTATCAACTCCCACATTTTAATTTATTTTTTTGCCAAAAATGTCACACAAAGAAAGTTTGGATTGTTCTAATTTAATGATTAACTCAAAGGCTTTGCTATCTGCCTCTAGGAAGACTAGAATTTGATGTTTGGAGAAAGGTTTTCTTCTGTTTATAAGTTTTTATCCTTTGGCAACCAGACATTTAAATGTTCAGAGAAGTTTTATGAGAAGAGAATCTCATCCCAGCCGTGAATGGTGTCTCTGCCCTTTCACTTGATTGGTGCGGACAGAAATGACCAAAGGCTGCATTGAATCAATCTGACTCATTTCCTTCAAATAAGAGGTAAGACTTTGTGGTTTTTCTGAAAAAAAAATACAGTCTGAAACTTTAGAAAATATGTTATCTTATAAAATTGTACTGAAGAGGATATATACTGAGAATATTATTTTTATAATTATGTCTAAGAAATGTATCATAGCTTTCCTGATTGACACATTAAAATTGAATCTACTTTCCAGAACTACAATATAAAATGAAATAATTCACTCATAGCTTTTTGGCAATATGTTTACATTTCAGGTTAAGTCTCCCTATATACCAAAAATTTAAAAAACTTGTAACATTTTGAGAATATTGATGATACAAAGGGGAAAGTTACACAACTCTCCTCATGTACCAAGTTACAGTTAAAACACTGGTAAGATAAAAGTATTGTGTAAAACTACCTACAATCCTGGTGTGGTGGTGCATGCCTATAATTCTAGTACTGGGGAAACTGAGGTAGGAGGATCTCGGGTTCAAGGATAACCTCAACAACTGAGCAAGATCCTTATCAACTTAGCAAGACCCATTTTCTAAATAAAAATAAAATTGGTCTGCACGTGTGGCTAGAATGTAGAATACCACTGGTTTTAGCCTGTCACACACACACAAAAATACATAAAAAGAAAAGTACTTGATATATGAAATTTAAGTGACTATCACTTTATTACCTTTAGACTTGAGTTCTTATTCCAAGATACCTTATCTTCCAGAATCTGAAAGTATCCCAAGTTCAAAACATCTCTGGCCTCAAGCATTACTCAACCTATAATACCCAATTAAGAATCAGTGTAAGCCAGACATAATAGCCTATGCCTGTAATCCTAGGACTTGCGAGCTTGTGACCAGCATGCCAAGAATTTTTATTGTTGTTTTGTTATATATATATCAGTTTGATTTCATTATAGCCAGTTTATTCATGGGAAAATATATGAAGAGTACTTGATGCACTCATTTGTTGATGGTTAACTAGGTTGGTTCCATAACTTGGCTATTGTGAATTGTGGATGAAACTGAAGAACAGCATGTTAACTGAGATAAGCCAGACCCCAAAGCTCAACGTATGTTTTTGCTTATATGTAGAAAGACGAGAAAAGTAAAGAAAAAAATGGAATTAGGAGAGGGAAAGAGGAAGTACCTGGAATTGAAATAGACCAATTTATGTTATGTGTATGAAAAAATATATAACAACAAATCGCAATATTATATGTAAATTAAACAACTTTTTAAAAGTCATTACAAAAATGTATGTATTTATTTATTTATTTTGGTGATACTGGGAGTGGAACCCAGGGGCTTTGTTACCTCCAGTCTATACTCCCAGACCTATTTTATACTTTATTTGGAAACAGGGTCTCACTAAGTTTCTGAGAGCCTCATTCAGTACCTGAGACTGGCTTTGAATCTGTGTGATCCTCCTGTCTCAGCCTCACAAGCGCTGGGATTACAAACGTGAGCCACCACGCCTGGCTTACAAAAATGTATTTTAAATGCAACTATGCATATACTCTATGGCTGTCCTGTCATGTCAAATAAACTAATACGTTTTTAAAATCAATTTTTAAAGTAATTTTTAAAAAATTATGTGATACAAGAGCTGCCTCAGGAAAATCATTCCACATATGGAAAGAGAAGCTTTTTAGTAATCTTAACCTTATCCAGCAGGTCATTTGTCCAATGACAGAGGGAGTTGTTTTTAGAATAACTAATCATAGCAATGAGTACGATTTTACTACTAGAAACCAGGTGCTCCATGGAAATAAAAGCAAATCTATGATGTTTATGGTAGATTCGATTTCTTCATAAACTCTGAGATTAAAAATACCATTTATTCTATGCCAAGTACTGTGTTGCAGTGTTAGGGATACCATGACTCCTTCCTACAGAGATATTTGAATATGTGTGGTTTATAATTTAGGCGCTTCACTTTCAAATTCATACATAGCACCCTCATTCAGCATCCTTTCCTTCATTAGTTACATGTGAAAATAAACTTATAATTCTTGCCTGAAAGTTTTGCTTTGAAATGACTGGTAATAATTTTCTAAACTGCACCCCAAAAGAAAAAGGCAAGGTCAGTAACATGGCAGCTAAAAATCAATTTATTTTTTAGATATTACAAATTGTATTGCTGTGTGTGACTAGAATTCTAAAAAATTACATACTAAATCTTTTTATGTTTCTGTTTTTCTTCCTGCTGAAATGAATGTTTCTCCCGAGTTTCCATTAATACTCTAACTTGAAGTTTTACTGAGCATTCAGTTAAAATTTTCTATAAATATGTTTAAATTTTTCTTTATTTGATTTGCTGATGAAGTAATCTGTAATGTTCTTCGACTTTGTAATAAAAGTGTTTCTTAAATTACATTAAAAATTTGGACTAGAAAAAATTTGCTTTAAAATCATATGACTTATTACTTTGCTAAAAGTTAGTGAAAATTTAAGTTTAGTATTTACTAGTAGTATTTATCTCATTGTCTTTAATATTCTCTTTCTCTCCATCCATCCAACCATTTATCCCTCCCTCTGTACTATTAAGATACCAAACTTAGAATGACTCTAGTTTCTTGAAGACCTAATTCTAAGCCAAGCCATAAGTCCTCCCCAAGATCTCTCATAATCTTATATCCAAAATATCTCTGTTTTAACATATTTTAAACAAGATTTTATTGGCACTGTATGGCTCTCTTGAGGTAAAATGGTATTAATATAGTGAATGTTCTGAAGAAATAAGGCCTCCGTGCCACACATGGGGATCCTGATATCAGGGAGTATGCACATCTGTAAGGCCTATTATGCATACCAGTTTAAAAGGCTGTGATTATTCAATTGAATTTGTATCTGTATTTCAGCCTCTTCATTTTTACATTATATTTTATGATTGCTTTCTTTGGTGTAAGTTTCATTGGGTTTTGGCTGCTATTTATCTGAACAAATTTATATTATTGCTCATTGAAATTGCTTTCTAGGATTCAAATGCATGAACCTATGTTTTTTATATTTAAATGTCTTGATTGTTGATTCTTTAAAATTCTTTTTTTTTTGAAAATTTTTTTTTTGAAAATTCTTTTTTTTTTGAAAATTCTTTAACAAGAGAGGATGAACATAGGTCCAACATGTTTTTACATCAGACTTATCCAGAAACTTAGGAGTCTAGATGGTTTCTTCTATTCATATCTTAGGGTAAAAAATACCTTATCTCATCATTGTAAAACAATGTAAGTTCATTTATTGATATAAACACATTTCAAATTTTCATAGTTTTCAAAATAAAATAAGCATAGTAATGTTTAAGGAAAATTATGGGTTATACTTTTGCTGAAATATATCACCATGGTTCAAGAAAACTATGGATTGGCCCCAGTGATATTAACTCAATTTATACAGAATATTTGCTTATCAGAATACTATTGATTATCAATGTCTTTAGCCAAGACATTTTAACCTATCAGTAAATGTAGGACAGTGGTAGAAAATATTCAAAAGATTCATTGAATTTAGTTTTATGGAATTCAATAAACTTAATGGTTCTCTGTGCTGTACAGGGTCCTCTATTAAAAACCAACACGTCTCAGCTAATTGCTCTACATCCTATGAGGTATTATTGTTTCTCTTTCAGGAATTATTACCTATTGCTTTAGTAATAAACACATTCTCTCTAATTATCTCTCCTAAAGAAGCCAATCATTGTTTATGAGTGATGGGGAATTTTCCATATTCCCCTTATTCCTTTAGGTAATTATCTTATGATGTTCTGTCTTTGCAAACATTAAGTAAATATGAAAATATTGTGATTGGCGAGTGTTGGAACAAACAGCGCCACATGCACAATGTGGAGGAGGGAGGAAGAAAAAGTTAAGGGAATTTCACGTAAATGGATTTCCTGATGTAGCATGACATCTAGCACAGGTAGTAAAGAAAGCACGTATATAAATGGAAGAATGGCTGGGGAAATCAAGCTCATATAAATGATCTGGGAGCTTGATCTTGAATAACTTCTGGAACAGGTAAACCAAATAAAATAACCTGAAGTAAACAAAGCTTTTAGATAAAGGAATACTTGCATTTGAAGTCTTAGATAATCATTAGAGATAATAAGCACAGAAGTAAATTTTGGGGAAATGTGGATAAGAAAAGTAGGTAAAAGAATTTAAGGTCAGAAGGTCGAGAGTCCTCTTTCCAAAAGATGGTGAAATGGAGTTTCTGGGCGAGGCTGTGTCTCGATGAGTCTGGCTAGCTTTCCATCACAGTATGAGGTTAGAGGACTGAGAACAAAGAGTGATTTCTGAATGGTTTGGGGACTAACCAGATCATATGCTCAAGAAAGAAAATGGGAAAGGAGACATTAAAAGCAGAGAATAGTGATGTGAGGATACTGTAGATGAAGATGGGTCATCATAGGAAATGACCTGGTAGTGTTTTAAATGTAAAACAAATGTATCATAAAAGTACTCCTGAACTTCCTTGGAGCCTGATATATAATTAGCATGGAAAACACTATACAGTATTCAATCAGAATCACATGTCCACTCAATGACTCTGTCTCCTTAGGAGATACTGAATTTCACTGGAACTTGAGGCTCTGTGGAAGCAGACAGGGATCTCTGGCCTCTCCGAGTCAACTGGAAGCATACGGAGGGTCAATGATAGGCAGAAATTCTTGCCTTTCCCCAGAAACTGCACAGTGCCTGCTTCATGGATTTGGCTTCTCTGTGGACCACCAATAATCCTCTGCCACTTATCTATATAATACCATGACATACCATGGCCATGATTCACGTTCTTAACTCTTCAAAACATAGACAAGAAACAAGGAATGTAAAAATAATATCCAAGGAAGGCAAATAGATTACCTACCAACTGTATTTCAGGTGGAGTTTTTTATCCATGCACATTCTCATTAAAAGCCAATTTAATTTACTTTATATGCTGGTCTACTAAGCCCAGTGTGATGCTTCCTTCACAGTGGCATAAGAAAACTGTGTATTTTAATAGATGATGGTTCCTGAAGACATAAATGCTAAGAGTAGCACAAACTGAAACTTGACTGGTAACAATGAAAATAATGCTTGGAATATTAATTACTAGACATTAAAGAACATTTCTTTTTTTTTTTTTTTTTTTGGTGGTACTGGGGTTCCTGGAAGCCCTTCTACCTCCTGGCTACACTCCCAGACCTATTTTTGCATTTTTATTTGGAAACAGGGTCTCCTAAGCCAGCGCGGGGCTGGCTTCGAACCTGTGCGATCCTCCTGTCTCTGCCTCCCAAGCGCGGGGATTACAAGCGTGCGCCACCACGCCCGGCGTTTTAATGAACATTTCTAGGAGTTCTGTAACTCTAGCCATATGGGGACTCTCAGGATAAGATCAACATTTTTCAAAATGAAGTCTCTGTATTAGTGCTAAAGCAAACAGGTCAAAATCTGATTTTAAGCAATTTTTAAAATATAGCTTTTGATTGAAATTATTTGCATATATAGGCTTTAGAATGATTTTTTTAAGTTTACAAATGATATATAGAAGCACCGTTTTAAAAAAGAGTTGATATTTGAAAAATCTGCTTACATACAGTAATTCACCTCAATGTGACGATTAGATCATTTATTTGGTTACATTGGGTATTTAAATGGATTTTTGTTTCTGAAGTTTGTGTTATGATATAATACATATGAAAATTGAACAAATTTATGGCAATATACCTCAGTATATAATGGTATATTACATCAATATATATTAATAATTAATATAAACCATATAAATAAAATATGCTATATTAATACTTACCAGGTAATATATAAACATATTTTATATTACACTATGCATTAATTATTATACAATAATTATATTAATATATCTTATTATATTATGTTGTGTCATATAAATTATAGCACATTATACATAATATAATATATTATGTTACATATTATATAACAATCACATTATGTTATATTAATCTCATTATAATAATACATCTTAAGTTATTTACATGTTAATCCTTTTTAATGCAGCTTTTTTTGGCACTGAAAATTGAACCCAGAATTGTGTTTTATGACTCTAGGTTGTCCATTATTACTTCTTCTCAATATAGTGCTTGAGACTCTAGTCAGAGCAATAACACAAGAGAAGAAAATAAAAGGAGTACAAATAGAAAAAGAACTAAAACTATCCCTATTTGCAAATGACATGATACTAAGAAGACCCAACAAACTCAACCAAATAAAAGGCTAATAGAACTGATCAAAAAATTCAGCAAAATATCTGGATACAAAATTAATCTTAAAAAATCAGAAGCTTTCCTGTATATGAACCACAAATCCACTGAAAAAGAAATCCAGAAAAAAATCCACTCATGATATCCCACAAAAATATAAAATACTTAGGAATAAACCTAACCAAGGAGATAAAATACCTTCACAAAGTAATACAACATTTAAAAAGATAGAAGAAAACCTTAAGAGATGAAAAGATCTTGCATGCTCTTGGATAGGAAGAATAAATATCATTAAAATGTCCATCCTTAAGCCGGGCGTGGTGGCGCACGCTTGTAATCCCCGCGCTTGGGAGGCTGAGACAGGAGGATCGCGCAGGTTCGAAGCCAGCCTCAGCTGCCTTAGGAGACCCTGTTTCCAAATAAAATATAAAATAGGTCTGGGAGTGTAGCCCTGAGGTAGAAGGCCCCTGGGTTCCATCCCCAGTCCCGCAAAAAAAAAAAAAAAAAAAAAAAGTCCATCCTTCGCAAAATATCTGTTTTTCTGCAAATGGTTAACCAGTTTTGCCAACACTATTTGTTGAAGAGGCTTTTATTCAGCGTATGCTTTTGGCCCCTTTGCCAAAAATCAATTGGCTGTAAGTGTGTGTATTTGTCTGTGAGTCTTCTATTCTGCTCCATTGGTCTGTGTCTGTTTTTGTGTCAATACCATGCTGTTTTTTTTTTATGACTATAACTTTGTAGAATAGTTTGAAGTCAAGTATTGTGATTCTTCCCGCATTGTTCTTGTTACTGAGAACAACTTTGGCTATTCTTTTTTTATTGTTGTTCCAAATGAATTTTAGGACTGATTTTTTTCTATATCTGTGAGCAACGACTTTAGTAATTTAATTAAATTTAACCGTATGCAGAAAAGTGGACATAATCCTCACTTTCTCACTCTGCACCTGAGTCAATTTAAGATGGATCAAATACTTGGAAATCAGACCAGAGACTTTGCAGCACCTTGAAGAGGACATAGCTCCGATACTTCAATACATAGGCACAGGTAAAACCTTTCTCAACAAGACCCCAAAGTCATAAGAAAATAAAAGAAGGATCAATGCCTGGGACTTCATTAAACTCGTAAGTAGATTTAAAGCCTTGAAGTGGTCTAGATAAAATTGTGAGATCTCTTTAAACTGTAAAAACTGAAAGAAATTACTTTTTGATTGGCTGTTACTTGAAATATCACCGTTGATGTATAATAGATTCATTTTCTAAACTTCTTAGATGTTTTATGATTCTAAGATAAGGAAAAAAGTAGAAAGAAAGATTGCCATTCAACAAAATGCAACAGAGTTTCAAGAGTCTGGGGAAAATATTAAAATGTCCTTTTTTAAACTCCATCTGTCACTTTTGCTGTTGCAGAAAAAGGTGGAAAATTGTCATTCTATGGCAAAGGCACTGACTGTAGATTATTCCCTCTTAAAAAAGCAATCCATTATTTAGTTGGATAACATTTTCTGATAGTCGTTTTCAAGTTTGTAAAAATAAAAAAAATAATGCCAGCTCATAGAATAAGTGTTCTGATTTCGGATTAAACAAGAAATATCGGAGAGGCCAGATGCTCAGGTGTTCAATATGCGCATCTTTCCTATCTCCAAGAACCCTAAATGTGACTTTATATCATCAACTCTAAGCTGAAACATCTAAGCTTGTTTTTTCCATATTGCTATTTTAAAATTTACTAGTGAGCTTAGTCTGATTTTATAGCATGACAAATGCTATCTTATCATGTCTATTCTAAATGGCAAAACATTATTTTTCATAAAATTTATGCAAATATCATTCCATCCTTTATTAGTTTGCACAAATTATTCATTGTTTAGATGTTCAGGATTACATATCCTTGTATTCTTCAGAATCTTGTATATCAGTATTGTGGAACCTAAGTATTTTTAATACTGGAGTATGTTTACATTTCTATTTTTTAAAGTATTATTATCAGATTACTTCATTTTTGGGTAAATGCAACATTGTCATCCTTATCTGTTAAGACAATTCAATATTATTTCAATGTAAAACATTTTCTTCATGTATCTGAACCTTTAAAAATGATTGAAGACACTAAGTCTAATCAAAACTTAAATTTATACAGTTCAAAAGAGGAAAATAAGAATGTTAAAATTATTTCTCTAAGCATTTCAGTAGTATTACATATATTGAGAATTTCCTAGTTAAATTCATAGAGAAAATACCTGTAGCGGATTCAAATTTTGCCCCACTCTCAGGGCCAGCCATGAGTTAAGAATCTTCCTATTTGTGAGTACATGTATTTTGTTTCGATGTTTGTTTTTATTTTCTAAACCTTTAGTAGACTGTTTTTGTCTAAAAACTATTTATGTCCTGTGAAGTAACATAAACGAATCATTGTTCGATGGCATGTGTGATGGCTTGCTATTTCGATTTGAGTCTGGCACTAGAGATGTGAGCTGTTAAAAGAGAATGATAGAGCAGATTCCTGCTTTAAGACTGAAATAGAAGAATCACTCAATCAACATTCTGAATTGATTTGCTATCGATGATACAAATCAGTCACTATCACTTGACACCTGCCATAAATGTTTTATGTTAATGGAAACATATCAAACTATTTTTATTGGTCTGAAGACAGACAGGTTGACTGAAAGTCATACTGAAAACATATAAGATGTTGGGTTGGAGGTGGATGTGTATCTGTAATCCCAGTATTTAGGAAGCTGAGACAGGAGGATCGTATGCTTCGGGCTAGCCACAGCAACTTAGCAAAAGCCTACTCCATTAAGAAGTAGGACTACAGTGAACCAATAAAAAAAATTAAGAAAAGCCTATTCCAAAATAAAAATAAATAAAAAATAAGTAAATAACAAATAAATTGCTTGTGATGTGGCTCAAATTCAGGACATCTCTGTATTCAACTCCCAGTACCAAAATAAACAAACGAAACAGAAGATTATAGATTAGTAATAGAGAATAGAATGTTGTAGAAACATATACATATATTTTTTTCTTTTTTTGCAGTAATAGGGATGGAACCCAGGGGCATTCTACCTCCCAGCTACACTGGTGGTACTGGGGCTCCTGGAAGCCCTTCTACCTCCGGGCTACACTTCCAGACCTATTTTTACATTTTTATTTGGAAACAGGGTCTCCTAAGCCAGCGCCGCGGCTGGCTTCGAACCTGCGCGATCCTCCTGTCTCTGCCTCCCAAGCACGGGGATTACAAGCGTGCGCCACCACGCCCGGTTTATTATTCTGTATTTTGAAACCGGGTCTCACTGAGTTGCGAAGGGCCTCAATAAGTAGCTGAGGCTCTCCAAGAACCATGATTCTTCTGTCGCAGCCTCCCAAGTGCTGGGATTACAAGTGTGCGCCACCATGCCGGTTAAAACATATCTTTTGATGCAGTTGCCTCTGTCTCTACATTTATTGGGCCATATATGAATGGCAATAATCTGTATGCATATTTAACGGAAAAAATAAAGAAATAAATATTGCAAGTCAGTAAATCTTCACTATAGCTTGTTATATTTTTCAAAGTTGAATTGACCTAGAACACTTATCCCTCAAGTCATCTCAGTCCAGCTTTAAGTTGTATTTCCTAAAGAATCATTCTGTTCACTTTTCACATCTGACTCACATCTCTATTATCCCATCTAATGGATCCTAAAGTCTTCACTTGATAATTTTTTTGAATATTCTTATCCCTCACATTATAGTATCTTTTCTGAACTGGGTCTCCTGTGGTAAAGAAGCTACGTATCATAATTATATAAGTTCAAAAATATGTTTTAAAGAACATATGTAAATGCCTTTCTTTAAATATCAACAACAATAAATTGACACAGGAACCCTAGATACCCATCCCCAATGCTAACAGCTTGGCCCTGTCCATTCCAAATGAGATAAAACTGCATCTGAAAGAAGCAAAGCCTTATGTTTTTCCTATTGTCACCATCAAAAACATTCTCTACTATGTCATGCAGAGAATTTGAGAAGTAGAATAATTTAGGTAAGAAAGTTGGCCAATTACTTACTGCAACAGATTCTTTCTATCAGCATAAATATCAACGTTTATTCCATAAAAATATTTTTGTGTTGCTGAAAAAATTTTACCTTTCTTCACTTTCCAATTCATAGTTCCTGAGGTTCCTTCAAATTAATGTGTTGTTTACAACATTTGCAAGTGGTAGCTGAGCAATATTTGGTTGTATTGAATAATTCATTTTGCCTCTATATACACTTATATATAAATATGCATGCAGTTAAACCAATATGTACAATAAGAGATAGTGGAAATAAAATTCTATGTGATATATTTATAATATGCCATGAACTTACTTTGTAATATCTTCTTAATAGTGAAAGTTTTTCATATGCAATTTATTATAACACTTGAATGTGTTATGCAAATTCATGGTTCACTTCTACAGAAAAAGTAATGCTTTAAGAATTTCACAATCTTACTGGTTATTAAAGAAAGGTTTCTTCAAAATTGAACATAACTACAAAACTGAGACTGATCATGACTGAGGAAAATTGTCTAATATGGTATTACCTTCAACAGGATATGAATTACATGAATATCGTTATGGCAATGTACTTACAGATTTTGCTAAAATGGAAAAAGAAAGTGTTTTGCATAAGCACAAACCTGATGAGTGATACGTCTGTATTTATTACTTATCTAAGCGAGCACTTGAACAAGATGCCTAATCTGTGCCATAACACTTAATTTCAAACATCTGTGCTATTTTGCCAATTTTCAATAACATAGAGTCTATGTTTTTCAAGAAACTTGGATTGTTTTTCATTTTAAAGTCTATTTATCTGGTTTTGAGGATAAAACATATTTTAGGTAATCAGCCATTAGCTCGTCCTAGGACTCTTAATGTTTAGCTATTTGTGGCCTTACCTGAGGCCTTCTCCACCTAGGTCTTCCTCTTCATATATCAGTATTGACCATCTATTTTTAAAATGATCTTCTCGAAAACTTAAATAAACTGCTTTCTCTTGATCTGTGCTTCTACTACTCTGGCTTTAACATAATAACGTGCTATTTCAATAATGACAGTGGCAGTAATCATAATTATTATGGACCTGGGTGTGGTGGTCCACACCTGTAATCCTACAAGTTGGGAGGCTGAGATGGAAGAATCTCAGCTTGAAGACCAGATTCAGCAACTTTACAACACTCTCAGCAAACTCAGAAGTAAATCGCCTCTGGGCTTAATTCCCAGTACTAAAATAAAAATAAATAAGTAAATAAATATTTTGGCTAAGTAAATTAAAATAAATAATTATCATGGCGAAGATGAATAGATTCTCATGCTCATTCAGTTCTTTTCTTTGTCTTTCTCAGTGTAGTAAATAAATATTGAGGTTTCTTATTTCAAAAGCATTTTCTTTTTATTTTTCTTAATCTTCTTCATACCTACAACATCGTTTACAATATAAATTCAAATTTATATCTTCAGCTCCAACCTCTCCGCAGAACCAAGAATTTATATATCAAACTGTATAATTAACACATCCTGTTACACACTTGAAATGTATCTGCAAACCCACACACATGTCAAATATTAAAATCATGATCTTCCCACACAATTTTGCTTTATTCATTGCTTCACAATTTTAAATGCAATCTGAATCTCAGTACGAAAGCCATAAATGTCTATCTTACTTTTGCTGCAGCCACAATCCCATGTCTCCCAGGTGCAAAAGCATCTTCAACAACTTGATTTCAAAGGTTCAGAACCTGCAGAGTTTTATATTTTCCTTTACAGCATTTTTCTCAATCTAAATTTAAACTGTGTTTTCCTGGATTATTTTTGTTTCTCTACGTCCTTTCTTCTTTGTCTTAATCTTTTTTCTTTTTTGATAGTATCTATAATATAAATTTCTGGATATGACTATAACAATATCTTTCTCCTACTGTTTTAGTATTGGGGATTGAATCTCGGGGAGTTATAACTCCAAGTTGCACTCCACACTTTTATTTTTTCATTTTGAAACAGAATTTTTGTAAGTTCCTGAGAGTCTTGCTAAATTCTTGAGGCTGGCCTTGAACCTGTGGTCCTCATGTCTCAGCCTTCCAAGTCTTAAGATTACAGATATGATTAATTAGTAACTTTCTACTATTCTTTGACAAAATTTATTTATTTATTTATTTTTTATTTTTTATTTTGAAACAGGGTCTTATTGAGTTGCAAAGGGCCTCACTAAGTAGCTGAGGCTGTCTACGAATTGTAATCCTCCTGTTCCAGCCTCTTAAGTACCGTCATTACAGTTGTGAGTCACCACTCCTAGACTTTCACAATACTTCGAATGCAGTTACATGCAACCAGGTTGGTTATTCTAAGACTTTCTTCTTTTAAGAGGACAATTTTATTAATGTGCCACTTTGCTGTGATTGTATAGGTGCCATTTTCAGGTAGGTTTAATGTTGACAGTGGTGACCACTCGTAGGACCAACAACTGAGGAGATAACATCCGCAGGAGCATAGTGTCTACCAGTCAGAGCCTCTCAGATCATATTCTTTTTTTTTTTTTTTTTTTTTTTTGGTCCTGGGGTTCCTGGAAACCCTTCTACCTCTGGGCTACACTCCCAGACCTATTTTATATTCTTATTTGGAAACAGGGTCTCTTAAGCCAGCGCAGCTGGCTTCAACCTGCGAGATCCTCCTGTCTCTGCCTCCCAGGCGCGGGGATTACAGCTTGCCCACCACACCCAGCTTAGATCACATTGTAATAGCAGAGTTCGTAGTGTGCTTCCCAGTTTGATACTCTTATTAACATTCTTGGTCTTTACCTTTTTACTGATCTCTTTTAAGCACAGCTGAAGGTGCATGCAACCTAGGCAAATACATTCTCAGTGAAACCAGTGCTCACTTGTTTCCCATTATTCATGGTCTGCCCTCCAGGCTGTAAGCATTATTGATCCTTACTCCTAGTCAGTGTCTTATCTCATAACCTTTAAGACACCCAAAGTGGAAACACTCAGAATCTATATTGAATTTCTATTCCTTCCAGAAACTTTTCTACGAAGAACAGCATGAAGTCGTATTTCTATCTCCAGGGCTGATAATTGGCTTCTAGTCCCAGTTCCTAGCTCCTTTGTGGTCTTAAGTCATTTAACAATTCTGTCATCTAATTTTCTCATGCACAAAATCTGGAATTAGTTGTTTCCTTGGTTTCCTTGGGTGTTTTCTAATTTTAACATGTCAAACATTGTGAAAGTCATTACACTGAAAATTTGCTATATACACCAAAATTGTCATATATAAAGTTTAAAGATCTGAATTCATAATATAAAATTTTTGAGATAGGTCTTCATATATGTGTGTACATATGAATACTATCTATGATATATGTCATTGTAAAAATATTCACATTCTCTAGTTTTAAAAGAGATATAGACATACCTTCTTTATCAGTAAGTAATATTATTGCTAAAAGTATTTCTTGATTTGAATCAGTATGCTTGAATTATTTTATTCTGAGAATATTTCAAATTTGTAATTTACTTTTATGAAGTCCTACATTTAATAGAAATCTTTACTCATCATTAGTTTCAGAAAATGAACAGTTCTGAATTGGATTTTGTAGATAAAACCAATGTTACTTATATAAACAGTGAAATTAATTCAACAAAAATAACAGAAGAAACACATAGTAGTAGCCAGGCGTGGTGGCCAATGCTTGTAATCACAGCATTCAGGAGACTGAGACTAGAGGATCACGGTTCATGGACAGCCTCAGCTACTTAGTGAGGCCCTCCGCAACTCAGTGAGACCCAGTTTCAAAATAAAGAATAAAAAATAGGGCAGAGGATGTAGCTCAGAGGTCAAATGCCCTTGGGTTCCATCCTGAGACCCACAAAAACAAAACAAAACAAAACAAAACAAAACAAAAAACCCATAGTACTAAAAGTACTCTTGTTTATAGCTTCAGAAAAAAATAGTCTCTAATTTTTATGATATTATATATTTTAAATAAACTTGAAAACTAGACTTAGCTTTCCCTAGCCCAAACAAATTATATTTCACAGTGAAAATAAACTTTAAATGATTAATATGAATTTTACCACTTACAGAACAACAGCAGTTTCGAGTGTAAATGTGAACATTGAACTATTATTTAGACTTTACAAAACTATGATTTTGAGCTTTTCCTTGCATATGTATTTTGTTCTTGCCAAATATTATAGTAAGGCAAACATTTTTTCTTAATGTAATGATATATGCCATGAAAACACTTAACCTTTTTCTTACTGAAGAAAGAACAATTTATTGAGATGCTTTACCATTTAGTCAGACCCTACTTCAAAATAAAAAATAAATTAAGACTAGGATTGTAGTTCCAATGCAGAATTGCCCTGTGTTCAGTCCCCAGTAACATATATACATACATACAAAAAAATATGAGAGAAAGGAAGAAAGAGGAAAAGAAGCAAAAAAGGAAAAAGGAAGAAAGAAAGAAAATATGCATTGCCCCCTTTTTTCCTTGCAGAAGTTCCCAGATTTACTTGACTCCCTTCTCCATTTTTAGGAAAATAAAACAATTACCCAGTGTCCCCTAATACTTTACCTTCTTGGAGCTAACAGAAAGGTGTGGTGGCAAATTTGCATTCTTGTTTGTATTCATATATTGTTCCAGCTCCTGCAGGATCACTTTAGAAACTGATGTGACATCATTATCATTTTTATAAGTGTCGGCTAATACAGGAAAATAACATAAATAAGAAAAGATACAGGGAGATGCCTATTTCTTACGATGTTTTTGATTCACTTTCCTCATTTAAAGCAAATTTTACTTAGATAATTTACTAGAATATCTTAAGTCCATTGACCACATCTCCACCACTCAGCTCAATCTCTCTCTCAATCTCTCTCTCTCTCTCTCTCTCTCTCTCTCTCTCTCTCTCTCTCTCTCACACACACACACACACACACACACACTCACACATACACACACTCACACATACACACAGAGTAATAAAGAATTAGGCAGCAAGGAACGATGAACACATATTGCGTTGAGTGTCTCATTGACATATACCTCTGCACCATCAGACTTCACTTACAAAACAAACACAAGTTTGAGGTCAAATTATTAAGAATTTTGAAATTATATTGTTGGATAAATTTTAAGATGATGGAAGCACTATGAATCTATCATGTACAATCTCAATGAACCAGTTAAAATATTTTTATAAAAATTAAAGATACCAATAGCCCAGCTTTAAGCCCAACTCAGACTCCTGAGAATATGTTCCTTGCATCTGGGTGTGAAGTCCGCCCTACCTGACAGAGGTTTTATGGTTTTGGCTGGAAAGTCTAAGCAGAGCAATTCCTTGCAGCTAGTATAAACTAGGAACTGTTTGCCTTCAACTTGTCATTAACCTTTCTTTTTTTTTTTTTAGTTCTTTTTTTATTGTAGAATTCTTTTTATTATCTATACTATAGATTTTATATCTTTAACCGTCATTTATTAATTATAAACATCAGAGCTAACAATAATTGGACCTAAGCTGTGACAGTCACATATTTATTACTAATACAAATATCAAGGTTTTTTTCCATTGTAGAAAGTGCTGATATCTGCCAGGTTTGGTGGCACACGCTTGTAACCCCTGTGCTTGAGTGGCGGAGACAGGAGGATCGTGCAGGATTGAAGCCAGCCTCGCTGGCTTAAGAGACCCTGTTTCCAAATAAAAATATAAAACATAGGTGTCTGGGAGTGTAACCTGGAGGTAGAAGGGCTTCCAGGAACCCCAGTACCACCAAAAAAAAAAAAAAAAGTGCTGACATCAAAACATGTAAATAGCTGCGTGGGCATAAAGTGCTGAGCCTGACTCCCCTCTAACTTCACCTCTGACTCCACCCAGTGACTGCAGCACACAGTAAAATATTCTGTACTACTAACTGTGGGAGCTGTTTTTACTAATGAAAAGCCTATAAAAATAAAGTCATGAATATTCTGGAAAGATTTGCTATAATACAAATATTTTAAAAAAATATTAGAAAAAGAGAAATTGAACTTAGGCAAACATTAACTTAGCTCTTTAAAAGACCTTGTTTTCTTGGCTTTTTTTTTTTAATCAGGTCGAAATGTTTTTAAATAACAGGCAAATATTATTTAAAGATGAAATGTGCAGAGTCACAATTGAATACTCCCCAAAGAGTCTTCTGTGGCAGATTAAGTATTCTGGGATACTACACAAATTTATGCAAAACTAGATTTTGTCTCCTCTTCCCTGCCAAATTAATATGTTGAAATCTAGACCCACAATGTGAGGATTTGGGGAGAAAGGATGAATCTAGGAGAGTGGGAGCCCCTTAGAAGGAATAAGTGTCCTCTCTAAAAAGATATATCAGAAGACTTGATATCCCTCTGTGCCACTGGAGGATATATATTCAAGCCAAGAAAGAGGGTCTTATCAGAAACATACTACTATTTTACATAGTATGATAATACATATACTGATCTTGGACTTCAGTGTTTAGAACTATAAGGAAAAAAAATTCCTACTGTGTAAACCATCTGATCTATGGCATTTTGTTATAGCAACTTGAGAAGACTAAGAAAGTGACTCTGGCTAACCTTCAACACATTAAATTTATATTAAAGTTTCACTGCTATAGAATTTAAAAGAACCTATAAGTCTGCAGTATTCACATGATGAAACTCACTCTTGACCTTTTTATAAGTGTATATTAAAGATGTATTTATTGAATTGCTAAAACAAAAATAATTAAATTGTCAAAATATATATTCATGGCAATTTTAATAATATGCACACAAATCTGACAATTGGTGAACAAATAAAAATACATTGAGTGGCGAGTAGAGATAATTTTTTCCTGTTGAATGGTTCATATTTTTAAATGACTTTTTCTATAACAATAGGAATTTAATTCAATAGACTCAGGGCTAATATTGAACAGGAATGACTAAGTCTCATAAAAATTGAATTGGATGTCTGCAAATGCAACTAAGGCACTGAGAGAAATGGAAAGGGGTTTTGAATTGTCAATTTTATTTAAACAAAATAAAAATAACCTAATGGAAGATTTTGCTTTATGCAATTGACAAAACCACCTTGAATTTAGGTATGTACATTAAAGAAGCAATCTCATGTGTCTCTATGATATGACACGGTACCTAGACATTTCCAACATTTAAGTTTTAAATAATGAGTAAAAAACTCCACAATTAAGGTCATAAAATCGAGTGGCTGATAATTACTTTCTATATTTATCTGAGATGATAGGAAAAAACTTCTTTAATGATTTATGTATTTACTTATTTGTGTTTGTGCGTGTTATGAGAAAATTAATTCTAATCAGCTTGTATAAAGCTTAAGAGGAAGTTTCTATACATTTCCCTCAGTAGGAAGAGGGACTCTGGAAAAAGAATGGAGACAAGCAGAGGGCAGAAGTTATCTTACTATGTTAGAAAACGTATAATCAGTTAAAAGAAGCTTGAAAACACAAACACATAGGTCAGCACAATAATTTTTAGTTTTCCCATCAAAATAAATTTCACCATCATATTGTCTTCCTTGATATGAATGTGTGGCATGCCAGAGACTCTTCCAGGCTCAGAAAATTGATGACCATCAAACTAAAGAACCAGGGATGGAGCCACGAGCAGTCATGGTCCAGGGAATGCATGTAGTGAAGGAGAATTGCCAAGTTCAACAGCTAGTGACTTTGGTGGAAAGAGAAGGTGGAGTACATTGCCGAAGCCCTTGGCTATTGTAGATCAGCCTTTTTCCCACCTTGGAATAATGCCATTAAAGACTGTTTTGCTTTTTTAAATTATTATTTTGAAACAGTGTCTCAGTAATTTTCTGAAAGTATTGCTAAGTTCCTGATGCTGGTATCTTTTTATTTATTATTTTAATTTTTTATTGGTGCATTGTAGTCATATATCTGAATGGAATATAAGATGGTAAAAGCATACATGCACATATCACCCAATTAGCGCTTACCCAATTCCCAAATGTCAAAACCACAATCCTCCTGTCTCAGCCTCTAGAATACCTGGATTACAGGTGTGTTCCACCATGCCAGTTTTGTTTTGTTTTTGAAGAGAAATGAAGAAGCCTTCACTAGATTTTAGAGTAAAGTGTATGCCAGGTATGTAGAGGGCCCATTTGAGTGGGGCAAAACAGGAGGCCAGTTAGGGTATTGAATCAGTTGGAACACAGAGGGAAGTATAGATTCATGTCACAGTTTTTATTACTAGAGACAAGGTGTGATGCAGTTTGGTATTTACAATTACCAGGTTTAGTGGCTGAGAAGTGGTAAGGAAGATATATGGGGAGAAGCCAATAATGCCAACCATGTTTCTGAGAGAAATGAAGGTAAGGGTAGGTTAAGAAAGTACAGAATCTTTGTGGCTTATAATGTCCATTATTACATTTTAAATAAGTCACTGGGAATTTAAAAATAGAAGAAATAAAGACGTTGCAATAGTTCTAATTTGTAATGTCCTTCATCATCTATGTAAAAGTTGTGTTAAGGTCTTGTTGACAAGCCTGTGGCACTATGGGGCAATTGTGGAATCTTGGGTAGGTGCTGCTGAGGGAAGAAAGGTAGATCATTGGAGACCTGCCCTTCACTCGGCTGCTGGGACCCCAAACATTCACTCTATGTTTTTCAGCAGTATGAGGGTCATGGTCCTCCTGTACTATGGCTTCCCATCATAATACACTGTACTGCCAGAGGCCCAAAGCAACAGGGCCAAATGACCATGGACAAAAATTTCTGATCTCCTCTGCCTTAATAAATTTTTTTAATCTTACTTTATTTATCTTAAGCAATTGTTACAACAAGAACAAAAAATTATTAATTCAGTTGTATTTGTTTCATGAAGAATACTTTATCAAGTAAATTTTTTTTCCTGGACATTGCATATCAAGTGAATCACTCATTCTCTGGAAATACTCATTAGAAGTAAAATATGCCTCTCTAGTCAGAGTTTCTCTTTACAGTATGCTTGACCCACATTAAATGTAGCTAAACTAAGCAGAATTGAAGAACTACTCTGTTCACACAAGTCGCAAGGCATTTGATCTTTGCCTCAGAAACATAATACAAAATATCATCTGTGCTTGACTGTTCCTCATTTTTCTAAGAATTCGATTAGATTAGGCACAACCACATATTTATTGCCGTTGAAATTCCCAAGTAGGCAATGTACTTTGAATCTGCAGACCTTACTTCTTCTCCATGGACTGTGTGTGTGTGTGTGTGTGTGTGTGTGTGTGTGTGTGTGCGCACGTGTGTGTGTGTGTGTGTGTATGTGTATGCGTTTACAAATATGTGCCTCTTTTTTTGAAGTGACAGGCATAAACTGGAGGACAATCCTGATTCTTTTTTTTTTATTCCCAAATTTCCCTTCATTACCAAAAATATTTTTCAAGATAAAATGCAGGAAAAATTAATTTACCTAAGTATATAAGTATCTGAAATCTTGCTCAATATAGTAATAAAATATTGTATATTAATTGATAAACATGCACCTTGTACTGAAATGCAAGGAGGTGGCTGTAATATATTTGTGAACAATTTAGAACTGAATACAGTCCTTACAAACACAACATTACTTGCATTATCATAGAAATGTGTGTTAAAGTTTAAAATTTGCAGTACTACTTTTTGGAAAATTTATTTTATAACTATTAATAAAAACATTTTAGTCTAATAGTCAATAATTTATAAACATTTATCAAGTGTTTGTATTTTACATATGACCTAACAAATGGTCCCCCTAAGAAAGTTTAGTTGAAAGTCAAAGAATTATACACAGATCACTATTTCCTATTTTAGATATCAGTTATCATGTGAAGGGGGCCGGGGGTCTTCAGGACCAATGAAGAGGGGTCGGCGCAGGAAAGACCCAAGGCCAGCCGTCGGAGATAAGCAAGCAAGCAAGCAAAAGCTTTATTAAGACAGCCCAGCTCCCTTTTATATCAGGCAGCTGGGAGGAGGGGGCTTCCGCTCACAGCGGAAGATCGCACAAAGTACGGGGCGTTTACTGATTGGGTGGCTCATACCCCAGCGGGTGTGTTATCAGGGGACTGGTTGTTGGGCATCCCGTGGCCCCTTTGGCAAGCTATGAGGTAACCAGCACGATCCGGAAGAGAAGCCGGAGAGGCGCCATCTTTGGCATGACTGGGCTGCGTATCCTAACATCATGTATTGTTGAAATTTTGTATGTGTATAAAATGACCTAGATACCACTTAGAAAGTAGCTTTTGCAAGTCAGTACCTTCTTCCAAGCTAGACATATTTTTAGACTTTCTGCTTTATGTGGACACCATAGATGAATGTACAGGAGGTAACAAATATTTTAAGATAGCCTTCATTAGTAAGTATAAATTTGAAGCCTGTATATTGCATTAATGATACATATCATTTGAGTGTTTTCTGTGTTTTAAGGATCGAGGGACTGAGAATGGGGCTATTTTTTGTCCTTTGTAAACTGATTCTAAGTATCTGGAGAAAAAAAAATAGGATTCAACATCAGCAGGTAGTTATTAATAAAGGTATACGTACATGTGGGAAGGCACATAGAGGCAGAGTTTGTAAGAGTGGAAGACTAAATAGAATTTATCCAACACTTTATAAAAATAATTAGCCAGGAATGGTGGTGCACGCTTGTAATCCCAGCACTTGTGAGGCTGAGACAGGAGGATTGCTGTTCAAAGACAGCCTCAGCTACTACTTAGTGAGGGCTTTGCAACTCAGTGAGACCCTGTTTTTTTTTTTTGTTTGTTTGTTTTTTTGGTGGTACTGGGGTTCCTGGAAGCCCCTCCGGGCTACACTCCCAGACATACTTTATATTTTTTATTTGGAAACAGGGTCTCTTAAGCCAGAGCAGCTGGCTTTGAACCTGCGAGATCCTCCTGTCTCCGCCTCCCAAGTGCAGAGATTACAAGCATGCGCCACCATGCCCAGAGAGACCCTGTTTTAAAAATAAAGAATATAAAAAATAATAGGGCTGGGTGTGTAGACTGCCCCTGAGTTCCATCCACAGTAATGCAAAAAAAATTAATAGTAAAATTTCCAATTTTTCAGGTACTTAATACAATATATCAATTATTATTTATTTATAGAGCTTAGACGTGAATATCCGAGAGCATGGAATTCTGACTTTTTCTCTATTAAAAGCCAAATAAAAGAATAAGTTTTGGGGGTGTAACAACTTCTGAAATGGATCAGAGTGTGCCTTGAGTATAGTGCGTGGTTGGCTTGCATGAGGTCGCGTAATGACCTAGAACTTGAAAATGTAATCTGGGATGACTCAGTTATAAAATTTGAAATAACTGAAAGAAACCATAAGATTTTGCACCAAAGGTAAATATGACATAAAGCCTAACAATATGAAACAAAATGCTATAGACTGCAATGATTTTTTTTTCCTCTTTCTCTCCTTGCCTCTATTAATAAATTACCAAAGCCTATTCTAAAATTCCTGAGAACTCTCTGGAAAAAATTAAGTATCTTTTATTGTGAAGGGCTGGTTTCCCTTTCCTGAATTTCTGGATAAAAGAGAGGCCCTTTCTATGCAGGGAACAATCAGTGAAGGGCAAGGTTTTTAGATGATTTGCTAAACTTGCAAAACATACTACCTCAATTTGTAGAACTCAAATATTTTGCTGGCAGAAAAGCAGTAAAGGAAGTGGAGCAGGCCGGGCTGGAAGAGTCCATGGAATTGAACTGTGTAGATTTAGTGGTTTCTAAATGTCAGCAGGCACGTTTTAGTAGCTAGTATTTCACAAGGGAAATTGGATTAAATAGTAGCATGCTTGAGGTCTCTGATCTGTTCACTATAAGTTGTGGTCTGTGAGCTACTTTAATCAAACCCTTTGGAGAAGTGTGAGATTGGGTTAAATGCCCAAGACCCCAGGGGGCACTGGCTATATCACTTCTGTGGTTTTGGAGGTTCTGCTAAGTTATTCACATTTTATTCCAAGGTAAATTTGCAGTATTGGTATGAGGACTTTTGAGTGGTGGCTTTTATTCCTATTGGGCTTGAAATCTATCTTTTAAGTGTTAACTATTTTCTCTCTACTTGAAAAAACAATACAAACAAAAGATTCTAGAGTCACAGAAGCATGAAGGAAAGCACTGGGGTTCAAAAATAGAAATATTTAACTGTATTCTTAGGAAATTAGAATAAGTAGATTTTTTCTTCATAAAGTAAGAACACGGTGCTAAAATATCATCAACAGCAATGTATTTATAATACCTATAATTCCACATCATGATTGGGAGAATTAACAGAAATCAAAATGTATAAGTAGCCTGGTATCTATTAGGTACAACCTAGCCTAGTAGGATAGGTTATAATTTTAATTTGAATCTTTTCATTTGAAAGGTTTTGATGCCCAATATTCTTTTCTCCTCTTTTTTAAAAAATCATAGCACTTTCATTCACTTAGTGTTTTCATCTCATATCAAAAGTGATACATATTTCTATCCTTTAATACTTTCTTGATGAGACAATATGTAGTTGAATATTGTTTTTCAATACAATTAAAACACTTTTCATTGTGTTTAATACACCAAAACATTGGATAATCACAAAGATTATATATAATGCATAAATGATGGTATAATATATATAAAAATATTTGGTAATGATATATACGTTATTTGGTGATCACTACCTACATACATATTATTTTATAAATTCTCTTATATCTTGCTTATTGTTTCTCTATATATTCTTTTTGTGGTGCCAGATGGAATTGAATTCAGAGGCTGTCAACCCCTCACCCCACCACCATCCCTCCTCAACTTTTTATTTTGAAATAGGTTCTCACTAAGCTATAATGCAGTGGCCATGGACTTGTGACAATCTTCCTGTCTCAACCTACCAAGTGTGTAATTGTGTTGGCTTAAATGATATATTTTAATTTAAATCTAACATCTTATTGTACTTTTCCTCTTTTATCTGGTCTTCATTCATTTTTTTTCTTTTTCCTGACCTTCTTTTGAATTAGTTGAGCCGTTGATTTTTTACCCTTCTTGTTTTATGTTTATGACTGAGACCTGACATTTATAGCTTCTTGTGAGATTCAGTCTGATAATTTGATTCATGCCTATAATGTGTGAATATAAAATCAGAGAAATGCACAATTTCATGTCCTTAAGCAGTAAGCACTTCTATGTGGGAAACGTTTACATTTTTCAGTTATTCCAAAATATCATAGATTGTCACAGACACGAAGTACCCCATCTATCCCTCTGAAATCAGAGGTAATCCTCCTGTCTACTTTGCTGCCTCTATCTGACTTCACTCCATCTTCCCTCCCCTCTGCCCTTTCCTGTCTTTATCAACTATTTTTCCATTCCCTTTGATAATATCAAATTTGTAGCTTTCTCAAATGTGCGAGATCATTCATTTTTCCGTATCTGAGTTATTGCACCCATCTTAATGCTCTCTGATTCCATCCAAGTCCCTACAGATGGCATAATTTCATTATTTTATGGCTAAACATTATTGATTTCATTATTTTATATTTACTTCATTGTTTATTATTTTTATTGCAGTACTGGGAATTGAAGCAAGGAACATTCTACTTCCTAGTTACACACCCAGCCCTGTGTTTTATTCTTTAGTTTGAAACAGGGTCTTACTAAGTTGTGGAATGCCTCATTAAGTAGCTGAGGCTGTGATCCTCCTGTATCAGCCTCCCAAATACTGAGATTACAAGCATGCACCATCATGCCTGCCTTGACTGTTTAATGTTTATATTTTATATTTATTTCATTATTTGTTATTTATTTCAGTATTGTTATAATTTTTATCATTTGTATAGATAAATATATGCCATATTTTTCTTATCCATTCATTAACTGGTGCACATCTTAGCTGATTCTATATAATGAATTCAAGTTTATCTCTTTTGAGAGATACTAAGATTTAAACCAAAAACTTTCAATCTCTGAACTGTGCCCCCAGCCCTTTTTACATTTTTGTTTTGAAACGGAGTCTTCCGATGTTGCTAAAGCCTCTCTGTGCTGCTGAGATTTTCCTCAGGCCTGTGGCTCTCCTGAATCAGCCTCCCAGTTATTAGGATCACAGGGGTGCCCACCTGGCCTGGCTGTGTTCGGGTTTATCTTTGCTATAATGATTCCATTTTCTTTGGATGTGTTCAGTAATATAACTAATGATCATATGGTAACTCTATTTCTGTTTTTTAAATTTTTATTGGTGCATTGCAGTTGTACATTTTAATGGGGTACAAGATGGGAGACGCCCATGCATATATCACCCAGTTAGCCCTTACCCAACTCCCACCCCATCCTCTCTCTCTCCCTCCTTCTCATGTTTGGCTTAGTGATTTGGCATCGATATGTTTGTTAAAGAACAATCATGTGCATAAGAGAATCTTTCTCTTCCCTCTCCTATCCCCTCAGGTAGGTCACCTCATTTATACAGTATCTCCTTCATCTAGAGTTCCTAGCTTCTGCATATTAGGGAGAGAGTATCCTCTTTCTTTTTTGTGTGTGACTGACTAATCTCACTAGGCATAATGTCCTCCAGTTCCATTCATTTCCCTGTTAAGGATGAAATTGTGTTTTTCTTTATGGCTGAGTAAAATTCCATTGTGTATATATATCCCATAATTTTTTTTTTTTAAGCTAGAAGACATATATATTTTCTGATTTCAAACCATATAAAGCTACAATAATTGAAACAGTGTAGTACTGTTCTAAAGGCAGATATATAGACCATTGGAGTTAAATACAAGCCTAGAGCTAAATTCTTCCCTATATTGTCAAGTTATTTTTGACAAGGTTTCCACGAAGATTTGGTGGTGGAAATAATAATCTTTTAACTAAATATTGTTGAAAAATAATAATTACATGGAAAAGAATAAAATTGGACCTTTACCTAATCCCATATACAAGTATTAACTCAAAATAGATAAAAGACCTAAATATAAATCTTAAGACTATAAACTTTTAGGAGAAAATCTGGGTCATAAAACCTCACAACATTGAAATTGGCAGTGATTTCTTGGATATGATTTCAATGGCACAGGCAACAGAAGAATATACAAACTCCCTAAAAAATAAAAGAAAATATTGTATATCCAAAGACAATGTAGACAGAGTTAAAAGTTACTAATAGAATTGGATAAAATATTTCCAAATGCTATATCTGAAGGTATATTAATATTCCAACTAGAAATCCTAAAAATTAACAACAATAAAGGCAAACAATACAACTTAGAGATAGGTAAAAGACTAACATAAATAATGAATCTCCACAGATAACCAATCTTAGTTGTCTGTTGAATGGAAACTCTTGTTTCTCTGGTTCTGGTGAGTGTTACCTATTTCTTCTTTGTAGTTAATCTCTTTGAGTATTTTCTCTAGCGCTGGTTTTGAAGACATAAATTCCTTCAGTTTCTGTTTGTCATGGAAGCTTCTTATTTCTCCATCTAATTTGATAGAAAGTTTTGCTGGATAGGAAATTTTTGGCTGGAAGTTGTTTTCTTTCAGAGTTTGGAATATGTTACTCCAAGCCCTTCTGGCTCTCATGACTTGGTTTGGGAAGTCTGGAGTGATTCTAATTGGTTTGCCTCTGAATGTCAGTTGGCCCTTTGTTTTTGTTGCCTTTAAGATTCTCTGCTTGGCTTCCACATTGGTCATTTTGACAATTATATGGCGTGGGGATCCTCTTCTCCGATCCTGTCTAAAGGGAGTTCTATAGGTTTCCTGGATCTGTGTATCAACCTCTTGCTCTATATTTGGAAAATTTTCTGCTATTACTTCCTTGAAGAGATTGTTGATCCCTTTGGTATCACTTTCTTTTCCCCATAATTTTGACAGATGAATGGATTACAAATCTATTTCAGTTTTTTAAAGAACTCTCCATACTCTTTTTTTCTTTTTTCTTTTTTCTTTTTTTTTTTTTTTGCGGGTCTAGCGGTGGAACCCAGGGGCATGCGACCTCTGAGCTATACCCACTGCCCTGTTTTTTATTCTTTATTTTGAAACCGGGTCTCACTGAGTTGCAGAGGGCCTCACTAGGTAGCTGAGGCTGTCTGCGAACCACGATCCTCTGGTCTCAGCCTCCCGAATGCTGGGATTACAAGCGTGCGTCACCACGCCCGGCTTCCATTCTCTTTTTCAAATGGCTATACTATTTTATATTCCCACCAACACTGTATTAGAGTTTCCCTGCATCATCACCAGCATTTATTTTTTAAGTTTTGATAACAAGCATTCTACATGGGATGTGATAATATTTCAGTGTGGTTTTGGTTGGCCTGTTTCTGATGATAAGTCAATCTGAGCATTTTTTTCTTGTACTTTTTATCCATTTGTATGCCTTATTTTCAAAAATATCTATTAAGATCATTTGTCCATTTTAATTAGAGCATTTGTGATTTTGTTCTGAAGTTTTGAGTTTTTATTTATAATGGATGTTAAACTTTGGTCATATGTACATTGGGTAAATATTTCCTCCGGTGCTGTAGGTTGTCTCCTATCTCTCTGAATCGTTTTCTTTGCTGTGCAGAACTTTCTTAGTTTGATACATCAGCTACCATTTCTAGTTTTCCTTTTGTTTCCAATGGTGTGGGGTCTTACCTGGAAATAAATCATTGCATATGCCAATGTCTTGAAAGTCTTTTTTTCTGTTTTCTTCCAAGTTTCACAGTTTTAAGTTGATTTTTTTGTATGTGAAAAATTTTAGGAGTCTATTAGCATTCTTCTGATTGTTAGTCCAGGTTGACAATCCTGTTTTTTTATGCTTTGATTTTGTTCAGATTCACTTTGGATATTCTAGGTATCTTATGGTTCTTTAAGTGCAAGGTAATTGACCTACTTCTTAGTGTATTTGAATAACACAGACACACACACACACACACACACACACAGCTTTAAAAATACATCTTTTAATTAAAAAATAAATAACAAATATGTCTCTTTAGTGTTCAATGCAAGTTTCTTAGCTATAATTTTTTCAGACTGTTAAAAATCTTCTTTCAACTTTATTTCTAAATAGAATTTTATGGTTTCTCAAATATCTGGATGATCATTTCTTGCTGTGGTTACCTTTTGCTTTGAAGCTCATTCTCTATTAACTGAGTTTGCATAGTTTTGGATAAAAAGTACCCTGCAAATGTTATTTTTCTCTCTGCCTATCATATATTTTAATTTTTCTGACTGCCCTCAACATAGGCTTCTTACTATTTTCAACATGTTTACTATGATGTCAATACTATATGGTATTTTTCATTTTGCACTGAATCTTCAGCCATTGCTTGTTCAAATGTTATTTTCTTCTATTGCTTGTTTTTCTTTCTCCTGGGTCACGGATGACATGGACTTTACACAATTTGATATCTTCCTACATTTCATGGATTCTTCATTCTTTTTTTCTTTACCTGTTTTATTTGGAATACTTTTTATTGACATATCTTCAGTTTTTTGTTTTTTTTTTTACTTTTTTTCTGTTTGGTTGAGCCTTGTAACAAGCTCTTTGAATGAAATACATAACTTTATTAATTCACATATATGATTTCTGGCATTTGTAACTAAATCATGTTGGGGTAGATTTTTGGAGGTTGAACCCAAGGGTATTCTGCCTCTTAGCTACAGCCAGATTTTTATACTTATTTTGAAACAGTAAGTCACTAAGTAACTGAGACTACCATCAAACCTGCAATCCTCCTGTCTCAACCTCTCAACTACTAGGATTACAGGAGTATATCACCACTCCTGGCATTGCTGTAATTTTTAAATGAAACTAAAATTTATTCTGAAGGTCTTTGTCTATATATTTATCAACATCATATTGTAGATATTTAAATTTTAAATTTTATTTTAAAGTCTCTGTTTCATAGGGTGAATAACTGAGGAACTGACTTCAAGTACAAAATTGGGGGGAGGCCATAGAAAGGTCAGAAGAATTTAAGTAACATTTTTATATATTTGTACCTCGATTGGTATATTAGAATCTTATAATTCCATGGCATAATCATATTCAAAATGACAGTGCAATGTTAAACATAAATCTTAACACAAAAATCTGTAATAAAAGATCGCCTTTCTAAAGAAAGATAGTGTTTGTCAGGGTTTGACAGCAGGAATTCCTTTGTGTGGGTTTTAGCTCCTGTCCCTCTCTAGACTTGTCCTTCCTTCTGCAGCGACTGCCTGGTATGTGGTGCTGGTTGGGTGTGAGTGGCTTGGGCTTTGCTGCTCTCAGTTCTCTTGGTCTAGCCTTATCCTGAGGCAATTCCTAGCCATCAAAGTCTCAGTATCCCTGTGATACCCACACCATGCAGTGACAGATGCTCTACCTTCATTTGTGGTATTTCTTCAATAGGCAAATCCTCCATTTCTCTCCCAGTGATATTGACATCTACCTTGGCTTCCAGTAGACCAAAACCAAGAAGGCTGTGGGCTTTGGTGGTTGTGTGATTTTCTTGTTTTGTCTCTTTTTGCATTCCATGGGGGGAAAAGTTTCTTCGATTCTACCCTAAAAGCACTGTATTGTTCTCCGGAATGATTTTACCTAGGGATGAGTTGTTGTCTTTTTGCTTTCCTCAGAGTTGCCTTTTTGCCCCTCAGTAGCAATCAATTATCTCTACTCTTCTGAAGAACTCCTCTTGGTTCCTTTCTTTGCCCTTAACTTTTCTCTTTAGCAGCCATTGGGGATGAGTAAAGAGGGGCTTGCAAAGGAATGAAGACTCCAGTGTTTTATGAGGCTCCCAGTTATTCTAAACAGTTGCATTAACCTTCTCTTGGAGATTAGGGATTTAATATGGTCGTGGCTGATCTCTTCTTACCCACCTCTCTAATGTCCGCCTCTGCTTCCTGTATTCCGTCAAAGACGAAGTGGTTCATGTATTTCCTTCTCCTCAGAGAGCTTCACTGCAGTTCAGAATTCAGTTTTTTTGGCTGCCTCACAACCTCAGTTATCTGGGGAGTTCAAGAATAGTTACGAATTTCTAGACGACTCAGCCTATTCTAAATTTTAGGAAAGCAGTAATGCTTTCTTGCAAATTTCTACATCCTAAGCATAAGCCCAACTCTTTGATCAGGTCACATTTGAGCAAAATAAATTATCTGGTATACTTTTAATATAGATCTGTGAACCTTTAATGACAAAAAATAATTCTCTGTTTGACCCAGCATAGAAACCCCTGTGACATTCTTTTTCATTTACTTCTCTAATGTCTGGACACAGACCCAGCCTTCCTGCCCATATGTAGCCATGCCCTCCAGCTGAAAGAACACTGATAGACTTATGTATTCTTCTCTCAAATATTCACATAGTTTTTTACTTTATTTTCCCTTTTGAAAATAGGACTGAAAACAGAAAATAGCAGCATGTAATGGTTTTGTATTAAAATGTACTTGAAATGTCATGTGCTAAAGGCTTAGTCACTAGCCTGTGACACTTTGTGGGGGGTTTAGGAGATGGGACCTATTGGAAGGAAGTGGGTCCTTGGAGCGGTAAAGAGGACCCCTGTACCTCTCATCTTTGCTTCCTAGGCACTAAATGTTGAGCAGCTTTGCTTTGCCCCATTCTCCTTTGATCCCCACCATGATGCCCTGCTTCACCATGGATTTGAAGCAATGGGTCCCTGGGAAAGGAACTAAAAGCTTGGAAATCATGAACCAAAATAAGCCTTTTCTCTTTTTAAATTGTTCGTCTCAGGCATTTTGTCAGAGCAATAGAAAGCTCACTAACACAGGGCAGTTCAAATTGAGAAACCACACAACATTAGCAGCCTGTGTCCCTACCTGCCATCTTTCCTTTGCCTTCCCTTGACTTATACCATTGCACATGATGAGAAATACTCTCACATTATAACAATTTATATCTGTATTACTACTATTTTGTGGAGAAACTAAACGTACCCTTTTTAACATATGTTCTTCCTCTCCCAAAGACTCCTCTCTGAGATGTCCATTATCCAACATGGAAGCAGAGCAGACCAATCTGATTGGTGTTTACTAGAACATTGATAATTACATGTTAATACTGGAGGGAAGCCTTTGAGCTTGCTTCTTTTTTATGATAGTTTTTTTCCCCTACTTTTTAATTTTTGCAAAAACAGCTATTTCCTCCTCTGTCTTTCCTTTTTTCTTTCATTAGCCTCTTTGTTCTTCTCCATCTACTTCTTCTTCCTACTTTTTTCTTTTTTTCTACTTTCATGTCTATATCAGTGGGTCACTCAGAATCATAATAATCATCTTTTTATAAGTGCTGTAAGCCCCAGTCTTATGGATTTTCTTCCTTCCATCCCATATCTAAAATAGCTTTGTTAGCTACTCATTTATACAGTGGGTTTTTCATCCTAATACACATTTTGGTGCAATCAATAAAGAGTTATACCACATTCATCAACAATATATATATATATATATATATATATATATATATATATATATATATATTTCCACATATTCTTTGGAATATTTCCAAATGTATTCCAAAGGTTATTTTCCAATGTAGGGTTAAAAAAAAAAAAAAAAACACCAAATGGAGCATGCCTTTCATTTTCGTTTGTATGGTTCTCACAATTTTTCTTTTACTGCATTCAAGTTTTACCTTTCCAAGTTAGAACCTTTCCCAGAGTGCTATCTCTACCCAGAAGTCCCTGGGGATCCTGTTACATAATAACGCCCCTGTGTAAGTAGGGCCAATTAATTACCTTTGGCTTAAACAGAGCAGTACTGTGGTTGGATTTTACTAGCCGAGTAATTGAATCCTCAATTCCAGGATCCCTTTTACTCCCAAGAAATTCAGAATCAGAAAACCACCTTTGTTAGGGATTCTTAGAAGAGAATCTAGAAGAGAAGCTTCCCGGGCCCTCCACCTGTGGTGAGTTACACCAGTCATGTCTCAGCTTCACATTCATCCTTGAAAACCATCCTCACAAATAATTTTTAGAGCATTTCTTCATGTAATTTCCTCTGATATTCTACAAATGCAAAGCGTAAGTAGAAGACTGAAAGGGAGAACAAAAATTAGATTTTTTTCTCTACTGCTGGCATACATGGCAGTGGCTAGCAATGGCTGCAGCAAGAGCATTTCACCTAATTCTGTTTCCATGTAGAAAGGTGTCACTACTACCAATTTCACTAATATGTACAGGGGGAGTTGGGTAGTTGGGTGGGTTCAAGAGAAAGAAAAACAGCAAGTGCTATACGCATGTCTATAGCACTTTGAACTTTATGACGATGTATAATTAAAATGACCAATAAAAGGTGAAAAAGTAAGTGGAAGGGACAACATAGCCAGAAAGTGCATTCTTCTGAGATTCAACCCAACAGCTGGATGGCCCCATGGATGAGCTTGTTGCAAAATGATGGGGTAACTTCAGTATTTTGTTTGCTCACTCAGCTCAATGATGGAATTGAAATGACTAATTTTTTACCTTCCTTGTCCATCCCATTTCTATGTCTAAGCCTAAAATTGTTATTTAATTATCACATGGATAGTTTCCACTTTCCTGATTAGTCACCTACTTAAACTGACCTATCAGCCTCTCACACCATGATATTCACTCTCATTGGAGAAGCACACTCTTTCAGAAAAGCTTTCCAAACCTGCTCCCATTACTAAGCCTTTCTGAATGTCCAAGGTTAGAAACTCAATGTGTCTACTTCAAATATTCTTCATTAACCTATGCCCTTCTTAACTATTTTTAGAATAGACCAGTTATGTTATTTCAGTTTGGTAAATTGCAGTGTGAAATATCACATTTCATTATATTTGGATGTGAGTTTCCCTCATGATAAAAATTGTTTTCATTGGACCATGGTCTTTCCTGGAAATATTCTTTGATGAGTAAATTGGGATGCACTTAGCCTTACTCCTCAACCTTCTGCTCCTATAAAATCTACCAACAAATGCTGGTGAGGGTGTAGAGAAATAGGGACTCTAATACAATGTTGGTGGGATTGCAAACTAGTGCAAACACTTTGGAAAATAGTGTGAAAAGTTCTCAGAATAATGGGAATGAACCCACCATATGATCCAGCAATACCATTCCTGGATATCTACTCAAAAGAATGGAAATAAAACTACCAGAGTAATGCATGCATATCTATGCTTACAACTGCACAATTCAAAATTGCCAAATTATGAAACCAATGAAGATGTTCATCAACAGATGAATGGCTTGCGAAACTATTGAGTATGTACACAGTGGGAATTTACTAAGCCATAAAGAAGAACAAAATTATGTCATTTTCAGAAAAATAGATGGAAGTGGAGAACAATATGCTAAGCTTAAATCAGCCAGTCACCAAAATTGAAAAGTCAGATGTTCTTCCCAATACGTGGAAGCTAGTGAGAAAACAAGACTTGAAGGAGGGACTGCAGGAAAAAGAAGAAAAATATTAGAGAAAGGTTGACCTGAGAGAGATGCAAGGAGGGAAGAGGGAAACACCTCAATGGGCATGACATACATATACAACTTTATCAGAGTTAATCACTGTGCAGAGAAAAGGAAGGAGAGATGGAGGAAAGGGGTGAAGAGACAGTAACTTGGGGAGGGCTCAGTGAGTGCTGTGTACACAAATGCCTCTGTCACCTTGAACATCATCAAGATGTATGATTACACAACATCAACAACATTAAAAAGGAAGAACAAAGACAACAGAATAAAATGGAATATAGGAATGAAAGGTAGAACCTAATGAAATCAAGAGAGTTGTACCACATTCTGCCAAGTATCTGGACTGGACTGTGCACTTCTAGCTAGAAAACATGGAACAGTCCTGGTGAAAGAAATTTGGCTCCAACACTGCCTAGTAAACTAAGAGTTAGGAGGATGATAAGTTGGGAGCAGCCCAAGAACTCAAAGAAGCTAACCTAGAAGGGAGAGAGAAAGAGAATCCCAACATGAAACAAGAGAAACACACACACAATGCTTCCCATGAGGAAAAGGATATGGACAGATGCAGCAAACATTCCTGAAACATCCCTGCCACAGTATTCTAAAAGCATGAACCATGGGCTACTCTTTATTTTAAAGTAAACATTTCTTAGTCAAATTACTATCTACTGAATCATAACCTGGGACCAGGAGAATAATGAAATAGGAATGAGTAAGAAAAAAGGGGAGGGGAAAATGGAAAGTTGAGGAAGAAAATAGTTAAAATAATCTTACATTCAAATGTGAAAGTTTTGGGCCGGGTGTGGTGGCGCACGCTTGTAATCCCCGCGCTTGGGAGGCAGAGACAGGAGGATCGCGCAGGTTCGAAGCCAGCTACGCGCGCTGGCTTAGGAGACCCTGTTTCCAAATTTAAAAAAAATGTAAAAATAGGTCTGGGAGTGTAGCCTGGAGGTAGAAGGGCTTCCAGGAATCCCAGTACCACCAAATGTGAAAGTTTTGCTACAAATCCCACTAACACAGGGAAGGAAGAGGAAGAACTGGGGTGAGATATGGAAGAAAATACACCAAGTGTACATGTATATTTGTGTCACTTCAGGTCTCATTGTGTTATAGAATTTTTAACATATAATTACACCAATAAAAGTGTATATAAAAAGAATCCCCCAAATCTACCTTATAGACCCAAAATCTAAGTTATATCTCTTGTCCAAACCTGCAGTTATATTCTATTTAAGGTTAACCAGTTTTCCTTGTATCACATTTTTACCAAATTATTTGGTAAATAGAAAAATGTCAAGATCCTTTTGATCTTGTGAGAAATGTAAAGGTTTCCCAGTTTAACTCATCTATGAAGAACCCCTGTTTCAGTGTACAACTTTATTGAATTTTTCAAACTGTGTTCAATAACTACCTTTATTGTTTCTCGTTATACTTCTTCCTTATGTCCACAGTTACACACAGTTACTATTTTTCTTCTTACTTTTAGTATATAGCCAGAGCTGTGACCTTTGTGAAGTGATGATACTCCACAAAAATCCTCGTCTAATTAGAGAGACATAGACACTGAAGTATAAACTTAAGACAAGTTGTAGCTCCAAGTTCCAGATTATTTCCTGTATGTTTTTCCAGCCTCTTTATCTATTCTACTATCAATATGTGTAACTTTCCACCTTTCTCTAGTATGTTCTAATTATTATTAAATGTACCAAACTGATGGAAACCCTATAGAACTTGCTGAAGCTCAGCTATCGGGCACATTTCGGTGTCAGAATTGGAACTACCAGGTGTTCTGATTTCAGAAACAACATATACAGGACATGAAATGCACATTGGTATCAAACACCAGGCTTCAGATACCTACCAAATATCAGCGAATAAATCCAAGTGTGAAAACTTCAAGGCTCCACTAACTATTTGGAGTCACGCAACTTGCATGTCCTCGTATCTTCAGGGATGTCCCTGGCTTGGCCTGCTCATATCCATGGCTAGAAAGATCTGTGGACTGAGAATGAAGCTATTCTGAGCACTGAGTCTGCAGGCGCTAGTTATAAGACTGAGAGTCTAGTCTGGTGTGAATTCCAGGCTATTGCAGAGAGAAATGCCAGCGTTTTCTACTTGAGTTCCAAACAAAGCTATGATCGTTTGCGCTCCAAACAAAGCTATCAGATCAACCTTCATAACCTCCTGATAAACATTCAGCACACAGATGCTTCTGGTGAATGCAAGTAGTGACTCTCAGTAAAATCTAAATTTTATGGTCCTTCTCTGATATCTCTATGCATATGATATTGGCCAAATTCATAATTTTTGTATCCTTAAGCTCTCCAATTATCCACTGTAGAGATCTGATCCAACTGGGGTTCTTAGAAGTCAAAAGACTCAACCCATTGTCTCCAAACTTCCTGGTCCATGCTCATCACTGAAAGTGTAATCTTAAGCTAAGCTAAACGGGCTCAGTTTAGGTAATTTTGGATGATTCTACTTGATTCATTGAGTACTTATTTCAATTCTCTTAATAACATGGCTGATTAGAATTCTTATTTAAGACATTTCTCTCACTGGTCAATTCCAGGACTTTAATATTACATATTTAAGTGTTTGCATATATTACTATAAAATCAACAAATGGCTCTTATATTCATTTATCATATTTATGTCTTTGAGAGAGACTACTACTTTTCTCAAGTTAATTAATAAGTATTATTATTGTATCCGAGGGCTAGACAGGACTCATGGATTTTCTGTAACTCAGCCATCACATTACAATGCCTACATTTGTTACATTATACACGTTTCAATATTTGTGACATTATTCTAGGTTTAAAATGGTAGAATTTCATTTCATTTTAAAATTATACCTGGGCATGGTGATACAGGTCTGTAATCATAGTACTTGGGAGGCTGATACTGGAGAATCACAAGTTTTCAGCCAACAACTTAGCAAAGGCCTAAAAGAGGCCTTGTTTCAAAAAAATAAAATAAAATAAAATAAAATAAAATAAAAAGAGCAGGGTGTATAGCTCAGAGGCAGAATGTCCCTGTGTTCAATCTCTAATAATACACACACACACACACACACACACACACACACACACACACAGAAATAAAATAAGATAAAATAAAATAAAATAATGTTTAAATGTAAAGGAATAACTTCTAATGTACAGAAAAATTTCATATCTATAATTCTCATTGTGGCTTTTAAAAGAAATGTATTTCCAAGGATTTGGGGGAGGACTGCTATTTTTGCCTAGCAATCAGGGATGGGTCAATGTTGATTGAATTATTTGGGCCTCTTTGACAGAACCATTCATCTTAATTGTAAGTGCCTCGAGGAGCATTCAAATCATCTACTCGCTGTCATGTACCTATCCAGGACAACAAAAAGAAGAATTTCTAAATGAAATGTAAAAAGATAAAATGGATAAAAATTGAGTAACTGAGCTTTGACTATCCTGTTACTTTCCTAAGACAGAAATCATCCCCAGGGCCAAAAGTCTTTATTTAATTTTAAATTTCTAAATATTCTGAATCCTTTTCCTGCATATATTTGCCTATTTGTAATTATACTGGTAAAAATTTTATGAAGCTGCAGCAAAATAATAATTTTAGATATATGAGTCATCTATTTTATTGGGAAATTAACTGAACAAAGCATGATAAAAAGACAGTTTCAAACTAAAGAGCTAAGCATTCTTTTTTCCTTCTGGATTTTCTATGAGGAAATTGTGTTTGTGAATAATATTAAGTATTTTGTAATATGCATCATGAATTCCTGTTACCTTTCTGGAGCTCACATATCATTTCAAAATTTTCAGCTGAATTATGTAGCCAGCTTCACAGCATAAGGCCTTGATACTATGGCAACAGGAAACATCTGTGATATTATAGAATAGCTTAAAATGCATACATATGTAGCCAGGCTTGGTGGTGCACACTTATAATCCCAATACTTGAGAGGCTGACACAGGAGGATCTGGATATACTTAGTGAGGCCCTCCGCAATTTAGTGAGTCCTTGTTTCAAAATAAAGAATTAAAAATAGGGCCAGGGGTGTAGCTCAGAAGCAAAATGCCCCTGGTTTCAATCCCCAGTACTGAAAAATAAATAATATACATATATATATATATATATATATATGTGTGTGTGTGTGTGTGTGTGTGTGTGTGTGTGTGTGTGTGTGTGATATATGTGATATATATAAGTGATATATAAGTATATATATATAAGTATATATATAATTTATATATAAATTATATATATATAATTTATTGTGTGTGTGTGTGTGTGTGTGTGTGTGTGTGTGTGCGCATGCAAAAGTTGAATGAATGATGGATGTCACCTTTGTGGCTAAACTCACATATAAATTCCACTAGTTTTAAAGGGAAGAATATATGTATTTTTGTCATCACCTTATATTAGGGATAATTATATTAGGCTTGAGGACCACAGTGCTATTATCTGCATGTATGCATATCATGAACATCTCAGAGGAGCAAAGGCAGCAATAGTTTCCTCTGCACCTGGGGTGTTTGTTAGGGTAACTTCATTTTTTTATTCATTTTCAGCTTTAGGGGCATAATCAAACGATTTATCTTCATTGTTTCTATGTTGTTATTTTTTTCAAGTTCAATCAGTGTTTTAGTTTGTACCATATACTTACTGAATAAAGAGATAAAAATTATTCATCACAACCTGCGCAATGTGCTACACATTCCACGTGAACTGTTATAGTCTAGTCGTATTAAATTAAATTGACCTTAAACACTGTGTCAAAACCAAAGAAAGTAATTTTTAGAAGTCACAACACAAGATAATTGGTTTAAAAAATTAATACTGCTGAGCATGGTGGCGCACGTTTGGAGTCGCAGCACTTGGGAGGCTGAGACAGGAGAATCACAGGTTCTTGGTAAACCTCAGCCACTTAGTGAGGCTCTGTTCCAAAATAAATAATAGAAAAATAGGGCTGGAGCTGGATGTCAGTAGTAGAATGTTCCTGAGTTCCATCTGCAGTACAGCAAAAAAAGAGTTAATACTAACTGCTAATAGTAGGTATTATAATTTAATATATTTATATGTGCATATATGTAAAATATAAAAGAGAACTTTTTAATTGGTGATTTTACCACGTTTTGGTTGATGACTCCAGTTTCTATCTAAATATCTTTATTTCATTTATAATTTAGGACTTGAAACATTTTTAGTCCTCCAAAATCAATTAACTTCCTTATCTATAAAATGATGCAAAGTAAAGTATCTTAAATTACTTCTGCCCATTCACTATTACCAACTCCAGGGCACCATCTTTTTTTTTTTTTTTTTTTACCTGAATACCATACTCTCCTGTGACTTCATTTTTTTTTTTTAATTTTAGTTACTGGTTATTGAACTCAGGGCCATTCTACCTCTGAGCTCTGCCCTCAGCCCTCTTACTATTTTGCTTTTGAAAAGGGGCATCACTAAGTTGTGGATAATCTCACTAAATCTGAGGCTGGCCTCTAACCTGCAATCCTTTTGTCCCAGCCACCCAAGCACTGGGATGACAGGCGTGCACAACCACTTCCTGGGATATATCAATCACAACTTCTCCATCCTTTTTTTCTTCCTGTGCTTCATGTTGTATTCTCAGGAATATTTCTAAATCACATTTTAACACTTTCCTATTCAAATCCTGTCAATGGCTGTTCATCAGCCTCTGAGCAAAGCCCAGACTCCTTTATGTGACTTATAAGATGGGCTGTGAATTACTCTTGCCATCTTCATTCTCATGCCTCTTCCCCAGCCCTGCCCCGTGTATGTTGCAGATATCCCATGTATGTTGCAGATATCCCATGTATGTTGCAGATATCCCATGTATGTTGCAGATATCCCATGTATGTTCCAGATATCCCACGTATGCTCCAGATATCCCATGTATGCTCCAGATATCCCATGTATGCTCCAGATATCCCATGTATGTTCCAGATATCCCACGTATGCTCCAGATATCCCATGTATGCTCCAGATATCCCATGTATGCTCCAGATATCCCATGTATGTTCCAGATATCCCATGTATGCTCCAGATATCCCATGTATGTTCCAGATATCCCATGTATGTTTCAGATATCCCATGTATGCTCCAGATATCCCACTGCCATTTCATTCCCCGAGAATCTGTGCTGCTTGTACAATATTTTCTTCATCTCTATTCTAACTGCTTTTTCTATTTTCCCTAAAATAACTCACCCTTTCTACATGAATGTTACATTTCTTTATTCCGAGGGGATTCTCATACAATCTTCTTAATTATTATTGTTTTATTTGTGTTCTTACACATCCTTCCATACACCTCTCAATGACATATTTATTTTTCCAAAATGTTTTATTATTTTTAAGATAAAATATTAACAATATGATGGCATTAATAACTTCAACTTTTGTACTGCTGGGAAATGAAACCAGGGCTATTTGAAATCTGAGCTAACCCCCAGCCCTTTTTATCTACTAAGTTACAGAGGATCTGTCTACATTGCTTAGGCTGGCCTTGAACCTGTGATCTTCTCGTCTCAGCCTCCCAAGTACTGGAATTTCAGGCACACACCACCTTGGCTGACCCAACTTGTTCTTTATATCTTTTCTAGCATAATACATGAATAAAACCCATATAGTATTATATAATAATTGATTTACTCAACATACTGATTAACAGTGCATGAATGTAGTAATGTATCTATAGCAAGTAATAAAATATATAAAACAGTGTAGGCTATGTGGAAAAATAGTTACTATTATTATAATCATAATCATCACTCAAAATTCATATGAGCTGTTTAATGGAGTTAAAAGCTTCTTTGAAATGTTAATACTCTGGACAATTCAGTCATTTATAAGTGTGTGTGTGTGTGTGTGTGTGTGTGTGTGTGTGTTATTATCCACTTAAATTAAATAGCATTTAATTAGCAGGTATCTTTGCAATGCAGGGCACCCTCAGGTGGGCCATCCTCGTAGGAACATGCCAGTTGAAGACCATCAGAAGTGCTCAGGGCACCAGGCCTTCAGTCCATGGTGACCCTTGTCTCTTACTCGTGTCTTTTCCTGCTGTGCTGTGCTTAGCGCCAATGGACAGTGCCAGCGCATGCTGCACATCCGACCTGAGAAACGAGCAGGAAAACCCTGACCTTTAGAATTCTGTTAATGTATATGGCAGTGTATTTATTTACTACCTCATTAGGGTCCATTTGTTCTTATTTTTGGGTGTTGTTAAGACAAAATATAAAGTTGATTCAGTATAATTCAGCAACCTTTAATGCTGCATTTTATATATGGTCGTTCTTACAGATATTATAGAAAAAATACCATGGGGAAATTAATAAAATTAAACATCATAACAAAGAATAAAAAACAAGAATTAATATTCAGATGTTAATTAAGAAAATTAAAAATAATTAGAAATTGCACTTAAGAAAAATAAGTTTACCATTTTTTTTTTTTTCTGTAATAGGGATAGACCCAGGGGCATTCTACCTTTGAGCTACACCCCCAGCCCTATTTTTTTTTTTTTTTTTTGCAGTACCAGGAATGGAACCCAGTGGCATTCTAACCCCAAGTTAAAACCCCAGCCCTATTTTTTATTTTGAAACAGGGTCTCACTGTGTTGCAAAGGGCCTCAATAAGTAGCTGAGGCTGGCCACGAATGGCTATCCTCCTGTCTCAGCCTGGCTTGTGCCACCAGGCCCCGCTTGCCTCCCCTTTTAAAAACACTCTTATTGGTGTTTGGTAATCTCACTATACTTTATAGTGAGATTCAAAGTGATAAATCTGGGTGTGGTGGTGCAAGCATGTAATTCCAGTACTTGGGAGGCTGACACAGGAGGATCTCAGGTTCAAGGACAGCCTTAGAAAGTAGTGAGAATCTCATCAACCTAGCAAGACCCTTTTTCAGAAATAAAAATGAAGCCGGGCTTGGTGGCGCATGCTTGTAATTCTGGAGCTTGGGAGGCAGAGACAGGAGGATCACGCAGGTTTGAAGCCAGCCACACTGGCTTAAGAGATCCTGTTTCCACATAAAAAAAAAAAAAAGTATAAAATAGGTCTGGGAGTGTAGTCCGATGGTAGAAGGGTTTCATCCCCAGTACTACCAAAATAAATAAATAAATAAATAAATAAATAAATAAATAAATAAATAAATAAATAATAAAAATAAAAATAAAAATAAAATAAGGCTAGAGATGTAGGTTGGATGTAGAATGCCTCTGGATTCAATTCCCAGTACAAGACAAAAAGCGATACAAACATGTATGCAACCATCACATGGCGTATTTTTCTTCTCAGTTCATCCATATTCACCCTCCCTTTCTGTATATTTTAGGGAGGTTGGTCGTGATGCCATCATAGATGGACATAATGTTTTTGAACTGTTTGTTTTCTAAAATCTTCCCTTTTCACCTCCTCTCCTCCATTTCCCAATCCTGCTGCACTACTTTTTTTTTTTTTGGTCTCTCTTCTTATTTTCCTAAAGGACCTTTTGTTTCCTATTTTACATGAGAGAAAATATACCACCCTTGACTTTCTGGAACTGGCCGATCTCACTTACATAATATTCTCTAGTTCCGCCCATTTTTCTAAAACCTATCATTTTGTTCTTTTTATTTCTCAGTAAAATTCCATTATGTGTATGTATCACATTTTTATTATCTAGTCAACATGGACACCTTGACTGGTTTCACAATATGGCTACTGTGAATTGTGCTGTTGGGCGTATGCACATATCACTATAGTATTCGGATATTAACTCTTTTGTAAAGATATTGAGGAGTGGTATATAAACGGTGGTTCCATCCCCAGTCCTTTGAGGAATCTCCAAACTGACCGCCACTGTGAGCATACTAATTCTAGGTTGTGTCAGAGCTTCTACTGCCCACATTCTACCAGCATTTGCTATTGTTTGTATTCTCGATGATTGCCATTTTAACTGGAGTTTATTGGAATCTCAGTGTAGTTCCGATTTCCATTTCCATTTGCTAATAGTTTCGCCTACTTCCGATTTTAGATTGACTGTGAGAGTCAAAGGAGTTCCATTCCATTTATCTAGATAAGTTAACTCAAAACCCGAGAGAATGGCTTTACTACCAAAGTTAATCAATTATAACCAGTTCTATCCCTCAACCAATAGGCTCTAAACTCAAACGCATACAAAAGTTTAAATCACTTATAGAATTGTGTATGTACATCTATAATACATAACTTCCGGATTCCACGGTATCTCTCTAATATGTGGATGCTTGAGAGAAAAAGATTCATAGGAGGAACTCTACATGAAGAAGGAGAAACCGTAGGTGACCTAACAGAGGGATGGGAGGGGGCAGAGGGAACTTTCTAATGCACATGATGTACACTTAAAAACATATCAAAGTCAATCACTAAGCCAAGCATGAAAAGGAGGGAGGAGGGAATGAGGTAGGGATTGGAGAAGGGCTAAATGAATGATGTGTGCATCTAATCCAACTTGTACCCCATTACGATGTATGACTACAGTGAACCAATAAAAAATTAAAAAAAAATAGCTGGGCATGGTGGTGCACGCTTGTAATCCCAGCATTTGGGAGGCTTAGACCAGAGGATCGTGGTTCGTGAACAGCCTCAGCTACTTAGTGAGGCCCTCTGCAACTCAGTGAGACCCCAAATAAAGGATAAAAAATTGGGCAGGAGGTGTAGCTCGGAGGTCAAATGCCTCTGGGTTCTAGATGCGCAAAAAAAGAAAAAATAATAATAATAATAAAATAATTTTCTAAGCAAACCATTTTCTAAGCAGTGTGGTAAAGAATGTGTGGGGAGCTCAAAGAAAATGACCCATAGTCTCAAGTTGCTTTCTAAGCAAAGCATTGAATAATGTGATAAGTCAAATTTAAAAAAGAAAGAAAAAAAAAAAATGACCCCCTGCTTCAAGTTGCTTACAACTTCTTTAAAGGTACAAACACCCAAGGTGATCTTGTT
The DNA here is from genome assembly GCF_963383645.1 of Muscardinus avellanarius. Lineage (NCBI taxonomy): Eukaryota > Metazoa > Chordata > Mammalia > Rodentia > Gliridae > Muscardinus > Muscardinus avellanarius. The sequence continues at coordinate 9,260,445 of NC_137803.1, forward strand.
ATATAAGGTAAGGAGAAAAAGAGAACATTAGAAGAGTGTATATAAAATACTGAATTGAACTTTATTACATGCCAAAAATATAGAACAAAATTTAATGTAGTATAAATGACCCATAAATGTTCATGTCTGCATTTAGAAAATCCACATGATTTGAAAGCCTAAAACCCTTGTCAGCCAATATAAGCTGAATGGAACTGAGATATTGCCACCAAGAGGACCTGGGGACAACCAAGGTCATAAAAACAGAGATTATCTTAAATCATGTAGTAATTGCATAGTACTTTAGGCCAAGTTTTAAAAATATTTGTGGGCTATGTATGTATTTATTTATATTCAGAAAATAAGAAAAAATATTCTTTCATTTCATGGGCACAGTGATCCATCCTCTTTTCTTTTCTGTTTAAATAGCAGATTTATTGATCATAAACCTTCTATGATGGCCTTGCAGAATTAGGTATTATATGAGGATTTGCTCTGACATGGACATTAAGTTGACTGATTATATCCGTAAGGGAAAAAATATATATAAGGCCATTACTGTCAAGTTAGCCAAAGACTCTGGAATCCCACCTGTGTCCTTTGAGACCCACAATAAATATTCCATATTAAATAATTGTGTGGTAAACACAGTTTTCATAGATCCAGTGCATTGGAGGGGAAACCAAATATTTATTCAAAAATATAAGCAGATTTCCATCAGAATCATTGGCTTTCTTAGTCTTTATATGAAATTCTACCACAATGGAATTCCGTCAAGACACGGCAAAAGCTGATGAATTCAGAAAAAAATTAAACTGCTTTATGTTGCCTAAAACATAATATTAATATTTATTTGTTGGTTGATATTGGATGAAAACTAAAGGGGTTGATGCTGCAAAGTCAAGTTAGCAATCTGTGGGCAGAAGAAGTGTCTCTGAACATCTAAATCTCTACGACTTTGCAAAAGGAACAGGAATGCCTTTGGACATGTGCAGATTATTAACTGTGAATTTGAGCCAAATTTATCTAAATTCCCAACTAAGCACTTCTGGCATCTCGAGTAAATATTGAGGTACGTACACACTCTTTTTTTAATTTAAAACTAATCAAAATTTGAAGTCCTTCACTTTATCATCTCTTCTCCCATCCCCAGAATTTTTCCTCCCTCGGTCCTCCTATCCAGCACCTGGTGATTACTTCTGTGTTAATAATATGCTTTGTATTTTGTCATAAACATTAATATGAGCTTTTGCTTATTTCTATATCACAGATGCTAACATTATATAGTATGTGGTATTAATATGTAATGATATAAAATGCTAATTATATTTATCTGCTACATCACATATAATAAATGATGAGCCAAATAACTAAAGTATATGAGGTTGGATGAATAAATAAATAATATAATCTCAACTACTGTAGCTTCGATGCTTGAATTTTTATAAGATGCAATGCTCACATTAGATAATAATATCTTAATAAACGCTTCAAAGGAAAAAAATCACAACTCAAACAAATTCATTTTCATATGCATGCTTTATTATCGATTTGTGACAAAGATCACTGCAAAATACACAAAGAAAGATCACCTGTGCATATTGTAGTTTTCAAAATTAAATCAAATGTTTTTTTGTGACAGATATATTTTTTCAAGGGAATAGAGATCTATGTATAATATATCCTATTATTATTAATAAATTATTCTTATTTATGACCATAACACTAAACCCTCCTCAACCTCAAGAAAACACTTGATTTTTTGATCTCTCTCAATTCCAGGGAACATTCAATAAGTTGTTTTCCCATTTACTTTTAAACCTTTATCTATTATCTATTTACCTATACCTATGATCATAGATGTTTATCTGTTATGATTTTAAGTGGTGTGTGGGATTATAGAGATTAAGCATGATTACAATCGAATTTCCAGTATTTAGTATACATCCTAGTGCTCAGCAGGCAATTAATACATGTTTACTAGATTCAAAAGGAAGATTTAATTTATTCTGTACTCATATTTAGATGGGTACCAGCCTCCCTTTTATAAATGAAAGAATTGAACTAATCTGTTAATTATAAAGCCAGCCTTAATGATCTTAGCAAAAACCAGCAATGTGACTGAGTGAACATTGAAAATTGTTTTTGTTGTTCTGGTAGAGTAAGTCTTGGGCTGTGGCCACATACCTATCACATATGTAGCATGATGTCTTTCTAAAATATCTGGAATGATAACAATCCTGCACCACAACCCTCTGTACATTCTTATGGCATATGGGCTTCTGCTATAACTGTCACCTTCTACCAACATAGCCGGCATAAGATATCTTTTATTTAAAAATGGTATAGAAATATTTACCACATGACTATATGCTCTATAAAATATGATATGCATTTATATGTGAATGCAACTTCACATCTATACCACTTAAACTATTTGTATGTACAAACATACAGGCATTCTTCCATTATACTTTCTGACTATACCCTCAATCCTTTATTATATTATTAATATTATTGTGCTTTTATTTGTGCATTATATTCTCATAGTACATCATGTTGAGACTGACATACTTGCACACACACTTGGTGACCCCGCCCTCATATCTGTGGTTTCTCTATCTCCTTCCTTCCCCATACAGGGTGCTGAGACTGACATTGGTATTTTCACATACATACACATAGCTGATGGTAGCAATTACTGCAGGGGAACCTCACTCTTCACCCTCTCCTACCCTTAGACTTACTATTTTTTGAAACAGGGTTTTGCTAAGTTACTGAGCACTAGTCTTAAATGCGTATTACTCTTGTCTCAGCCTCCAAAGTACTGGGGTTAAAGGTCTGCACCACTACACCTAGCTCTACCCCTTAAACTATTGACTTTGCTTAAACTATTTGATCTCTATTTGTGTCTCTTTTTTATATGTAATATAAAGTAAATAATTTTTCCACAAGTTTTTTTGAGTTTAAATCAATTATACAACTTAAAAGGTTTAGAAGGTGATTTTTTTTTTTTTTTTTTTTTTTTTTTTGGTGGCACTGGGGGTGGAACCCAGAGGTTTCCTACCTCCGGGCTGCACTCCCAGACCTATTTTATATTTTATTTGGAAACAGGGTCTCACTAAGTTGCTGAGAGCCTCACTAAGTAGCTGAGGCTGGCTTCGAACCTCTGCAATCCTCCTGTCTCAGCCTCCCAAGCACGGGGATTACAAGTGTACGCCACCACACCCGGCTAGTAAACCTGCAGTAAGTTTTAAACATTATGATTATTTTTGTAAAGAAAATCTATCATGGTGGAATATTTATAAGGAGGTTTAATCAAAGAAATCATACTGGGATATAAAAATGTGAGAATTGCAGTGCTTGACTTTTAACTTGAAAGTTTAATTTAAAAATACAAAGCTATCATGTGGTTGATTAGCTTTTATGGCTTAAAATTAGCTTAAGTAATGTAAGTATCTTGATTTGTAATACAAATGTTCCCTAAGGCTCATTTCTCAGGTTCAGTCTGGCATGCTGTTTAATACTGAATTAATCTCTTAAAAATAAACACACACTTTAAACTGCAGTTTATGAATTCAAATTTTTGTTTCTAAATAAAGCATTAATTTGAACAAACACTATGTGTAACAATTCTAGCCAACATCTATACACATATCCTTTAGGTTTTTTTTTTATTACACAAAACTAATTTAAAGGTGAAAGGTAAATGTTAAACTGAGAATCAAGGATTCTGAACACTGTCTTGAGCAAACCATGAAGCCACAAGTCAACTCGCCAAAGTTACAAGAGCTGAACCTTTCTAAATATCAAACCAGAAGAATAATACACTCCTAGAATTTCTGTATCTATCCCCAAAATATTCCAATACATGATTTCTGCTTCTATCGTCTATTCACGGATTATCACAAGTGAAATGTGTCTGTCTACCTGGACGCTAAAGTAATGAAAGTACTAAGGCACGTAAGAATGATCTCCCCAAATGCTACCTTTTGGAAGGATTAATCTTCTATGAGAGATGTATTCTATTAGAGGAGTTTACTCAAGATAAGATAGCAGTTATTAAAAAGTGTTATACTCGCTGGAGACACTTTCCCTCACAGGCTTCTTTTCCTTTCCAGATAATTAAACACTGTCTTGCGCACTCTACCATCTCCTTTGCCTTTTAGCATGCAGGATTAAATTGAATTTTTGCAAAATTCTTGCTTCTTCTCTCTTTTCTAAACACTGCATTGTCATTCTGATTCCTGCCATTTTGAAAGCCTGGAAATACATTGTTCTCTTAAATGAAATCACTTCTGTTTTTCCATACCTGTGCAATTCTATTCATCAATGACCAGTAATGGTTCTGAGGGTTACAAATGTGACCTTATTATTATCATTTAGATCTGAAATTCACATGACTTCAAATATCAAATTTTGGGGGAGCAATTGTGATTCACATTTTGAGACATAATCCTTCATCCTTTCTATTCTCGTGTATTTCAGGGACTTTGAGAAACTGTTGGATTATAAATGGGATCAAATGTTTTCTTCCATTCTTACCTATCTCTTCTTTTTAATAACTTAATAGAATTCTGAGAACCCCCAATTCCCAGAACCTACGGATCATGTTTAGTTCTTTTCAAAATTAAGTTTATCATGAGAGATCAAATGCAAAAATAGGTTGTATTTTTGGTAACCAGCCCCTATTAGGAAACTACTCCCTAATTTTTACTCAGACTCTGCTATATTTCTTCTTCTACTTCCCTGGTTTCTTGTTGCCTCTTTAAATAAAACTCACGTCACAGATTCAAGGCCATGTAGTTAATGGCTTTAATTCATGTACTATGTGTACTACGTGTTGAGTTATTTTATTCTATTCAAACAGAAAACCTCTCTCCCTCTTTCCTTCGTTTCCTCTTTTAATCAGAAATGAATTATTCACCCAATACTATTCTTAGTATCTGCTGTCTTCCAAGTACAGAGCTCAGTACAGCTAACTAAAGAAAAATTCGCTTTGACTACCACAGTCATGGAATTTTATTTTTCTGGGAGTGGGAGAGGCAGATAGGGAACAGTTAAGTTGATTTGGTTATTAAAAAATTTAAAAGGTGCACATTTTAAGACAGCATAGACACACAACACTAGGTTGTGATGAGGAAATGTTGTTTAACATATGATTCATTAAAAAATATTACAGAATTACACTCCAGGTAGAAATAACAATGCCAATGAGAATAGTAAAGTTTATTGAGAAAAATGATTATTTCACTAATTCTAGAATTAAATATATGAAGAGAAATACATACAAAATAAACATTTAGAATAACTTTCCATTTTTTCAGAATAAGTTCTATTATAACTTAGCAGTGACTATATTCTCTAAAATATATATGTAGAATGTCAATTTTGCAGTATATATTTATATTATGAAGCAAGGTTATTCAGTGTTAAGCATGCCTTTTTACAAACCAGTCTTTACCTGTAGGTTCTTTTATTCTTTTATGATTAAAATATTTCATGGGTCAAATTTTATATTTGATATAGAAATGAGTTCAACAGTAGCTAAATTGACTGCCTGGGTCCCTAGGGGTTGGTCAGAAAGGTGAGGTTTTCTTAGTGCTAAAAAGAGTGTAAGGCAAAGAAACTTTCTGTGCTTACGTAGATGCTTCTGTGTACAGATTTCTGGGATTGTTTCCCCCAAGATAACTGTCCCATATAAGTCTCAGGTCATTGACCACCTTCTGAACATAACTTATGAAGTGGTCTGCTATTACAGTATTCTTTCTTTAAGATCTTAGATAATTTTTTATAACCATATCTTTGCTTTTACAAAATAATATTCAAACTATCTCTTAAAAGTGTTTTCACACCAAATTATTGAATTCCCAAAGCCCCATTTTATACATTTTTTTAATTCTCAGAGTGAACTACAACATGTGGCTTAGAAATGGGTTACTTCATATATGAACTGTATGTTCTTCATCTCCAGTCTTTCTGCAGTCATGCATTTCACAATGCTACACATGTTTAGGATAGCTGCACAGATGAAAAGAAAACCTAATTAGTATTAATAGCTGTCAGAGAAAAAAAGATAGAGATTGATATTATGTGTACTCTTGCAAAGATAGAGAATCTCAGATCTGAAAATTAGAGTGTCTCAGGGGAGTGGTTTTAGCTGTGCATGATTAGAGAAGCAGTAGACAGGCTGCAGGTGGCTGACTTGTAGTCCGTCGCTTTGCAAGCAGCGAGAGTGTCTCCATCAGTTAGCTGAACTAGAAATGTTAGCTATTTGCAGAGGAAAAAAATAGTTCTAATCTCAGCTAACCTCTCATGAGATAAGAATGATGAGCTGTAAAGTGCCTCTGAACTTGTCAGCTCCTGCAAGGAAAAATAAATAAATAAAGGAGGCAGGGAGGAGCTGAGGCTAAGTCCTCCATAAACAAGGGAAAGTGCAACAAGGCTTAACGAAGGTGTGAGAAAATACTGGAAAGAATCTTGTCCACAACAAGGAGAACTGCTTCTATTCAATGGGCCATGACACAGGACATGAATGGGAGGATCTTAGAAAATAATAGATTCGGATGTTTTTTAATTTTATCAATACTTTGTGATGTTTTAGGTTTCGATTCTTCTAAAATTATTTATTTCATAAAAATTCCTTTACTGGTCTGTTGGCATTGCCACGTTTGCTCTTTTTTGTTGTTGTTGTTGTTGTTGTTTCAGCATGATTCTAAATTATAGTAATATATCATTACTTCCAATAAATGTGAACTCATTTATGAGGTCAGAACTATGATTCCAAAAAATGTGCTATTACAGTAGCAAAAGAGTTGGTGCTTTTTGTTTAATTTCATTAATAAGCAAGATTTCTTTTCCTTATTCTCTAAAGAAACTACGTTAGCTTTTCAGTTTAAAAGAGTCTTGTAAAATAAATGACCATGTGCTTGATTCAGACAGGAAAAAGAAATCATAAACTTTGAAACTAAAGAAAAAAACCAAACTTGAATTTTATACTAGGATTTATACTTCATGTAATTTATTAGATAAAGGTAAAACAAATCGAGTATTCCATGATATTGTCCTTATAGGATTTATAAAATATAATAAATTTTTACTAATAATTGTTCTTGAATCTATACTAAAATGACAATGATTCAGGGCTAGTATACATGGTACTATAATTTGTATTGCTTGTAGAATTTATTTTTCTTTATTATGAGTCCTTTAAATTGCAACAATTTTACCTAGTGGGACTCCAGGATTAATAAGAAATAACATATTTGGGCTAAACCTTTCTATCTAAAATAGTACAATATTTTAAAATTAGATACACTTGTGATACAGAAGAAACTGTTATTTTTCTTCCTATGACAAATTTTCAGGAACATATTTATTGTAATCAATGGAGTATATCCTGATTTGTTTTAGATGCTCACCCATTAAGGAAGGATAAACAGATGCACATCTCAAATGTTGACATTTTCTGGCTATTGGACTGTTCCTATTTGTGTATCTTAATATCATTAAAAATCAGCCATTGTATGCAGAAGCCTATGCCAAAAAATCTTATTATTTTCTTGCTATAAAACAGTATGAAAGTGACAGAATATGACAGATAATGCAAAGAATTCTTGTTAGCTTTTCCACTTCAAAGACAGACCTAGTGAAGAAGTAACAACTATCACCTCTGTGACCGATGGACATTTCTCAAAATCTACCCTCCAGAATAAGTTCTCAGTAAACACAACTTTTGAAGATACAACCAGCTTCCTTCTCTCCATAGTGTGCGGTCTAAGGATTATTCACTAAGCCATGGTTTGTAGCTCTCCGAGAGATTTTGGGGAAGACTAAACCATGACCGCTATTCCAAACATTTTAGACGTGGAAAAACTCTTTGCAAAACTGTGGAGTAATGCTAACAGTAATACAATTGTTTAAAAATAAAGGCATCCATGCACATATCACTCAGCTAGCCCTTCCTCAATTCCCACCCCATTCCCACCCCATTCCCTCCCCCTTCCTTCTTCTCATGTTTGGTTTACTGATTGACTTTGTTATGTTTATGAATGCATGTCATGTATACTAGGGAATTTCCCTCTCTCACCTTCCCATCCCCCTCAGACCGCCTTATTTGCTCATTTTTTAAAAATTTTTTAATGTTTTTATTGGTACATTGTAGTCATACATCTTAATGGGATAAAAGACTTGTGTAGACATCCATGCACATATCACCCTATTGACCCTTACCCAATCCCCGCCCCATTCCCTCCCTCTCCCTCCTTCCCATGCTATGCTTAGTGATTGACTTTGATATAGTTGCTCATCTTGTGTCCCATTAAGATATATGACTACAGCCAGGCATGGTGGCACATGCTTGTAATCCCAGTACCTGGGAGGCTAAGACAGGAAGATCTGGTTTTATAGACACCCTCAGCTACTTAGGCACTTTGCACCTCAGTGAGACCCTGTTTCAAAATAAAGAATAAAAATAGGACTGGGAAGAGGAAAATCTCTAAAACATACAATGTACTTAAACATATCGAAGTCAACCACTAAGCCAAGGAAGGGAAAAAGGGACGCAGAGGGAATGGGGTGGGAATTGGGTAGGGGTTAAATCAGTGATGTGTACATGTGTGTACACACAAGTTTTTTACCCAATTATGATGTATGAATATAATGCACCCATAAAACTTAAAAAATTATAAAAAATAAATAAAATGTATTTTATCTGAAAAAAAAATAGGACTGGGACATAGCTTGGAGGTAGAATGTCCCTAGGTTCCAACCCCAGTACTGCAAAAAAAAAAAAAAAAAAAAGATATATGACTACAATACACCAATAAAAATTTTTAAACAAATAAAAAGAAATTTTCAAACACACACAAATAATGCAATCACCCTGGCAGAGTTGGGGGAGGAATAATCATTTCGAAATATGACCTAAGTGTTTTTTTTTTTTTTTTTAGATAAAGACCTACTCTCTAGAAGAAAGTCTATACCAGAGACTTTTCCTAACTAAGGGGAGACATTTATTTAACTCCAGCTCCTCTGGGTTTTCTGTCTCACCTTAAATGGGAAATACAACACCCACTAAGATCATAGGCCTGATGCAGACACCCATTAAAAACTGAGAATTAATCCTAATATTATAGACTATTTCCATTCTCCATGCTTTACCCACTGACAGGAACATGTAGTTCCACCCCTGGAGTATAAGTGGAAATAAAAGTCACAAACTTTCTACTTAGGGAGGAGTTCTTGGGGGAAGCTCACAGAAAATAAGGAAGATGAGAAGTAGAGAAATCCAAAGTCTTGAGTGCCTACAACTACAAAAATATTAAATGTTGACCAGCTCTCAGCCAGATGAACATAAACCCCTCAAGAATGGCCTTTTAACTTAGTTCTTATGATCTGACACCATGCATGAAGATTTGAACTAAGATGACAAGACATGTTAAAAGGCTAGGAAAAGAAGTGTGAAAAGACAAGGCAGATATCAGAATGAGATTCAAATATGGTATAGATTTTGAAATTATCGGATAGGGAATTTAAAATTATAAATTCATGTAAACAAAATAATTAATGAACACAATAAACAATATATTAAAGCATTTAGTAGGAAAGTATAAAAAATGCAAGAAGATTTATATATTAGAATTATCTGAAAAATGGAGTATATATAATTAGAAGAGGGGATTTACTATACTAGCTCACAGGATCACAGACAAGAAGTCTCAGTGTCCATCTGCAGGCTGGAGAGACAAGGAAGCCAGTAGCTGCTCATTCCAAGCATCCAGAAAGCTCAGAATAACAGAGGCTAAAGACACAGCCCAGTCCCAGGCAAAAGCCCCAAACACTCCAGAGGTTCTGGGGAAAGTCTGTGCTGAAAGACTGAAGAACTTGCAGTCTCATATTCAAGGGAAACTTGAAGCAGAAACCAACTCACCAGGGGATGAAGAATGAAAAAGAGAGAGAGTGAATTTCTCCTTCTATTGTTTCATTCCATCCAGATATTGAAAGGTATATTGAATGGTGCTTTTCACAAGCAGGGTGAACCTTTTACTCAGATCTGTGAACAACACACTTGCCTTCTGTGGAAATATCTTCACACAAACACACAGAAGTAGGCTTCCCCTATTCCAGACATTCTCAAAACGGCGAGTCTGACACCCACAATTATTAGCAGATGATGTAAATAGAGTGGCATAATCTATAAAATGAAGGAATTAAAATGAAGTGCTATAAGTAAAACACTTGTGGATTGTACTTGGGAGACTGAGACAGGAAGATCACAAGTTCAAAGCCAGCCTAGTAACTAACTGAAGCTCTCAGCAACTTAGCAAAACACTGTTTCCAATAAAACTAAATAAAAATAGACCTGGGGATAGCTCAGAGGTAGAATACCCCTAAATTCAATCCACGGTACCACACACACACACACACACGCACATGCACACGCACACGCGCCGCTTTGGATGAGATTGACAGTGGGGTAGGCAAGGTATAGGAAAGAATCAGAAAGCTTGTATGGTGATGTTGAATACAGTAGTATCCTGAATAAGCAGACTGGCTGCCTATTTTCTCTAGATGTCAAGCTCACTCTTAGGTTTAAAATAGCACTAAATGTGAAGATGGAGTTACCCAGTTGAAACTACACCTGTGATTTATTCTTATAAATCTGAATCCAAGTACACTCTTTCACAGAACCTTGATAACACAGCCTCTTATACCTGCTGCGGACATATGGACTTCTAATTTCTTTTATTTTTCTTTCTTTCTTGTGTGTGTGTGTGTGTGTGTGTGTGTGTGTGTGTGTGTGTGTGTATGTGCACATGCCCGTGGGGGGGGTACTAGAGATTAAACCCAAGTATTGCTAATGGTAAGCAAGTACTTTATCATTGAACTGCATCCCCAGCCCTGGACTTCAGATTTCTATCTTTTGCCTACTGAACTTAGAGTACATACCCAAATTTCTTTGCTCACAATTCCTTAAATGTAACATTTTTGCAAGAAAAGAAGATAATTACAAAAGTCATATCAATGTATATCATACTTCATACTTAAACACTATAAAATAATAAATCAAATGTGCTGCTAGGCATTTCTGGTATAATTTCATATTTTATATAGGCACAAAACTAGAGGCTGATAATTACACTAAATATTTCCAATTAATATAGCCATCTTTTTTATGGAAAAACTAGTTATTTATTATTTCTCAATCTCAGAATGTGTTTTATTATTTTTCACAATTTAAAAATCTATAGCCTTTATGCAATGGAAAATCATCTGCTTTAAACATTTTCTCAAATGATAACCTCCTTCTAAATTGGAGGTTACACATACACATACATATATATATATACATATATATATGTATACATATATACATTTGTCAGCTAAAAAATAATTTAATTTTTAATGAATTAAATACAATAGCAAGCAAATACATCAAATGAGATCAGCCGCACACCTAAACACACAAATATTAAGGTTGAAGAGCCCAAGACAATCAAAGGCTGTTACTATGAATAGATACTAAGAAGACAGGGATATATTTTCAAAAATAAAGGATATGATAAAAATTCTTGTAAAAGTCTTCCTAAATTTGGCAAGGTATATCGAATTATCTGAGTATTAACCAAATCCTAGAAAAAGCTGTTATTTGGAATAAACCACTGATTCAAATTAAATATCTGCCAAAAACAGAACTTGGATCAGAATCTGTGTATTGCAAGAAGAAAGTATTTTATCAGGTATAATTAAATACATTCTAATAAATGTTTCTGGCAATAGTTAAATAGGCAACTTTTGAAAAATGAATTATTATATAACTAATTTGGGGGAATATATAGATCCTAGAGAATTGTATATTTTTGAAATTTTGAATAAAACAATTTTAACTATTGGTTGCCACAAAGCAAGAGTCTATTTTCACGTCTCCAAACTCTAAAAAAAATGTATGAGTACATATTTATAGCGCAACTAATTTTATAAATTGAAACCCATTACAGTAGTTTATTCTATTGTCTTATGAAGTAAAATAATGCTTTTTTATATCAGAGATAGAAGCCAAAAACATTCTACCTCAAAACTACACTCCCAGCTCTATTTTATTTTTACTTTGAAACAGGGCTTCACTAGGAAGATGAATCTCACTCTTTGCTGAGGCTGTCCTTGACCCAAAAAGGCTATTCTCCTGTCTCAGCCTCCAAGTACTGGGATTACAGGTGTGTGGTACCATGCTTAACTGAAATAAAATAATTTAAACATATATACTTATTTATATATATTTAATATATTTTAATAATTTGAAATGTCATCTAATATTTACTGCAAACAACTTTATTGTGTATATATCAAATTTTAGGTATGATTTATTTTTCAAATCCCAAAGATTTTATTTTTTTGACCAGATAGGACATCATCAAGAGTCTTTTGAATGACCTAGCAATAAGTACAATACATTTAATCTTTTTCCAGTGCAATCATTTTCAAATATAAAGTAAAATGAAATACAGAGAAAAAAATCATTAATTTTGTCATGAATAAAACTATAGTTTGGTAAGTTTTCTCTTGAAACTCAATAATGTTCTATTTAGAGTCATTAATTCTCTGTATATAGTATTAAATTTAGGAAATTAACATTGAACACAGTAAACATATTGGCAAAATAAAAATGGTACAGTTTTGAGGCTAGCAAGGCAGATCCTAGATAAATTATGCCCCAACAAATACATGGCGAGATGCATATATAAGTAAAAAAAATCATTTAACACCTAGAACCTATTAAACATCACAGCTTAGGTCCGTGATAATGCTCTCATCATAAGAGAATAGTACATCTCATATCCCTAGACTCATTACCCCAGACAACAGTCACCATCCATTTAGACCCCACATACGAATGAGGTCATTACCTACTCCCCTTTCTGTGCAAGGCTTATTTCACTTAATGTAGTGATCTTCAGTTCCATCCCCATTATCTCCAATGACAGGATCTCGTGCTTTAGGACAGAGCAGTATTCCATATTATATACGCATCATGGTCCCTTTACCTAGTTCTCAGCTGATAGGCACATAGCTTGTTTTCACTTCTTGGTTATTGTGAATAGTAAGAAGTGCAAATGTCTCTTTGCCATACTGATTTTATTTCCTATGGAAATATACCCAGGAGTGGAATTGATTCATTACATGATAGCTCCAATTTTAATTTTTTAGGAACCTTTTTACTTCTTTCTGTAATGGCTGAGCTAGTCACATTGCAGTCAACAGTGTAAAAATGCTCTCATTTTTTTTTGCCACATTCTTACCTGCACCTATATTTAGTAGGTTTTTTCTTTTTTTGTGTGCTTTCATTATAGTCTCACATCATAATGTAAGTCACGTTTACAATGATATACATGCACACAGTACTTGTGTTGCCCCTGCCTCCTGATTTCCCTCTCTTTCAGTACAGATTGACTTTGGCTTATTCACATGTACACACACAATCAATGGTAGTTTTTCCATTGATGAACCTCAGTATTCCTTCTGTCTTACTCTTAGATCTCCCTGACTCCTCTGAGGTTTCTCTTCCATTATCTGGGGCATTCTGGACCACTGGGATGGGCTGTTATTGTGAGTCACTGTATAAGGCCATCTGAAGCATTGAACTCACAGATACATCATGCCGAAGGCAGAAGTAAGTGTTCAGAAAGCACAAAACTCTCCAAAGGGTCTGAGATTAGTCCCATCCATTTTCTTTAAAAAATACCACCTGTTATTATTAATAAATCTTATATAATTGGCTCTTTGACTGTCACTCACCCTTTCATCATTTCTGCCTCTGAATTTTCCAGTTCACTGTACCCAAAGTACGGCTTTCCTGTCGTCTTCCTACCTTAACGTGGAGAGCGTTATGAAATAACCCTTTCCCTGGATAATGGCCCCGTGCTCTTTAAATTGTGATTGTTGGCTGACAAATTGCAACTACACTTGGGAAGCCAGAAAGAATCCTATCTTTCCTATATATTTCCTCATTCTTCTTCTTATTAAGGCTAGTCATTTTGTTGGACATTTATGTAAGTTTCCATCATTGTTTTTCCATAACTGAGTGATGGCCTAATTTATTTCAATTTTTTCTATTTCTAAGGCCAGAGCTCACATTATAGCAACTATGTAATTCCATAAGTCTTCCTATATAAATATAAATGACATATATATATATATATTACTGCATATATGTTGTAGCGAGCTTAACTGTCCACAGCCAATTATTAGTCTGTCAAGCCACACTTTATTACAGGTTCAAACCTGGACCCAAGCGCATGTGTCTCCACATAAGCAGCAAGGGCCACGTTCAAATCTGTAATGAAGTGTAGCTTGACAGACTAATAATTGGCTGTGGACAGTTATTCTCGCCTAGATAATGTACAACATATACATATATATGTGTTTACTACATAGTGCATACTATATAATTATATATGCCAAAGTCAAACAGATTTAAGAAATAATTCTGTTGTTTTTTTCCTGCAGTACCAGGATGGAACCCAGGGCCATTGTATCCCAAAGCTACACCCCAGCCCCCCTTTTTTTTACTTTTGAAACAGAGTCTCAATGAGTTCCGAAGGGCCTCACTAAGTAGTTGAGGTTGTCTGTGAACTGTGATCCTCTGGTCTCTGCCTTTTGAATGCTAGAATTACAAGTGTGTGCCACCATGCCTGGAATGTTTTTTTAAAGATATTATATTTGTATAGGACAACTTGGGGAATTATACAGTTGCTACATTAATATATATATATACATATATATTCATATTCTAGTCATATATAATATATGCTATTATATATTATATACAGGTATGCCATACAGATACTATTCATGTATATAATCTTGGGTCAGGTTATAAAAGGATTATGACATTTATTTAATTGATTTATAATTTGCTCCAACCTCAGAAATATTATGAGCATATACAGAACTGTGTGTGTGTGTGTGTGTGTGTGTGTGTGTGTGTGTGTGTGTGTGATAATGTAGATGGAACCCAGGAGTTTTCTACCCTCTGAGCTATACCACAGCCCAATTTTATTTTTTGTTTTGATGCAGGATCTTTTAGGTTTCTGAGAGTCTCACTATTTTCTGAAGCTGTCTTCAGACCTGTGAACCTCCTTTATCAGCCTCCCAAATACTGGGAATACAAGCATGCATAACCACATCTGGCTTATATGGAACATTTCAGTAAAGTTTTTTAAAGGGGAAGTAAAGTGGCCAACATAAGGTGATAGATGACTAAAACTGTACATGTGAACTAATGGATATGATTATCTGTAAAAACACAAACTCTCCTCCAGACAGCAGTGTCTATTAAAGGACTAGAAATTTGTCAATTTAAATCTAACCTGCATCTGGTTTGACCTAGACAGGACAAGAAGAAAGAACTGTATTGGCCTTTGCTTACCAGAGTGTGGGGGCCCAGAGGCCTCTGGGTTGAACTTTGCCCATGGCTGGGGAGTGGGAGAGCAGGATCCATTTCCCGGGGCCCTGTTCTCACCGTTGCCTTGTCATTTGTTCATTTTTTTCATGACCTAGATTTTATCTAGAGAAACAACCTGACAGTGACCCAGCATGAGAGAATCAGATGAGTGGGGCCTCGGGGATTAGCCCATGTGGCCAGCCCGTCATCAGAGGAAGGAACCCCAGCTCAGGGAGGATCATTTCTGCTGTCCGCTGTATGGTACCCTGTCCTTTACTTAGATGATTCTAATCTGGCAACCTGCAGGAAACCTAGGTCACAGGTGTGTTTCATGGTGTTTTTAAGGTATTTATTTTGTTTTGTTTTAGACTACTGGGAATTGAACCAAGAGTATTCTACCACTGGACTCTTATCTCCAGCCCTTTTAAAATTTATTTTATTTTATTATTTTTATGTTATTTTTTGTAGTACTGGGGATGGAACTCAAGGGCCTTCTACCTCCAGGCTATGCTCCCAGACCTATTTATATTTTTATTTAAATCTCCATTCACAAGTGTACAATAAAAGTTAAAGATGCAACACTACTTTGAATATCTTAACTTGTGTCTGGATGGCAATAAAAGATTGACACTTTATGGGAACATATATAAATAGTGAATACCTTGCTGGCTTGAAATTTTAATGAGATTATTTTCTTTTTTATTGGTGTTGTGTAGTCATATATCTTAATGAGCTACAAGATGGTAGAGGCATATATGCACATAATATTTATAGCCCTTCCCCAATTCATACCCCGTTCTCTCCCCTCCCTCCTTCTCATGTGTGGCTTTGTGAATGACTCTGATATGATTGTAAATTTATATCATTCAAATTAGGGAATTTCCCTCTTTGCCCTTCAGTTAGGTCACTTTATTTGCTCATTTATGGTTCCCTCTTCTTTGTCTAGAGTTCCTCCTATGACCCCTTTTTTCCTCTAGCTTCCACATATTAGTGAGAACGTCTGATTTTTGTGACTAACACTTAGCATAATGTTCTCCAGTTCCATTCACTGTAAATTACATAATTTTGATTTTTTATGACTGAGTAAAATTTCATTGTGTACATATCCCATAGTTTTGTAATCCATTCCTCTCTTGATGGACATCTTGGCTGTTTCCATAGTTTGGCAATTGTAAATTGTGCAGCTATGAACATAAATAAGCAACCATTATTTTGATATTTTGGTTTCCATTCTTTTGGGTAAATACCCAGAAGTGATACTGCTGGATCATATGGTAAATCCATTCCCATTCTTCTGAGGATCCTCCATACTGTTTGACAAAGTGGTTGCACTAATTTGCAATCTGACCAACAGTACATTGGAGTTCCCACTTCTCCACATCCTTGTCAGTATTTGTTGTTGTTTGGGTTTTTAATGATTGATACTAGCCAGTATTTGTTGTTGTTGTGTTTTTAATGATTACCATTCTAATCAGTGTTAGGTAAAATCTCAGGGTAGTTTTGATTTGCAAATCTCTTTTTGTGAATGATGTTGAACATGTTTTTCGTACATTTATTTTAATAAGTGCAGATTTCAATTGTCAATAGACATATATATGCAAGGATATGATACTATCAAAATCAAAATAATGGTGATGATGACATAACAGTAACAGAATTACTTTCAATCAAACATATATCTAAAGAGAAAGAAGAGCTAGGAGCATCCACCGGAAATTCCTAGTAAGTAATCATGGAGTTTTTATACCCATCACAATTCTAGCAGGCTTCCCTAAGTTTACTTCCTACACCATAAGCCCATACATTGTTAGAAAAACTTTTTCTTAGTACATTAATGTTACAATCAGTAAAATCTTCTAATGTTCTTTTCAGAAATCAAAGTACTTTAAGTCGCAACAAGTGGTTAGAAATTATCCTGTAATTACATATTTATATAAACAAATGACTTGCAGTTTTCTAAAATCATTGATCTACACCATTTCCATGAAATTTTACATTATCATCATAAAATTGTTATTTTATCTCCTTCACTGTGGTGCTCTTGAAATTTAAGAAACAGTTATACACATTAAACATTAAACAAGCTGGGTGTGGTGGCGCACTCTTGTAATCCTAGCATTTGGGAGGCTGAGAGCTGGAGGATCGCGGTTCACAGACAGCCTCTGCTACTTAGTGAGCCCCTCTGCAACTCAGTGAGACCCGGTTTCAAAATAAAGAATAAAAAATAGGGCAGGGGGTGTAGCTTGGAGGTCAAATGCCCCTGAGTTCCATCCCAAGACCCGCAAAAAAAAAAACACAAACAAACAAACAAACAAAAACAATAAACAAGGTGAATACAGTTGATGTTTACTTAATTATGTTGCTAATTTGACAAGGTGGAATTCTCTATTTTAATGCTACTCAATACCAATGACTCTCTATTGCACATTATATTTGAAAGAGTAAGCTACTTAAAGTAAAAGATCTTCTTTCAATAAAAACAAATCTATAGACACACATACAAATTTGAGCATTTCAAACATTGCTTGGCTGAAAGGACAGAGTAGACTCAGATAAGAACAGTAGGACAATCTTCCTTATTTGTGTTCTGACATCTAATGAGAAGAGTGATAAAGTTGCTGTGATCACTGTTGATATTAATATACACAAAGTAGCTTTCCGCCAGAAACTTTGCCAGTAGTTTTCTCATTACTTTTTTTGTTTTGTTATTTTCTAGGCAAATCTAAAATGCTAATTCCTCTTAAAGCTGCCAAAATGCTGATGGTATTTTGTGTATTTCACAAACACATCAGATTTAACATTGTCAGTAAACTAATGCAGACCATTTTACCTTTCATGAAGCACAGTCCATGCCCTCACCAAAGATGACAATAAAAATATCACTTTATATTTTTGACTTTAGAAATTTAGGATTCTTAAGGTATTTTTTTCTTTTAAAGGAATATCTTGTTAAAAGTCTGATTAAAGGTAAAAATTGGATCATTAAAATTCAGCTTAGGAATTCATGTTTAGAACGGTGCTCCTGGTATCTGTGCTGCTCTACTGATGCTCGACATAAGAAAAAATAATGACCGTTCTTTTAAATTTTCAAAAAATAAAGTGACGGATGTAAATCAGATACTTGATCTTTGTCTGGCAAACTTATTTTTATCTTATTTTTTTATGGGAGGAATGGGCTCACATTTTCTCTGCTTATCTGATAGCTCCCTTTTCTCTGGGTTTAAGTGCAGAACTGATGAAGAGATTCTGCATGCAGGAACAAGGCCAGTCTGTCCAGAGGAGGATGGTGTGCAGGCTGCATGCACAGCCCAGTCTGCCAAGTAATTCCCATTCCAGCCTGGAGGTCATGGTGCCAGGGAGTGCTGAAACTCCGGCTGTCAGAAGGCATTAGAGCAAATGTATTTCCAGCAATGATCATGACATAAAATAAGACCCTGGGACAAAAGTTGAGAATTGGAAAAAAATCAAGTGTTGTTATCTGAAAACTAATGTTTCCATGAAGGGCAAAAATAGCAAATTTCTGCCTCTACATGTCTTGGCGAAGTGCTGAAGTGCCCAGAAGTGACATAGGATCAAGATTAGCCTAAGTTCTTATCTATTACCTTTCAGAAAGAATTAAATGAGTTTAGATTGTTGGTTTGTTTTCCCCTAAGACAATTGCATTTACCATGGTGAAAGCCATTGATTGAACTAGAAATAAAAACAATAATTTAATCCATTCGAGCAAGAGAGATTACACATCAGGAACTGGGCAAGTTTACATTACCTAGCACTAATTATCCATGAAAGTTTCTCCTTTTAAGTGAGAGATAAGAAGAGTTTTGATCTTTATGTCAAAGAAATTTGTTTCCCCCCCTGAATTCCAATTGGGAGGTATGAATTCATCTGCAACAAAAGAAATATTCACGATCTGTATTGGTGACTCAATTTATGTTTCTAGTGTTTCTCTTATTACATACTGAAATGCAAAAATGTTGTTTTGATTTTTACATATTCTTACTGAGGAAAAAAAATCTGTCAAGAAGTGTGAGTTTTAAAATAAGTTTACTTAAAAGATTGACATTAGTTTCAACTTTCTATAAAAAAAAGGTGAGAACTAGGGAATGATATTAGACTTGCCACAAAATTAGATTTTACTGCCTTGCAAAAAGTCGCAACAAGTGGTTAAAAAATATTTTAATGAAAAATTCTTAAATTAGATGACACTATCTGGATAAAGAAGTTAAAATATCTAAATGCTCTAATTTTAAAGATGTAGATAAAATTATCTCTCATGGATAAGTTGTCAAGGTAAATTAACATCATAAACAACAAACTGCAAAAAGATACCACTGCATTTTCCTCAATATTGAAATTCAATATTAAATCTTTCTAGAATTTGAAAAGTTCTCTTAAGGTAGCTTTAAAATGTGGTATATAAAAAGCCAACAATGCCTTTTTTGTTTGAAATTCTTTGAGAAATACAGGCACATATAAATCTTGCAAAATATTTAACATTTTAAGCTAAAGGTTGAAATTTTTTCTTTAATGGTGCATTGTAGTCATACATCTTAATGGGGTACGACATAGTAAAGGCATACATGCACACATCACTCATTTGGCCTTTCCCCAATTTCCTCCCTGTTTCCTCCCCTTTCCCTCTTCTCATGTTTGACTTGATTATTGACTTTGATATATTTCTGAAAGCTCATCATATATTAGGGCATTCCCCTCTAGCCCCCATCCCATCCCCCTTTGTTGTAGAGATTTAATTGTTCATCTCTATTATGATAAACATTTTTAAGTTATCATTTTCTGCTCTAGTTGTAGTAAATTTAAAAACTCATTCGTGTGTAAAATTACTTGAAATATTCAGTTTAATAGGTTTACATATCATGACTTTGTACATTTTTAATTTTCTTCTTAATTATTACTATATATCGATAATCCATCTATTGAAATCTGTAGGTATAAAAACACACAAGGGAATCAACTGCACAGAAGGCATCCACATCCCATCTAATAAACATTAATCTCTTGCCTGTAAATGGCAGGTTTTTGTTTTGTTTTGTTTTTGTGTTTTTTTTTGGTGGTACTGGGGGTGGAACCCAGGGGCTTTCTACCTCTGGGCTATTCTCCGAGATCTATTTTATATTTTATTTGGAAACAGGGTGTCGTTAAGTTACTGAGAGCCTCACTAAGTAGCTGAGGCTGGCTCCAAACCTATGTGATCCTCCTGTCTCAGCCTCCCAAGTGCAGGGATTATTAGCTTGTGCCACCATGCCCGGCGAAATGGCAGGCTTAAAAATTATTTAGTTGATAGAAAAAGATTAAAAGATAAATGTCATTGGAAGAGTTAATATTGTGTTAACATAGGGTTGAGATGGATTTGATATAGTACTGGGGAGTGAATCAAGGGGCACTTTACCTCCAAGCTACACCCCGAGCCCTATTTTTTATTTATTTTGAAACAGAGTCTCACTAAGTTGCAGAGGGCTTCACTACGTAGCTGAGTATGGTCATGAATCTGTGATACTCCTGTCTTAGCCCCCCAAGTACTGGGATTATTAGTTTGAACCACCATCTATAAAGATATGGGAAGAAAATAAATGTTGGAAAGAATTTCACTTCATGGTGTCTCTCCATTTGTCTAAATTTCCTCCTATGACCCGTTTTCTCCCTAGCTTCTGTATATTAGGGAAAACATCTGATTCTTACTTTTTGTAACTGACTATTCTCACTTAGCATAATAAGAAGGCCTAACTGGGGGTGATAAGAGAAGGAAGAGGGTAATTTTCTAATTTACATCCTGTACATTCACAAACATATCAATCACTCAGACAAACATGAGAAGAAGGAAGGGGGGAGGCAAAGGGGAAATTGAGGAAGGGCTAAATGAGTGATGTGTGCGTGTGCCTCGGTACTCCATTAAGATATATGACTACAGTGCACTAATAAAAAATTCCCTTCATGCACTAAATAGCATTTTTAGTCATTATTTACATCTCTATTTTCCTGATAAATAACACTTAATTACAAAATGCCCAATGGTAACAATAGCAAAGAATTTTAAAAAGTATTGATCAGGGATAGTTACCCTGAATTGAATTGTCTTGATGTCCAGGGAAACCCTGAGGATTCAGCACGAGGGGCAGGTGCTCAAATCAATAGGAAATGTGCATGAGGTGTGTGGGTAGAAAGCGACAGTTGTGAAAGTGATTTGTTTTTTACAAATTCATATTTTTCAAAATCTCATTTCTGGTTGTTTAGTGGTGAATTTCACATGGATAATACAAAAATGGTCAGAGACTTAGTTCAGGCAGTAAAACAACTCAACTACATTCAATCTATATATCTTGTGTTTAGAAATTCAAATATTTTCTTACATTAATATTCCTCCCTATAATTGAATGGTTAAAAATATTAGTAAGAAAGCCCCTGTCTTTAAAATAATATTGCTCAATATTTGTTGATAACCATATCAATATGGTAAGAATTGGTTAAAAATTTATTTTCATTAAATTTTACATAGGAAATAGTGTATTTTAATGTTTTAAAATTATAAGTATAGGTAGGCATTACCTTCCGCCACTTTTTCTAAAGAAAGTAAAATAAAATAAAGAATAACCACAATACTAATATATCAAAGCCAAGAAACAACACGGAAGCCATTAAAATTTGGGAAGAACTGCATAAGACAAATTTGCTGTGCTCACTTTCCCTGTAAGTAAGCAAATTTCCCCTGATACTGAGAATACCGTAGGATGATTCTATTCTATTTCTTTTTTATAAATGTCATTGTTTCAGAAAGTCCAAAGTGTACGCTCGAGAACCAAGAATTCACTAACAATGACTGGAATCCGCGAGGTCACTGGGTGCCATTCATCATGTCTCCTTGGCCTATTAGTTCTGTCTCCGATATAATACATCAGTTTCATGTAAAGCAATTTTTTATACCCTGAAAAGCTCTTTTCCCCTAGCTATTTTCATCGGTCATAGATGAGAGCAGTGCATGCATGGTATGCAGTAGGTGCTCTTGATACTGGAGCATAAAGTGCTTTAAAAATCTGATGGGATTTTGTGGACATAACAATGATGGACTGTGTGAATTGAGGCACATAAGTGGAATATCGCCTCACACTGCTTGGCCAAGATGCATTTTTGGTACTGTGCTTCCTAACACTATACCTTTTGAGTTTCTCAATAAAGTATAAATTAATTATTACCTAGTAATAGGTTTCTGTTTAAATTCAAATACTGAGTTATAGTAGTATAATCATTTTGATATGTTTCTAGAACAGTAGTTGTTGCAGTAAGATTGATATTTCATTAAATTGGTTTTGAAGGAAGAAAAAATAAAATCAAAAAAATTTAGTCTACGTCTCAACTTTTTATATACTCTAATTTAGTAAATAAGTAGGAAATTAAACTAGTAATAATAATTCAAAATCTTATGAAGGTTTACATTTTCCAAAAGGTCTTAGCTTGTTATTTCTTTTTTTGTTTGTTTGTTTTTGGTGGTAGTGGGGTTCCTGGAAGCCCTTCTACCTCCAGACTACGCTCCCAGACCCATTTTTATACTTTTTTATTTGGAAACAGGGTCTCTTAAGCCAGCGTGGCTGGCTTTGAACCTGTGCGATCCTCCTGTCTCCGCCTCCCAAGTGTGGTGATTACAAATGTGCGCCACCACGTCCGGCTTAGATTGTTATTTAAATTTATAATTTTAGTATATATTAAAGGAGCCTTAAAATTTTAACAATTTAAGAATATTTCAAATTGATTTATAAAGTATAGCTTTCTTTTTTTTTTATAAGTTCTGTACCTTATTTTATGTTTAGATATCCAACTTTCTTATTGCTGTCTAATTTGGGGTACTCAAAGTTTTGGATTAGTACTTATAACTCGCAACACAGAAAATGCACATGAAGCTTTTGTTTTGATAGAAGAGTTTTCTGAGGCTCAGAAAAGTTATGTAGGTGACTTATCCAAGATACTTGACAAGCTGGGACAAGAGCAAAGTCAATGGTATGCATTTCATACCATGATGCATACAAATCTAGTGCATAATACCCACTCGGTTAACTTGATAAGTTCATGAAAATAACATCATTGTTTCCAGTCATAATAGCAGTCTTAGTATTAAAATAAAGTAATAGGTTCTATAGAGAGAAAACTAAATGAAGAGAGTCATAATACGTTTCATCATGATTTTATGACTAATAAAGAAATTTTTATACATTTTCTAGAGAAAAGTTTTCAGGTTACCTTTGTACATGTTATAGAAAATATCTGTGCTCTGATTACATATGATAAAATTACACATTCAGGGTTATATTTCTTTTCCAGGCTTTAGTGAAATTAAACTGATTAAGCAATCTCAACTACCTATCAAAGGAAATGTATTACTGATGTAGAAAGAGATTTCATTTAGTACTTAATTAACAACAATAATAATTAAATGACTAATATTTATAAAAATCTTCTGGCATAAGTAGAAATAAATAAGATGATTAAGATACATTTCAGTAGGTGAACATCCATTTCTAACTAAATCTAAAATTGCAACTGTCAACTTGCACTTACGTTGAGAAATTTTAAAGGCTATCAGAGTCCTTTGTGAATGATATTCAGTATGTTCATAATTGAAAATTATGCAACATAGCTTAAATATTCAATAGAGGAAACAAGTAAGAGAAAGAAAGAAAGAAAGAAAGAAAGAAAGAAAGAAAGAAAGAAAGAAAGAAAGAAAGAAAGAAAGAGAGGTATAGGGCAAGTCACAGACTCCAGCCAAGAGTTGATGTTTGAGTCCTCATTCCAAGTACATCAAGCTGAAAAGCGGTTCAATGTTCCTATCTTTCCATCTTGAGAATTCTTCTCTAGGGGTCCCCAGTTTGTTCTGTTAACATCCTCTACTGCTTGGATGAACCCCTCTTTATACTGGAAGAAAATTGGTTTTACTCAAAGCCTACTCATTTCGGTGTTCATCACATATCATGAATATCTTCACAGCAAACTTTAGAATGAGCCTCTTAACCAAACTCGCTAAGCAACTAGGTTCCATAGTGGAGGTCACATGTAAAATTCACTACCAGTTAGGATGCAGAGTTCTGGCCTCTTAGGAAAAGGGCATCAACAAGACCACTATGCAGTTCTGGCACTTGGCTGTCTTTCATTTATCAAGGTTTTCAATATTGAGAGCAACACCATTCCTGTCCTGACCCCAAAGATCTAATCATTTTTCTTTTATAAGATATTAAACTAAATTTCCCACAATGTGCAGAGGTAGATATGGGATGAGTTTGTTAACCCCAGCCAGAAAAACGCTCTTGTACCAAAAACATTATCCGATGATATAGACAGAAAAAAATAATCTCATTATCAGAAGAAAGTTTAATGTATGGGGGAAAATATTTTCTTTTGTTTCTGCATTTTTTGACAAAACAAGTTTTACTTAATAACTATAAGCACACTTTTCATATATTTAAGACACTTTGCTGACAAGTTAGTATAATTAAATGAATATTCAACTGTTAAGGAAAAGATAATTCTATTGAAGTGCTATACTGATCACCTTGGGAGACTAAAAGGTAAAACAAAATAGATGAGAGAGTCCTAGGGCATCACTTTCAATTCATCCATTGTATAACATGGTGACTTGAGTATTTTGAATGCATTCCAATCAACAGATTTCGATGAATATTATATAGAGTACAAATTAACAAATTTTATGAGTGATCTGTAAACAATATTTATTTTGTAATTTTTAATTTATGTTTTTTATTTTTATGTGAATCATATTGAAAACATTATTTTAACATTTAAATAATGGAGAAAATAAGTATAACCTGGAATCTGAAACACACTATCATCTAAAAGATGAATAAGAATTGACCCCGAAATAATTATACTGCTGTTGGTCATAAGAAAGATGTGCGCAGAGAAGTTATTTTACAAATAATTTCAGATGGATCACTTTAACCACAGGACAATCAAACTCAACTGTATGGCAAAAATTTTCCTTTTTCCATTGTACACATAAATTGAAAAGTTTTTATACTCAAAATAGTTCATTCATTTGTTCATATGAATAATAGAAATTAGATTTGAGGGTATTACCAACATTTGTGACCAATCATCACTACTACTTTATATAATTTATAGATAAATAGGATGCAGTCATAGTACATTATATTGATATGAGAAAATCAAGTAAGTTTGTCCTGAGTTTTACCAATAAAATAGAAAGTTATGGTTTAAATTATTCAACATAGAGGAATGCATGAATATATTATGGTTTAAATTCAGAGAAACATCTATATTTGGTGTACTATCCAGCCTACCACATACAGGAGAAAGAATGTCCAATTATTGATGCCATAAAAAACAACATTCAGTCAAGATGTTGTAAAATAAATTATCAAAGGTGCTTGATAAGAGAACGTGCAAAGAATCATATTCTATTTAATAAACAGTAGTCTAGGCAAGGTACTGACATTGTTTATAACAAACATAACTGCCATTCAGCATTTTACCAAGCAAACACTCTTCAGTGAAAATAAATTGTTAAACACAAGATATTTCTATGAACATTAAACACACACATCAGAAGATACTGACCACGCTGGCCAAAACAGGAAAGGCATAAAAAAAGGGGGCAGAAGATTAGCACATGGTAAGTACAACTTACAGGCTCAGCAAGACATGTGAGAAGAAAAGATATTCAGGAGAAATACATTCTCCTTTCTGTAGTTGTGGTGTTTTGTACCGGTATTTAATGATTTGAGAGGAACCGAAAGCTTGCAACAAGACTAAACCTGTCTACTCCTTTAGGGACAATGGATAATGAATCTCGCATTCATATGCAGTATAGAGTTTACTCTAAGTCTACAATGTGAATTCAGATATACAGGCAATATTTAAGTGCTACGCATAAGCATATATTATTTTCTTCTATACTCACACCAATTTTAACCTAAAGTATGTACTATTTTATAAGAATATCGAGCCAGTAACCTGCCACTCACTGTGCTTATCCACAGTTACACAGCTAGGGAGTAAGAGATCCATCATTGGAATTCATGAAATGTATTGTAAAAATCATAGAGTGAGCAATGAAGCTGTACAATTAGATGTGTATAGTTAGTACTTAAATCTACATCATTTTTTCTAGTTTGTTTCTCTGCCAAAAATTTTAAGGATACTTTAAGCCCTCATTTAAGAGCAATGATACATGATTATATAATATGTTAATATTAATATAATATAATAATATTTATATATAATATTAATCTTACTACCTAAACCCCCAAATTATAAATACACAGGTTTGTATATCTTGTGCTAAAAGTTATTCCAAATACCAGGGCTAGGGATGTAACTCAAAGGTAAAATGCTTGCCTAGCAAGCAGAGAACCCTGGGTTCAATCTCCAGCACTGCAAAAATAAAAACAAAAAACTGAACACTCTGAATTTATTTTTATTTCTTCCTACTCAGCCCATCTTGAATAGAGATAGCATCTGACCTTCTCAGCTTTAAAAACTCATTCCATTGAATGATGTTCTGTGAAATTTTAAAAAAATTCTTCTTGAATCACTATCTCCTGTAGATGGTATATCATTCTTAAAAGTTTTTTTTTTCATTTTGACATAAGAACATTTTAAATACCTGAAAAATGTTCTTCCAATTTTATAGCCCCCTGCCATTGTGAGCATTTTTTTTTCTACATCTCTTTCATGGTGGAATGATGGTAACACAGTATTTAGATGTCAATATTTCCTTGCTCTTCAAGTAGGACACCTTATCAAAAGGACATAGATTTTGACTCCCATGCTGACAGGCAACATGCACTTTTCAATTAATTTATGATGATTTGCTCCCATAAAATCTGATTCAAGTTTTTCTCATGACTTCTCAGATATGGGAATTAGCAATGGTGGTAGGCGTTTTGCATTGAATACTGACTTAATTGGTTGCTTTATAACACTTTCCTACAAGTGATTCACATTATCAATAGTAATACTGTTTCCTTTTAAAATTGTTCCTAAATCATACTGAGACATACCATTTTGTCATCTGGTTGTTTCTCATTTAGCATGAGGTTTGGCAGGTGGTGAGATGATTCCGTGACCTCATCTTTACTTTATTCTCTTCCTACTTTAATAATTGAGGATCTAACTGATGAATTTTCTGGAGTGCAGGCTCATATAGATTTGAGCATAAACCACTGTCGAAGTCGGGAAGCCAGCAACCAACATGAGCAAGTGTGAAATCAGACACAGTTGAGTTTACAGACTTAAAACAATGGAGTAACGCAGCTTATGAAACTGTGGAGTGTATTAGAGTGCTAGACAATATCCGCTACAAAGTTTGAATATGTCATGAGTTGTCCTGGGACAGTGGAAAAGGGGTTTTGTGTATGTCAGGAAATAGAGTTAATTCTAAGATTGATTACCTTTATAAGTTATCTCAATAACTAGAGAAAGAATAAGGGGCTAAATTTGTGATTCTTAATAAGAAGCTACTATCACTCATAATTAGCACAGAAATGGAGCTGTTTAGTCAGTTTGTTATTTGGAGATGCTCTGGTTATTGTCTCTGCTCATACCTGATTATAGGATCTTATCTTTGCTTTAGTTCTTCATGTTACTCAACTTGCTTTGTTTAATGATATTCTGTGCAATCTTTTATGGCCAATAGACACCAAGTTTTAATGACACATGCTGGGCCACATTCTGCCAAGGAAGGCTTGTTAAAAGTTTCTTTTTCCCTGTTTGGCCATAAAAAGACCAAGTTAGGCCAGAGAGCATCCTTCCATGATTGTATTTTTAAGATTTGGCTGACTAGAGCTGGGCATGCTGGTACACGCCTGTAATCCTAGTACTTGAAAGGCTGAGACAGGTGTATCAAAGGTTCAAAGCTAGCCTCAGCAATGTAGCAAGGCCTTAATAACTTAGCGACTATGTTTCAAAATAGAAAAAAAAATTTGGAGGAAATAGCTCAGAGGTAGAATACCTCTGGTGTAAATCCCTAGTAACAAAAAAAATTAAAAATAAAAAATCACCCCCAAAACAAAAAATTATTCGACTAGTCAGAAATCCATTCAGGGCATTCTGCTTTTAGTTGGACAAGACTCCCTCTTTTCTTTTACTTTCTTTTCCTTTTTTTTTTCAAAATTAGTTATTATCAATCATCTGCCATGTCAAAAATCTGTGCAGGACCCTTTAAAGTTTTGAATAATCAGCCAACTTTAGCACCGTGATTATCAGAAGCAAATGGCTACTAATCTATGGAATCGACCTGAAGCCACAGGCCTAAATCCTTGTATTCATACAATGGCAGTGTCTTGGGTTTCAAAGATTCAAGGTTTATTGTTTACATGATTTTTTTGTTTTCTTGTCTATGTTCTGTTTTGTTTAAACTGTTAATGGGTCTGCCCCCATTTGACTTACAGCATTTATATAGATAAAGCAAGAATTAATTTTATAGCTCAAATTTCTCTTTGTCATTGTTCAGGATAACTGATTGGTTAGGCTTTGGGAAACATTGTGTTTACATATGACTTAAAGGATACAGAGTCTCTTGGAAATGCAAACCTAATTTATCTCAAAGGAGTGCCTCTTAAAGTAAGAAAACTGAGTGGAAGTAAACAGTTGCTACACAGCAAGCTGGAGACTTTCTTTTCTTTCTTTTTTTTTTTTTTGGTTTGGACTTATTAATTTTTAATTTTTTATTTTTTATTGGTGTATTATATTCATACATCATATTGGGGTAAAAAACTTGTGTGTACATACAGGTACACATCATTGATTTAACCCCTACCCAATTCCCATCCCATTCCCTCCCTGTCCGTACTTTCCTTGCTTGGCTTAGTGGTTGACTTCGATGTGTTTAAGTACATTGTGTGTTTTAGAGATTATCCTCTTCCCCCCTCCTTTCTCCTCCTTTAGGTTGCCTTGTTTGCTCCTCTATAGGATTTCCTTTTTCATCTAGAGTTCCTCCTATGACCCATTTCTCCCTAACTCTCACATATTAGGGAAAGCATCTGATTTCTTATTTTTTGTGACTGACTAATCTCACTTAGCGTAAGGTCCTCCAGTTCCATCCATTTCCCTGAAAATGATGTAATTGAGGTTTTTTTGATGGATGAGTAAAATTCCATTGTGTACATATTCCACGGTTTTGTAATCCATTCATCTGTTGATGGACATCTTGGCTGGTTCCATAGTTTGGCTATGGTGAATTGTGCAGCTATGAACATAGATACACATGCATTAGTTTGGTAGTTTGGTTTCCTATATTTTGGGTAGATACCCAGAAGTGGTATTGCTGGATCAAATGGTAGATTTGTTCCCATTCTTCTGAGGATCCTCCATACTGTTTTCAAAGTGGTTGCACTAATTTGCCATCCCACCAACAATGTCTTAGAGTTCCCACTTCTCCACATCATCACCAGCATCTGTTGTTGTGTTTTGAATGATTGCCATTCTAGTTGGAGTTAGGTGAAATCTCAGGGTAGTTTTGATTTGCATCTCTCTGATTGCCAGTGATGTTGAGCATTTTTTCATGCATTTATTGGCCATTTGAATTTCTTCTATTTAGTTTGTTTGCCCATTTTGTTATTGGATGCTTTGTTTTCTTAGTGTTGAGTTTCTTGAGTTCTCTGTATATTCTAGATATTAGTCCTCTGTTCAGCAAAGGAAACTATCAAGAACCTCAATTGAGAGCCATCAGAATGGGAGATTTTTGCCACCTCTACCACTGGAGACTCTTTCAATAGAAAATCTGAATACATTCTTATTTCTAATGGGATAATATTTATTTTTTTTTGCTGAAGATTGAACCCAGAGACATTCTAACTCCTAGCTATACCCATAACTCATTTTATATATTTTATTTTGAAATTGGGTCTCATTAAGTTGTTGAGGCTGGTCCCAATCCTGCAATCCTCCTGTCTAGCCCTCCCAAGTACTGGTATTACAACCATATACCACCATGCCAAATTTTCTGGGTAGTATTCTAATGATATATCTAGCCACCATTTCTGGAAAATTCCTAAATCTCCTCAGATCAAAATCTCTTGAGGGAATGAATGTCCTATAGTTAGAAGAAAGCTATGTACTTAGTTTTCTTTGGGAAATATGAATTTAAAAATCAACTCCTTGGTATTTTCTTTACTAAATTAGAAGCTCTTCAATGTAGTTCATTAAAGGAGTGTTTTCCAATGATGTTTGAAGGAGTTTAGTATCCCTGTTTTTGTTTGTTTAGGTCAAAAACTGCAACTTACACCTATCATAGTGATACTGTGGCGTTTCACTGTGGTGGTATTTAGTTTTATTAGCACAAATAAGATAAAACCTAGGATTCAGAATGCAAAATAATGAAATGCTTGAGTATCATCTTAATAAATATTTAAGATAACTTAAGGCTTTTAAAAGCTATCTCATTGTAATCAAATGTAATTACATTTATGTCAGAAAAAATTTCAGGATTTTTGAAAGCTTTGCCAATGGTAATTTTATTATTTTATCAGTTACCTTTTCTCTTTTGGTAAAGTGTGCAGATAATAAGATTAGTGGACTCTAAGAATATAGGATAAAGCTCTAGAGAGTTCTTTTAAAATTCCAACAGTAGTTACAGTAAATTTGGATCCCATCTATTGAGGTTTCTTAACTTGGAAATTCAAATCCTTAACCTGGCAATTCAGAAATCAAATGCATATTCCTACTATAACTACTTCAACTCTTCAGCAAGGCAAATCTTTCAGCTAATCTGCAAATGGGAGAATACCCAACTGGAATTCATATTTCAGATTTTCGTTCATTGCTTCTCTTGTAGCACATATAACATACAATTATACTAGGATAAATTTACCTTAGTAAATAAAAATCACATATTAAGAAAGGAGACTAATGAGGTATATTGGCTATTGAATACACCAATATATTATTGATGTCAAGTTATGTTTATTTGCAAACTGATTATAAAAATTAGCACTTTTCTTATAATTAAGTTCAGATGTCTAGTCTAACTTTAGACTTCTCTGGTCTTATGAAATGCTGGTCCTGCTTTGAATAAATTCAAAATCAGACATTGATGTTATATTTGATAGGAATCTATCCAATGTTTGTTTGGAGTTAACATAGTCCAGATTATATTTGTACACTAAAAATATTAGTACTAAGTTGAATTTCTGATTTAACAATCTTACAGTTTATTCTAACTCATATACTATTGGAATTTTCTTCTTTTTCCTAAAGTTTAGATAAGAACAATAAGCTTATAATTTGGTGTTACTGTAAGTTAAAAGGGTTTGTTCTTGATGATCTGTAAAACTATAAAGTAAAAAATATTAGATAGTAAAACAGTTAATGTACATTATAAAATTTAGTGTACTACTCATCATAAAAGACTACCTAGAATAATTACTGTTTTACTTTAAATAAAAGATATCACTTTACTTAGATAATATTGTATCTTTCAAAGTGGACTTGTTGAGAAAAGAATGGCTTCAAACCTAGACTATCACAAAGACACTGATGTTATTAGTCATAGATTGGATATAAAAAAAAAACAGATTACTTTCTGTTGAAAGAAGCAAGCCAATTCTATTTTCCTACTAAAACTTGAATAACACACCAGTTCATTCTAGGAATTGTGATGTACTCATTTGGGTTACCCTATCCTCACCCCCAGATTCATAAATCGAAGCCCTCATTCCCAGTATAATTTTATTGGGAAAATGAGCCTTTGACACAATCACTAAAGTTAAATGAGGTCATAAATGTGGGGCCCTAATCTTGTCCAAATGGGGTCCTCATGAGATAAAGAGAAAATGAGGAATTTGCCAAGGAATAGCCACATGGAGACACAGCAAGAGGCGATGATCTGCAAGAAGAGACACATCTGAGAAAGTCAAGGGCTAATACCTTAATCTTGTATTTCCAGCCTCGAAAACCCATAATATATAAATGTTGCTTTTTTATTATTCTAGTCTGTTTTTATATTTCATTTCATAAAAGCAATCTTTATAGGTGGTATGAAATAGGATGATTTCCTTCCTTTCTTCCTTTTCATTCTCCTCCCTCTACTCCCCTTCCATCAATTCCTTTCTTCATTCTTTCCCTTCTTTATTTATTATGATGCTAGCAATCAATTGAACCCACAGGTACCCCACCTCTGTTTTATTTTTTTATTTTTTTAAATTTTTTATTGATGCATTGTATGAATACATCATAATGGGATAAAAAAAACTTGTGTAGACATACATGCACACATCACCCAGTTAGCCCCTACCCAATCCCCACCCCATTCCCTCCCCAACCCTCCTTCCCATGCTTGGCTTAGTGGTTGTCATCTATATGTTTGTTTAAGATTATCATGTACTTTAGAGAGTTTTCTTCTTCCCCCTCCCATCACCTCAGTTCGATTGCCTTATTTGCTCCTCTCTAGGATCTTCTTTTTCACATAGAGGTCCTCCCATAACCCATTTCTCCTTAGCTTTCACATATTAGGGAAAGCATTTTATTTCTTATTTTTTGTGACTGACTAATCTCACTTAGCATAATGTCCTCCAGTTGCATCCATTTCCCCAAAAATGATGTAATTGTGTTTTTTATGGCTGAATAAAATCCCATTGTGTACATATCCCACAGTTTTGTAATCCATTTATCTGTTGATGGACATCTTGCTTGGTTCCATAGTGTGGCAATGGTGAACTGTGCAGCTAT
Source organism: Muscardinus avellanarius (assembly GCF_963383645.1). Taxonomy (NCBI): domain Eukaryota; kingdom Metazoa; phylum Chordata; class Mammalia; order Rodentia; family Gliridae; genus Muscardinus; species Muscardinus avellanarius. The sequence continues at coordinate 9,293,572 of NC_137803.1, forward strand.
GAACATAGATATGCATGTATTAGTTTGGTAGTTTGGTTTCCTTTCTTTTGGGTAGACACCAGGTGTGGCATTGCTGTGTCAAATGGTAAATTTTTTTCCATTCTTCTGAGGATCCTCCATACTCCCAACAATTAATACCCAGGTTAACCTTGCTATATTCATACTTTTACACCTATTTGGTAGTAGCCCCTCAGCAATCAAGTTCAGCCTCCTTCCTCTCCTAGCTTTCCATTCAGACTTTGCTGAGATTTCCCTTCCATTATCTGGAGTCCCTCTGGTATCCCCAATGCTCACTAGTTTGGGCATATTAGAGGAAACATATGTCCCTTCTCTTTCTGTGTTTGGCTGATCTCACTTAATAACATAATGCTCTCCAGTACTTTCCATCTTCTTACAAATGACATGATTTTGTTCTTCTTTATTATAGCTGAATAGAATTCCATTGTGTGTATTTCCCATAATTTTGCAAACCATTCATCTGTTGATGGGGACCTAGGTTGTTTCCATATTTTGGCTATTACAAATTGTGTTGCTATGAACATGGGTATGCATATGTTGCTGTAGTTCTCTGTTTTCAACCCCTTTGGAAAAATATCCAAGAGTGGTAAAGTTGGATCAAATGGTGGATCTATTCCCAGTTTTCTAAGGAATCTCCACACAGATCTCCATAGTGGCTGAACTAGTCTGCACTCCCACCAACAATGTAAAAGAGCTCCTCTTTCACCATATCCTTGCCAGCATTTGTTGTTATTTGATTTCTTTATGCTTGCCAATCTGACTGAAGTTAGATGGAATCTCAGCGTAGTTTTGATTTGCATCTCCTTGATGGCTAATGATGAAGAACATCTTTTCATGAATCTAGTGGCCATTTGTATCTCTTCTTTTGTAAAGTGTCTATTCAATTCGATTGCCCATTTCTTGATTGGGTTGTTTGTTTTGCTAGTGTAGAGTCTTTTGAATTCCTTGTAAATTCTGGATATTTGATGCTATCCCACTTGTTAATTCTTGCTTTAATTTCCTGAGCTTTGGATGTTTTTTTGAGAAAGTTACTGCCTGTGCCTATATATTGTAGTGTTGAGCTTATGCTCTCCTCTAATAACTTCACAGTCTCTGGTCTAATTTCTAAGTCTTTGATCCATCTGTTCCAAATGAATTTAAGGACTGATTTTTCTGTCCGTGAGGAATAAACTTGGTAGTTTAATGAGTATTGTATTGAATCTGCAGATCACTTTTGAAAGTATGGCCATTTTAATGATATGTATTCTGCCTATCCATGAACATGGAAGATCTTTCCATCTTCTAAGATCTTCTTCAGTTTCTTTTTTCAATGTTTTATAATTTTCTTTGTAGAGAAATTTTACCTACTTGGTTAAGTTTATTCCTAAATATTTTATTTTTTGTGGGAAATCCTGAGTGGAAGTGTTTTCTGAATTTTCAGTGGATTTAGGGTTGATATACAGAAAAATTTCTGCTTTTTTAAGATTGATATTTTTATCCAGACATTTGTTGAATTTCTTGGTCAGTTCTATAAGTCTTTTGGTTGAGTTTTTTGGGTCTTCTAGGTGTAGTATCATGTCATCTGAAAATAGTGAAAGTTTGAATTTTCTTTTTCCTATATGTACTCCTTTGATTTCCTTTTCTTGCCTTATTGCTCTGGCTAGGGTCTCAAGTTCTATATTGAAGAGAAGTGGTGATAATGGACATCCTTGTCTTGTTCCTGTTTTTAGAGGTAATTTTCAAAATTTTTCCCATTTAATATGATGTTGGCTGTGGGCTTATTGTAGAATGCCTTTTATGATGTTGAGGTATGTTCCTTCTATTCTGATTCTCTGCAGTGCTTTTATCATAAATGGATGTTAGATTTTTCAAAGGCTTTTTCAGTATCTGTTGAAACGTTTATGTGATTTTTGTCTTTGGTTCTGTTCATATGATGAATTACATGGATTGATTATTGTATATTGAACCAGTCTTACATCCTTGAGAAGAATCCTACCTTGTCATGGTGTATGATTTTCTTGATGTAATTTTGAATATGTGTTGCTAGTATTTTGTTTAGCAGTTTTACATCCAAATTCATCAAAGATATAGGCCTGTAGTTTTCCTTCCTTGAACTGTCTTTATTTGGTTTTGGTATTAATGTGATGTTGGCTTGGGAAAATCCCGTTTCTCACTATTTCATGAAATAGATTGAGGTGTATTGAGATTAGCTCTTCTATAAAGGTTTTATAAAATTCACCAGGACCTTGTGGTCCTGGGCTTTTCTTTGATGGTAAGATCTTTATTTATGTTTCCACATCTTTTATTGCTATTGGTTGGTTTTAATTTTTTATCTCTTCTTGACCTAGTTTAGGAAAGTTGAATTTATCAAGAAACTTGTCAATTTCCTCCAGATTTTCCATTGTGTTGAAGAATAGATTTTCAAAGTAATTTCTGATAATCCTCTGGATTCCTCCACTGTCAGTTCTGATATCTCCTTTTTCATCTCTTCAAAATGTGGGTCCCTTTTTTTAGTTAAATTTGCTAGTGGTTTATCTATCTTGTTAATTTTTTTAAGGAACCAGTTTTTGGTTTGTTAATTACCTCTATTTTTTTTTATTCTCTACTTTATTTATTTCCACTCTAATTTTAACAATTTCCTGTCTCCTACTGGCTTTGTTGTTAAATTGTTCATGTTCTTCAAGAGCTTTGAGGTGTGTCATTAAGTTATTTACTTGATGATTTTCTGTTTTTCTTATATGAGCACTCAATGCTATAAATTTTTCCTCTTAATACTGCCTTAAATGTGTGCCAGAGGTTTTGATATGTTGTAGTTCTATTTTTGTTAGTTTTTAGATATTTCTTGATTTCACACCTTTACCTCTTCTATGACCCATTCTTCATCTAGAAGTGTGGTGTCCAGTCTCCACATGTTTATATGGTTTCTCATTCCTCCTTTGTTGTTCCTCTCTTTCATGATTTCAGAAGTTTGCCTCTGTTGCTTTTGATAGCTTTCTCTCAGTCTTTAGGTGTCAGATGGTATATACAAGGGCAGTTTGTATTGTATTCAACAGTGAAGGTTGAGGAAGGAAGGAGGGACATGCAGGAGTAAATGGAAGAATAGGGTAAAATTTCAGATAGTGTCAAATAGAATGAGAGTATGAGTTTGGTAAAGTAGTATATACTAAAGATTAGAGATAATAAGAATGAAGTAGTATTCTAGTAACCAATGTAGAGTTTGTGGTATAATGATATGTATTAATATTTGATACAATACAAGGGTGGATATAAAGCAGAAAAAAGATAGGAAAGGGATATTGAGAAGAGAGTTGGTAGGTACAAAGAAAGAAACTTGGGAGAGGGTTTGGGAATAGGCTAAAAAAAAAAGAAACAAGCAAACAGAAAAACCAACCAGGTATACACACTCACACACATACAAAAGCAAGCAAACAAACAAACAAACAAACAAAAACCTCAACAATGAAATAATGCAACTCTACAAATAAATGACTATTCAGCAGATAGGTCTGCTGCAGACTCTCTTTGTGCAGATGCCAAGTACCACCGGCATCCTTTGTGCTGTGAGATTGGATCTCTGAGATTTTCTCAACCTATGCAGATGGGCTATACCATTGGGACTGGATTAAGTATTAAGTATTATGGATAGGTCACCGTCTACTCTTCCCACTGGTTTGGAGTCTCAGTCTTTGCCTGACACTGTTGGTGATGTGCCTCTGAGACCAAACTCAATGTACAAATCTCTGTTCTCCACAGCTAGGGCTGGTCTAGTCTGACTTCTCTCCATTTGCCATGATTGGGAGGTCTGTGGTGATCCAGGAACTTCTATTAGTTGGGTTAAACTAGACTTTCACCCCATACTTTCTGCTGATCAAAGCCTGAGTCTGTCATAGCTTCTGCTATGTTCAACAGCAGCCCCCTCTCGTACTTTCTCCGGGCTGTATCAGGAAGTCTCAGACCCGGGGTGTTTATCAGAGCTGTATGAGTCCCTAGGGGTGCCTGGCTGGGCATTTTCCCACTGGGACCACGACCTCACTTAACAGTGTTATTGAGCACAGCTCTGAGTCTCTGAAAGGTGTGGTACTCTCTGCCACCACTCCTCCTTCACAAGATCTCAGACTCAGGGATTTTATCATGGCTATGTGACTCTAGGGCACAGTGCTGGAAGTTCTCCTGCAGGTCACACCTTCACTTATGACTTTGTTGTGTTCTGGTCTGGAACTCTTGGGGTGTGGTGAACTGGGCTGTCAGTGGCATGATGGCGGGTTTCTATTCTGGTGTTAGCTCCACTCTGGGTCCCTGGAGGGTGTGGTTAGCTCCTGAAAGCTACAGCGGGTCTTTGTCCAGGATGACTTACAACCCATGGATCTGCTGCTGCTCACTTCAAATCTTTGTTTTCCTTTTCATCTCTGGAGTATGGTGCTGTGCCGGAAGACTGTGCTGGTAGTGGCACCTGCTGCTGCATGGTGAGCAGGTTATTTTTTCTCTGATCGGTTTTCTATTCTTCTTTTCCTTTGTCTCTTGTGTTTATCATTTTTATTTTTCTACCGATAGTATTATCTGGCTTTGTAGAGAACTTTTTTTGAGGGAATGGAGATCAAGTGTAAACAGGACTTATATGTACTGCTATTTTCAGTCACCATCTTCCACCTCTCCCTTTTTAGAAACAGGGCCTCACTAAGTTTTGAAGAGGCTGGGAGGCTGGGAGGTCTCCAACCTGTGATCCTCTCATCCCTACCTCCTAATTATTGGTGTTACAGGAGTATACCACCATGCCTAGTAAGAATGATTTACTTTAACTTTTTTATTTTTAGAAGTTTTTTAAAATTTTTTCTCATTTTCTCTGTTTATAAAACTTAAATGATATTATAGGCATATTATAGAACTGCTCTAAATATGAATGAATATCAGTCACTCCTTGACTCTAGCCATATTTGACATCCTTTCTTCAAATTTTCAATTTCCTGAATCAAAAATTTCACCAAAGTTTTGAATTCTCCAGATATTAAGAACTTCTTGAAAAGTAGAGAAATTGTAAATTGGTAAATGAAAGAAATCATCAAGAAAAATGCTTAAGAATATAGGGTTATTGCCATTGCTATCCGCAAACTACCTTAAAATTTTTTGTTTTACAAAGCACTGGCCTGAAGTATCCCCATATATGCCATCTTTGCTATTGCCAAATGACTCAGCATTAGACTCTATCCAACTCTGCCAGATAGGACCTCAGGAAATATAACGATGTGGTTTAGCAGAGTAAGTGTGATGAGGGTGTTTAGGAGATGTTTCACTTATTGGAAGTGGAAGATCATTATACACTAAACAGACAGTATGTGCAAACAAAGAATAGGCTTCCAGGCACAGTTAGCACATTGCACAATGCTCTGCAGTTTATATTTGATATAATAGCACAGTATATAATCAAAGGAGCCAGGCTCAGCTACCGCACTTGTCAAATGTACAGGATTTACTCTAAAATAATCGAAGCTAAGCTCACAGAATAATCATATCAACTTTTTGACTTCCAAACTTAATCATGCTATAAAATCAAAATGGTCAGGCCTTAGCGATCAACAGCAATGTTCAAGACAAACTGGTGTGTGTGTGCGTGCGCGCGTGTGTGTGTGTGTGTGTGCATCATTATCTGATGGGCAGAGTATTCCACTGGAAAAAAGCATTTCTTCTTTAAAGAGAGGGTGTAAAAAATGTAAACTGATTATAAATAGCTTCAATTCACTTAAAGAGTTGTAATAAGGAACAATTATTCAGAGCTGAATATTAAAACAAAAAATCACGTTATATATAACAATGGTTATTATTTCTTTTATTATTTTTAGGTGATGATGATGGTGATAGTTTATAATATAATATTTGACAGGATGAAAAATATCAATATATAACTTATTCATATTTGCACATGGCTGTATAACCCAAGGGCAAAGCAAGACATAAGAAAGCACAGGGCTATAGAAAATGAAAAGATGCTACTTTTTAAAAATATGAAACAATATTTAAATCATTTACAGGAGAAAAGTGCAATCTTGATATAAAGATTACACCCTTTGACTTTGAGCCTTCAAAGTAAGGCAATATCTTTCAATGGACATCTGATTTATAAACTACAACAGGAACTCGTGGAGAATTTTAAACAATATAGTGCCTGAGAGGAAAAAAAATAGTGAAAAGAAAGCTTGCCTTTGACAAGACATTACAAGTCTCTGCTCTGATATAATTCACTTTCTTTATGGAACAGAAACATGTTTTTTTCTGTTTATCTTCATCAAAAACCGAAGAACATTTTATGATTTTGTTTTCATATTCTGCACTGAAAATAGGTCCATGCTTTCAATGGCTTTAAATGCTTGCCAGGACTCAGCCTGGCCAGGTGTGAATTGCACCAGAGCGACTTCTTAGCTGTGTGCCTGGATATGTTGGATCACAAGTGGAAGCGCATTCTTTCTCACAACAGGGTGTTTCAGTTCTTGCTAATTAATTGACTCAAGCAGACTTAATAGACCCAATTGTTGTTCGTTGTTTTCTGAAGCTTTATTAATCACTGCTCCACAAATCTGACTCAGGTCCAGTCTCTGGTTTGTTAGTGTTGATGATCTTATTTGTGTGAAGGTCAGTTCAAGTTTAATGTTTCTCTGCAGTGGGAGGGATAGAAGACAAAGCCCTTAACCTTCGAGAGACTTCTCTGTGCCAAGTTTAGGCACCTAGTTCCTGGAGCCCAAGACTTAATTAGCATAAAAAAAGATACATGCCAATCAGGCTACAAAAACAGGATAGTTTCATTTATAAGAATGCCTTAACTAACTAAATAGCCACACACTGCTTTTTATGCTCCTGTTACCTCATAGTAATTTGTGACAAATATGCATAATTTGTAATTACTGGCATTTCCACTATAAAGGTGATATTTTAAAATCTAACAATATCCTGTGGCATCACATGTTAGTTATATTTTAAATTATTTTAGATTTACAGATAAAAGATTATATATCTGTGGTATACAGTATCAAACTTTAAAGTTTATCCACATTGTGAAATGGTTAGATTTTATTTATTTATTTTTATTGGTACATTGTGATCATACATCTTTTTATTTTTTATTGGTGCATTGTAGTCATACATCTTAATGAGATAAAAGACTTGTGTAGACATACATGCGCATATCACCCAATTAGCCCTTACCCGATCCCCATCCCATGGGGTACAAGATGGTAAAGGCATACATGCACACATCGCTCATTTAGACCAACCCCAGTTCCTATTCCATTTCCTCCTCTTTCACTCCTTTTCATATTCTGCTTAGTATATATCACTTCTAGTTATCGACACAAAAGAAGAAAAACCAAACTACTAAACTAATGCATGTGTATCTATGTTTATAGCCACATAATTCACGGTTGCCAAACTATTTTACCAACCAATAAGTTAATCAGCAGATGAATGGAATATGTACACAATGGAATTCTATTTAGCCATAAAAAAGAACAAAGATATCATTTGCAGAGAAGTGGATGTAACTGGTTAGATTTAACTAAATAACATATTTCTTTACACTAATTACAATTTTCTGATCATTACAGTGGGTCAGAAAAAAAAGTGTTCAGAGACTTATTAAAAATGTTTTTCAAGTCCTTAGCTTAAAAGTATCTCTGTATTCAAGTCTCAACCTGAAAGAAAGAACAAACAGGTAATTAAGTGTCTACCATGAAGATGACAGAGGTAATATAATAGGAAATATTTAAGAGGAAACAAGAAACCAAGACAGGTGCAGAGAATTCTGCAAGAAGTCTCTATTGTGTGTTTCTGTCTCTTCTGAGGTAACTGATTGTGAATAACCACAGTCACGTATAAGACCATGTACAAGGAATAGAAAAACTACCTTATGAGGCCATGTATAGGGAACAGTCCGGGCTAAGGGAAAACTTATGCACCGGTGCTTAATCCAGTAGCCTAAAAACTACAGAATCAGATAAGATAATGCATTCATTTTATGCTTTGAGTACTATTTTTATTCTGATTCTGCATTTTTTATTTTATTTTATTTTATTTTTGCGGGTGTGGAGATGGAACCCAGGGGCATTCGACCTCTAAGCTACACCCCCTGCCCTGTTTCTTATTCTTTATTTTGAAACCGTGTCTCACTGAGTTGCAGAGGGCTTCACTAAGTAGCTGAGGTTGTCCACAAACCGAGATCCTCTGGTCTCAGCCTCCCGAATCCTGGGATTACAAGTGTGTGCCACCACTCCCAGCTTTGCATTTTTTCAATGTGATGTATCATACAGTGAGATACATATTTAAAATAAAAAATAAGACGTCATTATTTATAACTCACAAAGGGATTATTCTTTCTAGTTGGTTGTTTCATTCCTAAGTCTCTTTCTTTCCATTGAAAGTGTATGTGCATCAAATCATGTCTTTTTATCTTCACTCTCCAAGCACATCCTACATTTTCCCCACGTTTCTCAATACAGAAAATCATAAGATGATTAGTATTCTTAGAAAGAAACTTGAAGATAATATATCTAGAAAAATTATTAATTTAGTTTATTTTAATATACACTGAAATGCAATGAAATACTCAGTATAGTTGTCTAGTGAAATATCCACGTAAAATGAGGCAGAAAATAACTATATTTGTGAAGAGAATTTACATAAGCAGTAAGCTTCATTCAAATGAAAAAAAAATTAATGGCAACATAAAATAATCAAAGGTAAGAAAATGGTGCCAGTAATTAAACAAATAAAAATACATTTAACAATTAGAACTATTTAATAAAAAGCTAAGTAAATTATTTTTCAGAACTGTAGCTATATTTGTTTTGCACATGTATTTTTAGAGAGTGGCAAAGCAAAGATTTTTTGAAAAGTCAACATAATTTGATAAAATAACTTGCTGAGACAACTAAATACAGAGGAATAATTAAATTATCACATATTTATATTAACATATTTAATAATACATTTGTTTCTAACATTGTCTAGGAAAAGCATGCAACTAGGGTTTCATAGGGTAAGAGGTTTGTGCAATAGGAAAAAAGAAAACTAGAAATAATCATAAATAAAAAAGACACCTGTATTACTATCATATCCTGACTTTATTTCTTTGGAAAGATATCCATGAATGGTAGAGTTGGATCACATGGTGGATCCATTCTCAGTTTTCTGAGGAATCTCTACACTAATTAGTATCCATGGCAGTTATAGTAATTTACAATCCTGCTAACTGTGTATAGTTCCTATTTACCCACATCCTCACCAGCATTTATTGTTGTTTGACTTTTTGATGATTGCCATTCTAATTGGGGTTAGATAGACTCTCAGTATAGTTTTTATTTGCATCTACTTGATTGCTAATGATGTTGAACATTTTTCTATCTCTTCTTCTTCTTATCTTCCTGTGTATGTTACATCAGCCAGCTTGGAATATGTAGAGATGCTGAAAGAATGGGTATATACTTCTCTGTTATCATACCATATTATCAAAACCATCTGCTGTCAACACCCAGTATGCCTGTCAAGTGAGAAAGTAGTAGATTTGCATTCTATGTAAATATTTCTAGTTAATACAATTCCTAAGCGTGCATTACTCGAATTAGAAAATGTGTTTTAATATTGGCTTAAGTCTTCATGATGCTGAGGCATATTATGACATTCCTCTTCAGAAACTGCAACAGTATAATTCACATACGACTTTAAATGAGTTGATGTAATTTAAAGATTAGGTTTGGTATCTTTTGCCATGTATAAGTTAAAAAGGTAAAATTTCACATTTTAAGGAATTTTAATATTTAATAAATTATGTATATAAAGGGGTTTGCAAGTCCTTTAGTAACAATATTAAGTACTCTATATTTTGTCTCTTCTTATGTGTTGTCTTATTTTGGGCAGGGAATATTGTTCATAATTTTCATACTTATTTTAGGAATTCAATTTTATAAAGTAAAACTTTTATTATTATCCAATGTGTTTCAGATATTTTGCATTTCCTTCTAAAAATTATTGGTATGTAAGTTAACTTGTGAGTTTGTGGATATAATCATTATACTTAGTACAGTAGAATCTCCAAAGAAACTTTCAAAAGGAAAAAAACACTCTAACCTACATTTTCTCTAGTTTGTTTCTTTTAATTACAGTGTGATGTGTGTGTTGTGTGTGTGTTTTGTGTGTGTGTGTGTGTGTGTGTGTGTGTATTGTACTGCAGCTTAAATTCAGCAATGATGTTCTGATTTTGAGCTACAGCCTCAACTCTTTTTAAAATTAATAATTTGATTAATTAAATTATTTTTACTTATTTTGTGTGGAACTGGACATTGAACCCAGGGGCATTCTACCCCTAAGCTACAGTCCACTCCCAATTTTTAATTTTTTAATTTTTTAATTTTTTAATTGGTGCATTGTAGTCATATATCTTGACGGGATAAAAGATGGTGGACACATACATTCACACATCACCCAATTAGCCCTTACCCAATTCCCACACCACTCCCTCCACCTCCCTTCTTCTCATGCTTGATTTAGTGATTGATTTTGATATATTTGTTAAAATACAACATGCGCATTAGAGAATTTCCCTCTCTCCCCTCATATCCCCTCAGGTATCCTTATTTTCCAATTTATAGAATCTCCTTTGTTTAGCGTTCCTCCTATGACTTATTTCTCCCTATTTTTTGCATATTAGGGAGAACATCAGATTTCTCATTTTTTGATGACTGACTATAAAATAATCTCACTTAGCATAATGTCCTCAAGTTCCATCCATTTTCCTGTAAATGATGTAATTGTGTTGTTCTTTATGGCTGAGTAAAATTCCATTGTGTACATATCCCACAGTTTTGTAATCCATTCATTTATTGATAGACATCATGGCTGATTCCACAGTGGCAGTGGTGAATTGTGCAGCTATGAACATAGGTATGTATACATTGGTTTGGTGGTTTGGTAGTTTGGTTTTACATGGAATTGCATGAAACTAAAGAGCTTCTGTACAGCAAAGAAAACTATCAAGACTTTAAACCAAGAGCCAACAGAATGGGAGAAGATTTTTGCCAAATACTACTCCAACAGAGGACTAATATCTAGAATATATAAATAACTCAAGAAACTCAGCACTATGAAAACAAATAACCCAATAAAAAATGGGCTAGTGAAATAAATACTTCATGAAGGAAGAAACTCAAATGGCCAATAAATGCATGAAAAAATGCTCAACATCATTAGCAATCAGAGAGATGCAAATCAAAACTACCCTGAGATTTCACTAACTCCAACTAGAATGGCAATCACTGAAAACACAAACAACACATGCTGGTGAGGATGTGGAGAAGTGGGAACTCAAAAACAGTGTTGATGGGATTGCAAACTAGTGCAATCACTTTGGAAAACAGTATGGAGGACCCTCAGAAGATTTGGAATGAAGTTACCATATGATCCAGCAATACCACTTCTGGATATCTACCCAAAAGAAAGGAAACCAAACTACATCTGTTAATTTTGATGAACATTCTAACCCATCTAAAAGATTGTGCATTCTGCACTGGCTTCAAGCAGCATTCATTCTAGGTATGACATGGAAAATTATGCTTAAATCTTCATTGCCCATAATTGCATTTTTACTGTTTCTATAAAAGCATAAGAGAGATATGCAAAATATCCAAATGGTAATTATGACTTAAAATTTTTTCCTTTTAGTTCTATCAAAATTTGGATTAATGTGTTAAAGACTCAAACATTAGCTATATATACATATTGAACATAATTTCATTGTGGGCTTTATTATTCAGTGGGAAATGTTCTAATTTGGGGTTCATGCTTATTGATGTAAGGTGCTCAGGAACTCCAACTTTGTAGCTGGGTGTAAAGGTGCATGCCTATAATCCCAGTACTTGAGAGGTTTAGTATTATAGGAGGATCTCAGGTTTATGGTCAACCTCAGCAATTTAGCACGGCTCTCCACAATTTAGTGAGACTGTTTCAAAATTTAAAGAAAATAAAAGTAAGACAGGGGTGTGGCTTTGAGGTAGAATGCTTCTGCATTCAATCCCTAGTACGAAGAAGAAGAAGAAGAAGAAGAAGAAGAAGAAGAAGAAGAAGAAGAAGGAGGAGGAGGAGGAGGAGGAGGAGGAGGAGGAGGAGGAGGAGGAGGAGGAGGAGGAGGAGGAGGGAGAGAAAGAAGAAGGAGGAGGAGGAGGAAGAAGAGGAGGTAGGAGAAGGGAGAGAAAAAATAAGGAGGAGGAGGAGAAAGAGAAGGAAAAGGAAGAAGAAGAGGAGAAGGAGGAGGAGCTTAACATTGGGCTGAGGATGTGGATAAGTGGCAGAGCCCTTATCTACCATGCATGAAACCCTGGGTTCAATACCTAGTATGACATAAAAAAGTAAATAATACACTTAATTATTTTCAATTTTATTCTAGTACATTTCAAACATACCTCTACTGTTTAGTAGCACCAAAATTACAACCTTTATTATAGATTCAGGAGCCTGCCAAACACTCTTCTCAGCTTTTCTGCCTGTTCTCCTCAGCTTTTGGTGCTACTGGGGTTCCTGGAAGCCCTTCTACCTCCGAGCTAAACTCCCAGACCTACTTTTATATTTTTATTTGGAAACAAGTTCTCCTAAGCCAGCACGCGTGGCTGGCTTTGAACCTGCATAATCCTCCTGTCTCTGCCTCCCAACCGTGGGGATTACAAGCGTGCACCACCATGCCCGGCTAAATATTTCAGACTTTTTTTTTCCTTTCTTTTTCTTTTCTTTTCTTTTCTTTTCTTTTCTTTTCTTTTCTTTTCTTTCTTTCTTTTTTTTTTTTTTTTGGCGTTTCTGGGGGTGGAACCCAGAGTCTTTCTACCTCCGGGCTATACTCACAGACCTTTTTTTTTTTAAATATTTTATTTGGAAACAGGGTCTCACTAAGTTGCTGGAAGCCTCACTGAGTAGCTGAGGCTGGCTTCGAACCCGTGCGATCCTCCTGTCCCAGCCTCCCAAGCGCAGGGATTACAAGAGTGTGCCACCACGCCTGTGTTCTTTTGGATAAACAGGACTTTCCAGAGGGAAAAACACTCCCATCTCTACCTACTTACACCTTTGGTTCTTTCTTCCATTCTGGGTCTAGACCCCTCATGTCATCACTGGTGGCCTCGTGCAGTGATGCTTCACCAAAATATTGTTCATACTATTTGTTCAGCCTGTCTAGGTCCCCACCGCAGGAGGAATTGGTCTAAAATGACACTATTATACTCTCCTAAGTACAGTCTTGTCACAGTTTGATTTTAAGATTACTTCACAGACTGAAATGAGAAATTGCTCTTTCTATGGTATACAAAATGAATTTAGTATACTATGAATCTATTACTTCTAAATTCCAGATTTGCTTTTTTATTATTTTTATTTACATATTTGCTATGTGAGAATGTCTTCCAGCTATCTGCATATTTTATCAGAATATTTAACCAGGAAGATGTGAACATTTACCACACTGCAGCTGTGTGCGTCAAAATTGCCTTTACCACAAAATCTGTTTCTGAAAACATTCTTAAGAATTGCTATAAAAGGTTTATTGTCCAGAGACATTCAATCAATAAGAGTCGGAGTCATTTAAAACACAAGCTCTTCTCATTCTGACACAGAGATTCAGAACACCCTTTCTGGACATGAGGTTTCATTTTAAGGCTTTTGATTACAGCTGGACAGAGACAGTATTTTCTCCTAAAATCTGTTGCTTCATATTCTTTTTAGTAACTGGAAGAACATATGTTAAAGCAATGAGGCATGCCCACCCTCTGGGCTTTCGTATGCCAAGATAAAGAAAATGAATGTTAATGCCAAAAACAAGGGAGGATGTTAAACATGCAGATTTTATTGGGAAACCAGTCCTCTCTACTTCATGGCTTAAAGTTGTCATTTTCTGTGGCTTATGAAACGCAGCCTTGAATAAATGTGATTTCTCTGGATTTTTGCAAGCCAAATGCATGCCCAATTTGTTGGAAAAATTTGCATTTTTATTTACACATTTGGTTGCTTTTCATGTAATTTGAATGCCAAGTGTGTGTTAGAATATTAGTGTCAGATTGAAAACATTGCATAATTAGGTAATAATACCTGTGCCTTCATGGATTCAACATTTAAATAATGTAGCACTTGTTTATATATACTTTTTAGAGTATGTTAGTTGTTCGTATTTGCTTTGTTTGTTACACATTAATTGTGATATAGACATTACTAATTTGCATTAAGCAATTATTGGGATACACATTTGTAGAGGCAAAAATTTAGAAAAAATTAACATATGTATGACTATATATGTAATGGATTCTATGTCATCCAGATTTGGGGAAAATAGTCTCTATCATAATTAAACATAGTATAAAGAAAGTATGCAGAAAAATAATCATGTGCCTTTCTTATTTAATTAATGTCTCTAATAACTAAAAAAGTATATTAAAGATAATACCACATATTAGTCATGAATTAGCCAGTGTGTTTGCTCCTGCTGGCAACAATCATAAATATATTAATTTTTGTTCATAGATTTGAGATACAGATAAAGAAGCACACTTATTTTCAATGATTTTTATAGCATATTAAGAATATTTTACAAAATGTGCTTATAATAGTAATCATATTTGACAGTTACTATCAACTTCTAATTAATTAAATTTTCTCATCAGATTTATGTTTTCATAAAAATTTCTTAAATTTCTTAAAATAATAAAATAATCCTATATTTTTGTTACACTTTAGGTACAGAATGTGGCCCAGAAAAAGCCTACATATGCTGGGAAAGGAGCAAGGTTCAGAGGGGTGCATTGTTGAATGAGATAGATGTTAGGAATAATATGGTAAAATACTAAAATATTGTAATGCTAAGGATAGCAGGAACAATACTAAAATATTGTCAACTTCTGTCAAGTGTAAAAACTGGAATATTGGCCACAATACTAAGGTGTAAGTGAAGCCCAGTAACAAGTGCATGCTAGAGTGCTAGTTAGAGATAAGCCCAGAGCAGAGCAGCCAGGGACCCAGATAACTCACTAGCATTACTTTATTGGGTGTAACCAGTGAGGAGAAGACCCTCACATGGGTGTAACCTATCAGGCAGCACTCAGCAATTGGACTTACCCAAGAAAGGGTACATGTACCCATTAGAAACAGAGACTCACGCTCCCTAGACCTCCAACACCTGAAGGACAGCCTTCCATGTTGGTGAATCTCAGACCTATCAATGAACCCAAGCATCAGCCGAAGGTGGACAGGACTGAAGGAACTTTGACTTGGGCACGTCACATGTGGGTTTCCCTGGGTCTGGCTGGGCTTAGACTTAGACTTTGGTTGTGGTGTATCTGTTGAATTGTTACTGAGAGTGTGGAACCCTCAATAAACATTATTTATATTGATAAATGTCAGAGTGAAATTGGTCACTTATTTGGGAAGTGGATCACTGGAGGTGTGGCCTTGGGGACTATTTATCCCTGTTATGGTCCCTTCTGTTATTCCTGCCTTTCCCTTTATTCCTGCCTATCTGTCTGTCTGTCTGTCTCTCTGTCTCTGTCCCTGGCTTTTTCTCTCTACCCCCTCCAATCTTCCTCTATTTCTCTCTCAGTTTCTCCTGCTAGCCATCATAAATTTAGTTCCATCCCTTTAACACACACTATCACCATGATATTTCTGACTAAGAACTGGCTGATTCTGGATGTAATTTGGGAAATGGTGAGTCAAATTAATTTTTTTTCTTCCTTGAAGCTGTTGTTGACAGGCTTAGTCAGAGTGACAAAAAGCTGAACAGTACAATTCAAGTGAATAAAGTTGACTAATTATAGAAGCTGAGCTATTGTTATATGTACATCAGCAATAAAGAGATGATTATAACATTTTAAATCCAATAATCCAAATAACTTATTTTTATTGAGACTGAAGTTAGATTTTGACAATATCCAGAAATGAAGAAAATAATATAGGAAAAATTTTGAGCAGTGATCAAACAGTACCAGGTTCCCAAGAGTCAGAGATGTACATAGAAGTTTCATTGCCATTAGTACAGAAGTGAATCTCAGTGTATGTATAGATTTGGGTCTTAATTTTTAATGGTTCTTTTTGATGGTCTTCCTTATATGTACAATTTCTTCAGGATTCTTATGCTACTTGAATATTTATTATATACCGTTTTTTACAATTTATTAAATAGTTCATCCACAGTATATAGATTCCCACTTATGTTACTTTAAATACAAATATGACTACTTTTACATTAATTAAACCTTAGTAATATACAATAAATTATATAATAGGATGGTTAATTTAAATGTGATATTTTCTTTAGATGGTTTCATTTATAATACATATTTATTATAGAAAATTTATATAAATTATTTATAATGTCATAAATGTTTATAATATATATTTATATACATTAAAATATTCATAGATTTTTAGTTCTAATTTTTTATACATATATCATATGAATCTGCTAATTCTTCTTAATATTTAGGGGCCAAAAATGTAAATGTATTTTCTTTACCTTTGGTTTTTGTAAGACTATATTGCTACCTACTAAAAATTATGTATGCTTATTTTTTATGGTTAATGGAATCTGTGTTAACAAAGCTTAGTATCAAAATGATTTTTCCTGTCATCCTAAACATCTTTTATAATTTATAATCTTTGACATCAGCTCTAGGTCATTAATATGATCATTGTGTCCTGATGAATTTTACACTTCATTTCAGCAATTTAATTTGTGTTTAAGTTCAATGAAAAACATCAGTTTATTTTGCCATCATTTATCCTCTCATTTATAATTCTTAGATAAAAATATTGCAATATAAGTCTAACCACTGAAGCAAACTTAGAAAGGTATAGATTATTTTTATGAATTGTAATTCTTAAGTTTGTAAATTATAGTAAAACAAACAAACAAAAATAGTTTTGAAGTTTTACTTTCTTATTTGATTAATTTCTCTTATACTTAAATATTATCAATATAATGCTACATATTAGTCATAAATTAGGCCATTTATTTGTTTCAACTGGCAACAATCATAAATACATGGCTATATTTATATATATGCATATTTATGTATAGATAATATTTACTAAGTATATACTATTGAGAATCTCTACATTTTTTCATTAAAAGTAATCAATTATTTTTAAGGTCATATTTCTTTAAGAAATGCATGTAAATTTCCAGGCAAAGGAGTTCTGTGGATTTACACTCTGACACCATTGGCTGTGTAGAACCATTAAACCTCCTTTCTTTGTGACATCTTTTCTCTTATCCTTGTAAACTGTTTTCAGTTTATTAGCTCATATTAATATTTCATTGCTAATAACTAACAGTTGTCTCTTCCATCTGTAAATTACAGTTCCAATGCTTCTTCCTTTCTAATTTCTTCTAGATTCAACACATGTCGGCCCCTATCTCTCTCCCAGAGAATTAATTGAGCTTCCATTGTTTAGAAAACTTTCAACCATATAAGGAATAAAACACCTGTCATGCTGTATCATATTCTTTTATTTATATGTGTATCTAATTATCACATAAACCCCTGAGGGAAGAGATCATGTGAACCATATAATAAGGTTTAAAATATGTAATAAAGATGGATAAAATATCTTATCTACAAACATGTGTACATACATATGTATATACCCAGGTCTATCAATTTATATATCCACAGTAATACCAAATTAAACCTTCTCATGAGGTCGGTAATCATTAAGCCTTGGCAGACCAAACCTATATTAATTTCATGCAATATATTTAGGATAATATGCAATCTCTAAGCTGTGTATGTCTGCAGTGGGAAAATGTTAATTGCCTCTCTAAATGATGGTAATTTGTTTTTATTTGCAGAAATATATGAGAGAATGTTTGTATATGTATACACACATATATGAGAATCTTGTTTTTTGAGTATACTCACACACATGCATTTCTTAGAGCCTTCTTTGAAATATGTTGTTAGATGATTCTTGTTGCTATGTGAATGTTCTTATACCAATCTATTTGGTATAGACTGCTGCATATCAAGGCCATAAGGTGCAGCCTTTTACATGGCCAGCTTGCTCTTGCCACATTTGATGGGGTTACTCAGATTTCCTCTTCCTTATCATGCTGTTGATGCTACCCTCTTGGTCTTCCTACAATCATAGTATCTTTGTGTTTTCCTTCACCATTTCCTGTCCCATTTCTCACTCTTTATATTATGATGTCTTTAAAATTTTTATTCCCTGTCCTCTGTGGTTGTTTATCTCCATGCTACCCTACACTATATCCCAAAAGAAATATAGCCATATCAAAGATTGCTATTTATGACCTCCAGATAAACTGCTCCTTAGGGAAGCATTTTTCAACCACTTATTAATTATCTTTTATGGATACCACTTCTTCAGAAAACATAAAACTGTGCATATATAAATAACAATTTTCTACTTATGTAAAACATGAAACGTGTACAGGCTTGGAGCAGAAGGAACTGATAAGGTAGTTGTGTTATCTTTTTTGTTGTCATTTCCCCCCTGGATCCAGCATGTGAACTCCTATTAATCACTTCAAACATGGTCTACCATAACATCTCAAGAGTCTCTATAAGTCTGGGGAACTTGAAGACTTGAGAAAGATATCTATGAATGTAGGAGTATGAGTCCATGATGGCTACATTTATCATTATATGAAAGGTGGGGGAACATGGTCAACAGTTTACTGAAAACCTCCCAGTTCTGTATAACTTATGCTTTGGGCATTGCACATATATAATTGTTCACACACAAAATATACTCAAGTGAACAACTATATATGTACAATGCCCAAAGCACAAGCCATGCAGAACTGTTGTGTATAATTTTACTTATTATTAAAATTGGTAAACTACTTTGAAATTATGTTTTCTAGTATACCTCTAAATGATGAATGACTTCTTATTGTTTGCAAATTTTATTTTGAACCCATCATTAATGTAACTGTCATCATGCAATAAGTATGTAAATAGTATATATAATACTATATATACTAGTATACATATTATATATATTTATATACAATAAATATATAAAACATATATATACTATACATAGCATTACAAATTATTGTTCTCATACATTCATTTTGTTCAAATTTTCATCTGATAATAAAATTTCCAAGTATTATTACCTGGTTTAACTTTTTTTGCTGAAATGTCTAATAAAATTAGAGTTGTACTGTGTGTTTATACATTGTTCATCCTTTTAATTCTGGTACAAATTAGCACCTAGAAGTCTATAGTTTTGAGCTGTTGTTGCCTCTGCTTTTCATGGCTCTAATGCTTATTGTCTGTTCCACTCTAGAAGGACAAATAACAATTGAAGTATGAGATTCCAAAATAAAAACTTTGTTTTTTAAGTCTTGTTTTCAGCTTTCATTGCCTAGGTTCAATAATGTCCTCATAATTTTTGAGCTCCAACCAAATTGAAGCATATGTTTCATGGGATTACAAATAGAAAAATAGCAAAATTTGAATGCAAACTAAGCGTTCATATAAATATAAGTGTTCATATCAATATCACACATGTTTTCTATGTTCTATGTGATATTATTATTCAGTTTAAAGATAAGCATGTAAATACTAATGGAATGGGAGGAAATGAAAGGCCGTAGACTGCAAT
Source organism: Muscardinus avellanarius (assembly GCF_963383645.1). Taxonomy (NCBI): domain Eukaryota; kingdom Metazoa; phylum Chordata; class Mammalia; order Rodentia; family Gliridae; genus Muscardinus; species Muscardinus avellanarius. The sequence continues at coordinate 9,313,210 of NC_137803.1, forward strand.
TATTAGAATACAGAAGAAAAATATTTGTGAACTTGATATTTCAATTTCTTTTTTTATTTGCTAAGTAAGTCACATACAAAGCAGATTCCCCCCTCCCTTTTTTTTTTGGTACAAGGGAATTGAACCCAGGTTTATGCTACTGCTGAGATCCACGCCTAGAACTTTTACTTTTTATTTTGAAAAAGGTCTCAGTAAGATGCTGCAAATCTTACTAAATTGTTGAGGTTGGCCTCCAACCTTCAATTCCCTGTCACAACTTGAAGTACTAGGACTAAAGGCATGTGCCACAATACTCATCTAGATTTGTCCTTCTAATATAAAAAAACAAGTTTGCATTTACTTTATATCAAGCATATTTCATAGGATATGGATAAAAATTACCTGATATGACTTAGAAATTATCAGTGATTTTCTTTTTCTACCAGTAATATTTATAAACATAAAACATTTTAAGAATTTGAGAGTATAGTATTCAACTTTAAACATATTTGGTTTATCAGAATACATGAGATCCATAAAAATAGATGTGTTTTTTGGTACATCTGCATCTTAATTTGATGGAGCATAAATCAGTGTTAGACATCTCATTTCTCTTTTCTATCAGCTCAGATCTTGAAGAAGTTAGAACGTATGTTTTCTTACTAAGCATTTCTTGGCCAGTAATTGTCAGAAACTGACATCTCTTATGAGTAATGTAGTAAATATCCTTTTGGGGTTGACTTAGGTGTTCTTTGCATAACATTGTTTAATCTGGGCCTATACAAATAAGTATAGATTTTTTTTATAAACATGATCAGTCTGTGAATAAAAAATCAACAATCAATAACAGAACTAAAAAGACCAATTCAGTTGCAGATTCTGTGTGTTTTGAAAAACATATTGGCTGAATATGTGTGAGTAACTCTAATTTTATTTTCCAGATTACTTATTGCTGGGCAAGTCTGTCCAGTAAAACAATTCAGTCTCTGAATAGGACATATTTACTGCACTGAGGTATGTGTGCTTGTTAGGCCCTCTTTTCATGGACACTCAAATGTGTAAAGATTAAGTTGAGAAATTGCAGTCTCCCATTTTATATCTGAGAACTGTTTTCAAGTATAGAAGCAACCAAAAAATTGTGATGTAGTATTGGTCAGCCCACCCATTCCACTGATTTTTTTTTACTTCATTAATAAATTGACCAATATCCACATTACCATTTTTGGGGTTGTTTTCCAAAATAACCAGCTTTATAATGAGCAATCACATGCAACAGCACATACTCATACAAATTTAATTACATGCAATATGCATATGAATTCAATTTTATACACTATGCATGTGAATTTAATTATCTACACTATTCTTGTGACTTAAGTTTATACTATATCGATAAACCCACAGCAAGTAGATTTGCACATGTGTAAAAGTCACTTCTGTTTATTGACAGGGCGCTCCACTTGCTGAGGGTATCCAGGTCCTCATTCAAAGCTAGTGGTGACCATGACAGCCTCAGGGAGCTGGAGCCTAGGGATACTAAGTTGAGCTTCCTAAGGATACTGATGTAGATGAAGTGATATTTTCAAAAATCACAAATAGTCATGAAACTGAATCTTTATAAATCATAAGAAGCATTTATGAATCTCTCTGTTTCTGAAAACTGACACAGAAGCTAGGATTTTAGTTTCTTGTCATCACTTCAAAAGTCTTTGAGGATATTTAGAAGTCAGAGTCTCAAAGATCAAAAATTCCTTTAATTCCTGTAATATCATCATGTGTATTTACATATGAAGTATTTCAGTAATAAAAAATATATATTCAAGGCGGGCATGGTGGTGCACGCTTGCAATACCTGCGCTTGGGAGATGGAGACAGGAGGATCGCACAGGTTCAAAGCCAGCAGTGCTGGCTTAAGAGACCCCGTTTCCAAATTTAAAAAAATATAAAAAATAGGTCTGGGAGTGTAGCCCGGAGGTAGAATGGCTTCCAGGAACCCCAGTACCACAATACATATATATATATGTTCAAGACTGATTAAAGCAACACTAAAAATACACTCAATTATGTGAGAGTAGTGGTCTCTAAAAAGAACAAATTTGGATAACACATTGACCACACTGAGTGGTCGCTAGTGCACGTGCAATCCAGGCACACATCTAAACTCACCAGGAGTCTTCAGAGTTCTGAGATGTGTTCATAATGATTCGGCTGGGCCAGAAAATAAATTTATGGCATCGTTTAGGCCTCAAATACAAGTGTCTTGGAATAGAAGACCTAATACATTCTTTATGCTTTACTGTATATTTATTTTCTCTGTCTCACTAATCTTGCATCTAACCCAACCTGGCATGCTGGCAAATAGTTTGTTTCTTGCTGGTTAGAGTTCTATTCAAATTAATATCTACATTTAATTTATATAATAAAAAATTTAAATACATATTACATATGTAACAGAAAAGAAATTGCATAAACAACATTGCAAACTATTCAAGATGATGCTCATATGCATTATATATATTATGAGTGTGTATGTGTGTATTATTTCTGAATATATATTTAAAGCCCCGAGGGTTCTTTAAAAATAAGATTATATGTATATTTTTATAGGTATATATTTTAAATCCTCTGGGTTTCTTGATAATAAAGGTAGCCCGAAAGGTAGGAAGTTAAATTCAGATCAGATTGTCATGTAGAATGATAATGGCTTACTTATGTGAGCCTTTGCTAAGCCTCCTGGATATTTAAGATGTGCTAGAGAATATCTCAACAGTAGACCTTAATTCCCTCTCCTTCTTTCTCCTACACAAAAACTGTTCTGAAAGAAAAATATGTTTTCTTATTTTCTATGGGCAGCAATGCTTATAGCTAGATACTAAAGACTAAAAACTCTCATCAAAATGCAGCTGTAGGAAGACATTTTACCCAAAAGTGCACTTAATCTTATCTAGCAATCTATTTTTCCCTTTATAGCAATCACTTAACTACCTTGTACAGTCTTAGGCATCATTGGTCATAGATAGAAAAGAAATATTTATTAATATTTAGATATGCTTTAAATGAGGTCTTAAAATATTTAGCTCAAGCACATAACATGATAGATTCCCATACACCTAATTTTCCATAACAGTAAATTTTTAATACCGCACTACAGAACATTAACAATTTTGTCATACTATGTTTTTCCTTTATGTATTATTTGCAAACTAGAATCTTCACTAATTAAGAGCCTTTTATTACTACCCCAATTCAATAAGTATCTCCAACAGCACCCTTAAAACATTGCTATGTATGGCTTTATAATTTCATCTATTCCTCCTACTCTTTATTTTCATGTAATGAAACTATGTCATTACCTCTACAAATGAAAAATGTTTGAAAACATGTGTTGCTATGAGACATCAATGGGAAAATTGAAGTTAGTAGATGAACACATAAGACTGTATATTTAACAGAGAATGATTTTACATGTAATTTTATTTTTTATTTTTTTCTTGGTGCATTTTATTCATACATCATAATGGGATTAAAAAAAAACTTGTGTAGACATACATGCACTTTTTGCCTTTCTGTAGCTCTTTCTTTTTAAATTTTTTATTGGTGCATTGTAGTCATATATCTTAATGGGATACAAGATGGTGGATAAATACATGTGCACATCACCAAATTAGCCCTTACCCAATTCCTGCCCAATTCTCTATCCCTCTCTCCTTCTCATTTTGGCTTAGTGATTGACTTTGATATGTTTGATATGCATTAGAGTATTTTCTTCTTCCCCCTCCCATCCCCTCAGGTCACTTTGTTTGTTCATCTATAGTATCTCCTTCTTCGTCTAGAATTCTTCCTATGACTCATTTCTCCCTAGCATTCTCATATTAGGAATACCATCAATTTTTTATTTTTTGTGACTGACTAATCTCACTTAGCATAATGTCCTTCAGTTACATCCATTTCCCTGTAAATGATGTTACTGTGTTTTCTTTATGGTTAAGTAAAATTCCATTGTGTGCACATCCCACAGTTTTGTAATCCATTCTTCTGTTGATGGACATCTTGGCTGGTTCCATAGTTTGGCAATGGTGAATTGTGCAGCTATAAACATCAATATGCATGTATTAGTTTCGTAGTTTGGTTTCTTTTCTTTTGAATATATACTTAGAAGTGGTATTGCTGGATCATATGGTAAGTTTATTCACATTCTTCTGAGGATCCTCCATACTTTTTTCCAAAGTAGTTGCACTAACTTGCAATTCCACTGACAATATTTAGAGTTCCTACTTTTCCACATCCTCAGCAGCTTTAATTGTTGTTTGTGTTTTAAATGATTGCCATTCTAGTTGGAGTTATGTGAAATCTCAGGGTAGTTTTGATTTGCATCTCTCTTCCTTCAAGAAGTGTCCATTTAATTCACTTTACCATTTTCTGAAACCAAAAGGATCAAAAGTCTTTTCAAGGAAGTAACGTCACAAAATTTTCCAAACATAGAGCAAGAGGTTAATACGCAGGTACAGAAAACTTATTAACACCCTTTAGACAAGACCAGAGTAAAGGTTCCCATCCCACGTAATAGTCAAACAGAAAAATGTAGAAGCCAAGGAGAGAATCTTTGTTTTTTGTTTGTTTGTTTTTGTTTTTGTTTTGGTGGCACTGGGGTTCCTGGAAACCATTCTACCTCTGGGCTATACTCCCACACCTATTTTTTTATATTTTTATTTGGAAACAGGGTCTCTTAAGCCAGTGAGGCTGGCTTCGAACCTGTGATCCTTCTGTCTCCGCTTCCCAAGCTTAGGGATTACATGAGTGTGCCACCATGCCCAGCTTCCAAGGAGACAATCTTATAGGCAACAGAAACAAAAGGCCAAGTGACATTAAAAAGCAAACCAATTTGAATCATTCCAGACTTTCCAAACCAAGTCATGAGGCCAGAAGGGCCTGGAGTAGCATATTCCAAACTCTGAAATAAAACAACTTGCAGCCAAAAATTTCATACCCAGCAAAACTATAACTCAAATTAGACAGGGAAATAAAAATCTTCCACAACAAACAGAGGCTGAAGGAATGTCTGCCTTCAAAACCAACACTACAGAAAAGAATAACAAAGAACTATTTCAAAGAGGTTAAATCTCAACATGGTAGGAAGAATCATCCCTCAATAATCACACTGTATGTAAATGGCCTCAACTCCCCAATAAAAAGACATAAAGTGGCAAAAAATGATTAAAAACCAGAATCCATCTATCTTCTGCCTGCAAAAGCACAAATTACAAGTAAAGACCATAGCTCTTTCTCTGTATTATGTTGATAGTATTTTACTACATATTACAGAAGTTTATTTTTCATTTTAATATAATTTAATTACATCAGTATTTCAAAACATATTTTTGTTGCTTTTCCTTGAATTCTTTTGTTGTCTATAACTTCAGTACTGTCCCAAAACAAGTAGTGATTGTGGTCATCGTAACTTCCCCACATGAAAAATATTCAATATTTTAATGTCTATTATTATTATTTCTTATGTGTTCCCTATATTTTTGTTGATAATGCTATATCAGTTCAAAAGAGTTTATTACACTTAGTATTATATAAAATATTTTTGTATGACCAAGTGTTGAATGTCATTAAAATGACTTTTTAGAGTTGGGCATGGTGGTGCATGCCTGTAATCCGAGTACTTGGGAGGTTAAGACAGGATCACAGGTCCTCAGCAATGTAGTGAGTCCCTTAGATACGTAGGGAGACACTTTAAAAAACTAAAAAGCTTTCTGGAAGTGTAGCTCAGAAGTAGAATGCCCCGTGGGTCAATTCCCATTACCATATAAAAAGAATTTAATACTTTTACTTAGTTGATCATATATCTTGTCTTATATCCTGTTAATTACACTTTATATTAATGATTTTTCTCTGTAAAAATGTTAAAACCTTTGAACAAGCCATTAACCATGGTGTATCATGGGTTCTATATATAATGGATATAGCTTTTTTTTATACTGGGGATGGAACCCAGGTGTACTCTGCCTCTGAGTTATACTCTCAATCTTATTTCATTTGTTTTTATTTTTAAATAAGGTCTCACTAAGTTTCTGAGGGCCTCACCAAGTTGCTGAGGTATCAAAACTGCAATCCTTTTGTCTCTGCCTCCCAAGCACCTGGATTGCAGGATGCATCACCATGCCTTGCTAATAAAGTATATTTAACCAACTAAATATACTGAATGTTATAAAGAAATATAGAACATTTAAGTCAAAGTTGTTTGTGGGCATCATCATATTAGGAAATGCTAAAAATTGTGCAGATGATACAAAGTGGAAAATAAAGGATTAAACATTTTAAACCAATACTATTCAAAATATGTTGTATGAGTTTTAAAAATATTCCATTAAAATGAAATGCAAAATAAAGTACCAAATGCATTCCTCTTAATGTAAATAAACTGAGAAAAATTTATACTTAATATCACTATAGGTTAAGTAGACAAGTAAGAGCATTTTAAAATATGATAATAAGTGTGAAGTACAGAATATAGCTTAGTGACATTACATATTACACATAATGTGTCATGATATATGATATACATTCTACTGATGAATATATTTTAATTTACTTTTTTTCTTCTTTTATTAAATAGATGTAATTCTTTAAGGATGTCCTTTTGAAGGACAGGCTTAATCTGAAAGCTTCTTTTTCTAAGAGGAGTCAATGGTCCTGCTGGGCAGACAGAAGGCAGAGACAGCTGGGGTTCATACAGAGTGTGCTTACAATCAGAAAGAGGCAGGACAAGGGGAGCCATACAGAAGAGCTGCTTTCCTGGCTTTCAGCATGTATTTACTTGAGATCACTGGGAAAATAATTGCACTGTTAAAGGATCTGAGAATTCCCTGGGATGAATGATAATGACCACTTCAATAATAAAAAATAAAACAAGGGAGAAAAATTCTCCTCAAAATTTATAAAGCATGGATGTTCATCCAGAAATATAATAACCAATGATAAGATCCTTAATCACAATTAACTAGAAATTTTTTTCTGGTTAATTCTTATAAAATAGGAATATAAATTATTCAAACACCATAGATTGCCAGTAATTATCTATCGCATGTAAAATTAACCAAATTTATTTTTATTTTTATTTTTATTTTTTTGCTGTACTGGGGAGGAAACTCAGTGGCATTCTACTTCCAAATTACATTCCCAGCCCTAGTTTTTATACTTTATTTTGAAACAGGTTCTCACTAAGTTGCAAAGACCCTCACTAAGTAGCTGAGGCTGTCTACGAACCTTGATCCTTCTGACTCAGCCTCACAAGTGCTGGGATTACAAGTGTACACCATCATGCCTGATTCCAATTTAATATCTACATATATTTTATTTCACATTTTCAGTTTAATCATTCAAAACCGATCTTTTTGTTGATTTACTAAAGTACAGTCTATTAAAGATCTCTTAAAAGTTCATTTTCAATAAATTGTGCTGAAACTGTGTACCAAAGAACCCAAGAGGCCAGATACTTGAATTATGGAGAAAAACAACAACACAATAGATGACCAGGCTTTTGCTACCATGCAACTAGAGTATCATGTGTTTCCAAATATTGGTAGCTGAAGTATGAGCAAGCTTTGCTTGTGCCAATACTTCTAAATAAAAATAACAAGAATCAGTTCAAGCCCACTGTTACAATAGATATATGTATTACTTAAATTCTAATGTTTTAGTAGAAGTTTGAAATTTAGACTAGCATGCCAAAAAAAGTTGGCCAATTTACTGCACATTTACCCAAGCCTCAACTATTAATTTTGTGATACCACATAAAAGGTTAAAAGATCAAACCAGCTTAGCTTAATGTACGACTAAACTCTAAAAAGATAAGTATGAAGATATATCCATAATTTTTGCCAGTGTGTTTGCTGCATCTGATTCCACCTCACATTAGGCCTATTTTTTCTTGTTCTCATGAGCGTATATTTTTGCATCATTTGCTGTGATACTTGTTTCTGATTTCAGCTTGGATAACTAAGATTCCTGCTAGACTTAGTAGCTACTGCTATTGACAAAAGTGCTTATGGTTATCCACATATTATTTCAGACTGACTCTGTGTAAAATTATTTAAATAAATTCTTATTTAACTATTATATAAATTTATTTTTAAAATATTATTAAATTTCAACTTACAAATAATTAGCACATCTTGAGTGCACACTTTGTTAAATTTTGGAAAGTATACATCATTTACATCCAGTAGTGTGTGGTTTAACAAGGGGAGTAAATTTTTGAGAACTATAGGTGATTTTTTTTTCTTTTTCTTTCTTTTTTTTTTTTTTTTTCTTTTGGTGGTACTGGGGTTCCTGGAAACCCTTCTACCTCTGGGCTATGCTCCCAGACCTATTTTATATATAATTTTTATTTGTAAACAGGGTCTCTTAAACCAGCAAGGCTGGCTTTGAACCAGCGCCATCCTCCTGTCTCCACTTTTCAAGCACGGGGATTACAAGTGTGCGTCACCACGCCTGGTTTATAGGTGATTTTATTTTTTTTTTTATAGTGAGAACATCACAGAGTGTCTTTACACAAACTAAGATGACCATGATGTCACTAACCATGGGATATTATAGGATCTGTGTTGCATCTGCAGTCTGTTGAAAGAAACTTCATCATACAGCATGTGAATATACCAATCCATCAAAGTCAATCACTAAGCCAAACACGAGAAGGAGGCAGGGAGGTGAATTGAGTAGAAATTGCAGAAGGGCATGTATGTCTCTCCATTAAGACATATGACTGCAATGCACCAATAAAAACGAAAAAAAAATATATAACCCATTCTCATCACTTAAAATGTTTCCTATTTCCATCTTTTTTTTTCAATAGTTCACCCCCTTCTGTGACCATAGCCCTAGTAAGTATAGATCTAATTTCAACAAGTTTACAAACTTTGGCTTTTTGAAAAGTTCAGCTCTGGCTTTTTGAAAAAAGTTTATATAAATGAATCAAATTGAATGCCATCTTCTGTGTCTGGTTTCTTTAACTCAGCACACCACCATTTCAATTCACTTGTGTTGCCACAGGTATAAGTGTTTCTTCCTGTTTTATTGCCGAGAAGTGGTTCATCATGTGGAGATGATAGAGTTTGTTTACTCACTGACATAATACAAACCTGGACCGTTTCCAGTTTTTAACACTGATGAACACTGAGGCTGTGAACATTTGCATACAAGTTGTTTGGGGACATATGTTTTCATTTCTCTTGGGTAAATACCTCAGGATACAATTACTGGGGCATATGGTAAGTGAAACCGAACTTTCTAGAAACTGCCCAAATGTATTCTAACATAGCTATATTATGTTACAACCAATAAGAAAACTCTTTTTTTTTTTTACCACTTTGATTCACATTTTGTCTACACTTGGTATTATCTGGTTTTTAATTTTCGTCATGCTGGTGAATGTGGAGCAGTACCTGAGTGCAGATTTTATTTGCTACTTCATAATGACTTTTTATATTGAGAATCATTTCATGTGCTTATTAGAAATTTGTATATTTTTTGTTGAAGAATCTTCACAAATCAAATAATTTCACTGATTTTTTTCTTATTAATAATTTTTAAGTATTACTTATAGTGTTCTAAAGCTTCTCATTACATACATATTTTGTAATTATTTTCTCCTATGGTGTGGCATGCCTTTTAATTTTCTGAACAATGTCTTTCATAAATTATAATTTTTAATTTCGATGGAGTGCAAATTAATTAATTTTTGTTTTCAATTTTACTTTTTCTTATTTTATAAATATTTGGCACACTCAGTATTTATTGTAATGTCTTACTCTAGTATTTTCATAGTTAGACATATGATAGAATTCTATGAAGAATTTTACTCTCTATTGTAGAACAAATGGCTCCATTTCCTAACCTCATTGTTCCCATTTGAAAAATAGGGATGATTCTCTCTACAATTTAGAACATGTCACTGTTTTCATGACTGCATAAAGTTGCACAGTAGACTCGTTAGCCTGATGGTGAGGCCTTACCTATGTAATTAAGCAATATCATTTTTCATCAGTTTTAGCATAATTTTATAATGTTATAAAGTTCTTTAAAAAGTCATTTTGCTGAGCATGGAAAAGGAAGAAATTTTTATAAAGCATATCCTGTACACACACACACACACACACACACACACACACACACACACAGGTTTGCACACTTTTAACAAAAATATCAGACCTTACAATAATTGATGTGTGAACCAAAGTTTTGTAGCAAACAGCATTGGGTGAGTTTTCCCCCAGCTCCCTTTCCACTGTCCCCTCCCCATACAAGATAATGAAATGTCAATATCTAATTGAGAAATTCTGATAATCAGATATTATGTATCTTGGAAAGCAAATCAGGATTTACTTTTATAATTGTTTAGTACATGAAATATTTAGGTGAGGTATACTGATATGAGTAAATAATACATCATATTATCATTTTTCAATAAGCGCTGTACTGCCAGGAAGTAAAGATCAGGATTCCCTGTCCTACTGAGATTAGCCATAGCAAGATAAACAATGTAACTGTCCTCACATCTGCGCAGAAGTTTTATGGGTTGGTACATAGATTTCCATGCTTATTTTACCCTCCCTTTCAGCTGGAGTCTGCTCCTTCAGACTTATTTCTGGAGTGAAAAAAACATGAAAGAATAACCATAGCTCAGAAATAAGGAAAAGATATAGTGGAAGCTATGAGTCTGATTTTTCAGTGCTAGAGGGGAATTCATCATTTTGACCACAACAAAACTTAGTATACCCCCCATAATACAGTGTTCAACTTTAACATTTTGATTAAAATTAAACTTAAATACTTGATAATGCGTTTGATTTTTAAAGAATTAGATGGATTTTTTCTCCTTTAGCACTCTCAAATACTCATAAAAAGACAGAACATTTTTTTCCCTCTAGCCCCAATAGAGAGGTTTGATCCTGGAGTACAACCACATAGATAAAGTTGGACTGAGAGATGCCATAGTTTTAGAAGACAGAGAGTTTTAGTTGTTCTCAGATTCCCCTGGAGTTGAGCTAGCAACTCAACATGTAAGTTCTAATGACCAACTCATCTTCACTAGCAGAGAACTAGACTGTTAACACACACTCAAAAAATTTTCCTGAACACCTCTGATTTTGACAATATTCTAAACCTTAAGTTTACCAGTCATTATGTCCAAGAAACCTTATACATATAAATCTGTAAATCAGGACCAAGTATTTATGAGTTCAGGTAGACAGACTCTCTTATGAAAAAAGAGGCTTTAAGCTGGGCATGGTGGTGCATGATTGTAATCCCAGCATTTAGGAAGCTGGGATAGGAGGATCTTGGTTAGCAGACAGCCTCAGCTACTTAGCGAGGCCCTCTGCAACTCAGTGAGACCTTGTTTCAAAATAAAGACTAAAAAATAGGGCTGGGGGTGTATCTCGGAGGTAGAATGCCCCTGGGTTCCATCCCCAGTACTGCAAAAAAAAAAAAAAAAAAGAGGCTTTATATTTATATTTCGTGTGAATTGTATTGCCCTTTTAACACTTCAATAGAATTTTAGTTATTTATAACAAAACATGCAGAAATCACCTTTAATGCATTTTTAGTAATTAAAATAATAAAAATCCATGGAAACCAGAAACAGAATCAATAACTAATTCTAGTTATATTTTCACCTTAGCTATAACTCAGTAAACAGCGAAAGTGGCAGTAAGTTCTGAGCGGAATGTCAATGCAAATCAGGATCAATATATGAAAACAAGTGAAACATGTGGCTATCACTACAGAGTCCAAAGGAATCTAATTCATCAAATTCATATACTTATCTCATCAGTGAGATTGATTAAGAAAAGTGCTTATAGCCCATCTACTTCACAAATTAAAATTGTAAACATGTAAGTTAAAAGGCCACTCCCTGAGCACAGATGTGTCTCATGCTCACTGTTGGTGTGATGCCAATTTGTAGAGAAAAACGTGTCAGACAGTCCATCCAGAAATATGCCAATCTACAGTGTTGTAAAATTAGCTACATGCAGCATAGCCAAAGGGAATATGTCCCCTCTTTCTCTTGGCAAAAGTTTCCAAAGACAATTATCAAAGAAAGCCAGCGAAAAGGTGCTGAACCATGAGAACTATGACAAGTTCAGGTGACAGTAGAAATAATGTCCAGTGTCAAGAATTCAGAATTAGTGCACTAGAGGAACTGGCTCATACTCATGAATATTTCCAGAGCCATCATCCCAGACATTGAAATAAATCAAGGAGAAGCTAATAAATAACTGTTTGCAGCTCACTGGAACTCAAACAGAGACATAATTAGCACTTGAACACATTAAGTACAAACATCACAAATATAAGGTTAAATGAGACGAGGAAGGTATTTGTCTTGAATTCATTTGGATACTATTAGAGATGTGGTCATTTGGATACTATTAAAATTGTGTATCCTATACCTAAAATACTTTTTAGCAGAAACAATTATAAATTTAAAATTATGCATGCTTATGATCAATCATAAAGTAATAAATATTATAATAATGATATATTTTAAAAGTACTCATTTTATAACTGGGCATGGTGATGCATGCCTGTAATCTCAAGTACTTTGAAGGTTGAGACAGGATGATTTCAGGTTCAAAGCCAGTCTCAGCCTCTTAGTGATATCCTAGGAAACTTGTTGAGATGCTGTTTTATATTACAAATTAAATAGGACTAGAGGTTAAGCTCAGAGGTCGACTGTCCCTGGTTTAATCCTCAGTACCATACACACACACACACACACACACACACACACACACACACTGTTCATCTTCAATGATATTTTAAAGTCACTTTGTCTAAATAACACTGACTTTGTTGATAATGAAGGTCAGCTGCTTTCGTGTTTGCTCAATGTTTCCGTCATGACCCCCTATGCAGGTATTGTTGCACATTAGCATCACACCTGCCGCAGCGCCCCCATCCCCCAAGCCACATAATCTCAGAGTAGGCCTCTATTGTGTTTTTTTCAGGTCTGGGGATGAGACCCAGGGGCATTCAACCTCTGAGCTACATCCCCTGCCCTATGTTTTATTCTTATATTGAAACAAGGTCTCACTAAGTAGCTGAGGATGTCCTCAAACTGCAATCCTTCAAGGTCTCAGCCTCCGGAATGTTGGGATTACAAGCGTTGGCCCCCATGCCCAGCTCAGAGTAGGCCTCTAAATTCATCATAAGGGTCTTTGTTCAGTGTTATGTAACTCTCAAGACTGGGATGTTCGATCCAGCTAATCAGCAAAAGAAGTGTGGTGCCTAGGAGGGATGAGACATGCCTCAGTCCAGCTGTGGCAAGCTGAACATAGTGCTAAGCAGTGGTTAGCTGAGTGCAAGAAGGTTTTGTACTGAAACTTCTGCACAGGACTTTCATGCGCTGGTCGTCTACATCTAGTTTATATTCCAAAGATTGCAGTGTGCAGGGGCACAGAGTGAGCAGAAGTTGCAATGTTCGGGGCCTGGAGTTAACAAAGGATGGTAGCTAGCCAGGGGCAAGATGGCATCTTCAAAGGTATGCTTAGTTACTGTTCACAAAACAGTGGCTTTTATCAGGAGGAGACAAGGAGGCCTAACTAACACCGTTTTTGACCGCCCCTATACTCTGTTTCTTCCCTTCAAAATGGTTTTCCCTTATTTGTGTTCCCCTGATAGCTCATTGCAAATTAATTCAGCAAACCAATACAGCTAAGACATTAGACCCTGAAAATGTTCAAACACATTTATTCTCTCAGGCACAGTTTTGTTTTGGCAGAAGTCTTTAGTATAATAGAATGAAAAAAGCACAATTCTTAGAACCAAGTGCTCTCTCAAGTAATGCAACACTTTGTTTATGTTTGTAGAAGGCTTGTTTTGTGTGCAGCATTTTGGCTAGTATTAGGTCTCTAAGACCAATGAACTATAGCAACAGTGAATCCTCGGTAGATTTGAGATTAGAAGAAAAAAGCAGGAAGAGTTGGCAGAGAATGAAAGGAAATAAGGGAGAAGTTGTTTCAGATTTGATCCCAGGAATGACATTCGATTTAAACTGGGTTGTTAATAAATGAATCAATAAGGCAAGTTACCCAAAAGTATTCTAGTGGGAACATAAGGTTTCTATAATCCCAAGTGATGTTAGATATAACCCACTCATAGATATAGAGCTATTTGTGTTGCTTAAAATGAAAGTAGAATTATATAAAGAAGGTAGAGAAAAATAAATTTATTTTGCAGGTCACATGTCCCAAGTTTTAAACCCCAATCCTGACTTTAATGTACAAAAATCTGTTGATTTTATTTTTAACCAATAAGAACAACATATACCACTATTCATTAACTATTCAATGTTTATAAAATGTGTTTTTGTTTTAGAACACACTTTTCTAAGTCTGTAACTAATAAGATAAACATGAGGTAGATAAAAGAAAGTAGTGTTGATTGCAGCTTAAATAGCTATCTAGTTTATTTTCAGTCTTCTGTTTCTTTTTTTGTTTACCTATTAAGATTGCAATACCATACGGGCATGGTGGCACATGCATAATCCTGGCGCTTGGAAGGCTGAGACACGAGGATGGCACAGGTTCAAAGCCAACCTCAGCTACTTAGTGAGACCCCGTTTTCAAATAAAATATAAAATAGAACTGAGTGTATAACCCGGAGGTAGAAAGCTTCAGGGTTCCACCCCCAGTACCACCATCAAAAAAAAAAAAAAAATTGCAATACCAGTGTTTGAACAAAACTCTAAGTCATTTCACTTTATTATTATACGATACACTTTTCATTTAAAATGCACTGACCAACTTAAATTAGTTATTTTATACTAGCATGTGGAATGTTAGTTTGAAAATGATTTCTAGTTTCTAATTCTTGCTCAGGCAGGAAGAGTTGTTAATATGATGTTCTAAGCATAAGTAGAAAGAACACTACGTTTCCTTTTATGAGTCATTCAAAATCCCTTCCACAGCACTCTCCATTTGAACTAACTTCCCACCTGGAGTTTTCAAGGATGCTCAGGTGGGCCTCTCTCTCTTGGCCCTCTGTAATTGGTATCTGGGGTTATGATTGATAGCTTAGTAGTAGGATGCCCAGAACTGGAGGCTAAAACTAATACTTGCTCCTGTCAGTAAATTACATTTTGGTCTTTGTTTGTAAAAAACTATTTGATTCTTTTGATTCCCTTTCTCTCCTCATTTCTTTATTCCCCCAAAACCTTCTACCTAATTTCCTGCTTTTGCATTTGTTGTATAAGTTAGAAATTGCAAAATAGTCTCAATTGATGAGTGTCTCACAAAAAATATGTCTCAGTGTGTGTGAGGCATTGATTCTCTCCTTTAACAAGATTTCCTGTGCAAAGCCAAGGATTAGCTTGGAGTGATTAGTTTTCAGTCTTGATCACATAGTGTAACTCAATCTTTAGAAACACTTTCATCAAAATGTCAGCACGGTGCCTTATGACATTAGGAACGCATGTTTGTGCAGGTACCAGTGAAGAGATTAAACTCCCCAGCTGCGTTCTTAGCTTTAAAGTCACTCTTGGCTTTTAGGGTTTTTTGCATTATTTTTAAAGGTAGGAGAGCAGTAAGCCTTCCATAAAATGTTCTTCTAATTAAAAAAAATTAAGATTTCATAATTCAACGTGAATTTTCTCCTGAATCCATAATATGTTGTAATTCACAGAGGAATTGAATGGAAGGGTCTTTTAGAAGTTTAGGGTGGTCATGGATTTGGAATATCTCTCTCATTGTTTAGATAAGACATAAGCTATTCCTGAAATATTGGACTCCAGATATGGTCCGATTTCCAGATTTTTAAAAATTCTAATTGCTGTCGGGCGTGGTGGCGCATGCTTATAATCCCAGCATTTGGGAGGCTGAGACTGGAGGATCGCGGTTTGCGGACAGCCTCAGCTACTTAGTGAGGCCCTCTGCAACTCAGTGAGACCCGGTTTCAAAATAAAGAATTAAAAAAAAAATAAGGCAGGGGGTGTATCTTGGAGGTTGAATGCCCCTAGGTTCCATCCCCAGACCCGCACACACACACACACACAAAATATAAATTAATTAATAAAAATTCTAATTGCTAAAGTCATAGCAAAATTTAAAATGGCCAGGCACTCGGCAGATCACATTTTAACTGAGTGTGCTTCTGAAAACTATATTACATATCAAATTTTGAAAACTTAAATACTATTTCAAATACACATTGATGATTCATTCTCTAGGTATGTAAATGTGCTTTGAATAGTTTAGAAAAGAGAAACACATATTGTCCACTTCGTATTTTCAGTAAAATAATTTAAACTTGTAAAAATTTGAGTAACTTTCTGTTGTATTTAATATTTATTACAATTCATTCATTCATATGTTCACTCAAATTATGTTTGAGAATCTATTATTTTTCAGGTTCTAAGTTAAACACAGGATCTATATTCCATGATCCTGTTCAGTGTTAATAACTGTCTGATGTTCTTTTAAGCAAATAAATGAGCATTTTACTTTGTGAAAATCATATAAAAATGTGGACATGAGAAAAACTATACTACTAAAATTCATTAATAGTTCAAAATAAAATAATATTAAATATATTCTAATCCAGAAATAAAATTTACTTTATCTACCATTTCATGCCATTACTAGAGGAGGATTCCATAGCAATTGCCTAAATAAAAATATATTCTCTGTTAAATCAGAAAGAAATTTTTAAATACCCCAAAACATCAAAATCTGTATTTTCTACACAATCTCTTTAAATATTAAGAGCAGAAAATTTTCTCTACAATTCTTTTTTTTGAAAGATTGCAAAATGAAAAAATACATCAACAATTACATTCAAAAACTCGTTCCATCCATAATCCATTTTATGAGTTGACTGACTGCCATATGTCAATTATTCTGTATTTTCTTAAATTGTAGAAAATCATGTTTTTGAAGACTTAGTAATTTTATCTCCTCAGTATGTTTGACTAGTATCTGTCATAGTGCAAACAGCTTCTTATACTAGCAACAGTTTACTACTGAGAAAAAAACTAAAAAAATGCTATGCCTTATCAAAGGATAGCTAAATAGATGATAGATCAGTTATCAATGAATACCTAGATATATAGATACCTTATCTGTAGGTATAACTATATTAGATTTGTTTGTATTCTGTCTGCTCATTATCAGAATTTTTACCATCAAGATCTCTTATGTGTTCTTAATAGATGATATGAAGTGGTCTTGAATACTATTCAGTACTATCAATATTAAAATAGTTATTTCCTTATTTTTACAATCAGGTTGCCAGATATGTATTGTTATGTATAAAGCAAACTTCTCTTATAGCAATAACCATCCTTAAATATATGATGAGCCAGGCATAGTGGCACACACACTTGTAATCCCAGTATTTGGAAGGCTGAGACAGGAGGATCACAGATTTGTGGCCAGCCTCAGCTATCAAGTAAGTCTCCACAACTTAGTGAGATCTTGTTTCAAAATAAAAAATAGGGTTAGAGGAAATATTCAGAGATAGAATGGCCTGGGCCCAATCTTCAGTTACATAAAAAAGTAAATACATGTTAATATTTCTGTCTGCTTCTATGGTGCTTTCTTTGAACAAAATAAAAAATATAAGCATGCATATATTTCCCATATGAAGGCCCAAATTTTGATTTTATTCCCGCCCACTCTATGTACATGGATAAGTAAATATGAACACTTTTGAAAATAGTAAGACATTTTCTTTTCTGTTTTTTTTTTCTTTTTGGTGGTACTGGGGTTGAAACCCAAGGGCATTTTACCTCTGAAATATACCCCCAGACCTATTTTTTTTTTAATTTGAAAACAGGATTTCAATAATAAGTTGCTGATGCTGGCTTTGATCTTAAGATCCTCCTGTCTCAGCCTCCCAAATACTGAGATTACAAGCATGTGCCACCAAGCCCAGATCAATTGTTTTTATCTTATTACTTTCTTCTGTTTTGTAGAGTATTCATCCGAAGCTGCTATGTAAAGCAGACTTTAAAAGTAAAATATATCTTATTATTTTTGGTTAACTGTGCCTTTATAGATGATATCAAAGTGCAGAAGAAAATATATTCTCTTTCATATGCAATTCAATGATCTCTTATTTTTATAGACTATCGTAATTACAATCAGTTTTTTACTAATCAACTAAAGACAAACTGAATATTCAAATCTATAAATTATGAAACGAGAATAAAGATATATCTCTCGTGAAGGCAGTTGTCCCAGTGAATTCAATTTTAAAAGGGTATTAACAGTTTCTCTCTGAAACATAAAATACAGTGTTATCCCTTCTAATCATTGATTCAAAATGAGCTAGCATGGCAGGTAAGGCATTTTTACTCATAAGGGACATCATAATTTCAGTTTTATGTAAACAGAAAGATAAATCCACAGATTGCCCTACAGCAACATTAATTATTATTCCTTTGGTTGCTTCAATACCCGTATTTCCACATTCAACAAATTTAGCCAGAAAAATAAATATTTCCAACTACCAAAAATTAGAATTAAGAGAAGAAAATGTTAAGGCTAAACCATAAACCAAAGAAAAAATGAGACGGATAAAGTTTCTTTGAAAACATACAATGATTCTCCACTAGTCACCTCTCCTCCCCTCCACCCATTCTCTGCTCCTTTCTGTACTTGGCCTTAGAAGTCCAAATAAGTACATTATACCAGAGTCACACACTCCTTTGCCTTATGACCTAAAAATGCATAAATGAGTATATTCCTTTGGATGCTTCTATATGTTCAATTTTTCTTTCTTTTTTTTTTTTTTTACCTCTGGGCTACACTCCCAGACCTATTTTTACAGTTTTTAAAATTTGGAAACAGGGTCTCCTAAGCCAGTGCGCGGCTGGCTTCGAACCTGCTCGATTCTCCTGTCTCTGCCTCCCAAGCGTGGGGATTACAAGCGTGCGCCACCATGCCTGGCTATATGTTCAATTTTATGTTGTTATACTTTTACTTTTATCAGTGCATTAAGTGTCACATAATAATTTAATCAGTAGTACTAGTGACAGATATGCACACAGCATCTTCTGGCTTTCCCTCGCCTTCCTTCCCACTTCCCCTTCCCCATACAGGATGTTGTGATTAACACGGACTCTATGCTCATCATTGGGATTGTTCTAGAAGTTCTCCTTTGAGAACTAAAACATTTGAATGAAATAATAAGCATTTTAACTTTTAATATTTATTTTGTATCTGAACACTTTACTAAATTTTTTGATCACTTCTATAAACATTATGGTTGAGTTTGTTGGGTCTTCTAAGTATAGTATCATGTCATCTGCAAATAGGGATAGTTTTAGTTATTTTACTTTTTGTACTTCTTTGATTTTCTTCTTTAGCTTTATTGTTATGGCTAGATTCTCAAGTACTATATTGAAAAAAATTATTGATAATGGACATCCTTATCTTGTTCCTGTTTTTAGGGAAAATGTTTGAAAATTTCCCCATTTAATATGATGTTGGCTTTATGATTGGTTCAAATACATGGATAGTTTTGCTTTTTTTTTTTTTTTTTTTTTTTTTTTTGGTGGTGCTGGGGTCAAACCCAGGGCATTCTACCTCTGGGGTATACTCCCAGACCTATTTTATACTTTATTTGGAAACAGGGTCTCAACTAAGTTGCTGAGAGCCTCACTGAGTAGCTGAGGCTGGCTTTGAACCTGTGTGATCCTCCTGTCTAACCCTCCCAAGCACGGAGATTACAAGCATCCGCCACCGCACCTGGCTCTGGATTGTATTTCAAATGTTGAACCAGTCTCGCACACCTGGGTGAACCCTACTTGGTCATGGTGTGTGATTTTCTTGATGTGGTTTTGAACGCATGTTGCTAGTGTTTTGTTTAGCAGTTTTGCATCTAAGTTTATCAAGAATATAGGCCAATAGTTTTTGTTTCTTGAGCTGTCTTTATTTGGTTTTGTATTAGTGTGTATTATTATGATGCTTGCTTTGTAAAATGTATTTGGGAGAGTCCTGTTTCTATTTATACAATAGATTGAGGTGCATTGGGATTCGCTCTTCTTATAAAGGTTTTATAAAATTTACTTTGAAAACCATCTGGTCCTGGATTTATGTTTGATGGTAGGCTCTTTATTGATGCTTCAATCTCTTTGATTGATATTGTTCAAATTAAATCTTGATTCAATTTAGAAGAGATGTATACATTTAGAAAATTGTCAATTTCTTCTAAGTTTTTCATATTTTTGGAATATAGTTTTCCAAAGTGGTTTCTGATAATCCTCTGGATTTCCATTCTGTCAGTAGTAATATCATTTTTTTTATCTCTTATTTTAGTTATTTAAATTCTCTCTCTCTGGCTAGGTAGGCTAGTGATTTATTCATCTAGTTTAATTTTTTCAAGAATAATGCTTTCAGTTTTGTTGATTTTCTACATTGTTCTTTATTCTTTACTTCAATTATTTCTGCTCTGATTTTAATAATTTCCTGTCTTCTATTGGCCTTGGGGTAAGACTGTTTCTGATTTTCAACAGCTTTGAGGTGTGTAATTAGGTTATTTATTTGGTGGTTTTCCGTTCCTCTTTTGAGAGCAGTAAGTGTTAGAAATTTTCCTCCTAATATGGCCTTCAAGGTGTCACAGATGTTTTGATATGTTGTGTCTTTATTTCCATTTGTTTCAAGGAATTTCTTAATTTCCTTCTTTATTTCTTCAATGATTCATTCCTCATTCTTCAGCGTGCTGTTCAGTCTCCCTATAATTGTGTGGTTATTCTGGGTCTTTTATAGTTGATTTCTAGTTTCATTCCATGGTAGTCTGAAAAGGTGCAGGGGAGAATGTGACAATTTCTTAAACTTGCTAGTGTTCATTTTGTGGCCGAGGATGTGATAAATTTTGGAGAAGGTGCTATAAGCAGCTGAGAGAAAGGTGAAATCTGCTGTATTTTGTGAAATATTCTGTATATGTCTAATAGGTCCATTTGGTTTATGATATTCTTTAGGTATGAGGCTTCTTTACTGACTTTTTGTCTAGAAAATAGGTCTATTGATGTTGGAGGAGTGGTGAAGTCTTCAAGTATTACTGTTTTGGGATCTATGTGTGACTTAATGTCACAAATAGTTTGTTTTATGTAAATTTCTGCACCTATGTTTGGGGCATAAATGTTAACTATCATTATTTCATCTTGCTGGATTGTTCCTTTTATCAGTAAAAATGATCTGCTTTGTCTCTTCTGATAAGCCTGGGCTTGAAGTCTAACTTATCTGATATCATAGTTCCTATTCCTACTTGTCTTCCAATTCCATTGGCATGACTACATTTACACTAGCCCTTCATCTTTAGTTTGTGACTCTTTATTTGTAAGTGTGTTTCTTGCAGGCAGAAGATAGATGGATTCTAGTTTTTTATGCATTTTGCCATGCTATGGCTTTTTATGGGTGAGTTGAGGCCATTTGTGTTCAGTGTGATTATCGAGAGATGGTTTTTAATTCCTAACATTTTGATTTTTAAATTCTGCTTGAAGTAGTGTTTATTGGTTTTCTTTTAGTTGTTTGTTTGATGGAAATTATTATTTCTCTGGTTCTGGCATTTATTACTTACTTCTTTTCAGTTAATATTTTTGAATATTTTCTCTAGTGCTGGTTTGAAATACACAAATTCTTTCAACTTATGCTTGTTAAATTTTTTTTTTCACTATCAAATTTGAGAGATAGTTTTTCTGGGTAGAAAACTTTTGACTAGAAATTGTTTTCTTTCAGATTTTGGAATATGTTGGTCTAGTCCCTCCTAGCTTTTATGACTTGGATTGAGAAGTCTATAGTGATTCTAACTGGTTTGCCTCTGAATATCACTTGGTCTTTTGCTTTTGTTGCCATTAAGATTCTCTTCTTGCCTTCTACATTATTCAGTTTGACTATTGTGTGGTATGCTGAACCTTTTCTCAGATATTGTCTCACAGGGTTATATAAGTTTCCTATACCTGTACATTGACCTCCTTTTATGTTTGGAAAATTTTATGGTATTATTTATTTGAGGAAATATGATATTATTTCTTTGATCCCTTTGGTTTCATCTTCTATTTCCTCTTCTATACCTATTTTTCTTAGGTTAGCTCTTTTAAGATGGGCCCATATCTCTTCAATTTCTAGTTCATGTCAATTTTTTTTTAAAATCATATGCCATATTTTCATATTTGGAGTTATTATCTTCTAAGAGCAAGATTCTATTTTCCATGTGGTCTAATCTATGGTTTATAGTTTGTTTTGGTGTCTTTACTTCAATGGTTGCATCTTTCACTTTCTTCAAATCTTCTTTTCAATTCCTGCTCAGAGTGACAGAATCTTTGTTTATTGGTTCATTTATTTTTTCAGGCTCTCTCTAAATTATTTCTAAAAGTCCCGTATTATTTCTACTGTTAAATTCATAATTTTTTGTTATCTCTACAATTATGTGTTGTGGGGTTCTGTTACTGTGGGGTTGTGGGGTCTCATTGCTTCCTTGCTCTTCCTCCTTCTCATGATTTCAGGTTTCTTCAGGTTTTATCTTTGTTGTTTTTGATAGCTTTCTCTCACTCTGTAGGTGTCAGCTGGTATATACAAGGACAAATTGTGTTGTATTCAATGGTGAAGGTTGAATGAGCAAGAAGGTGATAAAGTTGTAAATACAAGAATAAGGTAAAGAAGAAGATATGATTGAATGGAAAAATATTTGAGTTTGGTAAGGTAATATATAGTAGACATATTTCTGCTGGTTTGTTCAGTAGATTTGTCTCTCATTTTTTGTCTCAGCCATTGAGAAAATATAATTTTTAAATAATGAAAAGTCTCCCTACTCTAATAATTAGGTCAATACTAAAATAAGCAGAATAAAAAGATTATATAAATTCTACATGGGGCAGTAGTGCTGAGTTGAGTTTTAGAAAGACATTGTTTCCATATAATTTTATTTACCTGAATTTGTTCAGAGACTGCCTAGCTATTTTCAAGATATGACAGAATATTTCTTTATAGTGGCTATAAATTATGGTGTGGGGTTCATCATTATCTAGATGGCTCATGTATTTAATAATTTAATAATAGGTTATCAAATTACACATATGCCAGAGGTTAATTTCACAATAACAACAAAAACAATATGATGATTGCAAAGTCAAATATCTTTCTCCTCAGCTCAATAAAATATGTGCATGACTTTCTGGTTTTAAAGGTGAAACTTTGATTAGAAATAGACTCCATTTATTTTTTTGCTGGTCATCTCTCTTAGAAAATAAATTACTCATTTTTATCAACTAAAAACCTCTAATAATCTTACTGAAACATCAAGATAAACTATAGTTCCTTATTGTACACTTAGAAAAGCATACTTCAAAATATGTTGCTGACATTTAAATTCAGACATTTTAATGATGTTGATGTATTTTTAGAGAGTTATCAGTAAAACACCCACAAAATATGTCCTATTCCATGTTAACAAGACTTTAATTATATGTAAATATATATTATGCAATCTAAACTGCATTAGTACACTTTTATCTATTTTTTACTTTAAAGAACACAATGAACTTTATGGTATTTCAAGATTGCACATCACAATGTATACTGACAATCCTATTGATTGGGGAGAGTTCTTTCTTTTGCAGATATTGAGTTTCTTTATAATCATGCAGAGCCAGAGAACTGAAGCCCATGTAATTGCTATCAGAATAGGGAGAGCCTCTTCAGATGGCACAGCTCATGAATTTCATCGTGTTGTCATCAACACAGGTAAGAAAGGTTATTAAACTTAGCACTAGCTTCCACCCTCTGATTGATACCATGTGTCAGATTTTAAATTCTTTCTTTTCCAGACTTATAATACATGCCTTTCCCAGTCACTGGCTTGTGGGAATTTTAGATGAGTTATATTCATTTGGCTTTATATTATCAAAGGATCCTTTCTTCACTTAGTTTTAAACTCACAAATAAAATTAATCATTTAAGTTTATCATGAAATACTGATCACTGGCATTTCTCATAAAGGCTTTGCTAGAATTTATTTTCAACTGAATACATTTGAAAATAGGTTTCTTAAGTAGCATTAGGTTTTGAAGTCATTGCAATAATTTTATTTTAAAGAAACTAGCCTTAAATATTTTCCTAATAAGAAATTTCTACCAATTTTCCATGGGAATAAAAATGAATCCTATTTTCAAAGGAGCTTTTATCATCGAGGCTACTGAAGTGACCAGGTATCTCTTTGAGAATCAAATATACACAGCAGAGGAATGTATCTCACATTCTAGGAGAAATGAGCAGAAGAGATTTGAAGAGAAGGTTTATTTGCAATAGAGGTTTTCAAAAGCTAGTTTCAATGTGTAGATTGAAATTCTACAGGAATTTACTTCATTTCAAAGAGCAAACACTGTCAAACTGTAAGAAAATAAAATCAATGTTGTTCTTCTGTCTCCTAGTCTCTATTATTCCTCATATAAACTATATCTAAATTGTTCCCCAATCTACTTCCTCAATCTCCCCCATATATAAAAGAAGTCCAGGTGATTCTATGCCCAGAGGATTCTCAGCATGCCCATTTTCTGAGTTTTGGGGGTAAAGTGTGATTCACAATTCATAATTCCATACTGTTACAAAAGATTTTTTTTTTCTGAGAGGATGTCCTGGGAATTGAATTCAGGCACTGCTGATTGGACCTCCAAGCTAGAGCCCATTTCTTTTTATTTATTTTATTTTGAAATAGGATTTTACTAAGTTGCTGAGACTTTACTAACTTGCTTAGGCTGATTTTAAACCTGTCACAGCCTCCCAAGGACTAAGATTACAGATGTAATCTGTCATTCCTAACTCTGAAAAGCAGTTTTCTTCTTTTCAAAAGGTAACAACAGTCCCAGTTGAGAAGCTTTTGAAAGAACACACATCAGGTAAGCAAAAAAAAAAAAAAAAATACTCATAAAAAGGTAAGAGAGGGCATAGAAATGAAAGGGGGGGCTGTTCTAGATGAATGCTCATATCTTAACATTTTGAAAGTAACACAGGTCATTTGGCAAACCATGAAGGCATTATAAACAACACAGTAGCCATCCATCCATCCATCTCAGAGTTCAGTCTTTCCATATCACTCCTTCAGAAGAAAGCAAGCCGTCTTTATTTCCTTTTCTCTACTACAACCTCTGTGCTATTAGCTAATGTCCTCTCCACTTTTCTTTTTGTTTCTTAATGCCCCCTCCATGAATCACTGCTTTGCACGAACAATATACATGGATTTCACAAACTTTTCTAAGACAAATCAAATTATTAAAAATGTGAATTTAATTCCAGAAGGGGTGCTTTCTAAGATTTGGATTTACATCTACAGGCTATTTCTCTTCATCTCTCTCTCTTCACCCTCTCTTTATGAATATAGTCATTTATAATACATACATACATGCAGCAGAGGTAACTAATAATAACTAGCATGAGTAATTAGATATGGGTTTCCTGGGCCTGATGCAACAAAATAGAGAATCCAAAGAGCAGTACTGAACTATATTAGTTCTCAAAGATAAGGATTAAAACACAAAGTGTTAATTAAAAAAAAAAAACCCACACCATCTGAAAATGCTAGAATGGAAGTTTTTGTTTTGCTTTGTTTTGTGGGTTTTTTTGTTTGTTTGTTTCTGCCAGTGATAAGTCCTGCTATCCTAAGCTAATGTCAGTGTGACACTAGTCCCTGTCTCTGTCTTCACATGGCTTTTTCCTGTGTCTCTATACAGTTCTTAAAAAAACACCAGACATTGTTTTTTAGCATATTAGGATAATTTTATCTGGAAATCTTCATTTTTTTGTTGTTTGTTTTGCAGTACTGGGAATTGAACCCAGGGACATTTTCCTCCAAGGTCCATCCACAGACCTATTTTTATTTTATTTTATTTTTTGAAACAAGGTCTCACTAAGTTGTGGAGTGCCTTACTAAGTAGCCGAGGCTGGCTGAGAACCTGTGATCCTCCTGTCTCAGCCTCTCAAGTATTACAAGGATTACAAGCCTGCGTCACCACACCCGGCTTTCTTCATCTTAACTATATTGCCAAAGACCTTGCTCTCTAATGATTCACATTCTGAGAGTCCTCATACATACAAATATAGGATTATATAAGTCATATCTCTCATCATTGTATCCAATATACCTGTCAGAAAAAAAAAATAGAGGAGGAAAGGTTTATTTAGCCCATAGTTTCAGAGCTCAATCCACTATTGGAGTTCTCAAGATGGAAATATCTGTGGTGGAGGGCATGGTGGCAAGGTGTGGGAGAAGGATGGTAGAGCAGCTGGAACGCAAATAGAAAGGAAAAGACCAAGAACATATAGCCCCAAGGGCCAACCTCAGTGGCTTACCTCCTCCAGTCATGGCCCTCCCACCTACAGCTGCATCCCAGGAAACTCATCTAAATGATTAAGCCATGAGTAGGTCTGTCCACTGATGAGATTAGAGTCTTGATCCAAATTATTTCACCTCTGAATATTTGACACTGACAACACATGGGCTGAGCTTTTCTGATGAACATTATAACTAAATTACAACAGAGGGTTAAGAAACATCATTCAAGTAGACTGGAGTTACTGCTAACTTTTTCTTTTCCTTTCTGTAGTAATCTATTTATTCTTCTAGTATGTTATATATGATATTATATATAATATATATTCTCTCTATATTTCATTAGCAAATTAATTTATTATGAAAAAAACATGGTGTGTGAGCAGAAAGCAATTTTACTCGGCCATAATGAAGACCAAAATTATGTCATTTGCAGGAAAATGAATGGAACGAGACAATATTATGCTAAGCAACATTAGCCAGTCTCATAAAGTGAAGGGTCATATATTTTCACTCATATTTGGAAGCTAGAGAAAAATTGGGAAACACAAAGGACTGTAGGTAAATGAGGCAAGACACTTGTAGGTGAGCAAAAGGAGATTTGGGGAAGGAGGAGAGGAGACAAAATGGGAAACTTGAGGAAAACAGTTCAAATAATGCTATGTCCGTATATGACGTTATCAATACCAATTTGAAGTAAAACATATGAAGTGAGGATATGAAGTGCTGTGTGCATGTATGTTTTCATCACACTGAATCTGACTATAATGAATAATTACAATGAGCCAGTAAAAATATATTGATGACACTTTGGGTGTAGGGGCTATCATGTTGGATGCTATTTTTCACTTTTTAGGACACTGTTTCTCTTGACAATGATTAATCACACTATTGATCATGGAGAATTTTAGTTTTTAAAATGAATCAAGATTCCTTTGATGGTCAAGTCTCTAAAGACAGGGCTGACATTTGACTTGTTCATCACTCTATTTGTAGATAAAAAAAGAACAATACCCAGTAGGTGTGCTTCATGCATTTTTATCAAATAACGTAGTGAATGATGGCCTTTTAAAGGACACTTTGCCTAAACTTTTCTGAAATTTCTAAATTCATGTTAGTATCTTCAAACATGTCTTTCCAGAGCTTTCAAGTTCAGCTACTGCATTTATGTTTGTCCATTTTGACTTGGTATTTTTGAATACTCCATAATTTATAGGTTTTTGAGGTAGGGCATATGGTTTAAGATAGGTTAACACAACCTGACCCTCTAGTGTATGTGCCTTGTTTTAGCTCTTTTCCACTTTTAAAATTTTACATTGTGATCATCAAGATTTCACCAATATTTTATAACGTGAAGTTCACACATTTTATTTGAATAATAGTTATTTAGAAATATTTTGTATGTCATTGTCAGAACTATTTCTTATATCTCAACTAAGTTTTAATTTTGAGGTGTGTGTGTGTGTGTGTGTGTGTGTGTGTGTGTGTGTGTGTGTTACTAGGTATTGAACCCAGAGATGTTCTACCTTTGAGTTAGACACCCTCCTGTGCTTTTAAACTTTTTCTTTTGAAACAGTCTTTCCAAGATGCTGAGAGTCTCTGTAGGCAACTGAGGCTGACCTGGATCCTGAGATCCTTCTCTCTCAGCCTCCAAACGATTGAGATTACAGGTGTGTGACATCTTAATTCTGCTTTTTTAAAATTGATATGTTGTACGTATGCCTCATGATGAGTTCACAGTGATAGAGGCATACATGAACACAGAACTCAGTGAGTCTTCCCCGATTCTCAGCCCATTCTTTCACTCTTCCAGGGCGTGACATTAAGATTAGCATCGATAAAATTGTGTATGTACATCATGCACATTGAAATGTTTCCTTAATTGAGTCTTCTTCTCCCCTCGTTTTTCCCTCCTCTGGTTCCCTCCATTGCTCCACTATGGTTTCTCCTAACTTTCTAGTTAATACTCTATTGCAATTTCTGCCCAGCTTCCCCATATAAGGGAAAACATTCAGCCTCTCACTTTTTAAGATAAAGAATATTATTATAAAACAATCTCCATATAATATTTATTAGATTAAGAATATCATTATATAACAATCTCTATAAGTGATTCCATTGTAGTGGAACTTCAAAACATAATTTATTTATATTTTTAAAGTTATATATTAAATATACACATTCCTCCAAAAATTTACTTTGCAGATATGTAAGCTTCACTCAGTATCAGAGATTAAGAGAAGAACAAACTTGAAAAAGAGAATGATACCAAAATCTTTACATGAAATAATAAACTGATTATAGAGATAAAAAATTTTGATTTCAGATTTCAAAATTATTTGACTTTCTTATGTTTATGAATGTACCTCATGTAAAACAAGAGAAGGAGGGAGGAGGGACAAAGTGGGATGGGAAATGGGGAAGAGTTAAATAAGTGATGTGCGCATGTATGCCTTTATCATCTTGTACACCATTAAGATATATGATGATAATGCACCAAGAAAAAGAAAATTAATTAATTAATTAATTATTGATTATAAAATGTTTCAGTTAGTTTTTCACTGAAAACTATGGGAAACTTCATGAAAGCTTCAGATATTTTTCTCTCTAAACAGTGACCAAGTAATTAAAAAAAATTTTTTTTGGTGCATTGTAGTCATACATCTTGATGAAGTACAATATGGCAGAGGCATACATGCACACATCACTCATTTATCCATTTTCCAATTTCCACCTCGTTTCCTCTCACTTCCCTCCTTCCCATGTTTGTCTTAGTGATTCACTTTGATTTGTTTGTGAATGTACATCATGTACATCAGGGATTTTTTCTCCTCCCATTTCTTCACTTTATTTGCTCATCTTCAGTATTTTCTCCTTTGTGTAGAGTTACTTCTATGACTTTTTTCTCCCTAGCTTCCACATATTAGGGAGAGCATGAGAGTTATTAATTTTTATGACTAATCTCACTTAGCATAATGTCCTCCAGTTCCATCCATTTCTCTGTAAATGACATAATTTTGTTCTTCTTTATGGCTGAGTAAAATTCCATTGTGTACATATCCCATAATTTTTTAATCTATTCATCTGCGGATGGACATCCTGGCTGATTATATACTTTGTCAATGGTGAATTGTGTAGCTATAAACATAGATACACATGCATTAGTTTGGTAGTTTACTTTCCATTCTTTTGGGTAAATACCCAGAAGTGGTATTGCTGGATCATAAAGAGAGTTTATTCCCATTCTTCTGAAAAACCTCCATACTGTTTTCCAAAGTGGTTGCATTAATTTGCAATCCCACCAAGTAATCTTAAGACAATTAATTATATTCATTCAGACATTTACACTTTGTATGTGTTTTCCTGTACAGATTGAAATTAAAGGTCCAATGTCAGTGTGAATATTAAATGCTAGCACCATCTTCTTGCAATGAGGAAGAGAGATGGAATTGAGAAACTGAAATATCAATTAAAGATAATAAAATATTCAGCTTTAACTTGATAGAATTGCTAAAACTGTTTTTTTATATGTCTGATACTTTGAAATTGAGTGGTGAAAAATAAATTTGTCTAGTACATACAGGAATTTTAGCATCTTAAAAACTGAATTCTCTCCCAAATTTTTACCAAACCTCTACCTTATGTCTCTGGTCTCTACTCTTTTCTCTCAACTTATTTGAAGCCCATGTACATGTGTGCTTTGGTGTATGCCTTTAAATACAAAGCAAGGACCCCAGAAATTAAATTTTAATTACTTTGTGGGACACTCTCACTTTAACCATGAAACTCCAAAGTACTTGAAGCAATCACCATGGAAATGCTCTGTGAACCTAGATTTCATGTGTAAATTATCTCAACACCCACTCATGATAAGAAACAATCAACAAATGAGGGATGAAATATAATTTGCATGGCATGACAAAGGATAGAAATACCACATTATGGGAAAGGTTTAAAGTTTACCCTCTAAGGAACAAGTATGTTTCACTTTTATTGAAACTTATAGCAGAATTTCTCACTAGAGTAGCTACCATTTGAAAACAATAATGACAAAAATAATCTATAATGGAAAAGAAGAAATATAGCCTTCTCTTTATGGATGACTAGTT
This sequence comes from Muscardinus avellanarius, assembly GCF_963383645.1. Classification (NCBI taxonomy): domain Eukaryota; kingdom Metazoa; phylum Chordata; class Mammalia; order Rodentia; family Gliridae; genus Muscardinus; species Muscardinus avellanarius. The sequence continues at coordinate 9,343,629 of NC_137803.1, forward strand.
ATGGATGATTTGCTTCCAAGTGCAGAATATATGAAAATAATCGCAAACATTTTCTAAGACATAAGAAGTAAATTCCGGAATATTTTTACAATAAATAATCTAAACACTCATGCGCACAAAGTAATCAAATAATATTTTATGCCCTATTAATAAAAATTCTAAAAGGAAATTAAGAAAAAATCCAAATTATAATTAAATAAAAATTATTTAATTCATCATTTATCCAAGGAAATGCAAGATTATACACTGAAAGCTAGTAAAACACTAAAAAATTAAAGATAAATAAAAAGTTATTTCATAGTGATAAATCTGAAGGTTCAAATTGTTAAGGTGGCTTGGGTTTCTGAAACAATATACAGATTGTAAATAATAAAACATAATACAAAATTACTGGTGAATATGTGAAAAAATCATAATCCTCATGTGTTTGTGGTGAGAAGGTGAAATTGTGCTAAGTGGAGAATTGTCTTGCTATTCCTCAATAAGTTAAACATGGCAATAAAAATTACAATATCACTTAGCAATTCTGCCCTTGTTTATATATCCAAATAATGAGAATCTCTTGTTCAAATATAAACTAATAATTGTATGTCTATAGACGTGCTATTCAAAATAGCCAAAACATAAGAATGACTTAATGCCTTTCAACTATGAATGGAAAAAAAAATTAGGTAAATCCACAGAATGGATATCAATTAGTCCTGAAAAAATGTGAAGTGCTGCACAGGCAATAGTAAGGATGAACCCTGAAATTACTATGCTAAGTGAAAAAATTAAATGGACATCTTATACTTCATTTACAGAAAATATTCACACTAGGCAAATCATTAGAAATAGATTGCAAATCTATTTAGTGGCAGTTATGGACTGGAGAAAGGGACAGATATTAAGTGGGTGTGTAATCAGTATGGAGTTTCCTTCACTGAAAATGAAAATGTTCTAGAACTAGATAATATCCATGGCTGAACAGCATTATAAATACATTAAATGACACCAAATTGTGCATTTTTAAACAAATATAGTGGTACATTTTATGCATTTTATCATAATAATATAGTCATATTAAAACAGTTCAGTATTTTACAATATGAGTAATATCTTATGAAGTGGATTAGTAAAATATCACTAGATTCAATAGTGATTTGTTTCTAATTTCCTATTCAAGCACATTGTTCTGTATCTGTGTTGAATATAATTAATAAACATCATTTCTTTACCCATAATATGTACCTGTAGTTCTTGTATTTTGAAAAATTTAACTGATAAGTTTAGAAAAACACAGCGATGATTTCAACAACATATTAAAATTATGCTAATAAACCCAGGGAGCCATTTCAGGACTCCGAAGAAATTTAAAGAGGATTTTGGCAACATTTTTACTGATCAACTTATGATCTGATTATTTAACTCAGTGAAAGAAAAAAAAATCTTTATGACCTTCAATATTGCTTTTATGTTTATAGGCAAATTATTTTTTTATCTTTTTAAAGGAAGTAGGGGATCTTGTTATAGCTAGATATACAATGGCACCTTGAAGAGAACATAAATTGATGTTGGGAGCTGACTGAGTCCTGAGGATTGTAATCCCAGCCATGGATAAAACTATTCTAATAAGCTTATCTAGGGGGTGGCTCTGCCTGTAGGATGTGGCTGGAGAAGATGGGTCTCTGGGGATGCTGCAGTGGGAATAATATTTGGTTCTTCCTCCAAATATAGTTGGGGATTATATTTGCTTCCAACTTCTATGCTCTCTCTCTTCACTTCCTGCTACCATGCCCTGAGACTGAGTCCCAGGTCTCACATGGGCTGAACCCCAGTATCTCAAAAAAAAAAAAAAAAAAAAACTGTGGGACAGTAAATCTTCCTGTTTCTAACTTATGTGGCCAATTCTTTAGATTATAGCCGGGAGAATTACCTCTGTAGTTCAAGTATCGACAGAATGCATATGAAAATTTTACAGAAATTATTTTTATTCTTAAGTGCTGTTCACCAATATTCATTTTCTCAAGCCTCAAATTTTTCTAGTACATAGGCTCAAAATTAATTTAATCTTTGATTTCTTCCTCTTTCAACTTTCCATATTTTAAAATGCCGAGACTCATTGAAATTTGAAATATTTTCGTATCCAGGCAACCTTAAGAAATGAGACAATCACAGCGGTTTCCTTGCAGCTAATTTCAAAGGCAAAAACATGCATTATATTATTAACTTCGGTCAAATTCTCTTTGTGTACCACTTCAGTTCTTTCCTTAAAAATGAAAATCTCATGGAATGATGATGAAAAAATACATGTATTGACTGTGTACAACTTGACGGGCTTTAGAGTAAAACCATCGCCACAATCTATGCCAGAAGCCTATGTTTTGCCTGGAAAATTTGTCAAATTTTTGCCAATTTTCAAACAAAGGTAAGGCTAGCCTTTAAAACAATTTTGTTGTTGTTGTAAACAATTTTAAAACCTTGAGGTTCATAAAACTGGATAAGGCAGAAAGTACTGGTAGCACCAGATCCTCTGAAGTTGAGAAATGCCACAGGCACAGGATGCATTTTGCCTGCATGGGGCTGCTATAGCGCGTGGGGCTGGAAATAGGAAGGCTGAAAGGCAGAATGTGTTTTCTCAAATATGTTTCTCTTCACCGTGGTACATGTTTTCTATTTGAAGTATAGAATGATTTTTGCTATGTTCTCTCAAATACTGTAGAGAATAAATATCTAGTGTCACACAAACTACTATAGAAAGTTTGAGTCTAAATACTGTCCTTTTTTTCTACTAGGAATTGAACCCAGGGGCATGTTGACTCTAAGATACAATACTGGCCCTTTCTATTTCTTTTTTATTTTGAAATATGGTCTGTCTAAATTGCTGAGGCTGGCCTTTGACATGTAATCCTCCTGACTCAGCCTCACATGTACTGGGTTTATAAACTATACCACCGAAGCTGGCTGAGTCTTTTTCCTATGGGCTGTAGTACAAATATATTTCTATGAAAAGGGAATAGATTCTTCCCAATTTTGCTGAAAATCAAATCCATTAATCTGAACAATAAAAATTGCATAATAGTTTATGCCCTAATAAGAGAAATCCAAATATATCATTTCCAACAATTTTTATTTTTCTCATGCTTTTTTTTGGGATTTCTTCTTGCTCATGAAAATGAAGTCATTTAATCATTATTTTCCCTAAAATCCTCTATCTTATTGTGCCAGATATTATGATTGTGATTTTTTCCCATTATTTTGAACCTCATCCCATCTTATTTGACCTGGATTTGACTTAATGAAGCTATCTGAATTAATATACTTTCAGAATCTGATTTGGGTAGAATTTTTTATAATACAAAATATTTGCATTTCAGTAGCCTTTCCTAATTCGGTGATTTGCTATGCTTACCTAAATAAATTTTGCCACTTTATTTTATAGCGATTATTAAAACTATGTTTTATCTTTCTACTTTGGAATAACATTGTACTCTAGACACTTCCTTTGATGGTATTTTAGATATAATGAGAATGTAGAATTAAGTATTGGTGATTTGATTCTGAAATTGGTAACAAGAGACAAAAGGCTAAAACAAAGTCTCAAGTTAATATTAAGCCTTCCTAGGACTTAATTACAAATGCATACTGCTTTCTTCTCTGAGGTTTACATGAAAAAAATCAAGACAACTGAAATAACCAGTCAATCTGTGGGTGAATTCACATATATCATGCAAAAATCTATTTTGATTTTAAAATAATTAGAAAAATATAAATGAGATTTCTCAGATGCTCATTGATGCAAAATTAATTCATATTAATTAAAATATAATTTTTAAACTTATATAGTTGAGATCCAGCTGAGGAAACTTAAAAGCTGTCATGAGCACAAGCATATTTTCTCATAATTTTCCTTGGGGCTGCTGTCATTCAATATTATACCCGCCCAGTGCTTGAAGGCAAAGCTGGTCCTATGTAATTTTAGGATTAAAAAAAATCCTAAAATTAAGAACATGGCTATTTCTGCATAATTTTTATGAGCTTCTTGTAGTTGATTGTAATTGGCCTAGCACTGATTTTGTGACCATATCTTAAATACTGAAATAGAATGGAATTGGCTTAGGATGTACTTTGCACATGGTATTTTAGTTTTAGCTATTCTTATCCCTAGACATGGGTGGGTAAGATTAGACTTGCTTAAATTACATAGACTATGGAAGGTAAAGTTGTTATTCCCCAAAGAAAAACTAACATTACTAACTTTGTCCAAGAATACAAAGGAACCAATGTTTATCTCACAAATGTTTTAACCTTACAAAGATAAAGTTTTCAAGGATTACCTAAAGTGGCACTCATAAACAGTTGTATGTATGTACACATACATACAACAGAAAGAAGAGGAACATGATGCCTGCACTATTAATTAATTTGTTCGTTATGCAAGGCATATGTGTGGTATTTTACTTTCAAAACCACCAGGACACTTCCCAACTGCCATATGTAATTAAGAAACTCTACATCAGTAGCTGCTAAACTGCAGTATAGGTTTTAATGACAACGTTCCTTTGTGAGGTTAACAATTATAATGCACATTAGCTACCAGCCCTGCTCCAAAGACAGCTTGACCCATGAGTTTCAGACTGACCCTGACCTCTGTCAGCTGTCATCTATGTGTGAAGGCCTGTAAGTCAGAGTTCAGAAGCAAAAGTGTTGGTAAGCAGTCCACGCCATTCTAGAGAGATATAGGTGACCATTAAAGTTAAAGGAATATGATTTTGTATTAGCATTTTTAAAAATAATGTGATCAGCAGAAATACATGAAATATATTAAAGATTCAAAGATAAATCAACAAACTAATATGTGTTGATAATACTATGGAATAAGAATGGAAAGTATAGTTCTATATTCCTTGTCATTTTTAAAAGAAACAGGCTTTTGTTTTGGTGAAAAAAATGTACATATGATATATATATATATATATATATATATATATATATATATTTACATATGCAAATATAAGTAGATATACAAAATCTAGTATATATACTATATATTACACTATACAATATATAATGCATATTATCTATTTTGTTCTTGAAATTGGTGAAAAATTACTATGTTTACATGTACAAATATAAATATATATAAAAAATCTAGTATATATACTATATATACAATACATATTATACTACACAAATACATGTATATTGTACTATGTAATATATATATACTATATAATATATTGTACTACATATATATTTTGTTCTTGAAATTGAACCCAGAGAAATTCTACCTCTGAGTTATTCACTCAGCCATTTAACTTAATGAAAAAAAATCAATTTCCAGCATTAAAGAAAATATTTAAAAAACATATATAACGTAAGAGATTAATTTCCAAAGTTATTAAAAATATTAAAATTGAATAACAAAATGAATAAGTAAATAACTATATTTTAATTAGGAAAGAACTTGAATAGACATTTATCCAAAAAAGATAAACAAATGGTCTCAGGTATATAGAAAGTTGCTTAGTACCACTACTCTTCAGGAAAATGCAAATCCAAACCAGAATGAGACAGCACCTCATACCTCTTAGAATGGCTATACTTTTTTTTTGGTGGTCCTGGGGATGGAAGATAGGGTCCTCTACCTGCAGACTATGCCCCCCACCTATTTTATATTTTATTTTGAAACAGGGTCTCACTAAGTTGCTGAGACCCTCACTAAGTAGCCGAGGCTGGCTTCAAACCTGTGTGATCCTCCTGTCTCAGCCTCCCAGGTACTGAGATTAGAAGGGTGCGCCACCTCACCTGACTTAGAATGGCTATAATAAAAAGAAAAATCAAAATCCAGGCATGATGGCACACACTTATAATCACAGTACTCGGGAGGCTATATCAGGAGGATTGCAGGTTCAAGAACAGCCTCAGCAAGTCATGAGACTCATTAACCTAAGAGACTCAGTTTCAAAATAAAAATAAAGTAGGGCTGGAGTGTAACTTGGAGGTAGAATACCACTGGATTCAGTGCTAAGTACCACACATACACAGACACACACACACACACACACACACACACACACACACACACAAAATCAAGCTATAACAAGTGCCTATGAGAATATGAAGAAACTGAAATCCTGTGCACTACTGGGACTGTCATATGGAAAAGCAGTTACTATGGAAAATAGTAGTGTTTCCCCTAAAAAATATCAGAATCATAATTACCATATCATCTAGCATTTCAGTATATATTCAGAATGATTTAACTCAGTATCTCAAAGAGATACCTGGCTCCGCATATTTAAAGGCACTCCACTCACGGTAGTCAGAGAAAGAACCGTCCTTTAAGAGGTGGTTGGATACACAGTGGTAGTAGCATACACGGGGATGTACTTTACTGTGGTACAACATTCTGTCTATAACAGTTCTGCAATGTTTCACTTAAAAATTTTTCACAAAAGAGTATCTCATATTAAATATTCTTATTATGATTTAAAAACTGACAGCAATCCAACTCATTATCATTCTCTCTTTCTCACATCTCTCTTTCTCTTACACACACATGCACACACACACATGCACACACACACATACTCACGCACACCCCATGGTCTACAGTTACTCACACTCTTCCAAGGGGACATAAGACGTGATAAAAATCACAGGAAGCAGATGAGCCAGGCATGGCTTTTCTGCAGCACAAAGCACCTATGACTTCAGTTATCATGAGTTTGGCACAAAGGCACTGTCAGAATTGTGTGTTTTTTCTCTAACTACGTCCAGCTGCATGAGAACAGATATAACATAAGATTCTTGAAGGTCTGGGGCTTTCTCAGCAGGCAGAGAAAGTAAGAGAACGACAGAGCTGAAAATACATGTTCAATGTATAGATTCATAGATGATAGATAGATAGATAGATAGATAGATAGATAGATAATATATAGGTAGATGATAGATCAACCCTGTTATTTGAATTTTAAAAGAATATGAGGAAAAGTGAAAATGTGATAAGACTTCATGAATGTAAGGTATCAAAATATGCACACGATGCTGGGAGTGATGGCACATGCCTCTAATCCCAGTCCTAGGGAGGCTGAGACAGGGGGATCTCAGGATCCACACCAGCCCAAGCAATGTAGCAAGATGCTTAACAACCTAGCAAGATCCTGTTTATTTATTTTTGGTGCGGGTGATTGAACCCTGTGGTATTCTGTCTCTAAAATACATCCATAGCTCTATTTAATTTTAATTTTTAACAAGGTCTTGCTACTGACTGAGTCTCACTACTGACTGAGGCTATATTCCATCTTGGGATGCTCCTGTCTCAGCCTCACAAATATTGAGATTATATATGGGCACCACCAGACCTGGTTTATGAGACTCATATGATTCAGCTATTTCACTCCTGGGAATATTTTCAAAGAAACTGAAATCAGAATATTATAGTAATATATGCATATCCATGTTTATAGCAGCATAATTTATAATAGCCAAATAAGAAACCAACCTAGGCATTCATCAACACATGAATGGATTACACAATTGTGGTATATGCACACAATGGAATTATACTGAGTAATAAAGAACAAAATTATGTCATTTTCAGGAAAATGGATGGATCGGAAGAAGGTTATGTTAAGTGAGATTATTGAATCACAGAAAGTGAAGGATCATATGTTTTCTCTCCTATGTGGAATTTAGGGCATAATCAAGATATCAGACGGACTTCAAATAATAGGGGAGAAACTCCAGTGGATCCATAGAGGTGGTCTAGGGGAAGGAGAGGGGGAGGATAGGGAGGAGTAATGAAGGAAACACTTCTATTGACTTTATGTGCATATATGAGAATACCAGTGCCGATCTCAATATTCTGTATGAAGGAAGGGTGTGGAGGAGGACAGAGGGAAAGCCCATCAAGTGCGATGTGCAGACATTCCACTATCACTATGAATTACCTTAACATGTGAGGCTATAATGCACCAATAAAAGTATAAAACAAAATATTTTTGGTGATACTGGGGTTCCTGGAAACCCTTCTACCTCCAGGCTACAATCTCAGACACCTATTTTTTATATTTTTATTTGGAAATGGTCTCTTAAGCCAGCAAGGCTGGCTTCGAACCTTCACGATCCTCCTGTCTCCGCCTCTCAAGCTCAGGCATTACAAGCGTGTGCCACCATGTCTGGTTAAAACAAATTTTAAAAAGGACACGAGTGTAGCTCAGAAGCACAATATTCGTTGGTTCATCCCCAGTCTCAAAAATAATTAAAAAATAAAAAATATGTACATGGGTTACAAGAAGAATAAGCTGAAAATTGGAAGTGATGATTACAGAATAAAAATATAAAAATTAAAGCCATAGAGGAATTATAGCTATTAGTGGTGAGTTTACCATGCAAATGAATAGTTACTTCACAGTCAGTAATGACAACAATGTGTTTTTCCTTATTGCAAATGTTCATTGCAAGTATCAGAGACATAGATATTTATCTCATGAGGAATTAAGAGCAAAGCAACATGAAGTCAAGAAAAAGTTAAAATTCCCCAGATACAAGGTTACCTTAGGATGGAAGGTAAATGCTATAATGCTATAATGAATGTGTACTTTAACAAATACTCAAAACGTTTGCCTTAATTATTAATTAATAACTGGGAAAAGAGGAGAGGAAATAACATGAAAGTGGCAATTCCAATAAGAGAGACATTTACCAACTTCAATTCAGATAGTGTGGCAGATATGGAAGACGCTGGGTCAAGAAGTAGAGCTTACACGGCCATTAGCAACTGGAGACCGAGAAGTCAAAACTGACCCTGGAAATCGGTGTTTCCTGCAAAAAGACCTAATGAAGTTGGTCTTCATTGTCTACGGACAAAAAAGGCTGACAGGGTGGCTTGAGTAGACTAAGAGCTAGTTCTGAGGTGAACGAAGGACTTTGAAGGTTCATCGATTGTTAACAGGTGAACCATTGCAGTGGGGGTTGGTGATATCGGGGAGGCCGAATGTGTGTGGAGATAGGCTTTCTATGCGGAGCCTAGGCACATGCTTTCACTCTGTTGTAAAATTCAGACTTCTCTAAGAAATAGTCTAAAAATGCAAGATATTTAAACAACGTGGAAAAGAAATTTATAGATTTTACAAAAGTTATAGGAATATTTACACTCTGAACGGAAGTACAATATCTCAGAAGCTAGTCTACACATCTGTTTTAAAATGTCTTAATTTATTCACATGTGCAATTTTTTCCATGTGATATTGAAATAGAAACATTCAGAAAACAAGCCTTAATTTTAGAGGATGAGATATATGTATGTACATATGAATTGTTATGGAAACATTAGAAAGAAATGAAGGAAGCCTGGCGTGGTGGTGCGTGATTGTAATCCCAGCACGCAGGAGGCTGAGACAGGAGGATCACAGGTTTATGACCAGCCTCAGCAACTGGTGAGGCTCTCTGCAACTTAGTGAGACCCTGTTTCACATAAAGAATAAAAAGTTGATCTGGGAGTGGAGCTCAGAGGTAGAATGTCCCTGGGTTCTATTCCTGGTACTACACACACACACACACACACACACACACACACACACACACACGAAATGAATGAGGAACATGTGGATTTATCAGTTAATTTAGGAATCTTTAGGATATGTTGTTGAATGAGAAAGCCAGGTGTTTAACTGTAACCCTTTTTTTTTGGTAATAATGTTTGAAAAATAATTCTCTTTTTGTCTGTGTGTTAGTACAAGTAAATGAGAAACAAATAAAAGTAATACATATATGGACAACAAAAAATGAAAAGAGGAAGAAAAGACAACTTTAAAGGGCATCCCATAATCATAATTTGGGTAAAGATTATACTAAATTGAAATACATTGATTTTAGGATAATGAAATACAAAAAATGTATAGTCTTATATAAAGATACATTTTTTTGCCTCATAAACATTACATTTTTAAGTTTATGATGATAAGAGAAAAACTTAGTAAAAAAGCACTTGTTGCTATTTGTGTTTGAAAAACACATTTTTTTTTAGTAGAGAGTAAACAACTCAGGGACATTCTACCTCTGAGCTATACTCACCAGCCTTTTTTTTAAAAATAGGATCTGGATAAGTTGTTGAGGGTCTATCTAGTATGCTGAGTCTGGCCATAAACATGTGATCATTCTGTCTTATCCTCCCAAGTATTGGTATTCCAGATACATGCCACCATGCCTGTTTTAAAGTACTTTTAAACTGAGAAAAAAAATGGCAACAATAAATTATTTCAATTACCCTTTCAGATAACTGCTGTAAGCACAACCAAGCAGGTTTAGAAGATGAGAGAACTCTTCATTTTGCAAATATGGTCAGTTAATAAGTATTGAAAGAATTCCAGAATTAGAAGTCATTATTTCACAATTACTACACTTCGGAAAATATTTCCAATGAGTACTAAAATAACTAAGAAATGATTGATTTTTTCATTGGGTATTTGCATAATCTGGATTATTTTTTAATTGCAACAAGAAATCCATAACTAGCATGGAGGACTCATAATACCATAACTTTAGGAATCCAGTCTCAGTATATTCAGTGGAGAATGCCCAGACACCATGCTATTTCCCTTGGCTTTATAAAACATCATTAGTCACATCCAGATCAGAGTAGGATTTTAAAGGGGAACAGAAAATTGTCTCCCCATTTTTCAATTTACACCTCATCTAATTGAGGTGATAATTCCCCAAAGGACTTGTCATTATTAAGCTGATTATCACCACTTTCCCAAACACTTATTATTTTTCTTGAATCACAATAATTGTTTCATAACTTACTTCATGTAATTGTGTAAATCTCATTAAACATGGATCATGGCATGGTTATCTTCTCATTGAACAAATAGATAATTTACTGAAGAGGAAATTCCACATTCAATAATGTGAACTCAAAAAAATAAAGATTAAAAAAGGTGTTCAATAAAAAATTGTTAAAAATGTGAAATTTGAAAAAAAAATATATATAATATATATAATATATATAATATATATAATATATATATTATATATATAATATATAATAGGTCTGGGAGTGTAACCCAGCAGTAGAAGGGTTTCCAGGAACGCCAGTACCACCAAAATAAAATAAAATAAAATAAAGTGACTGGATTAAAAAAAAAAAAAAGATGGGTTTGAAGGTGGTTTGTCTCTTCAGATTTACTAAAATGGTAGGGAGCAAATGTGATCTAGAAAGTCTATGTCCTTTTTTCTCTCTTATCTCTCTCTCTTTTCAGGATGATGTTCAAAATTATATATCATCAGTTTTTAGTTAATACAGGCAAATTTTCTACGAGATGTAAAAGCTAAACTCAAACAGCAGTAAAATGCAAAATTTGCCTATATGAGCAATCTTTATTTTTCTGAATCAATGTATTAGTGACTTATTCTAACCCATCTTTCACTCTATACTAAAAGAGATTTTTCTTTTATAGAAAAAAATGTTATCAACACATAAACACTTGCTATCAACCCACAAATGTAAGCCTAGCCTGAACTTTTTTAATATCATCTAGAGTGGATTTGAAGAACCATTTTATTAAAATACAATTCAAGAGGTAGTATTTGATTCTTCCAAACATAATTGCTTAAAAATGTAAATACGGCCTTTTGGGCTTGTGCAATTTGTGTTATGGGCTTGACTTATTCACACACATGGAATCAGGAAAGTCAAGAATGAATCTCCGAGGCATGGTAACTTGCGTCCTTGACAAGTCTTATTAACTGCATCACAGCATTTAAATTGTAGATGTTCTGCCGAGTGAATATTCACAAGGCTCTAGAAGGCCCCGCATCAGAATACTGGAGGCCGCTCAGCAGTGGAGAGCTGTGTTTTATCTTGTGATTTACACAAGGCTGGTTCTGTTTCATGCTATGATGGCTAGAGAGAGCGGAAAAGGAGGGAGACGGAGAAAAGGAGGAAGGAAGAGGAGGGAAGCTTGTTTTGCATTTCAAGAAGTGGTCCTGTGTTAGACGCTGGTACATTCTTTTTCTCGCTGTTATTTGAAAAACAAATCAAAATATTTGTCCCCATTTTACTTAGTTCTAATACGAATTCACTATGTGCCACCTTTCGAAGAAAACTAGCAGATTTTTTCCTTTAGAATAATTGGAATGCAAGGGATTTTGTTTTGTTTTGCTTTATGATACTGCAGATTGAACCAAGGGACAGTCTATCTCTGAGCTACATACCCATCAATTTTCTTTTTTTTTTTTTCAAACAGAGATTTGCTGACTTATACTATGCTGGCCTCAAACCTGCAATCTGCTCCCAAATAAGGATCGTGTACTGTGTACTGTCTGAGCACAGGAGATTTGAGTCATGAAATACGTCTGTATAGCACTGTACAGGTGGATAATGTCATCAATAATGTGTCAAAATATGTAACATAAGGAGTGACTTCTAATAAAAAATGTGGACTTTAGTTAATAGCAATATAGCAATATTGCCTCATCTATTTGTGTGTGTGTGTGTGTGTGTGTGTGTGTGTGTGTGTGTGTGTGTTTTACTGGGGTTTCAATCCAGAGACATTCTATCTACCACCTCCACCCCAGCTCTATTTTATATTCTTTTATTTTGAAACAGGCTGTCAATAAGTCGTGGAGGGCCTCAATAAGTAGCTGAGTCTGGCCTCACCTGCAATCCTCCTGTCTCAGCCTCCCAAGAAATGGGAAAACACACATGGGCTACCACACATGGCTTGCCTCATCTATTCTAACATTTATAACACATTCATGTATGATGTTAATACCAGGTGATATTGTGATGAGGCAGAGCAGAGATGTGCAAACTTCTGTGGTTTCTGCTCAGTTTTTCTGATTAAATTTAAAGTTGTTTTAAGAAATAAAATCTGCTTATTAAAGAAGAACAAAAATAAATAGCTTTGTTCAATTTTTAAAAATGCAAAATATAAGTTCATAGCAGCACAATTCACAATTGCCAAACTATGGAGCCAGCCAAGATGTCCGTCAACAGATGAACAGATAACAAAACTATGAAAAAGGTACACAATGGAATTTTACTCAGCCATAAAGAAGAACAAAATTATATCTTCTATGGGAAAATGGATGGAATGGAGAACATCATGCTAAGTGAGATTAGTCAGTCACAAAAAAATAAGAAATTGGATGCTCTGCCTAATATGCGGAAGCTAGGGAGAAAATGGGCCATAGGAGGAACTCGAGGTGAAGGAGAAACCACTGATGAGCAAATAAGGTGACCTAACTGAGAGGGATGGGGGAGGAGGAAAAGGAACCCCCCTAATGTACATGATGTACAGTCAGTGACATATCAAAGTCAATCACTAAGCCAAACATGAGAAGGAGGGAGGGGAAAGAAATGGAGCAGGAACTGGGGAAGGGCTAAACGAGTTATGAGTACAGCATGCCTCTTGCTCCCTATTAAGGTGTATGGCTAAAAGTACCAATAAAAATTTTTAAAAATTATTGCAAGAGAACCAAAATTTTAGAGGTTTTAAAATGTATACTTTTAAATATGTAACAAATATATTTTGTATTTCCTTTACATTTGTACCATTAGATATTTGAGCCTAATTACAAAGAGACCAACTTTCCAACTCGTTTCAGAAAATGAGGTTTCCTACCTGATAAGCAAATCGTTTTCCTAGTTGAACTTCACTTAGGATTTCACCAGGGGAATCACTGGTATTCAGGCAATTGCCAGCCTTTGTCTCATGTTTGTTTATACCAGTAACCCCACAGAAACCTCAGATGAGACAAAATTCACATTTTTAAATGTTCCTATACACAAGCAACTGACATTTTTGTCAATCTTCTGTTTCTTTAGAGTTTACTTTTAATTTTTATCAATCCATGACACAAAGGCTAAGTAAAACAAAGTGCAAAACCTAAATGTATTTTTACTGTACATTTTGTCTCCGGCTCTAGCACCCGTAAACTGTGATCACACAGAGGGAGCAGAGTGTAGGAACTCAGCTGCTAGGCGCCCTGCTGTGGGTTCTCCCTGCACTGAAGGAGGGGACTCACCTCTTAGCACAACTGCATGCCCATGGTGACTCCCTAGTGTTCTGACGGGGCGGGGGGGGGGGTAGAAAATTCTGCAAAAGCCCAGCTCTCCTTTCTCCCCACTGCAGTAACAAAAACCCACATCCGACATTCACTTCAGCTCTTCCTTACCTAGCTGGTCCTCAAAGGAGCACAGGAGCCTCCTTACAAGAGAGATGCTACCCTGTGAGCAATTTTTTCAAACTGATTTTTATACCACAGAGATATTTTTATTCAAGAGCGTTGATGCTAATGATAAAGAATCTATAACTTGTTTGGGTCTCTAAGGACAAAATTCTGTTCTGTGCAATGTTGTTGCATCTCTTTATTTACTACGATGGCTTGGAATGCACCCTGAAGTATTCTTACTGTTCTTATCTGGGAGCAAGAGAGTCAGGCAAGCTCCAGAGAGATTAAATAGCAAATCTAAGGTCAAACAGCGGGGACAGCAGTGGGAAGAGAACGTGGAGCCAAACCTGTCTGATTCCAAAACATAAATTCTTTGCTGCATGCTATCTAAGGAAAGCAATCCTTGTCTGTAAGAAAGGCTTAATAGACTGACGAGAATAGCAGTACCAGCTGCTCTGGGTTTTCGTATTTTTGCCTTATGTGATTCCTAGAAATAGGGTAGGAAGCTGGGCAAAGAAGTATACCACTAATTGTAGCATCGTTGCTGAGCATATCTGTAGATCAATATATAGTTTAAGTATTTTAAAGCAATTTTTTAGAATAATAAATATTCTTTAAAAGTTTATTGATGGAAAACTTATGTAATACATAGCCCTTGCTTACCAGAATTTGACATCTGAACATTACTGAGGAAAGTAAAGAGAAAATAAAGGCTTTTTTATTTATGATTATGAAGTCCATGACTTCCAAATTCAAAGTGAAAACAGGCAGAGAATATCGGATCAGAAATTCGACATCCAGAGAGATTCAGTGATGTATCCCTAAAGTAGAGCTTTCACATGCTGAAATGACTATGTAGACCCAGATGTTACCGATCCTGTGTCTCCTGACTAGAAATGAGATGAAGGTCGTTCTATACTTGACCTTCCTGTTTACAGAAAATTAGAGTCGCAATGAATTAAACATTAGACTATTTTGCATTTCTATCTCATGTTTATCTCATGTTTAGAGATACAGCATTTTCAATGTCAAATTATTATGGCAACTGTATTGAGTGTCTATATTCTCTTTTGTCCACTTTTAAACATAATGTATCATAGAAATGTATCTAAATTTCAGTACTTAACAAATGTCCAATTGTTACCAAATGTTTCAAAGACAGCTCACTCTGGAATGTTATGCTATATTCTGGATAAACCTCACAAGTGTTATCTTTAATAGACAGACAGCTATGATTGATAGGAAGCACAGATGTTGCTTTGAAAATGCATGGGTTAAAAAAACGAATGAAGCAGAGAAAGCTTGTTAAGGTCAAGTTCTGTGGTCATTATGTGGGGTAAGTAGGAGAATAAAGAAGGACTCTAGCTCATTCCTCCAGCCAGCACATGAAAGTATCACTCTTAAACTTTAATTGACTTGATTATTAACAAATCAATTGCATTATTTCCACTCCCATTCTGACTTTATTTCTGAAACTTGTCAAATTAATGGGGGGAAATATTAATATGCAAGAGTTCAAGATTAAGTTCCTAAAAGTGTCTGTCTTGGTCCATTCGTTAATTTAGCATCAAACACTAACCATGTGCCAGATTTCATGAGGGTAAAGCAGTGGAGGGGAAAAAGTAGCTTGTTTTATGAAGCCCAATTCTAGTTCATGGACATTGAGAAGAGTAGTTTCTATTTGCATATGAGACTGACACAGTAACATTTGTTTTCTGGGGATGGAGTTTTGTTGCTTATAAAATCTTGGATTATTTGTGAATCATCAGAATTTATTTTTGTTTCTGTTCTTGTTTTTATTTTAATAACTTATCTAAGTTAATTCATGAACCATCAGCCCATTCATCCTAGTAGAAATCATGGAAGAGAACCTAATAGCCATATTAAAATTGCTAATTATTTGGGAGCTGGGCATGGTGGTGCATATGTGTAAACCCAGTGCTTGGGAGGCTGTAACAGGAGGATTGTGCAGGTTTGAAGCCAGGCTCAGCTACTTAGTGAGGCTCTCAGCAACTTAATGAGACCTTGTTTCCAAATAAAATATAAAAGAGGTCTGGAAGTATAGCCCGGAGGTATAAAGCCTTTGGGTTCCACCTCCTGTACCACACACACAAAAAAAAATGCTAATTAGTTGTGTCTCAATTCTTTTCTGTTTAACGCTAACTCTGATGATGGGTAATTTTTAGAAGAATGTCTTTCCTGGTCTGATATTTTCTTGTATCACCAACTTTTCTCTAAGATGATATTTCTTTCCATCATGGAATTTACATGATCTAATGGGAGAAGAGAACAGGCATTTGGGCTCCCAGTGCAGATCTCCAGTGCTATGCACACCTTCAGTGATACCTTCATGAATGGAGAGGGTCCATGTTAGACTTATCATGAACAAAGCTGGAGGCCATGCTGAAATATTTGTATATTGTAGTGTCTTTATACCAATTTTACTCTCACCCCCCCTGCATCACTTGGCCTATCTGCATTTCTTCACAATCACATAGAAAAACACTTGAATATCTAGCAGAGCTGAACAGACTAACATAGGCTTCTGCATTTACCCTTGTTGCACTGTTAAACCCTAACACAAGTGTTGAAACAAGCTCTCCTTGTTTCAGAGTTCACTTTCCACATTTCCAACTTCAAAAGAGATAAGTCACCTTTTGAAGAAAAAGGAATTTAATCTCTCTAATATGAAAACTATAGGATCAGTTTAAAAATAATATCCACTTTTGACATTTTTTTACTGACTTTGCCAATCCTGTATCTTCCTTCAGTTCCAAATATAAAGACCATGTTATACAAGAAAAAAATATGAAGAAAAATAAAGGGAGCTAGGTGGCTGACACACTCCTGTAATCCCAGTACATGAAAAACTGACACAGAAACAGGAGGACGACAGGTTCCAGGACAGCCTCGGCAATTTTATAAGGCCCCGTTTCAAAAAAAAAAAAAAAAAAAAAAAAGGACTAGGGGTGTAGCTCAGAACAGAATGACCCTGAGTTCAATCCCCAGTACCAATAAACAAACATAGAATTTCCTAAAATGATGAAAAGGCAGAAAGAAAAGCAATTACATACCACATATATACTTAATCTATGCTTCAATTTATTTGCTGGAAATAAGTGGAAATTTAATAATTCCTATGTCATTTGCTCATCCCAGTCTCAAAGACGTATAGGAAGCACCTTGTGTGCTGTGTTTCTATGTCACTCTGCAACCAAATGTGACAGAAAATTATAATGCACCACATTTTTAAAAAGTTTATGTCAGATGGTTGTTTTGAGGATAAAACCATAAGTACATTTTAATCAAGCTAATGTTTGTTAATGTTTGCTAAATAATCCTATTACTTTGTTTTCTTTGAAGGAGGGAAAGATAATGCTTTTTGCATAGATTCTACTAATAGCATTTCCTAATATGCATCACATATTTTTTAGAATATTTTATTACTTTTGTGTGTGTGTGTGTGTGGTACTGGGGTTCCTGGAAGCCCTTATACCTTTGGGCTACACTCCCAGACCTACTTTTTATATTTTTATTTGGAAACAGGGTCTCTTAAGCCAGCGCAGCTGACTTCAAACCTGCGCTATCCTCCTGTCTCCGCCTCCCAAGCATGGGGATTACAAGCGTGCACCACCGTGCCCGGCTTTATTGATTACTTTCTAAGCCATTTTATTTAGCAAAACTCTCCAGAAAGCTCCCATGTAACAAAAATGCATAGGAAAGATTAATGCAGGTAAAAATATGCTAAATATGATAGATATTGAGAAATCACCAAGGAACAGGATAGAGATGTACTTATAATTAATTTTCTAAAAAACAATATTTGGGGTATTCAGTGAAGAAACATATATAATTATAATAAGTATCATTTCACAATACTGACTCAAAATATGTCCCCACAGTGGCTATAATATGCTTCATACAATTCAAAGAAGAAAAACAAAATGGTCAGTGGTTTGAGTGTTGGGTGCCAATAAGAACAAAAGTAAATAACCAGTCCTTGGGAATTTCAAATAGAAATGAAAATGTGGTTTCAGGACCAGCAGGGAATCTGCTTTCCCCCAGAGCTTCAACGGAATGTGTGTGAATGTCAGTCCAGCAATACTAGTAGTCTACTTGTTGGGTTGGAGATGTACTAGCAGGATACACTAGTGCATAAGGGGACTTTTTATATCAATGTCATAACTGGTAAGTAGGAAACACAATGTGGAATTATTTAAATATTTGTTTCGATTGCACTAAGGTCCAAGAAAAGTTTTGATATACATGTCACTAATCTAATGTTTGTTCCTATCCCAGAGCAGTAGAGATGTACTGACACAACAGACGTTTCACATTTCACTTAATTTTTCTAAGTATCAGGAAGCTTTGGTCCTGTTCTATGATGACACACATGCCCTATCAATCCATCCCTCTTCTCTTTTTTCAAATTTAGTTAAGGACTGCATACCTTCATAAGAAATATATACCAGGGTTGAAAGCACTTGGTACTAACTCATCACAACCTGAGATCTGTGTGTACTTTAAAAAAGTACTGGAATCTTGATCCAGAAAAATGCCAGGTAGCAATCCTTGTTGGCCACATGGCTTCCACTAGGAAAGGAAATATATTGATTCTGAAAGTATTGAAGATGTGCCCCGGATGAGCAGGGGTATATATATTCCTGTGGGATTATTCCAACATTGTTAGAGACTCAAGGCACAGGGAACTGAAGGATCCCAGGAGCTTAGTTCTCAAGGAACAGCCACAGACCTTTGAATTTGGTATCAAGACTGTATGCACTTATCCCTCAAGATTTGAAAAAAAAAAAGATATTCCAGATCTCATGAAAGACACAGCATTTCTCATTCTAATATTTCTATCTTATATAAGTAGATATCAATTGTTTTGTTGTCTTCAAAGAAGAACACATATTTTGAAAGAAAAATTCTCAAAATATAGATGAATGGATATAGACTGAATTGATGGGAAAGAGAAACATATAAATCAAGAACCAGGGGAAGAGGTTAATCTTCAACTGTATGAATCCCATCCAAGTGAATGCAGGAGGGAAAAAATGAAGTGAAAGCATCCAGGTATAACTTCTTGATCTGCAAAGCAACGATTATCTGGAGCTAAAGAAATCAAATTTAACTGCATATTGTAGAGTATACCATCACCGTGAGGAAAAAGGAATATTGATGAATAATTATGAAAAGTACAGTATGTTTTAATGGGTTTCATCAGTAATATGATGTAGGTATTCCTACAGCAAAAGTAATTTGGTGGAAAGAAGAGAATATCATAAAGTCACATGTACTTTTCAAAAGAGAGAAAATCTGTAAAATTAAAACAATTTTAAATCTACAACAGATCTACAACAAATATGTTTAAATAACAAGAAAGATAAAGTCTTTGAGCTGGGGATGTATCTTAGCAGTAGAGGACATGCCCAGTGTGTGCGAGGGCTTGTATCTAATTCCCAGCACCACACAGACCTACAAATAAATAAAAGAAAGAGAAAAGTAAATGTATCAATAAACATGGGGGCTTAGAGACATTTGCTGAAAATTTTCTGAAATAAATTAGAAAATATCAGTAAAAAACAAAATTTATTAAAAGATAAAATTGAAAAAGTATGGCTAAAGAATTCAAAATATGAATTTAATGATATTAGAATTTGAAAAAATCATTCAAGAATGATTATCTTCTTTTTCGTGAGTTTCTACTATAGATTGAAACTGTAATCTTTTCAGAATGAACCTAATTTAACATTCAATGATTTTTTTCCTCAGAAAAAAATAAAATTAAATGAAAGTCTGCTATAAAAAAGCAATTCTATCCTTTATAATGAAATAGAAGACTGCACACTAACTCAATTTTTTTTTGCAAAGCTATATGATACTAAATAGGTACTTTTTAACAGTCATCAGATGGCAAAGCCAATTTGTGCTGATATATCCTGATATGCAAGGCAATCCAATGTTCTAAAAATAAATTATATTTTATCCTTTTTAATGACATTCACATATTTAAGGGCACAAACAAAGATTATGCATCTGATGGAAAGTTATTGGCCATTTTTCTGAAAGCATTTTTTAAACATAGCCTAATAAAAAGTATATTATAAAGAATAACAAGACAGGGATATTTTTATCATAGAAGGTTATGAAATACATTAAATAATTCCAACATAAGTCAATTTCACGTGTTCCCAACTTCAAACAAGGCTGGTTGCTTTATGGGACTGCAAATAAAATGTAGTTTTTCCCAATAAAACTGAAAGTATAATCTTACAATTGAATCATTATAGATTTATATTGTCCTTTCATCTGCACTGTTTTGAAAAATAAAACAGATTTTGGGGGCAAAACACTTTATTATTAAGTCATAAATCCTCAATCAAAATCAGATTGAAATGATATTCAAATTCATAAAATATTGAGCACATAGTTACCATATGATCCTTTCCTTTTTTTCTGCTCAGTATTCCCCAAAAGAATTGGAAGGGGGACTCTTAACAGCTTTCTGTGCACCTGTATTTATAGCAACATTACTCATGATCGTCAAAAGGTGGAAACGACCCAAATGTTCATGAAAAGTTAAACAGAATGTCGTGTACACATACGATGAGTGTTATTTGACCTGTGGAAAGAAACCTTAATATATTCTGTCGCTGGAATGGAAGTTGGAAGATTTGATGCTAAGTGGAACAGGACAGTCAGACACACAAAAGAAAAACCACATAACGTATCATTCCTTTTACATGAAATTCTTGGAGTGGTCAAAATTGGCAAAAGGAAGAATAGTGGTTTCCAGGGATGAGTAGAGGAGAGTGGGTAATGAACGTGATTGTGAGATTTATATAGTTCCAGTTTATTCAGAATATGAAAAGGTTTGAAAATTTTTGTCGGTGATGGTTATACAACAATGTGAATGTGCTTAAAGCCACAAGACGTATGTCTAGAATGGCTAAAATAATACATTGTATGCCATAAATGTATTACTACAATACTTTTAAAAATTAAAAATAAACTTGAAAATGTTTGCTGGGCTTATAGGAATTACCTTGGATACAAATTTAAAGAGGAGGAAAATACCATCTAGAGTCATTCATCCTCTGGCGATGGCATCACGTTTGTGAAGTATTTCAAATTGTTACACTAGTCTTGTTAGTTCATATCTGCATGCAAACAATAGAGTGAATGTCTGTATTTAGGAAGATCATCAATATGAGTCGCAGTCAAAATTAAATGCTAATTGCCATGAGATGTGATGAGAGACGGCTGGAAGGCTGGCAGAGTATCTGGTGGCAGCATCATTGATAGAGCTGAAAACTTCCCCATTTTAAACATAGATGAAAGGAATGTTGTGCTCTGCAACACTAAATTAGCTGATGCAAAAATTGCCTCTCGTGATGAGTGCTATGATGACCTTGAAAATACATATGAAAGGCTTAAATACATTTTTAAGTAAAATATAAAAAGGAAAGAAAGTCATTTCTGAAAAATAATTTACATGTGTTACTTGCAACTGAATGAGTGGCTACGTATTTTAAGTAGATATTTATTTGCTCAGGTACATATCTCAATTTTTGGTATTGTAAAAGATGAAAATATTATAGATCACAGTGAAAATATGATATTGCATTTCATATGAAACATGATTCATACTGCAGCAAAGAGACACATAGGTCTACGTGGTATGTTCACCATTTACATATTATATTGCCTTCCCATAAATATTTGACAAAGAATGAATTGGTCAGCATCACTTTATTTACTTAAATTCTTATGTTTAGAGTACCAATCTCAGCCTCAGAATAATATCTGTAGTTAATAAATACCTTTCAAACCAGGCCTGGTGGCGGACGTTTGTAATCCCAGAATTTGGGGGACAGAGAAAGGGGGATCCTGGTTTGTGTACAGCCTTAGCTGCTTAGTGAGGCACTATGAACCTGAGTGAGACCTGTTTAAAATTAAATAAGAATAAAAAATAGGAATGGGATATAGCTTGAAGGTAAGATGCTGGGGGTGTAGCTCAAAGGTAAGATGGATTCCATCTCCAGTACAGCAATAAATAAATAAATAAATAAATAAATAAATAAATAAATAAATAAATAGTAAATAAATAAATATTTTAAGTATTAGTCATTAATAAGTGTTGGCACTCTGGATTTTATATTTTAAAATATTTCTAAAGTAATGTGGATTGGGGAATTTTGTTTTTTGATGTAATTACTTCTACCTTTAACACTTAAACACCAAAAATATTAAACATTGAACCCTTGAGCATAGTATGATAAATAAAATATATAACATAATTTAAAAAATTTAACAAGTACTTTGCAAAAAATTTACATAATTTTTAAAAGATGTAACTTAAGCCAGGCATGGTGGTACATGCTTGTAATTTCAATACTTGGGAGGCTGAGACAAGAGGATCACAGGTTCAAGGACAGCCTCAGCTATTTAGTGATATCTACACAAATTAGTGAGACTCTGTTTCAAAATAAAGAATAAAAAATAGGTTAGGGGTATAGGTCAGAGTTAGAGTGCCCCTAGCTTCAATCTTTAGTACCATAAAAAAGACCTAACTTCAAATTTATTCTATCCAGTGCTTAACTGTTTACCTTTTCTTCATAGTGCTTATGTGTGTGTGTGTGTGTGTGTGTGTGTGTGTGTTGTGTATTAATACTAAAAAGTACTAATACAGGTTAATACTACAAGAATAACAATATCACAACATCATATTCCCCCATGTAAAACTATATAAAGCATATGTTTCCTCTAATATGCCCAAATGAGTGAGCATTGGGGATACCAGAGGGACTCTAGGTAATGGAAGGGAAATCTCAGCAAAGTTTGCATGGAAAACTAAGAGAGGAAGGAGGCTGAACTTGACTGATGAGCGGCTATTTCCAAATAGGTGTAAAAGTATGAATATAGCAAGGTTAGCCTGGGTATTAAGTATCGGGAGGGGAGAAGGGAAAAAAAAAACTATATAAAGCATTGTATCACAGCCTTTCTGAGAAAATCACATATTTATCTAGAATGAAATGCAGAAATTGTAGTTACAGCTTCTATCTACCACAAATAACTTTACCTACTTTATTTCTCAGTATTGCTATTTTTGTCATAAGGTTTCAATCACACTTAATTGAATTTTTTATTTCTAATATTAATCATTCATACCAGATTACAATAAATGGCAAATCTCATTCCTGTTTCATTAGAACAATCGGGAAAGTTAGCAGCAAATTTCTGAAGAAAGCATTGTGTAAGGTTCTGTATTTACACAAGCTCATGCCAAGTCCTATGGCTTAAGCATCATCACTTAGCATCATCTCTATGTGATACTGTCTTGATACTGTCTCGTCTCTTATTCTTTCAAGAGGTACCACAAATCCTTTTGTCACATAACTGATGTCTTCACTACCAGCCAAAATAATTTAACCTTTATTGGGAATTCAGATCAGATCAGAATGTATTCTTATGAAAAGAGCTTCTTCTGGATTTGCTCCCACCTGGCAAACTGTTATGGGAAGTAGATTTATTATACAGAATCATGTCCTGCTGCACATAAGGAAAAATAAAAAAGATGAACATTGTCTAAGAAGAATAAAAGATTACATGTTCCTGATGGCCAAAGATATTTAATATATTTTTTAATTGTTGGCTATTCATATTTCTTTTGAGTTGATTTATCCATTTATCAAATGGGATTTTGTTTATATGTTGAGTTTTTAAGTTCTTATATATTTTGAATATAACTCTTTGTAGAAAAAGTTGCTGGCAAAGATTTTCTCCTACTTTGTAGGTCATCTCTTCTTTCTCTTAATCTTCCAATTTGCTATACGGAAGTTTTTAACTTGATGCCACCCATTTATCGATTCTTGGTTTTATTTCCTGAACTCTAGAAGTCCTACCCAAAATGTTGTTGCCTGTTCTTATCAGGTGGAGTGTCTCCTCTATGTTTTCTTCCCATAGTGGAAAAGTTTCTCACTCCAGTCAAAATGGATCTCATCAAGAACACAAATAACAATAAATGCTGCTAAGAATGCGGGAAGCAACCTTTACATACTTTTGGTGGGATACGGATTAGTAAACCACTATGGAACTCAGTGTACAAGTGCCTCAAAAGCTAAAAGTCAAAACACCATGTGATCTAGTTGTAACATCATTATTTACCCAAAAGAACTAAAGTCAGCATGCTTTTGAGATCCATGTATATCCACGTCTATTACCACACAATTCTTAATAGTCAAAATGTCAAAATATATAAGAACTTAAAAACTCTTGATAGCCCTGGGCGCTATCAAGAGAGGAATGGATGAAGAAAATGTGATACATACATACAAAGGAGTTTTACTCAGCCACAGGAACAAGCTTGTGTAATTTGCATAAAGGCCATTACACGTGGAGAACATCATGTTAAAAAATAATAGGTCAGACTCAGACAAGTGTTCTATGTATTGTTTCATATGTGGGAACCACAAATGAAATAATACAAAGAAAAGAATATCATGAAAGTAGATGGGACCAGGCGTCATGGTGCAGGCCTGTAACCCCAGCGAGACAGGAGGATCACAGGTTTGATGCCAGCACATGGTAACTCAGGGAAAGTAAAATTGCTAGGGATATAGCTAAGTGGTAGTATGCCTCTGGATTCAATCTCCAGTATCACAATCACACACACACACACACAAAAAAAAACACACACACACACACACAAACAACACACACACACGCACGCACACACACACACACACACACACACACACACACACAGAAATAAGGGAGGCCAAAAGACAGAAAGGGTAGTGAAAGAGGTTAGACAAGCGAAAGGACAGTGTAAGGTTAGGTAAAGAAGGATGAAACTTATCAATGATGCTACATGCCTGTATCACTATTACATAATGAACTCACCACTCTAACTGTAGTATATACAATTATTTTGTACCAGTAAAAAAAAAAAAAAAACTATATAAAAAGTAATCAAAACCAGAGTGACAGTTTCTTCTTGCCTACAGTCTGGTCACATAGAGAGCACATTCTTCCAAGATAGTTGCTGACGTGCCCATCATTATCACTGTTTTTTCTATTAGAAACAGCAAAATAAGAGGAGCACATCAAACTGCCACGTTAGCTTCCTTTAAATGGCAGCCCCGCACTCCCTCCTAACATTTTCACTGACATTTCAGTGTGCACAGCTTAATCGCGTGTTCACATACAGTTGCAGAAAACTGAGAATGGGATATTTTGTTGGGTAGTTCTGCTGTGTTTGTTTTTTCCATGACTCTTGGGATGATCTTTATTTTCATAAGTATTTTTTTTAATTGGGGTGGAGTTTACAAAGATTAAATTAATCTTTTTGAGGTATGCAATCCAGTGGTATTTAGCGCATTCCTCATGTTTTACAACCATCAACGCTCTGTAGTTACAAAATATTTTCATCGTTGTGTTATTCTTTTGTGCCCCATCCCCTACCAACCACTCACCTGATTTCTATTCTATACATTTACTTTTCCTTAAAAATAAAATCAACTGTTGACCATCTTTTATTTAATTTGCATACCATAATGTTTTTTAGATTTATATGATCAGTGTTCTACTTGTGTTTGACAGTGCATAGTTATATCGTATTTTGTTTATCCATTCATTTGTAGGTGGATATGTGAGTTGCTTTTGCTTTTTGGCTACTATGTATAGTGTAGCATTTGTGTAAAAGGATTTGTTTGATTTTCTTTCTTCTTCTTTCTTCAGGGAATATAAGCAGGAACGAAATTTCTGGATCCCATGGTAACTCCGTGTTTGCTAGGTCCCCTCATGCCCCATGAAACTGGAGTCCCTTTACTAGATATGAAGAGGAGAACAGATGTTGTGTGATAGCCACAAGGTTTTGCCACACATCAGTGTACCAGTTGGTCCTCTAAGAGCACATGCTGAGCATCCCACTCAGTTTCCCAGGGGAAGATGAACAGATCTTGTACTCCTACATCCCCTAACTTCTTGTGCCCAGAAAACTACTGTCATGTAGTCTAATTGTAACACAGTCGTTTGCTCCCAGACACCATATCATTCAACAAAAATTCAAAGTATGAGCCACCACATGGCTAAAACTGCTAAGTTACAAAACACATGCAAAAGCCCAGACACACTTCCCCACAATCTACAGTCAGGTCCAGCAAGAGGCTGGGTGCCAGGTGATTTATAAGCTAAACAGGTGAACTTTTATGAATCAATGTGAGAACAAGAAGTAGGCGACCTTTTACAACTCTAAGTAACAGGAAATGATTCAAAGCTTAATGGGCTATTATAGTTTTAAAGATTTATTATTTTTCTTTTTAAAGCCTTGTTCATATAATCATCTTAAGCTCTACACTTAACATTTGCATACACAAACAGGTCACATTATGCTTAATGGTTACAAATAGCTACAAATAGGCAAGTATTCTTATTTACCAGATAGCCAGTGAGCAAATTCATCTTAATTAATTAAAGAATGTGGTTTCAGAGAATAGTAATCACACATTTAGAGAGCAAATCTATTCTCCACTCCTCTATTATGTATTAAATTCGGATTTGTCGAGTCACATTCAGGTGGAACTAAATGTTGGCTCTTTTGTAAAACCCATAAATTCCTATTTCCAAATCTGGTATTAGTATTGAGTTTTAAACAGCTCATGAATCCTTTGGAATTGCAAGTCCTCGGTGTGTTTATGAACATATATGCTTTCGCACTGAGGAGACGCAAGTGGTGATCATTCCCAACCTTACCCCCTTTGAGACGCTGGTTAAAAAGTTGTGAGATACTAGGAAATTTATTAAACCTTTTTGAATGATATTAGGAAATGTTTAGCTTTATAGAATGATCCTGGGAAATTTACTTCCCACTATATACTTATTAGGAAATTCAATAAAATAGAAAACTCTTGAGGGTTCAGGGAAAAGCCTCCCCCAAAAAACTATAAGGACAACGCTAACAGCAAGGACCACATCGGGGTATTTTGAACAGCAGAGAATTTGGATGAAGTGTGAGCTATATGCTTTTTTTTTCTGCTTATGTTGCTCTTCATAGTGTTTTATATCCTACTCTCAAGTTTAAAAATAAAGAAAGTGTTGCATATATACACAATAGAGTATTATTCCGCCACAAAAATGAATAAAATCCTGTCATCTGCAATGGCATGGATGGAACTGGATATCATTACACTAAGTGGAATGGGCCAGGCACACAAAGACAGGTACTCCATGATTGCATTGGTATATAAATATCAACAAAGGTGGTCTCATAAAAATTGAGAGTAGAATGGTGATTATCAGTGATTGGAGAGTAAGGGAAGAAAGGGATGGGGTCAGACAGATCAATAGGTGCTAAATTATAGTCAGATATGAGTAAGAAGTCTTGGTGGGCTATGAACAGTAAAGTGGCTAGATATAACAACTAGGCATTATCTGTCTTGAAAAACTGGAAGAAACAATCTTGAACATTTCCACCACAAAAAAGATAAATGATTGAGAACGTAGATCTGTTTTCTCTGATTTAAACATCACATAATGTTCACACGTATTGAAATATCACATAGTATAAATATGTATAACTTTTGTTTCACGTCCCAGTTAAATGTAAATTTTAAACCAAATTAAATGTGAATAAAATTGCATAATTAGATTTAAAATAAATGAGAGATTTATCTTCACTTTGAAGGCTTTGACAGTTATCGCAGGAATAATTCCTGAGACTTTTCTCTGGATCATTACAATCCTTAGAGACTGATCTACACAAATGACCTTAAATGTATTGCTTAATGTTTTTCTCATGCTCAGTAGAATATAAGGTTAATAAAAAAGAAGTGATTTTTGTCTGTTTTGTTTGTGTCATAGAACCCAAAATATTTCACATCTCACACTGGATACATGAAAAATATTGTGTTTGAATGTGACTGAATATCTGTATCTTTCAAAACATGCTCTGACTCTTTGAGGGACAGAATTTTCATTTTTTCTACTTTCTCTCACCTGGTTGGTACCAATATTTGTTTAAATGCTTTAAATAGTTAGGTGTTCTTTGCAAGGATCCTGAAGTTAATCTAAAACAAGGTAAACTATTTTTTATTGCTCCAGAATTTTGAGGAGTTTCTTAAGGAAAATTGAAACTATGGACATTTGGGGAAGAAAAAAATAAGAAAATAAATTTTACTATTTCATTTAAAATTTTGCTAAAATTAATCATTTTCAGGGGCACAGAAACTATTCATTCTCACAAATAAATACCACAAACAGGTGAAAATAATAAATGTCAATAAAACATCATAAAAACAGTATTCTTTGTTCATGTGTACATTATCTACTTAGGTATTTAAATGGCACACTGTTACATGCACACGCACACATTTCATTTATATATATCTAGACTTTAGGAACATATTCTTTACCAATTCTCTATGTCATTTCGACAAGGTATTATATCTATTGTCAATTCTCATGCGAATATCCTTTCACATTCTCAAAGAACACACTTCATCTCTGTTTGTGAATCGCCTATATATATATATATATATATATATATATATATATATATATGAAATACAGCAGTCTTGAGAAAACTCCCTTTTTTAAAAGAACACATTCTATTCCTGTATGAAAAATAGAACACATTCTATTCCTGTATGAGATATTTTTAAAAATAAAATTTAATCGCCTTATGTTTCAAGGTCTTTGGGAAAATTAAAGACAGTTTAATTTGATCCTCAGCTACTAAGCGTTTGCAAGATAAAGTTGTTCACATTGGGTCTTTCTTATTATTTATTGCTTACTCTGAATTATTGATTACTTTTAATTCATGTTGCAATTTAAAGTTTCAAGTTCAAAGTTATATATATATATATATATATATATATATATATATATATATATTTTTTTTTTGGTACTGCAGAGTCATTCTACTTCTCAGCTATACATCCAAACTTCTTTGTTTTTTAATTTTGTAGGAGGGTGATTCTAAATTGATGAGGCTGTCCTTAAACCTACAATCCTCCTGTCTCAACCTCCAAAATACTGGGATTGCAGGTATACACCACCATGCCTGGATTGTTGTTATATTATTTTGGGTAATAAAAAATGAATCAGTGTTTTTGACAATCTTTCATCAGGACAATATTTTAATTCCTAACTGGGTTCATAATTAGCTCACTGAGGAACACCCTGGAACTTTGGTTAATTCAAGATCCACTTTGAATTTTACTAATAGAGCTAAAAGGAGATAAGGAAGCAAATTGCTGACATTCTCTTGTATTGTATTGCATTGTTTTTCCATTTCCCTATTTCCTCTGGCATTGAGTTTATCACCTCTGTATTTCTCATTACTTAACTGATCCCAACAAACCCTGGGTGACCTCAGATCAAGGGCTACTCAACAGTCACCCTGGCTGTCAAGGTGACTCATTCTCCAATGCTTTCCTTTCCTTCCTCACAAAATAAGCCTTGGTCATATTTAAATTAAATCTAGAGTTGTTCCAAGTATCTTACACCAGCTGAAACAATTATTCCTGTATATTCTCAAACAGTGTAAACAAGGCAAAGTATAGAGCATAGCAAGAGAAAGCAAGCCCTAGCAAAAGTCACTGCAGTCAAAGAAATCTAAGCAAAGCTTCCAATATCCTTTAACATTCACAAAGAACACGCTTTGTCTCTGTTTGTGAATCACCAATATATATATAGGAAATACAGCAGTATTGAGAAAACTGCCTTTTTATCTGAAATTGGTATTTTACAACCCTCTGAGGTCAATGATTTGCATTTGAGGTGAAGATATTCCATCATTTCTCAGTTGTGGTCAGAAACAGAAAATGGAGATTCTGGAGGAGGAGATGATGTCTACAAAAGCACAGATGAATCCTGATAATTTATACATCTAAGCATGAGTCCCCAGACAAAATTCTCTATGTATTAATGAAAATAAATTTTAATTATCTGATGATTCTGTTGTTTGTATCCCTGCATCATCCAATCTAATCGTATAGTTCTCAATTCAATATTCCTAAGCAGATACTATGACCTGGATATTGGTGGACACTGGTATCTCATACAGGAATAGAATGTGTTCTTTCTCATTTTCACACAGGAATAGAATGTGTTCTTTCTCCCCTGTATGAATAAAGTATATAAAATATTCTAAAAATAAGCTAGAAAGACATAGCAATGAATAAACACTGACTTTAACCAGAAAGGGGGAGAAAAGATTTCCCAAGAATGGGAACCTCAAGCATGAATTATGGGTAGGTGTCATATAGATTACATGCTATATTACAAATGGAATTTTCCTTTTGTTGTCATGGTATATGTTAAAAAAATTTAACTCATTTGGGACTTCAGAAATTTGAAGACCTTGAAAGATTTAGAAGTTTAGGCAAGTTTAAAATATTACAGAAGTTCAGAAAAATTGAACACCACGTTTAAAGCTTTGCTTTAAAAAAATAACCTAACTTTTGGGGTAAATATACTTCAAAAGCTAAGTATAGTTTAGTCCAAGTTAGTTAATAATGTGTATTATTCCAATTATACTCATAAGAAACTTTCATCCTAGGACTAGCATATTAAATACTATTTGGAATACATTCTATATTGAATTAGTTTTATCCTATATATAACATTCTAATACCTTTTTCTTCAAAATAAAAAGTTGGAACCAATTATAAAAATTCCCAATAAATTACTACCACAATTATTCTGCTTGCATTTATTACAAACAATACATTTTTTTAGGATTTTTAGTCTTCTCTGTAGTTACACAAAGGCTTAAGTGCATTATATAAAACATATCGCCATGTTTTTTGAAGCATGGGACGCAGCTAGGCTTCAGTGCTTCAAAATCTTCATCCATGTATAAAATAAAAGGTACCCTCCTATATTTAGGATAGGATAAACCTAGATATAAATGGAAAGTCAAGTAATCTATAATTACTTCTCATGTGGCCTTTCTCTTCTCAACACAGAAGGGCACTATTGTTAAAAATGCTATCTAATAAAACACATTAGTGGGATTCAGAAAAAGGAAAGAAGAATCACCTAAAAAGGCTATTCCTGGATTGATAAGGAAAGACTAACATGTCAATGGGACAATTAGCCCAAAGCAGAGCATGGGAAAAAGAGTAGTTTTTTTGTTGTTGTTGTTTGTTTGTTTTGTTTTGTTTTTTTCTGTACTGAGAATGAAACCCAGGGGCATTCTACCTCTAAGCTAAACCACCAGCCTTATTATTTATTTTTTTTGGAAACAGGGTATCACCATGATGCAAAGGGTCTCACTAAATAGCTGAGGCCTTCTGCAAACCATGATCCTCCTGCCTCAGCCTCCCAAATGCTGGGATTACAAGCATGCGCCACCACGCCTGGCTGAGAGTGACTTATTTTTTTAAGGAGGTGATTTGTTAAAAATAATTTAACAGGTTTTATAACTCTATCAGATACATTGGAGAATGGAATAGTGAAAGGAACACAAGAAATAACAAGAAGAAAGATGAGATAGCTATTAACCTCAGGGGAAATTACAAAGTTATAGAAGATGGTAAATTCAAACAGAGCACACTGCAGGTTAGCCTCAGCAGTGCAGCCATAGGTCCAGAAATGGTACAACACATAGACCAGTTATGTTTATCCAGAAAGCAGAGACACAACAATCATGATCAAGGGCAAATGCAAATGCCATGTGAAAACATATATCCACAGTGCCTGGCAAATATCAAAACAATACTTAGAATTTTAAAGATTCTTTTTTATAGTTCTGCATAATTATCAACCCTAATGCTGCCTAAATATCAGCCTCAGTTATCAGCTCTAATTACCATTCCTAATATATTTACAATTTCACGTGGCAAGAAATATAAAAAATAAGGCCGGGCATGGTGGTGCATGCTTTTAATCCCAGCATTTGGGAGGCTGAGACAGGAAGATCATAGTTTGCTGACAGCCTCAGCTACTTAGTGAGGCCCTGCGCATCTCAGCGAGACCCTGTTTCAAACTAAAGAATAAGAAAATAGGGCTGGGAGTGTAGCTCAGAGGTAGAGTGTCCCTGGGTTCCATCCCCAGTACCTTAAAAAAATAAAGAAATATAAAAAATAAAATTATTTTTATTTTATATACAAATAGGCATCCATAAATGTATTCATATAAAAATAGTTTCAGAACTAATTCAAATTATATTTTTTTATTTAGTTTTTTTCTTGATTCCTTTTCTCTTCAAAGGAAAAACCTCCTGCCCTTAAAGCACCAGAGATTTAAATGCTTTTTTTTTTTTTTTTTTTTTTTTGTCCAGGGGCTTCAGCGCTATGCCTCCAGTCCCTTTTAGTTTTTGTTTTCGTTTTGTTTTGTTTTGAAATAGGATCTTTGAAAGTTCCTTGGGGTCTCCCTAGATTTTTGAGGTTGGCCTTGAACTTATGCTCCTCCTGTCTCAGCCTCCCAAGTATTAGAATTAAAGACATGGTCCATGATACCCTTTTAACATTCTCCTTTAAAAGAAAAAAAGACTTCTTATTTTGTCAATTGCATGGGAAATTCCATTCTTATTTTATAATGTATTGAATTTATTACAGTTTTAAATTTATTTCTTATTAAGAAAGTCTTGGTGTATCAGTGGCTAGGGAAAACAATTTTCTTGAGAGTATCCTGTTACTATTCCTATGACCAGGCCTTAGAGGAGTAGGCTGCCTTTGAACTATTAGAACTTGGACTCAAAGGAAGGATGGAAAGAAAGTGAATTAGATGTGAGGACCAACTCCCCAGTCATTTAATGTCTCTGTCTAAATCTGCCTTCTATCTCTGTAATAAATTTCCTCTTTACCCTAATATAAATAAAGTAATATAATAATCCTTTCTAAGGATATAATGACCCTTTAGATACAACATGTATAGCAGCTAGCCACTAATATAAAACAAACCCAGGAAACTCAGAGTGAAATGTTAAATAAATCTCCCCATAAAGATGGTCAATCCTCAGTGATGGTGCCAGTTTATGCTTTGCCTCCTGGGGATACTGAGGACAATTAAACACTGTTAATGAAACTGCCTATCAGAAACATCAGATAATTAAAGATGTGATTTGGTTTTCCACCTAAATGACTGTAATTAGGGTTATTTGGAAATGACATTTCATTTATATCCACACAATTAACATGTGGCACAAAGACAATTATGAATGTCATTAGAAACATATCCAATTAAATTTGACCCAAGTTTTATTTGATTATAGCAATAAACAAAATATATATGTTTAGTGTACACATCTTACTGTTCACGTGGCACAGCTGAGTGCTTAAAACAAGGCACTTAAGGAGAAATATTAGGCACCGTCTATGGCACGCTGTGTAGAAGGGGTTGTGCGGATGCTGATTTGCACACACTCTTAATCATCCTTCTCTTCCTTCTGGCATTAATATGTTCAAACAAGCTGCTCTGTCTTTCTGCCTTCATACATACCGTTGGCTCTGCCTGGAGCACTTTTGATACTCTTCTACCAGGATTAGTTCTCTCTTCTTCCATTAAAGGTAGGTAAAATCTCAGAAGCTGAACAGGGCCTTTCCTGCAGCACATCACTTTGTTTAGGGAGCTAGAGTGTGAGAAGTGATGGGTGCCTTTGCTCTTCAAAGCAGCGGGCTTGTTTGTCCTTTGCTGTTCTCACCGCTTTGCATAAAATATGCTAGCAAAATCTGGAGCTGCCCGATGGGACCAGTCCTGAAAGCTTTGAGACCTGAAGGGCAGAGAGTCACCATCGGTGCTGACCAACTACCTTTGGAGACTTCATAAAGGAGAGAAAGAGTCTTGTCTTGCTTGTGTCAATGGATGTAGAGGCCTCAACATATAGAAAGGGACCGAACTAAAATGTCAGTGTTCTAAATATTCCCTTTGTCCTTCAGACTATCTCTTACACGTTCCAACATTTTCTATAAGATTGACCATTGGAGGAAAATGAAAGGAGTTTGCTTTCTGGCATTAATTTAATTCAGCCAATGAACCTGATGCCTGTTGGGGGCCCTCCCCACTACTGGAGCTGCCACAGCTACAACTCTGACCTGATGAGACGTTGACTATGTTTTTTCTCCTTCACTAGGCTCCCCTGGTTGATTTCATTTGCTGTTCCTCCCTTCAATACATTCTTCTCGATGACTGGTTTAGATGTTTAATTACATTTTTGTAGGGTCCTGAATTGATATAACTATTGTACTGGCTAATCTCTATCTTTATTTATATCTTTACTTAAATGTCATGTCAGGTAAAGTCAAGAATTTAAAAATCAAGCTTTTACTTATAATATACCATTTATACTACATAGCTATCTTGTGTTAAGAGATATAAAAAGTAGGCTGCATCAACTGTATATTGATACTCTGTAACCATGAAATTAGTAAAAAAATATATGGATGATTATTTAAATTTATGTTATGTTATGTACAATAGAAGTCCGGAGAAATAGTTTGACTTGAGGTCTTAGATTTTGAAAATGCTACTAGGAGTTGCACCCAGGAGCATTCTACCTCCAAGCTACTATCTTCTGCCTTTTCATATTTTTATTTTGAAAGACAGTTTTGCTAAGTTGCTGAAGCTGACCTGGAACCTGTGATCCTCCTATCCCAGTTTTGCAAATACTGGGGATTACAGGAGTAGACTACCATGCCTGCCTTATTAAATTTTATTTATTTATTTATTTATTTATTTATTTATTTATGTGTTTATTTATGTATTATTTATTTATTTATTTTTGTGTGGTACTAGGGGGATTTCTACCTCCAGGCTATACTCCCAGACCTATTTTATGTTTTATTTGGAAACAGGGTCTCTGTAAGTTGCTGAGGCTGGCTTCGAACCTGTGCTATCCTCCTGTCTCAGCCATTCAAGCATGGGGATTCCAGGCTTGCACCACTACGCCCAGCCTTATTAAATATTTTGAAGCATCTAAATTTTACATGAATTTTCAAGCATATACACAGTAAGTGACAAAATAAGACATTTCTTTTTAAAGAATACATGCAGAAATATGGATTGTCAAATGCTATGCCTTAAGACATAATGAATTATTCCTTTCTTGAGTTTCTTCATCTACTGTTGAGTATTTAGAATGTGGTAGACACATGAAATAACCAGAGGTCTGTTTTATCATAGTGCCCACTATAATTCAATTACAGTTTGGGAAAATGGAAATACTCAGGTGAATTTTTAATTTCAAAGGCACTGATGGCAATGAAAGGTCTAATAGAGAGCATAGATTGGATTGGGCGGAAGACATGAAAGTTACGTAAACTGAAATGTAAGGCTCAATATGGCCTTACAGAGAGAGCCACAGTGAAGGAGAGGTTGTCCTTCCATGGTACTAATGCTTCAGATTCTGGAGAACAAAAATAGGTTCCGTATGTAGCAAGGATTGAAAAAATGTCAGTGTGATTACAGCCTTAGGATCAAGTGGAAAGGAATACTAAGTTACAGAGGGCATGGTCCAAACAGTATCAGTCAACAAGGACACTGGAAGGAAACATACTGCATCCCTAAGACAATTGAAGTTTAACCTAGGCTTAATATATAAAACCATGTCAAAATGTGTTTTTAGAGATACAGAAGGGTCAGGTGAGAGAAGATAAAATTGAGACAAGAGTTGCCTATAGCAATTTAATATTTAGAAATGTGGTAAGATTCCAGATAATGTTTTTAACAATACAAATATGTAAAAAGAAATCATTTCGAGAAAGATGGAATTGGTGTTTTTTATATAAAAATTTTGTTGAAAGCCAGGTGTGGTGGCTCATGCCTGTAATCCCAGCATTTGGGAGGCTGAGACAGGAGGATTGTGGTTCTCCAACAGCTTCAGCTACTACTTAGTGAGGCCCTCTAAAACTTAGTGAGACCCTGTTTCAAAAAAAAAGAATTAAAAATAGGGCAGTGGGTGTAGCTCAGAGGTCAAATATTCCTGGGTTCCATCCCGACTCGCAAAAATAAAATGAAATAAAATAAAATTTTGTTCTAAAATCTTATTCCGGGATTCAATCAAAAGCACCACCATCCATAAAATTAATTGGTTAAATATTCTTCATCTCTATTTCCAGCTAATCACACACACACACACACACACACACACACACACACACACACACAATTGTCCCCCAGTAGCCACACTGAATATGTAGTCATCGATGACTACATTGTCTCAAGTGTACCTATGTCTGCCTTGAGATACATTGTGTGACTTTTCTTATCCTAATTTCTTTTATATTTTTCTTATTGCAGTGCTTTCATTTTAACCACTTTTATTGTGCTATTTGACAGAAATATGAAATCTCAGTGGCTAGTAATTATTTTTAAAACTACAATTATTTTTACATTTATGTGTTTAAAATAACCTCCGATGATAGCATGGTAGCTTTATGAGAGCAGGAACTGAGCCAGGCAGGAACTGCATGCTGTGTCATGGTAAAATAGATGCAAAATGCCTAGCGTTCGTTCTTTATTGTTCTTTTCTCTCAACCAATTTTGAAATAATGTGGATTTTCTTGACAACGTGGCTTGGCTAAAAATGAAAAACAAGAAGAAAATAGTACAAAAGGAAAAATATGTGTGGTCCAAGGCATGTTTACTTGAGAAGATGATAGTTTATCTCAGAGTTAATAGCAGATGAACACAGATCTAAGATCAGATAAGGGTAAGGGGTGAAGACCTGGACTAGTGCTGAGGGTGATGGTTGTGACAAACTTTGGGTGAAATTCAAAGATGATGGTGTGGATAGGCTCTTTCAAAAGTAAATGCTGGAATAAGACAAAGATGTAAATTCCTAGTTGAGGGATTTGGAAACTAATGAAGTGAGAGAGGATATCTGAGGCACTGATTTCATATCCTTTCAACTTGCACTTGAGTTTAAATCTGCATGACACCAAATGATAGCATTGTTCCTTGACAAATGTTACAATTACCTAATCTGTATAAATAGAAAAAGAATTAAGGGAACAAGAATGTCTGTATAATGTGTTGAAAGGTGAACCAAAATGTTGACATATAATAAATGCTTGGTAAATGTTCACCATAATTACTAGATGATGGAGACTGTAGACATTGCAATATCAAAAACTAACCCTAGCCAGCCTGTAATCCCAGCACTTGGGAGGCTAAGACAGGAGGATCTCGGGTTGGTGGACAGTCTTAGCTACTTAGTGAGGTCCTCTGCAACTTAGTAAGACCTTGTCCTAAAATAAAGAATAAAAATATAGGGGTGGGAGTGTAGCTCAGAGGTAGAATGCCCCTAGGTTCCATCCCCAGTACTGCAAAAACAAAAAAGAAAAGTAAAACAAGCCCCTTTATCTAATTAAGATAACTTTACTTTTTGTGCCTGACTAATCTCGCTGACATACACTCACAAACATATCAAAGTCAACCACTAAGCCGTACACGAGGAGGAGGGCGGGGGGAGGGAATGGGGGCAGAATTGGGGAAGGACTAAGTGGGTGATGTGTGCATGTATGCCTCTACCATCTTGTACTCCATTAAAAGGTATAACTACAATGCACCAAAGAAAGAAAAAAAGGAAGCTACAAAAAGATAATTTTATTAATATCTGGTCTAAAATGAAAAGACTAGATAGCCAAAGACTCACTTATCAAGATACACAATGTATATAAAATTGTTTGAACTTAAGTAGATAAACTAACGTGATTGGTGAAATTTATTTTAAATAACGCTAATAATGTATGATAAATTGTGACAGGTAGTGGAATTATAATTCACTTTTGCCTTGGTTTCTCTAGATCACTTTCTGGTTTGGTTTTCATTCTAGAAAATTAGCTATTGACTCAGTTAAAATTCTCAGATAATAACACCAGTTAGTATTATCCCATTAACTCTACAAAAGAGCTCATGGTAGACTTAATATTGATCTGACTGACTTTCTGTAGAGGAAATTAATGTATATTTATATATTTTAGGACAAATCAACATTCAGTTAGGATAACATTTTAGCTCCTAAGTTAATAATAAGATCCTATTATAAATGATTTGCTTTTTCATGCATATTGATTTCGGAGGCTAATAGAAAGAAGGCACAGAAAGTAACACCATTCACACAGAAAAAAAATTGGAATTGCTTGCTACACTTTTGTGATTCCAAGATCCACTTATGTCTCACAGTTTTCAGCTACCCAGATGTCATTAATGCACGTGGGATATTATCAGTGCCTTCCAGACATAACCAATCCCGTCACTGTCATTACTCTGGCTCTGTTCTGATTTTGGAAAGCTTACAAATTAGAGGGAAGAAATGTATTGAAATACAAGGAGCCATGAATGCTAAGGGTAGCATAATAAATGGAGAAAAATAAAAAATAATATTATACTCTACTTATAGCTATTTACATAGGAATTAGCTACAAAGTATATGTGCAATAAATTACAAAATTAAATTAAAATATAACAGCATTTTACTCTGTTTAAAATTTTTATAATCACGTTTAGTGTTTGAAAATAAGATAAAATAAAATGAAATACATATACAGTTACAAATCCTATCAAAACAAACCAAATGGAAATACAATATATCTTAAAATTTGACATGCTAAGTGAAATTTCATCATACACAGTTATAGCTATAAAAATATTCCATGTTGTACATATAATTTTTGGAAATATATGAAAAGTAGTGAACAAACTAAAATTTTATTCACATATTCCAGAACTTATTATTGTTGAGATTTTATCGCATTTACTTTGTTTTTTTAATTAAAGTAATAAACATTATGTAAGAGTTTGAAAAACATTTTCTTCCTGTTCATTTTTATCCCCAAATCATTTGAAAACAATCACTTATATGATTTCAATGTAAATCTTCTGTCGGTTGCAATATTGGTAAGTATGCCATTATTGTATAGAAAAGTAATCATCTGCATTTATGTTGACAGTTACATTCATTTTACCTATCTGTGTGGTTCAAGTTTCAGCAAAGAACCGAAGGATCTGATAGCCCAAGTCACCAAACACGTGAGAACGTCCATCAAGGATACCAGTGCTTCCCAGACCCAATAAAGGTACAGAGAAATTTTTAAGGAAAAAATAAGTTATTAGCCTTTGTCCCTCAATCTTAAAAATATCATAAATAGGTTTAATGATTACATTTAACATACATGGGAATAAATAAAGCAGAATTTTTGAAAGTGATTACAATAATTTCTCTCCTCACACATACTTATTAATAAGGGACCTTGTCACTAGACCCATAATCTAGAATTTAAGTTCTCTCTTCTCAAATTTGGGCAGAAATTTTCCACCCATGAAGGATGGAAGTATTATATACAATATATGAGCTAGTTCATCTAGGCTAGATCTCCTCTTTATTTAGTCTTTTTTATTTTTATCTGCTATGGGCAAGGCAGTAATTTAAGTAGCATTTTAATAAGTATTACCATGAGGTAATGAAGATGTGTTTTACTCTTATTTTTCATAAACTTATTTGTTATAGTGAAAATGCTGTTTTTACTAAAAATTCATCATCCAACTCTTGACATGTAGGTGCCAACACACATGTTTAAATGTTTGTGAGTCCAAGATAGGGACTGTGTAGTTTCCTACATAATTGCTTCATGGTATATGAAGGGCTGAGGATAGAGCTTAGAAGCAGAATGTCACTGGGTTCAATCCCAAATACCCCCAATCACATAGTTGCTTCATTTCAACATTAAGTTGAATCACATGGGTTAAAATGCTATTTATTATTATGATCATCTTAACATATTGTTTAGTGATTATATAACCTATCAAGTTATCACACAATATATTTAAAAGAATTTAATCTCATAGGGCTTCTGAGTGTTCTCATTAAAAAATTGCAAATAATATTGAATAGATATATGCAAATGGATAAGTGACTTCAGCATAAAAATCATGTTTAATTTTTTCTATGCATGAGGAATTTTAGAAGAGAAAGCAAGGAGTCATTGAACACAAAGCATTCGAGTGAGCTAACCAGGGTTTCTGATGAAATTTGTGAAGTTAAGATTATTCTAAACCTTTTATCTTGTTAGATTGCTCTGGAGATGAAGGGTCTATGAGAAATATTAAAGGG
The DNA here is from genome assembly GCF_963383645.1 of Muscardinus avellanarius. Taxonomy (NCBI): domain Eukaryota; kingdom Metazoa; phylum Chordata; class Mammalia; order Rodentia; family Gliridae; genus Muscardinus; species Muscardinus avellanarius. The sequence goes on from NC_137803.1 coordinate 9,383,854, forward strand.
TGCTTGTTAGATGGTTTTAAAATCATAAAGCCTCTGTCATGAAAGGTTGTTAAATGATGATCTGAATAACTGTCTACCATCATGTTAAAACCACACACAGAGAATACAGCAAATAGTCACTGTGGTATCAGACAAAGCTCCTGGATTACCTTAAGACATCAGTGTGTTAAGGAGATGGCTTTTTAGTAGCCATTGCACCTGCCAGGGCCATGTAATTTACATCTTTACAACAAGCACTCATTCAGCCTTAAAGGGATGGTATGCAGTGTTTATGTAGATGGCACTGTTTTGATGAATTATTTATGGAGAAATTTGATTCAATGATACTTTGATCACATTTAAAAATCACAATAGGTGGGCACGGTGTCATATAGCTCATAATTCCAGTACTTGTGAGGCTGATACAAGAGGATCACAAGTTCTAGGCCAGCATCAGCAACTTAGTGATACCCTGTTTCAAATGTTTAAAAAAGCCAGGCATGGTAGTGCACACTTGTAATCCCAGCATTCTTGAGGCTAAGACAGGAATATCATGGTTTGTGGACAGCCTCAACTACTTAGTGAGGCCCCTTGCAACTCAGTGAGACCCTGTTTCAAAATAAAGAATAAAAAATAGGGCTGGGGGTGTGGCTCAGAGGTAGGACTCCCCTGCCTGTGGTCCATCCCCCATACCACACACACACAAACACACAAAAGTAAAAAGTGCTGAGAGGGCACCAAGTACTGTGTGAATATATGCCATTGTCAACATGATCTGCAGTTTGATGTGAGACTATAGTGCAAAAGAAAAAAAATAATAATCATAATAAACTGCTGGGCATGGTGGCATACACTTGTAATCCCAGCATTCAGAAGGTTGAGACCAGAGGATTGCAGTTCAAGGACAGCCTGAACTACTTAGTGAGGCCTTCCACAACTTAATGAGACCCGGTTTTAAAATAAAGAATAAAAAATAAGGCAGGAGGTGTAGCTCAGAATTTGAATGCCCCTAAGTTCCATCCCCAGACCTGCAAAAAATAAAATTAAATAAATAAATAAATAAATAAATAAATAAAACCAAAAAAGGCCTGAGGATAGAGCTTAGAAGTGGAATGTCCCTTGGTTCAATCTCAAATACCCCCAATCACAATAAACAACAGATATTAAAAAATTGACTTCTAAATGTTTTTGCTGATTTCTCAGGTTTAAAAGCAGTAGTTAGCTGGGCATGGTGGCACACGCTTGTAATCCCTGCACTTGGGAGGCGGAGACAGGAGGATCGCGCAGGCTCGAAGCCAGCTGTGCTGGTTTAAGAGGCCCTGTTTCCAAATAAAAATATAAAAAGTAGGTGCCTGGGAGTATAGCCTGGAGGTACAAGGGTTTCCAGGAACCCCAGTACCACCAACAAAGAAAAAAGCAGTAGTTATAAGAGAAACCTCATACAAAGAGAATATGATATTGATTATATTAAAAATTATTTGCATTATTTAATGAAGAATTTACTCCCTAAGTTTCCATTCAGCTTGAAACTTGTCATTTAGAAAATCAAAGAAGAGGGAAACCACAAATATGCTCAACCACATTTTGAAAATAATTTTTGATATAACATGAAAGATAAAAAGTAAAAAAAAAAATAAAACAAGACTGCAATTAATGTGCTTTACTCCCTGTCAACCCAAACCAAAAATGTGTAGGTTTAAACATGAGCAAATGGTTACCTGTGACGGTAAGAAAAAATTTCACATTGTTACCAAAACGGAAGAAAACTGAAAATAAAGTAGTGATCATCCATCTTTATCAGGGTGATAGAGTGAAGAGAGTGAAACAGAAAAGGCAAAATTCAAAGGAAAGCTGTTATAGTCTTAAGATTTATATTTAGGTCTTTTATCTATTTTGAGTTAATATTTGTATATGGTGTTAGGTAAGGGTCCAATTTTATTCTTTTTCATGTAATTATTATTTTTCAACAAGATTTAGTTAAAAGATTATTATTTCCTCCACCAAATGTTTGTGGAAACCTTGTCAAAAATAACTTGACAATATATGGAAGAATTTATCTCTAGGCTTTTATTTAACTCCAATGGTCTATATATCTGCCTTTAGAACAGTACTACACTGTTTCAATTATTGTAGCTTTATATGGTTTGAAATCAGAAAATATACATCTTCTAGCTTTGTTATTTTTCGAGATCATTTTTGGTATCTAGAGTCCATATTCCACATTAGGATAGATTTTTTTCTGAAAAATAAATAAATAAATGTATGATAGTTTCACAAAAAAGAGAAAAAAATAATAATCTCTGGTAAGAAAGAAAGCAAAAAGAAATATTGAGATGTTATCTTTAAGTCATCAAAAGCTTGGTATCAGGCAAATGAAACTGTTCTGTGAGATTATCATTGTTAATGTTGGATAAATTGCTATAATACTAGATGTCAACAACTAAGCCAAGCATGGGAAGGAGGGATGGGGAGGGAACGGGGTGGGGATCGGGTAGGGGCTAATTGGGCGATGTGTGCATGTATGTCTACAAAAAGTGTTTTTTATTATCCCATTATGATGTATGAATACAGTGCACCAATAAAAAAAATTAAAAAAAAGAAAACCAGAGCAAGAAATACCCAAGATACAATGTTTCACCTAGAATATTCAAAACATAGTCCTGCTGTAAGCTGAGAATATGGTCAGTACAAAACCTGACCTACTGAGCTCTGTACAGTAATGGCACAGTTCTCTACAGCATATTGGTGAATGGGGAGCTGCAGCTGCCCTCAGCATGAAGAGAGGCTTTGGTACCATGTCTCCTTAGCCCTGAAAGACATCAAAACTTCAAATTTGAAGTATGGGAGCTGGAGTCTTTTTCAGTGATAGAGAATTTGCCTAGCATGGAGAAGGCCTTGGGTTCAATCCCACACATCACAAAAACAATCAAGCAAATGTGAAGTACTGTTTCTCCTGACTGAATATCACTTTTGCACCATAAAAATCATAACTCAAACCATTTTAAGTCAAGGATCATCCGTCTTTCGTTATTGTAAAGTGCTTCTTAAGTGTAGTTCAGAAGGAAAATGTAATCAATATATGACATTGTGTAATGTTGCTCTCTGCTGAAAAATAGAAAAATAGCCAGTTATAATGCCCAATTCATTAGTAATTTATTAGTGGGTAATTGTTGTATATGGTTAATGTGAGGCTAGGATTCTTTGGGGGTTATCAGGGAAGTGCTCAAATGTATTTTACTGATGTTTGCTAAGATTAAGATTTTCATTTAAAAATGTTTTGTTCTGTAATTTAATTTAATTTATTTATTTGGTTAGAAAAAAATCACTAAACAAAACAGTGGAATTTGATTTGAAACAGCCGAAATGTAGAAAAGATAGAATGTGTGTGATAAGAATTCATAAGGGGAAAGAAAAATGTAACACTTTCCTAGTAATTACAATAAATGGTCCATCAGTGATGTAGTTCATTTAAACAGATGCATACAGTTTTGTATTCCAGTGTAACAAGACATTTCATATATGTGCTGAATATTTCCTTATTTGGTAGAATTCATTCAATGCTTAGCCTCTGTAATGGTATCTTACAATTTTTGCGCATGTTCCATTCCAGGGAAATTATTACTCTCCCTCTCTCTGTCTCTCTCTGTCTCTCTTTTTCTCTCTGTCTCTGTCTCTGTCTCTCTCTGTCTCTCTCTCTCTCTCTCTCTCTCTCTCTCTCTCTGTCTCTCTTTCTTTCTCTCTCACATCAGGAGAAACAGTTCGATATCACCCTAAACTAGAATTTTACTTTGTCTCTTTTTAGTAATTTTTCTTTTGTGGTACTGGAGGCTGAAACCAGAGGCCTTCTACCTCCAAGTCACACTCATCTCTATTTTATTTATTTATTTATTTATTTATTTATTTATTTATTTATTTTGAAGTAAGCAGGATCTCATTAGTTTATGAGCATATCATTAAGTTACTGAGGCTACCTTTGAGCCTTTGATCTTGCTGTCTTAGCCTCTTAAGTACTGGGATTACAGGTGTGTGCCACCATGCCTGGCTTTTATTTGTTTTGTTCTGTAATTTAATTTAATTTATTTATTTGATTAGAAAAAAATCACTAAACAAATTAACCAACGTCCTGTTAAGAAGTACTACAATTGTCAAAAAGGAAAACTATTCCCATAATACATTCATTTCAATTCTGTCGAATCAGAAATTGATTTTTAGCCTGCAGTGATGGTACAATTTTGTAATCCTAGTACTTGGGAGGATGAGACAGGAAGATCACAAATTCCAGGACAGCTTCAGTAATTAGTGAGACTTTTTGCAACTTTGTCAGCTCCTGTCTCCAAATTAAAAGAATAAAATAGGTCTGCAGGTTTAGCTCAGATGTAGAATGCCCCTGGGTTCATTTCTCAGTGCCACAAAAACTGTAATTTAGTGTTATAGTTGATTTGCATTCTACTAGTAATATCATCATCAAATTCTGTGGGGTAGCTTATCTGCAACATGTTAGATATATATAATCATGCCTGAGGATACACTATGTACCAGATGCTATTCTAAGCACCTTCTCTTTATTAATTTTATTTCACAATAGCTTATACAAGAAGTTAATATTAAACAGTAACTACTTTATAGATAAAGGGACAGATGCAAAAAATATATAAGTAGTGGGAGAAGTGGGATTTGAACTCTACACAAGAAGGCAGTTCTGTAAAGGAATGATCATCACTCTGGACCCTGTGCTCTAGGGAATGATTCCACCTCCTTTTCAAAGCCAAATAGATTTTCTGAAACATTTACCTGTTACCGTTGGCCCAAACCAACATAAATTAGCCCTTTATTTAAGAGTTCTAATTGCTTCTAAGTCGTAAAGAGCCCCCATTTGACTTTTAAGATTGTTAGTCATGTTAATTAAACTCTCTCCAGATGATTATTTTTTATTTCATGTGAAAGACTATAAAGCAAGATAAAAGATAATTCAGATACTCCAGGGACACTTTAAAAGTGACTAACATACAATAACAGGGAGAGAAAACACTAAGAATGTTTTATAAATATAGCTTTAGTTGTTTTCAGAATCTTAGGTCAACTAAGAGATCACATTTTCAACATTGAATAACTAATCATAGTTTCCACGTCAGAAACATTACAAATTGCCTGGTAAGAACATGTGCAATCTATTGAAGATTAGGCGCCCCAAATTAGTCATAATACTTAAACCTTATAGTTATCGCTAAAAGAATCATGGGTGTTGATTCTTTGCAAAAATATGTTAGGAATTTGCTTTAAACTTAAGCTCAGGAAGAGAAATGAATAATTTTATATAGTAAAAAATAAATTAATGTGCATCCTGTTCAAACCTGGACAAACCCTTTCTGAAGCACGTTGGGGAATCATTTACTGGCATTCTCAAGAGATCTACATTGCTTACATTCAGTGTTCTTTCCAGCTTTATCTTTGAGCCACCCTGAGCTCATGAGCCCAACCCCTACCAGGGTACACCACAAGGGTGCCGTTGGCTTCCCTCCTGAGCCATTTCTTTGATGTGAATGTGTAAGTCACTGTCTCTGCTCTAGGACTTTGCTTATTCCTGTGCCTGCCCTGGGGAATAATCCCCAGCTATCACAGAAACTAAAAAATTCCACATATTTTCAACAGTCAAGAAGTATGCATCTCAAAAGCTAAGAAACAAACAAAAAAGTTGTTTTTCAGTTCAGTACTTTTCATTTTTTTTCTATATATCTTTCTTTCGAAAGTTTAGGAATGCCATTTTGTGAGAATATGTTCATCATGTTGGGGAGAGGGAATCCTTCTTCAAGATCACATGGAAGTAAGGAGAGGGGGATACTAATGAGCCAGAATGGTCAGGGATTTCAATTGGGGGAAGAAGAACGGATCTATAGATGATTTCAAGTAAACAGTAATTTCAAACTTCACCTTATTTTTTCAAAGAAAGAATCTCATTGTTAACCAGAGAAAATAGAAATTCAGACACAATCTCATTTATATTTTCCTATAGAAAAAAAATGTGTTTGTGTGGTTTTCAAACCTATTTAGTTGTTTTCTCTTCACATCCCAATTAATTTTATTTGGAACTTTTGTATGAAGTTTTCCCAAACTCTGCACCAGCCCAGTATACTAAAGATCTACAACTATGTTCTGCTGATGCACAGAAATAACAAAAATGTTAAATAATAACGAGAGTAATTAAATATAAGATATGTAACAAAGTCACCATACATTTTTATACAAATCCTGGTATATACAAATATAATTAAGAAATGACAATAACATTTTAATATACAATCCATACATGAGAACTAGAAATATGTGAATATTTACATACTACAACATATGCTTAGGTATCTTCACATTTTATGTTTCTATAGTGTAATATCACTAATGATATTTAAAATTGAAATAATAAAATGATATATAATCCAAACTTTAGAACCATGTTATTTTGGCAATCAAAATATTCAAGGATGTAAAAAAATGTCTAATTGGTAACAGAAGGATATTTTGTGGAGATGTCCAAGGGAGATAGACCTATATATCCTGACCCTCTTTAAGACAAAATTCCAACAGTCTACTGGCTTCTTCTCCCACACATTAACTATAATAAAATGTCCTGCCAGAGAATACCTGAATCATAAAGTTATATATGTACCAGTTATCCCATTGAGAAACTTAAAAGGATAAAAATCTTTATTTCTATGCTGTAGGAAAATTGTTCATTTCCAACCCAAAATGCATGCTTTCTTCCATAAATATAAAGCTGTGGCTGGGGACGGGCTGTTCATCTAAAACCTAAACTTCCCAGTCCCCTTTTACAGATTAGTGGATGTCAAAACTAGATTCTCCTGCCTATGTATGAGGAGAATGATGGATTGCCCATCTCGATATGCTCCTAAAATAGCCGATGTATGCCCTGCACACCTGTGTCATCCTGCAGACCAGAAAGGAGCATGGCTATGATTTAACTTCTGCTATACAGGTGTTCCATGCACTTAACGTTTATATGCCCCCAAATCTCTATGTTAGATCCCCAGTATCATAGTAATTCATGTGATCACTTAAAGGATATTAGGTTAGCCGGGCGTGGTAGTGCACGCTTGTAATCCCTGCACTTGGGAGGCTGAGACAGGAGGATCACGCAGGTTCGAAGCCAGCCTCAGCTGGCTTAAGAGACCCTATTTCCAAATAAAATATAAAATAGGTCTGGGAGTGTAGCCCAGAGTTAGAAGGCCCCTGGGTTCCATTCCCAGTACCACCAATAAATAAATAAATAAATAAATAAATAAATAAATAAATAAATGATATTAGGTTATGGAATTGATTCCCCTATCAAGAGAAGAAGTGTCATGGGATCTTTATGTATAAAATAAGAAGTCACAGTCAGCTGGCATAGTCTACAACATGGAAAAGGGCCCTCTCCTGAACCTGGCCATGTGCATCCTAGGAACTGGAACTTTCAGCCAGTAGAATCGGGATAATAATTTTTTTTGATAATCCATGCAGTTTATAGTAACTTATTATATCAACTTGAACTAAGAAAAAGATGAGATCAATCCCCTTGGGAAGGTCAAAGTGATGCGAGGCAAATAGTTCTCATTCTCTCAAAGGCAGTATGGAAAAGAACTGTGTTACTGCTGCCCTACGACTATTAGAAGTGATAACATGAACTCTGGTGTTCCATAAGTCACTTTGCTTTGGGCTGTCTTTGTCACAGCGGCCAACCACTTACCCCATGTAATAATTTTGAACAATGACAGTCAGCTAGTGCTTTCTATGTTGTCAGGCCCTAGCTGAAAGTTTCCAAATATAACACAATAAGGAAAAAGAGAATACCAAATTTGTTAAGGTTTAAAACTCTGAGGGTCATGATCAGATTATCTGGGTTCCATTTCTGGCTAAGAATTCTTTTGTAGTTGCCTCAACTACAGAATCTCCATAACAATAATATGGTTATATTATTGATCATATTATCATTGATGGCTATTTTTGTTAAATGCTTGGAAGACTGGCCCAAAATAAGATGTCAATAAAGTCTATCTGTTGTTGCTATATAATAAAAGACCCTTGGCATGTGTCCTCACTCGAGTCTATCTAGAAATGGTGAGCAGTCAGAGTCAGTCAGATGGAGTGGCAGGACACTATCTGTCAAATGGTTCAACATATTTTTATGTAAAGTATCAAATAGTAAATACTTTTCAGGCTATATCAGTTCATAAGTCCTGAACTACGCTGTTGTAGTGTGAAATTACCCACAAAGAGAGAGAAAGTAAATTACCAAGACTTTATCCCAATAACATTGTGTTTACAAAATAAATGGTAGAATAGATTTGGCCTGCAGGCTTGGATTACCAACATCTAAATAAAACTAAAAAAATAAAAAAACTAGTGAAAAATGAAGGTAATTCTTATAGAAATCTTTAATAGCGTATTTTCAAAAGGTACAGAAAGATGTGAAGAGTAAATCTGAAGTTATTGTTAATTTTGTTATACCTACATATTGCCTACAGATTTTTATTGTCTGCTTTATTTACTAACTAAATCACCGGTACAAACATTTATTGTTGTACCTATTGAGTTTCATACCAGTTTTCATCTTTTTAATGTAAAGTCATCTCTCTGTGTCTGCAGGGGATTAATCCAGTATTTTCAGAGGTAGAAAAATCCACAGATGCTCAAGTCCTTTATTTAAAATGACATAGTATTTGCATAAGATACAAACACAGAAGCAAACACACACACGGCCACACATAGCTTCCCATGTACATTAAATATCTATAAATTACTTAAAATACCTAATAAACTAAAAGTATCATAAAATTATTGGTATCATTTAGGAACTAATGAGGAGAAAAGGGTCCTTATACATAATTCTCTTCTCAATTATTTATGATCCTGTGTTGGTTTAATCCCAAACCCACTGGTACAAATGGCCTACTCTACTGTAAAATTTACAATGATAATATATAGTCTAAATGTATACTTAGATTATTTAATAAAATAACTGATCTGCATTTGGTTAAATATAATACCTTTATATCTCTAAGTGCTCCTTAGAGAGTCAGGGAGAGGCATAAGGCACAAGCATAATTAGACTTACTACATGGATAAATTAAAAACCGAGAAGACAAAAAGCACAATGAATTGACTCCGCAGGAGGATTCACTCATGGGTAAAGGGGAGAAAGTTTAATAATAAAATCTTGTGAATCTCTCATACTCAGAGATGATTTACTTTGCCTTTAGCATTTTCTGTAATTTACTAGGATTCATTACCTCTGACTTTATCTTTTCTTTTTCTATGTTTTTTTACTCGCTTACAACGTTCAAGCATATTTTCTGCTCTCATTTCAGCCTTGAGCATCCCCTTAGAAGGCTCCATCTTCTACTCTTGTCTATAAATAAAACAGTCTTCCATCATCTTCCTCCCCTACTTTAACAATGTCAACACATTCAATAGTGAATTTTTCTCTGCCTTAAAGAAAACCAAAATTGTATAATTTCTAGAAAAATGGATGGAACTAGAGAATATTATGCTAAGTGAGATTATCCACTTACAGAAAGCGAAGGGCCATATGTTTTCTCTCCTACATGGAAACTAGGGAGAAATTGGAGTGTAAAGGGACTCCAGATAAAAGAGCAGAAACCCCAGTCCTGTGAGAGAGGTGAACTAGAGGAATGAGGTGGGAAGGAGGGAGACTTGTTGAAGGAAACACGTCAAATACTGTCATATACTTATATGGAATTAGCAGTGCCAATCTCAATGTGCAGGGAAGGTCAACAAGTGCTGCGTGCATTCATGTCCCTATTACTCTTCAATTTATTGTGATATGTTACAACAGTGCACCAATAAATATATAAAAAACAGTATGGTTTGAATAAGAATTTATCAATAGGTACATAAGGAGTTCATCTTAGATTCAGTAAGGTACTGTAACAGAATAGACTTTTTCCTCCATTGGGGTCTTTTAAAATTTCTATCAGCTATCATGATCATAGTGAATTTGTAAGGAAAACAATTTTTACTATACATGGATGCATCTATCGGTCTCCATATGTATTTTCTTTTTTTGCGGTACTAGGGATTGAAACCAGGGATATTCTATTTCTGAGCTACCCCTCCAGCCCTATTTTATATATATTTTTTGGAAACAAGGTCTCACTAAGTTATGGAGGGCCTCTTTAAGTAGCTGAGGATGACTGTGAATCTGTGACCCTCCTGTCTCAGCTTCCCAAGTACTGGGATTATGTTTATGCATCATCGTGCCTGGCGTCTGTATGCATTTTCTAATTATCTCTATTTACCTTTGAATGTTATAACATTACTGTTTTTTGAATCTGAATCAAATTTAGAAAATCGGAGTGAAAATTGTTCAGGGGAACTTTAAGAGAGGAATCAGGACTGATTTCAAACAGTTGGTGGCTCAAGCCCTATGATAATATTGCTATATTCATCACGGCCACCTACTCACAACAAAGCAGAGACTGCCGTCATAGCCGTTTCCTATAGATCCTTCATCTTTTTCTTATCCTACTTAATTCAATACTAAGCTAAAGAATACAATTTGGAAAAGGTAGAAAATTAGTTTCTGATATCCAAAACATTCTAGAAGTGACCTTAGAGAAAACATCATGTCTGCTCCTTTTGCCCATGAGAAAATTAAGTATGTAGAATAAACTGTCTGGCCTATAGACACATTGTTTGTTGATAAAAGTCCTGGGGCTATCGGGCCTCTTTAATCCTTGCGCAAAAGCAAAGTCGCGCTGAAGGCATTCTAGATATGTCAAATGTGCCTGCTTACTGCAAGAGATAGACTAAAGGGGGACATTCATTCAAAGTTGCTTGGAAGGTATTCAAAAATACTCACCCCACTTCTCAAGGGTTTTTTGCAGTGAAAATAAAGAAGGAGAACTCACATATTTAAATCAGTCTTCTTACTGAAAGCTAGGTTAAGTGATCCAGTGTTAAGGTGCTTCTGTTCTCCAGTCTGTTTTCAGAAATATGTGACCCTTAAATGACCAGGAGAGCCACTTCCAGAGCAATTTAAAAATTTACTGCCATCATATTTTTATGATTTTCTTAATAAGTACATTTTAGAGAGAAAATGTGTTTGAGTGTCTACACTAATGTCAACAGGGTTTCTATTAAAAAATCAAAAGACTCCTAATATATTTATTTATGCAGTGAAGGTAAATTTCATTCAGAAAAAGTTGTGGATGTTGACTTTCATTCATTATTCTTTTAGCACATGTGAAACAATTGGAAACTGGGAGACCATCGTTAGAAGGGAGCTCTTGATCAATACACAGAGTCATAAAAATGCATCATAATTCTTAATATGCATGGAAATTATGCTCTGTATGACACAAATTAGTTTGTATTATCTTTCAAAAATTATGAGATGCACTCAGAGACATATTAGAGGATCTGACAGTACAATGAAATATGTTTAGTGAAGCCTATCAGGAATGTTTAACTGAAAGCCAGACCATCTTTATTGTTGTTGGCAGAATCATCTTTCCGATGTTTTGATATTAATTTCAAATAAATTTGCCGTTTTTAAAGCAAGAATAATGCTAACAATTCTTAGAAAGATTTCAGATGATATGCTTATTAATAAATCCACTGGCCCTACTTATAGGATAGAGTTGTCATATTATTTCTTTCAAATTTATTTATTTTACATATTTGTTTACTGGAAACTTGTTTCTACTTACCTGACACAGAAAATCTAGATAAACTGGTGGAAAAACCCATCAAAAACATTGCAGAAGACCAATTTATATGGAGAATTTCTTAACTCTTAATAAATAGGGCACACGTCAAATACAAATAGGAAACACGTCAAATACTGTCATATACTTATATGGAATTAGCAGTGCCAATCTCAATGTGCAGGGAAGGTCAACAAGTGCTGCGTGCATTCATGTCCCTATTACTCTTCAATTTATTGTGATATGTTACAACAGTGCACCAATAAATATATAAAATCAGTATGGTTTGAATAAATAAATAAATAATAATAAATTATTAATAAATAGGGCACAACCCATTGATACCTGTTCAATCTGCAAACATACATTCAACAACTGGTCAACCTAAGCAAATGTGTGAGCTCAAATTTTGTCCTAAAAATAAAGAAATTTAACCTTTAAAATAGCCAGATATAGTCATTATGATATTCAAACACAAATAAAGATTTCACACATTGATTGCTAACTAATTATTTATATGAAATTATATAATTTTAATTTCTGTTTCTTAATAATTATTTTCCAAAATAATTTATTTATTATTTTAATATTTATTTATTTGCAGTACTGGTGATGGAACTCAAGGGCATTCTACCTCTGGGCTATACGACCATCCTTATTTTTATTCTTTATTTTGAAACAAGGTCTCACTAAGTTGCAGAAGGCCTCACAAAGTAGCTGAGTATGTCCACATATTGGCAATCTTCCTGTCTCAGCCTTCCAAGTACCGGGATTACAAGCATACGCCATTATGACTGGCTGAAATTTTGTTTTTAATTGGCTTAGAAGCAAAAAAAAATAAAATTCTAACATTTACAAGAACCTTGAAATGTCAGTTCAGCACTTTTATTTCTAAGTAAAGTTAGATAACATTTAAAATAATAGGAAGAAGCCAGGCGTGGTGGCGCATGCTTGTAATCCCCGTGCTTAGGAGGCAGAGACAGGAGCATCACGCAGGTTCTAAGTCAGCCTCGCTGGCTTAAGAGACCCTGTTTCCAAATAAAAATATAAAAATGGGTCTGGGAGTGTAGCCTGGAGGTAGAAGGGCTTCCAGGAACCTGAGTACCACCAAAATAAATAAATAAATAAATAAATAAATAAATAAATAAATAAATAAAATAATAGGAAGAAAAGAACATTTGGAGTTCAACTTTTGTAAATCATTACCTTACTGTCATCTCTCTCAATCTCCTGGTTTAGGCAATTATGTGGGTGGTGATTAATATAATTATTATCATTATTATTATTTATTTTAGTGCTGGGGCTAAACCAGAGTCATTCTACTTTCAGGCTGCATCCCCAGACCACTTTGCCCAATTTCATTTTTTATTTTGAGAAAAGGTCTCATAAGTTGCTGAGGATGACTTCAAAACTGCGATCCTATTTTAACCTCCCAAGTACTCGGGTTACAGGCATGCATCACCATGCCCAATTGGTGCAATTGGTGATAGTTATTTATGGAGGCAAAGATGCATTCAATGTTAGGTCCCTCTTTTACTGTTTTATAATATTTTCAGTTTGCCTAACCTTTACCCACCTCATTTTCCAAAACTAAACACTAAGCTAATAATAGTACGTGTCCTAAAGGGATGTTGTAAAATTTAAATGAAAAATACAAATAAAATGCTTACCATAGAGCTTTATAAGTATTAGTAAGTATTCATTATTAGTAACTTTAGTAGCAGGAAATGAGCAATTAATTAAACAACTAATAAAGTGAATATTAATATTATATGAGTCAAAAATATGTGCTAGAAGCATTTTGAAAAAAGAATATTAACAGAAATCCTTTTTATTTCCCAAAATGAGCCATTATGATTTTTTTAAAACATAGTCTTTTAACTTTAATTATAAAACTTTTCTTGAGTCCTTTCCTTTTTTCTCTCATTTATTCCAATGAGAATTTGATGAAAAATATAAATATGAGTATATTATTTTACTGAAAACTACATTTTGTACACTATATATGGATCAAATAGAGGTGTGTCCGTATCAGGTTAACCATTTATAATTTAAATAAAAAGTAAAGGGAAACCTAAGTACATTCTTGTATTTAGCCATTGATTGTGACCTCTTCATTATGCACAGACACTAAAATTTTATAATCAAATATTACAAATCCCCTGTAAGTGAATGATAGAGAAAATTGATAAAGAGAACATCACAGAAAAGGATCATTGATGATTTTGTCTCAGTTTAGATAGCAAAAAAGTGAGAATTTTAGCAATTTGTTAATTTTTTTACTCCTTTATCCATTTTTGTCTGTTGCTTCCTCATTATTAGTATATCAAGAGAGAGCAGCAGAAGAGGTCTTATGTGAAGTTATCAGAAAAGCTCATTTGAAGTATTCTTGGTCTGTTTTCTGTTGTGAGATTGGTGAATACAGAAATACACTAAAGTGCTAGAATTCATCATAGCATTATTAAAAAGAAAAAATTCAACACCCGTTTCTTCATGGGCATAGTTTTTTTTAAAAAAAAAGTAGAGCAAAGGAATCCAGAATATTTGGGACTGAGAAATTACTTTGGAAATTAAAACTGAAAAGACATATAGGGATTCTTAGCATCATCTAGCAGGTGAAGGAGATCTTTGCTTCTGAACAGTTAACATAGAAAACTGAGGTTTTCCCCTGGATCCACAGGTATGAATGGTACGAGTTAGAATTGATTAGAAAAACTATGCATGTATTCACATTAGTACTACTTGGGAGGTAAGTTCACAGTTTATATTAGAAACTCAAATGAGATTATAATGCACACACACATCTAAAGTTTTTTAGTCTGTAAGAGATCATTTAGCAGTCATGGAATAAAAAGAATCATGGGCTATTACAAAAAAAATGGAACATTAAAGGTAATTGCTCAGCTTTTGAATTTAGAGATGGGGATATTGGGAATCAAAAAAGATAAATGATTAGTCAAATGTTACAAATGATTAGTCCAATATCACCAATAAAACAAATTCTTAGTGGTAGGTTAAGATATGGAAGTCCTGTTTTCCTTCCCCCATCAATGATTTTTATATATTCACATCAGTTGAATATAATGATTATTGACTTATCATTTAGCATACGCCTTAAATATATCAGGTATGAGTATACACATATACATCAAGTAATTTAATTCTCCAATGCCAACCTTACTAACTGGGGAGCTTAAGTAATCAGACTGTTAGAGCAGATAAAAATAAATAAAAATGTCTCGCCTGTAAAACTTCAGATACGATACAAACAAAAGACTTCACTATATGGATCAAACTCCTCACAAGAATATAATGTTCTTTTTCAGTGTGTGTGTGTGTTTGTGTGTGTGTGTATGTATGTGTGTGTATGTGTGTGTGTATTTTAAAGTAATTTTCACAGTGCTGAGCATGAAGCAGAATTTGAGGAAATTTTTGCTGGTTGAGTGATGATGGAGGTGATGATCGTGGAATTAGTGACTTCGTAGCTATCCAGACTCCTCCAGGAAGGAAGGAAAAGAAAATGTACCTGAATGTATTGATCGTTCCTTAAGCACTCTATTTGCATAAACACAGACAACAAGATGCTAAAAGGGTTCACAGAATATTCTTCGGTATATCACTCAGGAAACTCGATTTAGAAAAGGAACTCATTGATTTCTGAAAGCAATAAAATTTGGGATGAATCTAATTGGCACTCAGTATTACTAACACTAGACTGAACAGACAGAATGAGACTGTGAAGACATGGCTTTCTGAATTATCTTTGCACTTTGTCTCACTGGTAAGCTTATATATAGATTTTCAATAAAACAGCTATATATGTGTATATGTTTGTATGCATATACTTGTACATATATATTCTTATTTCTTGTAAAGGAATGATTATAAGTAAAATTAACTCATGGAATTGAAGCAAACAGCCCTTCCATTACATACAGGAGCTAAATAGAAACTGACACGGTGGAAACCATTTGAGCAATGGTATATAAGCACATTTTTCTTAGTTATAGGCACTGTTTCTAAAATAAAAGTTCTTTAGGACTTAAAGTAATTTAATCTTTATTAAAGTTATTGAGCATTATTTAAATTTACTGTCATATGTATTTATTAAAAAAAACTCTTAGCCAGGCATGGTGGCTCATGTTTCAATTCCAGTTCTTGAAAGGCTGAGATAGGAATATCACATGTTCAGAGCCAGTCTCAGATACTTAGGGAGGTCTTCTGCAACTTAGGGAGACTGTTTCAAAAAAATAAAGAATAAACAATAGGGCTGGGGATGTGGCTTGGAGATAGAATGCCCTTGGTTCAATCTTCAGTACCTCAAAAAGTATTCTTAGCATCAGACTTCTTGATGGTTAGGGTGAAATACTCATATTGTCAAGTTATGGAGAATATATAGAAATATCAGTGAAAAAAGAGAAAGTAAAGAAAAGACTTGCAGATTAATGACGAAAATACTAACAGAAGGAATGAGTTATAGAGAATCCCTGTGCTCAGCAATCATGAAAGACCTTATTTCAATAAAGCACTTCACTTAATTGCCTCTGACAGAGACTTGAATTGCACTGTTTAGATTAATCCTTCACCTTTGCATTATGTTTCATACTGGGCCAAGAACTTGGCATTAATTGTTAAAATATCTTGTTTCATATTTTCCTGGTTCATAGATTTCCTGGCAATATGTGTCTCTTCAAATTAAGTTGGCTGCCTGCCAATTTCATTTTGAGGAACTCTTTTTGGCATTTATGAATGCAAGAAATTATATCTAGCTTTGCTCTTAAATCCGAATTTTACTAGCTTTCCATTTCATGACCTTAAGAAAACAATGGATACAATCGGCCAGGATGCTTAGGGAGCTATTGCTCTTTAGTACAGAAAAAACCTTCAACAAAATAAATACCTATAGATAATTTTTAGTCAAGAAACACACAGCTAAAGTTGCTTTGGAGATTCAACTGGATTTTTCACATTTCTCTTGAACCCCTGGTATCCTATTTTTAATATTTAATATTTATAAATTGTTGCATTTTGACAACTAGTGCACTCACACTTCCTTTATGATGCAATTTAACTTCTCAAGTTGAGCAGTACACATAATTATTTGATACATAGTCTCTACAAGCATTTGAACACAGAAAGATAAAATTGTCCCTCGAGAAACTATATGTGTGCTATTTTTTCAGTGGGCCTGGGTAGGAATAGAAAATGAAGGACACATTTAATATTTTTCACACTTGTTCTTAAGGAACCACTGAGTGGACATACAGTATGAGTTCTTGAAGACATTTGAGTAAAAACTTAATGCTCTGCTCAAGTTTATATTGGGATCAGGAAAAATTTATTTTGTGTTCCTCACTTATCATGAACAGTATAATTATAAATGTTTTAAACGACATATGTGTGTTTATAAAATTATGTACGCATGTATATGATTAGTATATAAATATATGTGTCTTAATTTGTAGCAAAAGTCCATTTCTGTGGTATAAGTACTTGTACAATGGCTCAAATCAGTTATAGCCAAAAGACAAACACTTGGGAAGAGATGTTTGTAATCAGCATCACACCAATGCAATTATAGAATTACTGGATGTGAAGATGTTTGAAAATGACCAAACTCTTACCTATATTCATATAAAAAGTCTTACTTTGCTATTTTTACACATATTTTTTGCTCTGTTCTGACTCTATGTTCAGTATAAGGCAACATAGAGCCATAATAGAATTTTAATTTTATAGAAACTCTAGAACTGTATTTTCTATGACAGTTATCAGAGGCTCAGGTCCACGAAATCAGTTATCTTTATGCTATTAGTCATGACCTTCTCCTTTGAAATGATTGCCTGCCATCTGTTATTTCATTAAGTATTAAATCTTTGTTGCTGAGCAGCAAGCCAATTTGCCTTAGTAACTTTACCAAAAAAAAAAAGCATTTTAAATTCTTTTATGTGGAATGTAATTGCTTAAACTCAGTGTTCTTTTAAAGTCTAGATAAAAAGTGAATATATGCATGTAAAGTGCATTGAGATCGAGATGTGGAAGTCATTAGCTGAGCCGTTGTATCACCTCTTAAAAGACTATTCAGAACTTCAACCCCACATTATCACAGCATGTATCTGCTGCAAGCCTTGCCTATTATAAATGAGATGTGTTTATAGAAACTAAGCAACAACTTTATTAATACTTTCATAAGACAACAAATTATTCCCATTTATACCTCTCTTAAGTTGCCTTTGGGTTACATTTTTCTGTCTTTTGTTTTTTTTGTTTTTTTTTCTTTTAACAATTTTTTATTGAACATAAATAGTATACATTTACACTATATTTGGTGCCCTCTCCCCCCGGTCCCTGTTTTCCCTCCCCCCCTCCCACCAATGGTTGTCCAGCTCAACCATGTCTTATTCATAATTTTACACATGTTCAGGTGTAGACCCTCATTAATCAAGATCAGCCTTCCTCCTCTCCTATCTTTCCATTCAAACTTAGCTAGTATTTCCCCTCTAATATCTGGAGTCCCACTGGTATCCTTTGTGTGTTCTAGTTTGGGCATACTAGAGGAAACATATGTACCTTCTCCTTCTGTGCTTGGCTGATCTCACTTAACATAATGTTCTCCAGGGCTTTCCATCTCCTTGCAAATGATATAATTTTGTTCTTCTTTATGGCTGAATAGAATTCCATTGTGTGTGTTTCCCACAGTTTTGCTATCCATTCATCTGTTGATGGTGATCTGGGTTGGTTCCATATTTTGGCTATTACAAATTGTGCTGCTATGAACATAGGTATGCATATGTTGCTGTATTTCTCTGAATTCAACCCCTTTGGAAAGATACCCAGGAGTGGTATAGCTGGATCATATGGTGGATCTATTCCCACCTTTTTCAGGAATCTCCACATAGATCTCCATAGTGGTTGAACTAGTTTGTATTCCCACCAACAGTGTAAAAGAGTTCCTCTGTCCCCACATCCTCGCCAGCATTTGTTGTTATTTGATTTCTTTATGCTTGCCACTCTGACTGGGGTTAGATGGAATCTCAGTGTAGTTTTGATTTGCATCTCCCTGATGGCCAGTGGTGAAGAACACCTTTTCATGTATCTATTGGCCTTTTGTATCTCTTCTTTTGTGAAGTGTCTATTTAGTTAATTTGCCCATTTCTTGATTGGGTTGTTTGTTTTGCTAGTGTAGAGTCTTTGTATATTCTGGATATTAGCCCCCTATCAGAATGGTGGCTGGTAAAGATCCTTTCCCATTCTGTAGGCTTCCTCTTTAGGTTATTGATAGTTTCCTTTGATGAGAAGAAACTTTTTAGTTTGATGTTATCCTACTTATTTATTTGTGTTTGATGCATAACAGATTCCTTTATATAACCTTTTATCTGGTAAGTCAATTTGCATTCCCCAAGTGATTTCATAAGCTAAAGTAAGAATTAGTTAACTTTAGTACAGAGAAAAATGTGCGTGTGTGTGTGTGTGTGTGTGTGTGTGTGTGTGTGTGTGTGTGTTACTAGGAATTGAACCCAGCGATATTCTACCTCTGAGCTCTATTACATCTTTTATTTTAAAACAGAGTCTAGCTAAGTCATTGAAGTTGACCTCAAATCTGCAGTCCCATCTCAACCTCCCAAGTACTATGATTACAGATTTGCACCAGCACACCTGGCCAAGGCATATTATTGATAAAGCCATAGCAATGTGCAGGAAAATTATATATATATATATATATATATAATTTATGTATGCATTTAAATATATATTAATATATATTATACATATATATACATATATGTATTTATACATATGTCTAAGTATCAAATGTCTAAGTTTATCAAAATTAATGGCGGTGGCAGTGTTGACAGTATTCATTGTGGAGGCCCAATACAAAACACTATTATTAACACTAATTTAAAAATACTAAAATGAAGGTGGGAATTTCAGGAAAGGCTAGGCCAGCAAGCCATTTACAAAGTAAAGCATATGAAATGGTAACAAAGTCAGACTATTATTAAAAATAAAAATGAAGAATGGAAAACAACATGATCAAATAAAATATCCACACTTTGATGAGGCCTTGGGGAATTAGACATTTATTTGGCTAAGAACTTCTAATGTAGATCAAAGTTGCACAAGAAAATCCCAAACTGAAACTCACGGTTTGCAATAATGCTTTACAATTAGGTCCAGAAATCAGAATACTCATTAGTGAAATATAAATTATCAGGAGTATGATCTGAAAAATAGGACTAAACCCAAAATCTCAATATCAGCATTAGATTCGAATGTAGCAGAGGTTCAACAGAGAGAATCAGCACACATCTGTGGAGCTTTCTAGGTGAACATCCAGGTCAGCTGTGGAAGCTTTATAGAAATCTTTATATATTGTTTGCTTCAAGCTAGATATGTTTTGTAACTAGGAAAAGAGCTGGCAGTGGAGGGATATCAATTTTGAACTGGTAGCAGTTGCAAAAGTAAACCCAGCTACAATGTAGGACACTATTCAAGGATGGAGATTTTATTAGTGCTGACAGTTGACTATTACATATTACATACCCTGTATTTATTGGTTTCTAAACTTCAAATCAACAACATGGTGGGAATGAACTTTCTTCTCTAGATAGAGTTCCTACATTCAAGTTTCTGTACTCTCAAGTTTGATGGTCTCTTTTGGTATCTTCTTAGAAATAGAGTTTGCTCTGTCTTGGCCCAATGCTAGATTATCACCCAAGAATCTACTGTTTTAAGATTTCTGTGTAATACTAGTATATATCCAGAAGTGAAAGGTAATATAAAGAATGACATATTACTTAGAAAAAAATTACATGGTAACAAAAGATCTAGTTTGAAAGTCTAAATGGATGAGAAAGTGTCAGTATCAGGGTAATAAGAAAAGTATTTCTAAAAAAAAAAAAAGATACATCTGACTTCAGAAGGTGACCTGTAGTGAGGGAGAGAAAAGAAAAGCAGTAAAAAAGGGAGAGAGAAAAAAAGTCAAGAGAGCTTTAAAACTAGAGCACTGTTTGATTTATATTCACCTAAGGAGATGGAAAATGATTTCACTTTTTAAAGTTAATCAGTCCACATCTTTCTGGAACCCTGGTGTCATGAGATTTTAAGCCATGTAATTACAAAAGCAAGAATAAAACACTATTCAGACATAAAAAAGTGAACATATCAGCTTTTATGCATAGCACGTTGCAAACACAATTGTAATCAGAACTAATGATTAAAGGCAAAAGAACTAATGAAAATCAAAAGATAAGACAAAGAAGATGTATTCTATATGTAGGAATCATCCTGAATGTTCTAATGCATGGGGGCAATTTCTTCAGTTTAATGATAGTGAAGTCAAATATCTGTAATAATAGGAACTCTTAATTCAGTAAAAAATAAATGGTAGGTTGAACAGGAAAAGACAGGAGGCATTCATGGAAACATGTCAATGATTTAGAAGGGTTGCACTCTCTATTAGAAACATGGATCATATTCTGAAGGCAGATAGGGAAGTGGTTACTTTTAGAGAAATGTAGAAAGTAAAATGGAATAGCCTCATTTTGGGTACTATTCTCAATAGAGAAATAGTACTTTCAGCAGGTGGTGTATGAATGCAGTTAATGGGCTTCATTATAGGGAAGCCTTAAATCTCTTCTCTTCTTCTAATAAAGCCATTTGTACATTTTTACGTATGTTAGATAACCTGAGATGATGAGTTCATGCTGAAACTCACAAAAATGCCAGTACTCGCTTTTGCTACTTTAAAGTATGATTTCAAAAGTTCCACAGGTAAGTCTGACATTTTTTCTACATTACTTCCCAAACCACTACAGTTAAAAAACAAAATACACACACACATACATACATACATACATACACACAGACACTATTCTTGATAAATATTTTGACTCATAGTTAAATTTATTATGATTAAATATTATAGAAACTCATTGGATATTCATTTACAAAGAGCTGGGAAAACCTAAATTTGTACCTGTGTATTTTTTTTGGGGGGTAGAGAGCAAATACCAGTAGAATTAATATGCTTAAGTGTAAGCTTTAAAATAATTTAGTTAGTAAACTATTGGAAAGGATAATTTAACAAAAGAGGCTTGGAGAAATCTGATTGGGGGGAATAAGAAGACAAAGCATAGCAGAAAAAAACTTGCAAGAGAAAAGTGACCTTTTCCTCAGGTGTGGTAATGTGTACCTGAAATCCCAGTATTTTTTTTCAGGGCTAGGGATAGAACCCAGGGGCATTTGACCTCTGAGCTATAAGCCCGGCCCTATTTTTTATTCTTTATTTTGAAACCGGGTCTCACTGAGTTGCAGAGGGTCTCACTAAGTAGCTGAGGCTGTCCGCAAACCACGATCCTCTGGTCTCAGCCTCTCGAATGCTGGGATTACAAGTGTGTGCCACCATGCCCAGTTTCTGTAATCCCAGTGTTTGATAGACTGAGAGTGAGACAGGAGTATTACAGGTTCAAGGACAGTCTCAAAAACTTAGCATGTCTTTCTGCAACTTACCAAGACCTTGTTTCAAAATAAACAATTAAAAGGGCTAGGGAGTTAGCTTGGAAATAAATTATTCTGGATCAATTGAAAGAGAGAGAAAGAGAGAGAGAGAGAGAGAGAGAGAGAGAGAGAGAGAGAGAGGGAGAGAGAGAAGAGAGAGAGAGAGAAGAAGAAGAAGAAGAAGAAGAAGAAGAAGAAGAAGAAGAAGAAGAAGAAGAAGGAAGGAAAGAAGGATGGATGAAAGGAAGGAAGAAAGGAGGAAGGGAGGGAGGAGAGCTTTATAAGCAAAGGCAATTACACCACTGTTATTTGCTCTCTGAACAAAACAAAACAAAAATCAGAAAAAGCCTTTAGAGTCTCAGTTGTCAAGAATATCTACACTACAATGGAGGTGGGTGAAACAAAATTGGGAATGAGTGCATAATTGGAGAAGGAAGACAATGATATAACATACATTAGTCTTTGGCTTAATAGAGAAGTGGAAGAATGAAAATAAAAGTGCAGAAAAAATTCCTATTTTTCAAATTGTTCCTGGCTTTCTGTATCACCTGGACTGAACATGGCAAATGCATTTCCAGCACCTTCAGGTTGCAGGGGAGTGCCTGGTCACGTTTAGCAACTGCACACCTCCTTTACACTTTCATTTCTGTGCCTTGCATTCTATCTCCCTCCCTCATGTAAGAAGGAAGGGAGGAAGATGGGATATGTGCAGGCTGCTTTACACAATGCATATGATTAATACTTGCAGGAAAGTTCTTCAGGACCTAGCCAATGTGGAGTGCACCTGGAGCCAGCGAGGGCAGGAGAACAGCTGAGCGCTTGGACTGGCCAGTTCTGTGTGAGGACACATGCCCGGGCACACTGGCCTGGAAACCATCCCTCTCTAAGGCTAGCCAATCCAGTAATTAAGAAACATGAATATCATTTTCCTGTGTCCTCTGTTGTAAAGAAGTTAGAATAAGTAGTATTTCAGAGCATCCCCCACAGTATTTTAAAGTATGTCTTTCTGAAGGACAAAGGGACACTTTTTTTTTAATAAGTTGCCCTTTGCCACACACAATGTCCCCATCTCCCCTGGGTTCAGCCCACAGTTTCCGCAGCTCTGATTTCAAGGGGAAGTAAAGATGATATGACAGGAACTCAACCGCACTTAAGTAATATAATAGCTGCACTCTTTCTCAAAGCCACAGAATTGGGGCAAATGACCTGCCTGAAGGGAAGCTGCTACTTTCCTTCCTCGGGTACCTCTCAGCAGGAAGGACAGACAAATCAAGAGCAGCACTGCCCACACCTCCTCTGTGGTCTCAAACAAAGTGACTCACCTTTCCATGCAAAAACACCCAGGTGAATTGCAATGTGACTTTGTGAACAAAGTCGTGTTTTCATCTTCTTTTAGGGAACTCAACTCTGAAGTTATAGCATTTATGACTTGCAAGCACTTTTTGGATTAAAATATATGATTTCAGTAAATTATATAATTTATAATTATTGAATAAATAATGCAAAGTTAATGATTTGATAATAATGTAAGGGTCGTTCTATCATCAATATATTAATATGCTCACTCTAGCTGGTTCCACAAGCCCATAATCCTAGTATTTAGGAGGCTGAGATAAGGGATTGCAGGGTCAAGGCCAGCCTCAACAACTTAACAGACCCCTCTGCATCTTAGCCAGAAACTGTTTCAATTTAAAAACTAAAATGATGAAAAAATAAGGTGAACTAACTGAGGGGGATGGGAGGGGGAAGGAGGAAAACTCCCTAATGTACCTGATGTACATTCACAGACATATCAAAGTCAATCACTAAGCCAAACATGAGGAGGGAGGGGGAGAGAATGGGGTGGAAAGTGAGGGAAGATTCCATGAGTGATGTGTGCATGTATGCCTCTACCATCTCTTACCCACTAAGATATATGATTAGAGTGATCAATAAAAATAAAATAGGGCTGGAGGTATGGGTTGAAGAGAGCATGCCACTAGGTTCAATATTAAAAATATATATGCATATATATACAAATAGAAATACATATATGTGTCCACTCTAAAAATACATAATTTAATTTCAAAAGTATGTGGAATAAATTAGTGGTGCACATTTATATAATGCAGGTTACCAATAATCATAGAGTACTGAGATTTTTTCCTTTGAAAATATATGCCATCAAAAAAATATATATATATATGCCATCATATTTTTAAGACAACTATGGATCTTATGTCCTTTCAAAATCTATATTCCCTTTAATTATCAACATCAAATTATCAATTTCAAAAATATGTGGAATAAATTAGTGGTGCACATTTATAAAATGCAGGTTACCAATAATCATAGAGTACTGAGATTTTTCCTTTGAAAATATATGACATCACATTTTAAAAATAAATAACTATGGATCTATGTCCTTTCAAACTCTATATTACCTTTAATTACCAACTTTTATTAAAAGAAGTCATCAACATAAAAAAATTACTTAACATTATACAGAAAGTAGCTTTTTCAAGGTTTTAGTTTTATTAGAAAAGTTCAAGCTTTGCATTAAAGGTCTACTTCATATTTATTATTTTCTCAACTCAAACTTTATTTTTAAATCATGGCTTATAATTACTGTTCTGCGAGAAATATATATTTTCATTGCTTTAGTACGGTGGGCTTTTCTGTCAGGTAGAGAAATGTCAAAAAAGAGGAAGTTTTTGCCATAAATGACTTTATACAGAGACAAAATACCTTAGGAAAAATTAAATTTTATAGAGCCATGCTCATTAAAAATATTATCAAGGCTGCGAGATACCAAGTTCCACGGTGGGGTCACTGAAAAATTGACCTAACTCATTTGAAAATAGCATAGAGAAACCCACAGATTGCTGTTGACTACATTCTTTAGATAAGTTTATTGTGCTGATTTCTTCAAGGTTGCATTTTTGTTTTGATGTTTTTAAGTGTGCTGAGAATGTTCATAATTTTAATATGTAATGAAGCATACAATTTCCATAATATAGCAAATGCACTATTTTCTCTGAGTACATTAATGTAATTTATCTTATTTAAATTGGTTATACATAAACACTTTGTAAAATCTTATTTCCTTAATTTTATTTAAAATGCTAATGCAGCTTTGTTTATGAGTTTTAATCTCCTGATACTTATATGTAAGAGGCTAAAATATAATTAGTATTAAAAGATGAATTAGGTTATGCATAGTATTAGGAAATATGTTTATAAATTCAGTATATTTATTAAGAATTTTTATAAATTTAAGATATTTATTAGGAATTTGTTTTAGAAGGTAAAAATATATCAAGATTTCCTATTGTCTTCCAAATATACATTTACATATTCTTCTGTACTTTGTGAACCATTAACATCAATACTACATAGCTTATGCATATTTATTATAATAAATTGGTTTAGAAACCAATTTATTATAATAAAGGTGTTATAAATTGGTAACCTCTTCCCTTCTCCCATTACAGAAGCATTTTATGGCAAGTCTCGTCAACCATATATATAATCAGCAAACATATTCAAACCTAATTTTGTTTTTTTTAAATTTTAAGACATTTTCTTTTTCTCATCTGCATTTATGTAAGCAATAAACATGCAAAGACACATACACTTATACACTTCAAACTGTTTGTGTATATGGGTCCACATACTTTATATAGTCATAAATATAATATACATTATCTCATATATATGTGGATACGCACACACATACACACACACCCATACATGTAGATGAGAGAAAAGTTTAGCTATTCTTGGTTTATTGTTCCCCCACCTAAATATTTTTAAAGAATGTGCTAGCCAAGCAATATGGGATGTGCCTATAATCCCCAGTACATGAGAGTCTGAGACAGAAGGATAGCCGGTTTGCCACCAGTTCATGGTAGCTTAGCAAAATCCCATTTCTAAATAAATAAATGAATATAGCTGGGCTTGGTGGCACACACTTGCAATTCCCGTACTTGGGAGACTGAGACAGAAGTATCTCAGGTTTACTACTTAGTGAGGATCTCAGCAACTTAGTGAGACCCTGTTTTCAAATAAAATATAAAATAGGTTTGGAGGTGTAGCTCAGAAGAAGAAGGTCCCTGGGTTCCATTGACAGTATATAAAATAAATACACAAACAAACAAATAACTAAGATGGAGTGTGATCAGTTTCCATTTTTACAAAAGAAAATAAATAGGTTAAACACAATTTTAGGATACATATAACTATTTGAATAAAACACTTCTATAAAATTGGAGAAAAATACCAACATTTTAAAGACAAGAAAATATATTACCAATAAAACTTATCAGAAGGTGACAGGAATGTCCTAATGTGACAATAATCACAATTAAAGTGGATGAAGACTATTTGGTTATTCAAATGGGAGACTTATAAGATTTAGAATATGCAATCAGCACTGTGAAATGGACTATTTAATAATTTAATATCACCTTTTTTCATGAAATTCAGCATTCTTGAACATGGCATGGGTTAGACACAGGTTTAGGTAGAATGTAGAGTAACACTTATATTAAATAATAACACAAGACTAGTTCTGAGCTTTAAATCAGAGACAAAAATAAAACCTACCTAAAGGTGAAAAGGCAAGGAATAAAAAAATATTCATTAGACAAACTGTGATGGAAAAACTTGGATTGAAATTATTTCTTCAGATTTTAATGCAAAATGTTAAACAGATAAGGAAAACAAATTTTAGAAGCCAATTTTAAAGATAAGATTTTTAAAATTACATAAGATTTTTTTTTTTTTTTTTTTTTTTTTTTTTTTTTTTGTGTGTGGTACTGGGGATGGAACCCAGAGGCTTTCTACCTCTGGGCCGCACTCCAAGACCTATTTTATATTTTATTTGGAAACAGGGTCTCACTAAGTTGCTGAGAGCCTCACTAAGTAGCTGAGGCTGGCTTCGAACCTGTGTGATCCTCCTTTCTCAGCCTCCCAAGCACGGGGATTACTGGCGTGCGCCACCACACCCAGCAAGAATATTTTCTTATGTATATGTTATAGTTTTGATTTACGATGACTCCTATACCTCACAGAAATGAGGCAGCCATGTTGGAGGAAGGGCTTGGTTGCTAAGGAGGGTTTATTTGGGAGAATGGCACTGGGGATTATATATGGTCCATCTTCCCTTGCTCTTTAGCTACCATGATATGAAAGCAGAGCGCTTTCTCTCTCAATCTCTCTCTCTCTCTCTCTCTCTCTCTCTCTCTCTCTCTCTCTCTCTCTCTCTCTCTCTCTTTCTCTCCCTCCCTCCCTCTACTCTTTCCTTTCTCCATGTTATAAGCTCTACAGATGGCATGGACTGAATCTCTGAACTATCCAGAACTGTGAATAAATAACATTTTCTGTCTCTACATTTAATGGTCAGATTATTTTGCTCACAACATTGAGAATGCTGACTGAAACTGTATATTTAAAACCAGCATCAACTACATAGATAAGGTAAGAAAATATATAGAAGGTACAAGACAAAAATAACAAATTATAATCATTTTGAGAACTCATATATAGCTCAAATAACAATAGATGAAGTAAACAAATAGTTGAATAAATGAGATACATTAAAACATAGGTAATAGGATTTTATAGGTATTAATGTTATTTTGTTTAAAATATAAGAATATGCATTTTGGTCTCCTTTTTAATTGAATTTTTATTGTAACTTAACTATGTTTTAATAAATTTCAAATAGAAGAAATTAACATTGTATTTTTTACATTTTAATACCATCAGAAAGAAATAACAAAAATTAGTATCTATCCAATTAAAATTAGAATTTGTTTAGTATACTTTTGAAATAATAAACCTCGAATTACAGAGGAATATGAAGAAAAATTAGAAACTGATTAAAGTACAAATAAAATATTTTTTAAAATATGAGATATAAGTCAAATAGTTTTATGGAATCTAAAGATACTGTATGCATCAGTAAAGATACTAATACAAATCAAGAAAAACTGATAAACAATAAAAACTAAAAATTTTGATACAATTTTTACCTGTAGAGGAAAGACTTTAATCAAAAATTTCTCCACTGTAAATATGGTTTCCAGCCTTTAGGGCGTTGCATATCCAGCCTCAGCCTCAAAGTCAATGACATATATTCTGTTTCAGTATCACCCCATTACAGACTCGCATTAAACAGGAGGAAGTTTGGGCTAGGACATGCTACTTAACACACTGAAAGTCACCATAAGGATGATGGTTAATTTTATGTATTAATTAGATTGGGACATGGAATATCCACATTGCACATGATTTCTGGGTATTTCTGTGAATGTGTTTCTAGAAGAGATCAGCACTCAGGAAGATGGCTTGTCCTGCATTCCAATCCACCAAGGTCCAAAATAGAACAAAGGGCAAAGGGTAGGGGACTTTGCTCCTTCTGCCTGACCACTTAATCTGAGTCATCAGCTAATAATATTGCCTCATCTGGGACTTACAAGATCTTTCCACTAATCCTCCATAAACACGCATAGTCACATAACATATAAGACAATTCCTTTTAATAAATCAAAGACATCAAACACACAGGCACAGAAACACAAAGAGGCACACACAATTTTTTTCTTTAATTTTTTGACTGGGCAACAGAAAAATTAGGCTTGTGATGAAAATAAAAGTCAAATAAAAGAAAAGGAAAAAGTCAAAATTTCATTGATTATAAGATGATATAATCCTATACTTCGAAAATAAAAAAGCCCCATCTGAAGACTTCTAGGGCTAATTAATTCAGCAAAGTGACAGAGAAAATCCACATGCAAAAATCAATGGCTTGTCTATACACAAATAATAAAACTGCTGAAAATAAGGTCAAAAAATTCTATTTATAATGGTCCCTAAAAACAAAAAATACCTAGTAGTGATTTTAATCATGAAAATAAAAGACATTTACAATTAAAATTACACAACAAAGGAAAATAAACCATTCTTAATAAGACTCCCCAAATCTCAGAAAATTAAAACAAGAATTAATTAGGATAACATTAAATTAAAAACACTCATAAAAGAAACCATCAAGAATCTAAAGAGAAATGCCTACAGAATGAGAGATGTTTGCCATCTATACTCTGATAGAAAAATTATATCTAGAATATACTAATCTTAAAAGATTTAACACTAAAGTTAACCCAATAAAGAAATGGGAAATTGAACTAAATAGATACTTCACACAAAAATGAAATACAAATTGGCAGCAAATAAATGAAAATATGTTCAACAATGACAGCCATCAATAATTCAACATAAATGCTGACAACGATATGGGGAAATCATAACACATCTACATTGTTGGTGGGATTGCATATTAGTACACCTTCTACTGTGAGTGTGGAAATTCTTCAGAAATTCAAAAATAGCTCCACCCCAAGGTCCACTATACCACTCCTGGATATCTTTTCAAAAGGCCTGCAAACTTAATATTATAGGAATATACAGAAATATTCATGTTTATAGTAGCACAGTTAACAATAGCCAAATTATGGAACCCACTTAGATGTCCATCATCAGATGAATAAATTACATAATTATGTAATTCTACTAGATTTAAAGAAGAACAATTCCTGTCATTTGCAGGAAAAGTGGATGGACCAGAAGAACACTGAGATTAGCCAGTCACAGAAAATGAAGGATCATATTTTCTCTCATATGTGGAAAGTAGGGAGTAATCAGGATACCAACGAAACATCAGATAACAGAGGATAAACTGTAGTAGAGTGAATTAGCCTGTGAAGAAAAAGGTGAGAGGGAAGAGGGAAGAGAGAATCAATGAGGAAATCACTTCCATTTATATATATACGTGTGTGTGTGTGTGTGTGTGTGTGTGTGTGTGTGTGTGTGTGTGAATGTGAGAATACCAATACCAACCACTGTATCCTGTATGAGAAAGAGGTGAGTGGTGGGAAGGGAGCCCAGGGAAAGCCCTCCAAGTGCTATGTGCATGTATGTTATTCTGAACTACATTATAATGTGAGTCTATAACCCACTAGTAATAATATAAACATAAAAAATAAATAAAATACACTAGAGAATTAAAAGACATCCCATATTCATATATATATATATATATATATATATATATATATATATATATATTTGATATTGTTGAAAAGTTCATTTTAGCAAGATTGATCTATCGATTCAACACAATCTCTCATTATAATTCTGAAAACATTCAAAGACCTGGAAAAAAACACTCTTAGATTTATGTGGGTGAACAAAATACATAGAATAGCAAACGAATTTCTGAGCAATGCTTACATCATAGCAGTAGTATTCCATACTGTACCAGAAAGTTAGTAATAAAAATGGGAATTGCATTGAACTTATAGATCAGTTTTGGCAGAATGGCCATTTTGATGATATTTATTCTGCCTATATATGAGCATGGGAGATCTTTCCATCTTCCAAGGTCTTCTTCAATTTCTTTCTTTAATGTTTTATAGTTTTTGTTGTAGAGGTCTTTTACATCTTGGGTTAGGTTTATTCCTAGGTATTTTATTGGTTTTGAGGTTATAGTGAATGGAATTGTTTTCTTTGTTTCTTTCATTGTGGATTCATTGTTGGCATAAAGAAAAGCCACTGATTTCTTTGGGTTGATTTTGTAACCTGCGACTTTGTTGAATTTGTCAATCAGCTCCAGAAGTCTTTTGGTTGAGTTCTTTGGATCTTCCAAATAAAGGATCATCTAATCTGCAAATAAGGATAATTTTAATTTCTCTCTTCCTATGTGAATTCCTTTGATTTCCTTCTCTTGTCTGATTGCTGCAGCAAGAGTCTCAAGGACTATATTGAAAAGGAGTGGTGATAGTGGGCATCCTTGTCTTGTTCCTGACTGTAGCGGAAATTCTTGCAGTTCTTCCCCAATTCAATATAATGTTGGCTTTGGGTTTACAGTGTATTGCCTTAATGATGTTGAAGTACTTTCCTTCTATCCCAATTTTTTGCAGTGTTTTTAACATAAATGGGTGTTGGATTTTGTCGAATGCTTTTTCAGCATCTATTGCTATGATGATGTGGTTTTTCTTCTTGGTTCTATTTATGTGGTGAATAACATGTATTGATTTGCGTATGTTGAACCAGCCTTGTTTTTCTGGGATGAAACTGACTTGGTCATGGTGTATTATATACACCATGATATAGTTTTGAATGTGTAAAGCTAGTATTTTGTTTAGAATTTTTGCATCTATGTTCATTAAGGATATTGGTCTGTAGTTTTTCTTTCTTGAGATATCTTTATTTGGTTTGGGGAATAATGTGATACTGGCCTCATAGAAGGAATTTGGGAGAGTTCCATCTCTTTCAATTTCCCGGAACAAGTTATGAAGTATTGGTATTAGTTGTTCACTGAAGGTTTTGTAGAATTCAGCTGAAAACCCATCTGGGCCTGGGCTTTTCTTTGGTGGAAGAATTTTTATTGCCGTTTCTATTTCTTTGGTTGCCATAAAGAAGAATAAAATTATATCATTTGCAAGAAGATGGAAAGCCCTGGAGAATGTTATGTTAAGTGAGATCAGCCAAGCACAGAAGGAGAAGGTACATATGTTTCCTCTAATATGCCCAAACTAAGAAACACAGAGGATACCAGTGGGACTCCAGATAATGGAGAGGAAATATCAGCAAAGTTTGAATGGAAAGATAGGAGAGTAGGAAGGCTGATCTTGATTAATGAGGGTCTACATCTGAACATGTGTAAAATTATGAATATGACATGGTTAACCTGGACAACCATTGGTGGGAGGGGGGAAGGGAAAACGGGGATGGTGGGGAGAGGGCACCAAATATAGTTTAAATGTATAGTATTTATCTTCAATAAAAAATTGTTAAGAGAAAAAAAATTAAAAAATGGGATGCCACTTGAATAAAAACAGACACATGGAAGTGGAATAGAATCGAGTATGTAGAAAAACTTAATATGGATGTAGTCATCTCATCCTTGACAAAGGATTCAAGTATATATGTTGGAATAAAGAATCATTTAAACAAATGGTGCTAGAAAATCTGGATATTTATAAGTAGAAAAGGGAAACTAGACCATTTCTCACTCTATGCAAAAGTCAACTGAAAGTATATCATTCAAAGTATATCAAAGGCCTAGAAATTAAGCCAGAATCATTGCGAACTTCTAGAAAAAAAAAAATAGGGACAACAGTTCAACATACAGGAATAGGCAATGCCTTCCTCAATGGAAACCTAAAGATCAATAAATAAAACAAAAATCAATGAGATTACAACAAATTAAAATGCTTATGTGCAGAAAAGAAAATGTTCCATAGAGGAAAGAGCCTACAGATGAGAGAAAATTGTTGCCAGTTACTCTTCTCACAGAGGATAAGTTCCCCGACTATATAAAGAACTTGAAAAAAATTAAAACCCAAAACATAAATAACGTAGTTAATAAGTGGGCAAATACACTAAACTCATTTCTCAAAAAAATACAAATTGCTCACAGACATATGAAAAAAATAGTTCAACAACTTTAGCAATCATAGTAATGCAAATCCAAATTTCAGTGGAATTTTAGCTCACTCTAGTAAGAATTACAATCTTCAAGAAAACAGATAATATATGCTGATGAATTGTCAGGCTATATTAAACTCATCCATTAAGAATTTACATGATTATAGACGTTGTTGGAGTCAGTACAGAGTTTCCTTCAAGGACTACGGTAGAAACTTTCACATTACCCAGTTATATTCTTCCTTCCTTCGTATTAACACAAAAGATTTAAGTCATTTTATCATAGAGATATATGCATACCTATGTTTATTTATTTAATTTATTTATTTATTTTTAATTTTTGGTGGTACTGGGGTTCCCGGAAGCCCTTCTACCTCCAGGCTACACTCCCAGACCTAATTTTACATTTTAATTTGGAAACTCCTAAGCCAGCGCGCGCGGCTGGCTTTGAACCTGCACCATCCTCCTGTCTCTGCCTCCCAAGCATCACAAGCATATGCCACCACGCCTGGCCATACCTATGTTTATAGCAGTAAAATTCACAGTAGTCATGTTAGGGATCTATGCTAGGTATCCATCAACGGATGGATAGATGAAGAAAATATGGTAAACAAACAATGTTAGGTTTGCGTTTGGAATGTCTCCCAAAAAGCTCTTGCGTTGAAATTATGATTCCCAGTGCAGGAAGGCTCAGTGACAGAGGACAGAGGAGGTGGGTCACTCAGAGTGTGGCCTCAAGGACTCTTATCTGTCCCTAGTCCCTCCTCACCCTTCTCCCTCTCCTCTCCTCTCCTCTCCTCTCCTCTCCTCTCCTCTCCTCTCCTCTCCTCTCCTCTCCTCTCTTCTCTTCTTTCTCTCTCTCTGCCATGATGATTGCTGTCTTAGAACCAACTGATTAGTATGTGATCACGGACTGAACCTCTGAACACATGAGTTCAAATAATCCTTTTCTTAAGTTGTTCTTTTTGTTACAGTGATGAAAACTCTAACTAATACATACACATTGAAATTTTATTCATCCATCTAGAAGAATAAAATTATTCTGTTTTCAGAACAGGAGTTTATTGTTTTGTTTCACATGTAGAAGCTATAGAGGAAAAAAGCTATCATGAAAATAGAAGTGAGCCCAGTAGGGTAGAGGGAAGTGATCAAGAATGGAAGGAAGGAAAGGATGAAATTGGTCAAATTATATTATGAGCATGTAAAATATTTTAAAAATAATTTCATCAATATGTGTAATTGTTATATACCCATAAAAAAATTAAATTGTATAAAGAGAGGGAGAATCATTGGAGACATGACTTCCATTGAAATTATATGCATATGTTAAAATACCAGTGTAATCCCCGCACTTGGGAGGCAGACACAGGAGGATCCTGCAGGTTTGAAGCCAGCCTTCATGGCTTAAGAGACCCTGTTTCCAAATAAAAATATGAAATAGATCTGGGAGTGTAGCCCAGAGGTAAAAGGGTTTCCAGGAACCCCAGTAGCACCAAAAGAAAAAAAAAAAAAAAGGGAGGAGGAGAGGCTAAGCAAGTGATGTGTGCATGTATGCCTCTACCATCTTGTACCTCATTAAGATGTATGATTACAATGAAACAACACAAATTTTTTTTTGGTGGTACTGGGGATCCTGGAAACCCTTCTACTTCTGGGATACACTCCCAGACCTATTTTTATATATTTAAAAATTTGGAAACAGGGTCTCTTAAGCCAGAGAGGCTGGCTTCAAACTTGCGCGATCCTCCCTGAGTTCCATATTTTTATCTTTCTAAGTAGCATTTATTGATATATGGAATATATTAATAGCAATTATATGGAATAAAACCTAAGCTCAGGAAGTCAATTTTAAGGTATTTCTACAACTAAATTTCTGAATAATTTTTAAATGGGGTTTATTAATGCCTTAGAGATAAAATGCAAGATAAGCTGCAATAAATTGTTTAATTTGCATTACGGTACATGGAGTAGATTTTTCCACCGATTGTTGAAGGAACAGTGAATAAAGCACAAATAAAAATTATCATATTTTAAGCTTTTTATTTTTTAAATTTATTTATTTTTAAAAATATTTTGTGTTGGGCTGGGCGTGGAGGCGCACACTTGTAACCCCCGCGCGCACACACATAAACTGTTCTGTTTTGATTTTTAACCTGAAATGGCATTTCTGAAACCATGACAATATTAGTACAGATTTCTTCTTAAGTTTTAATTTTTATGTGCATTCTATTTATTTTTTCTCAGATAAACATTAGAATCTTTGTGGAATCTAAGTAAAAATTTTCATTTGGGGGCTCTATCATCAAAATAGAAAACTAGAAATCATCTCCCACCCTCAAATTCTCTGAAATGGAAGATAACGGTAAAATTATTTTCATAAAGCCTGCTGGCAAATTCTGGGAATGGTGTAACACAAAGAAATCCTTGTATTTCCTTGAAGCTGTGCGTGTGTGTGTGTGTGTGTGTGTGGTGTGTGTGTGTTCTCACACCTCAAAAACAGATCTATTTTCTGATAGGAAATATAAATTTATCTGAAGGGATAATCATCCAGAGAAAGAACTGATCATTTAAGAAAAACAAAAAAGAGCAAAATAAATATTTAGTAAGAACAATTAAAGCTGTTCAAAAATAGCAACAGCAAAAAAGTATGCTCCATGCTTAAATAAAACATAATCATCCAAATAAATAATTTAGCAAATAAATGAAGCATAAGGTCAATGATGAAATTTGAATCAGTGCTTTGGAAGAAAAAAATGGAAGAAATATGTCAGAAGAAAACTTCATGGAATAGATAAAAGATTAGAAGTTTATATCTGGAAGACCTAGCATGCAAATCTAGAAATTTTAGAAGGAGAACAAAGAACAGATGGAAGGCATTTCATAATTAAATAAACCATGGAGGACTATTTCCCTAAGCTGAAGAAACAGCAGAGTCTAAAGACTTGTACTCAGAAAAAGATTAATGAGAAACATTAAGTTCCTGGGAATATCTTTTAAATTTTTCTGAAATCTAAGACATATAGAAAAATATATGCAATGCAAAATTAAAATAATAAGAGAAAAAACAGCTATGTTTTTCCTTGTGCACAAGATTGGATATCATAGATTGTTAAATTCCATACTCTATTATGGATAAAGAATTAAATCATATAAAAATGAAATTAGGTATAATATTTTTGTCAGCGTGAAAAAATACTCTCCTGATGATAATGTACCTTGCTAATTAGAATTACATGAATGATTTTTATGGAATGGGCAATATAACAAGCTATAAATTATTTTTTTAATTTTTTATTTTTATGTGGATCATATGGAAGATGGCATCCATTCAGACTGTGCTTGGTGCCCTTTCCCACCTTCATTTCTCCTCCCCCACTCCCAACAGTGAGTGTCCAGGTTGACCATGCTACATTCGTACTTCTATACATATTCGGAGGTAGCTCCTCCATTAATCAACCTCAGCCTTCTTCCTCTCTTACCCTTCCATTTCAGCTTTGCTGAGG
This sequence comes from Muscardinus avellanarius, assembly GCF_963383645.1. Taxonomy (NCBI): domain Eukaryota; kingdom Metazoa; phylum Chordata; class Mammalia; order Rodentia; family Gliridae; genus Muscardinus; species Muscardinus avellanarius. The sequence continues at coordinate 9,420,035 of NC_137803.1, forward strand.
TTTCCCCTCCATTATCTGGAGTTCCTCTGGTATTCCTAATAGTCCCTAATTTGGGCATATTAGAGAAAGCATCTCTCACTTTCTGTGCTTGGCTGATCTCACTTAAGATAATATTCTCCAGGTTTTTCCATCTTCTTGTGATTAACATAATTTTCTTCTTCTTTATAGCTGAGTAGAATTCCATTCTGTGTATTTCCCATAATTTTGTAATCCATTCTTAAAGCCAAAAGCTACTGAGTTATTTGAACTAAACTAATAAAAACAACTAAAATGCTGAAAATACAGTAGAAGGACTAAAAGAGGCCTTAGCTTATGAATCTATTTTTCAAGTAGAGAGATAGGATTGCAAATTAGTGCAACAGCTTTGAAAAACAGTGTGGAGGATATTCAGAAGAATGGTAAAGAACCTACCATATGATCCAGTAATACCACTTCTGGGTATGTACCCAAAATAATGGAAACCAAACTACCACATTAAGGCATGTGTATCTATGCTCATAGCTGCACAATTCACAATGGCCAAACTATGAAACCAGACAAGATATCCATCAACAGATAAGTAGATTATAAAATAGTGGGATATATATACACAGTGGGATTTACTCAGCCATAAAGAAGAACAACATTACACCATTTTTGGGGAAATGGATGGAAATGGAGAACATTATGCTAAGTGAGATTAGTCAGTCACAAAAAGAAAAAAAAATTGGATGCTCTCCCTAATATGTGGAAACTAGGGAGAAAACTGGTCTTAAGAGGAAATCTAGACAATGAAGGAGAAACCATAGCTGAGCAAATAAGGTGACCTCACTGAGGGGTATGGGAGAAGTGGGGGAGAAACATTCCATAATATACACGATGGACTTTCATAAACATATCAGTCATTCAGTAAGCCAAACATGAGAAAGAAGAAGGGGCGAAGAAATGGGGTAGAATTTGAGGAAGGGCTAAATAAGTAATATGGGCATGTATGCATCTACCATTTTGTACACCATTAAGATGTATGACTACAGTGTACCTATAAATTAGAAAAATTAAGAACAAAATTATGCACAGGAATAAGATGAAGAAAGTAAAACATCAGCCATGAATAAGTTAATAGTAAATACTCTTCAAAAACCAGTTTTAGCCGGGCGCTTGTAATCCCAGCATTCAGGAGGCTGAGACCGGAGGATCGCGGTTCACGGACAGCCTCAGCTACTTAGTGAGGCCCTCTCCCTCTGCAACTAAGTGAGACCCGGTTTCAAAATTAGGAATAAAAACTAGGACAGGGGTGTAGCTCGGAGGTCAAATGCCCCTAGGTTCCATTCCCAGACCCGCAAAAAAAAAAAAAAAAAAAAGGACAGTTTTTTGTAGTACTCCAATTGTTTAACCTAAAGGTTAAGAAACAAAATGACTTTGACCAGCAAAGAAAGAAGCAAGTCAGTATATTTGGAGAGTAAATGCTAAAATTTTTCCCAACTAGATAAAAAATGTCAAGCCAGAAATTTAAAGCATAATCTATAAAAAAAGAAGAGGGAGGGAATGGGATGGGGGCTGGATGAGGGCTAATTGGATGATGTGTGCTTGTATATCCTCTCAAGTCTTGTATTTCAATGTGATATATGATTACAATGCACCAGTAAAAATAAATTAAAAAAGAAAAGAAAATAGGACTGGAGGTGTAGCTCAGTGGTAGAACACCTTTGGGTTCAATCCTGTTCCATATACAAAAAGAAACAAATAAATAAATGAATGAATGAATAATAAATAAATAAATAAATAAATAAATATGAAATTAAAAAAGAAGAGGGAAAATTTAGTTAGGGATATCTCTGTAAAACTGCTTTAAAAATAAAAAATAACAAAAAGAAGTTTATAAATGCAAATGTTAGGTTAACAGAGTTGACTCCAGCTGAATTTATACTGCAGGAGAAAGAAAGGATGCTTAGAATTCAATAAAAAGAAAAGCATTCTTCAGCAATGTGGGTGAATGTCGTAAAGAGAAGCAAAACTACCATGTGGCGCATCAGCAGCTTTAGGACACTCCTAGAATGACTGCATCATCAGGAAATACTACAGAGAAAGGGCCAGTGCAGACTTGGGGTCCTTGCTGCTCCAGCATACTAAGAGGGGGCAACAGCATCCATCAGAGCAGATGCCAGGACCTTGCCGGGCAGCCTCAACTTCTGGACTGTGAGCTTTTATCTTATGCTTAGGAACGTATTTGCCTTCCTCATTCAGCTTCAATAGGTCAGAACCCAGCTTTTCCTTTTAAGCTTTTCCTTTTAAGATAACAGCTTTTCCTTTTAAGTTACTTTTTACAGAGCACAATCTCTGCCTAAAGTATTCAGAGACTTGATTTTTCAAGAGGAAAACCTAGAGCTTATGAGTAGAGTGGAAAATGAAAGAGAAAAGAGAAGAGTAAAATATGAACAGAAATTATTGATATAGAACAAACATACAGTAGAAACAACAATGCTTAAATTTAGTTCTTTGAGTAGACCAATAAAGCTTATAAACCCTTGAACATACCAATTGAAGAAGGTGAGGAAAAGGAGAAGATATATATTAAAAATATGTAAATACATAAAATTGCAATTATAGGTACCCTAAGGACAGACATAGATTGAACAGAAAATTGTTTTATTATTATAATAAACAACTATATTAAATTATATTAAAACAATTATAAAATTGTTTTATTGTGATACACATCTTTATATTTTTCTAAGTGGGTTTCATGCTTTAACAAAAAAATAAAGAGTACAAAACTTGATCAAATGGAACGCACAAAATATTTTTCATGGAATGTAAAAAGAAGGGACACTTTGGAGATTGCTTTCTGATATGAGCATAAGCATAATCTTGACAACAAATCTAGACAAAAATGTCAGAGGAAGTTACAGACCTATGAAATGATATAAATTAAGATACGCAACTTAATCTATATGTGAAAAATTAAAATGTTCTATTTAACCATGACACTATTTAATGAGTGATAGAATAATGAGCAATCTAGACGATATTTGCATTCTATACAACCACAAATATATCATATTTTCAAAAAATAAGTACTCCAAATTAACAGTAACATATGCACATTAAATAAAGATTAATAAATTGTTCTCTATTTACACATTGGGATATACTATAGCAAATGAACTTTTTACACAACCAATTAAGTATATGCCCCTAAAATGAGAATCAGAAGAAGATAAACAGGAGAGACAGATACCGCATTATTTTTCTCATATTAGTTTTTTAAAAGTCAGATGGAATCAAAACGCAGTGGTATAATTTAAAATATTGATTATATTTGAGAAAGAGGAAGGAAGAACTTTCGGAATGAGCTGAGTGAGTTACTATGTAATTTCAATAATGTTCCAACTTGCTCTGAGTAGTTTCATGAATTTACTTGTTTCTGATCATTTGGAATAGCTGTGAAATTATAATATACATTTTCAAGTTTTTCTAAGTAGGTTTCATGCTTTGACAAAAAATAAGACTAGGAAACTTAAAGACAGTAAGAAATATATTTCCAATTATAATATTTTAACTAGTTATTTATAATGGAAAATTTAAAGCTTCTTGAGGAAACCTTAGAAAATGAGCAAGCTAAGCGTGCATTAGTGTTCCAAAATGTTTTCTTAAGACATAACCAACCAGGCACAGTGCCTGTGTCTGCAATCCCAGGCTAAGGAAGGAGGATCCGAGGTGTAAGTCCACCCTTATTACCTTAGCAAAACTCTGTATCAAAAACGAGGAAAGAAGAGCTGGGCATGGTGGGGCATGCTTGTAATCCCAGCATTTGGGAGGCTGAGACAGGAGGATAGCAATTCACAGCCTCAGCTACTCAGTGCGGCCCTCTGAAACTCAGTGAGACCCTGTTTCAAAATGAAGAATAAAAAATAGGGATGGGGGTATAGCTCAGAGGTAGAATGCCCCTGGGTTCCATCCTCAGTTGCAAGAAAAAAATAATAATAATAATAGAGGAAAGAAGCCAGGTGTGGTGGTGCAGGCTTGTAATCCCAGTATTTGGGAGACTGAGACAGGAGGCTCAAGGTTCCCAGCCAGCCTCAGGTACTTAGTGAGGACCTTGGCAACTTAGTGTGACCCTGTTTCAAAATAAAAAGAATAAAAAATTGGCTGGGGCTGTAGCTTGAAGTTAGAATATCTCAGCGTTTCATCCCCAGTACTAAAAAAGAAAAAATAGATAAAATAAAAAAGAGAAAAAATTGCGCAGAATTTATAGAACTTGATATGTTCCAAATCTTCATGGGACTAAGGTGTGATTGAAGAAAAAGAAATGGAATTGTGGATAATTCATCTTATTGGAGAAAATAATTGTGTTGCTGTGTGTTGTAGATGGAATACTATACCTCTTCAAATCATATGTTGAATCCCTAACCCCCCGTGAGGAACTACAGAGGAGAAAAAGGGGCTTTGGATAAGAGAGTAGGTCATGAAGAAAAATCTTAGGGAATAATTTAATGCCTTTATAAAAGTAACCCCACACACCACTCTCAGCAGCTTCTACAAAGAGATGATAAAAGAAGATGGTCATCTATGAGCAAAGGTGTCTCTCACCATAGTCTGATCATACTGGCTCACAGGTCTTTTACTTATAGGCTACAGAACTGTGAAAAGTAAATTTCTCTCATTTGTAAGCAAACAGTCTATAGTATTCTGTTAGATCAGCCTGAAGAGCTTGCCAAAAAATTGAAGCTGCATTAGCTGAAGGATGCTAATTGTATCCTCAGGCCCGTTATCATTCTTTTGGATCATACGCCAGTCCTGATAGATGGACATTTTGTAATCTACCTTGCAGGTACCTGTGACCGTGTGAAAGCAGGCTTATCAGTGATATAAGAGCAGAAGTGCTGTGTGCACCTCCAAATATGAATGATTAAATATTCAGCATATCTCTTCCCCAAGCTCTCCACCATTCCTGGCCATACAGATCATGGTACTGATCAACTGATACAGGTCAACAGTATGAGAAAGACCTGCATCACTCAGCAATTGCATGGGAGAAAGTGACTATTTGATCAACTGTATATGCTATCTTAAGACTTGAAATGAAGCGGATTTTAATAATTTTAAGCTATCATATTTTCAGTACTTCTTTTCTTAACCTTAGCACTAATATATGAGAAATCATAATAAATAAAATCCAAATAATGTTTTTTTTTTTTTTTTTTTTTTTTTTTTTTTTTTTTTTTGTGTGTGTGTGTGTGTGTGTGTGTATGTTCGATACTGGAAATTGAACTCAGGGGCATTACAACTTCAAGCTGAACCCTGACTATTTTTATTTTTGTTTTGGAACAGGGTCTTGCTAGGATGCTGAGAATATCACTACTTGCTAAGACTATCCTTGAACTTGCAATCCTTTTGTCTCAACCTTCCAAGTACTGAGATTACAAGCATGCAACACCATGCTCAGGTTCCAACTAACTTAAAAAAAAAAAAAACAGACTCAAAACCTTAGAAAAATCTGAAGACAGATTATATGAGACCAGAGATTTATAGAGAAAGTAACAGAGTGAATAAGAAATCTTGAAATATATCTCAGAGAAACAATAGATTAATTAAAGATGGGTTATTTGGGCAATTAGTAAAGAATTACAACAGAAAATATGTAATGAAAAGCTGAATACATAATCCACTATCGTAGTACAACTTAAGAGATGGGGGTAGTAGAGGAAGTGGTAGAAAATTTCCAATTTTTTATTATGTTGAGGGGTTAAGAAAAAAATAAGAGGGAAACCATGATATTATCCCAAGTGTATCATGTTATTAAATATACGTGTGTGTGTGTGTGTGTGTGTGTGTGTGTGTGTGTGTGTTTGCAGTACTGGGAATTGAATCCAGAAGCATTATACCTTGAAGGCATACCCCCAACCCTATTTTTATTGTTTATTGTGAACAGGACCTCACTAAGTTGCGGAGAACCTTACTAAGTAGCTAAGACTAGATGAGAACCTGCAATCCTCCTCTCTTAGTATCCAAAGTACTGGGATTACAAGTGTGTACCACCACACCCAGCAGAGTGGATGAATATTGAATAAAAATAAAATCATAATTATTGGGAAAGTAGTAAATCAGTGGAGAAAAGAGTTGGTCAATTTTTTCCAAATATTTGTAGAGTAACTATAGAGAAATAGTCTTGTGAATAAGAAAGTAGAGAAAGAAGAAATACATTAGTGAAAATGAAGAATAGAATAAGACCTTAAACTAATAAAGATTATTATACATTTTTGTTAAACTAGTATACATAATAAATGTATAAATGAGATAAAAGTAAACATGTTTCAATAATTTAACTACATAGAAGCTGACTGATAGAGCAATAGCAATCATCTCAGCCTGACTTAATTTTATATAGATTTCTTCCTGACCACAGCTCTGATATCCCTTTTCTTTGAGTATTAGTTTTAGAAAACTTGGAATTGGAGTTCCTTCTTTGTGACTTTGGGCCATAAATTGTCTACAACCCAGATGTCTCTCTCATATTCCTGGGAGTCATCTCTTTGAAATGTAATCATCAGAAAGATAAGAAGGCCTCATCTCCCAGATGCTGGGCGGGTAGGAACCTAACTCCCACAAGCACCAATTAACAAAAGCCCAGGCCTAATCACAAGAACCAACCACCCCTCACATCCTCTAGGGGTTTTCCTTTAGCTGACCAGGCAATTAGAAATCCTCCGTGCCTTGAATTCAGAGAAGCTGAGTTCAATCTCTCAAGAGTCTTGACCCCTCATGCCACGATCTTGAACAAAGTCCTCCTTGTCATATTTAACAAGTGATCAGTGCAATTTTTCTTTTACGGGGCTCAAGCACAGAGAAATGAAGATTTGGTTAAAATGAAATCCAACTATATGCTTTCAAAAAAGTCATAAATCAATGTGACAAAGATTTTTAGAGAAAAGAAGAGATAAAAAGCTGTACTGTTTGAAGAAATGCAAAACAACTTACAATAAGAATTTTAAAAATTATCCATTATCCATGCATATAGTAGGCAAAATTAAATAGAAGAAAGGAAGTGTTTGTGTGTATGTAGAGAGTTATGATTAAAATATTTAGATATAAAATTAAAAATATCACTAATAAAATTATATAAATTATGAAGACATTAATAAAGAAAATACAAAAAGCTTTGAAACAATGAACATACCTGTTCTAAGATGGATTGAATTAACAGGATGCAAGCAGAGGTCCTCTATTTTTCTTTAGTTTATATATATATATATATATATATATATATATATATACCTACACATTTAACTTATCATCTGGACAATTTTTTTGTGTGGTTCTAGGGATGGAACCCAGGTGCATTCTACCTCTCAGCCACACCCTCAGCCCTATTTTTTAATTTATTCTTTATTTTTAAACAGGGTCTCACTGAGTTGCAAAGGGCCTCACTAAGTAGATGAGGCTGTCCGTGAACCAATATCCTCTTGTTTCAGCCTCCCAAATGCTGGGATTACCAGCGTGCATCACCACGCCCGGCTTGAACAATTTTTAAAGGACAATATATGTCAATATTTGGGCCATTGACAGAATATTTTAGAAAAAAGGTACTTCCTTGTGTATAACATATAAATAACAATTCTTTCTAGACAACAGCTTGGAAAAGTGCTTTAGCAGAGATGGGACTCGTTACTTGTTCTTCCTTGTTTCCTTGTTCAGTTTTGAGTTTTAAACAGCCAAATATTTTTACAACCTTTTAGCAACAATGTGTCTATTTGGAAGAATAGTAGGCCAATTTAAAATGAAGATTGGTGTATTTGCCAAAAAAATAGGAACTGGGGAGGTATAGTAGAAGGATGTAGCACAATGAGAGTCTGCTGACAGGGATTTTCCCAGAGGCAGTGGAGCCCTGCTCAGGATACACAACTGTCATCAAGAAACACAAGAAACGCTCCAGGGAAGATCCCCTGCCCCAAGACCATCCCTAGAATGATAGGGTCTCATCTGGAAGATAAGTATCTTCTTTCACACTGGAGAGTTAATCAATGGGTTAGACACTTCCACAATGCATTTCAATTATAGAGAGTACCTAGCTTTTACTGCAAATGACAGCAGCCCAAGGCAGTGAACTGAGGGCTGGACAGTAGGGTGGGAACGTAGGAAAGGTGAAACACAGAAACAGAGGCAAAGGTAGTGATGGGGGATAGAAAGGTAGAGGTCTAATTTGCTGTCAAACAGCTAGAGGGCCCCTATTCTATTTTTCCTGCTTTTACTTAGATTTTATAAACTATCCTAATATATTTAATAAATATAATATTTTTTGCATTTACATACACACACACACACACACACAATGTGAAAATAGTCTATTGAATCCTGCGTAAAACCCTCAAGGGATTTCTATGCTGTTAACTGTTATGTTTAAATAAATCACATTACACAGTTGTGTGCTCAACTATATTATGTAATTACGTTAGCCTTAAATACTCCTTGTTTAGCATAAGTAACAATTTAAACAGTTCTGATCGCTATCTACATGAAAAAATAGCCAACTATAAATCAAGCAATATTTAACACCTGTTATAGTTAGATATAGAGTGGCTCCGTGAAGAGCTCATAAATTGATGTTTGGAGTTGATTGATTTAGTCTGGGGGTTGTAATCCTAGCAGTGAATAAACCTATTATAATGAGTTTGAGTGATGGTCTAAACTGACAGAATATGGCTGAAGAAGGTGTATACTGGGTGTGTGGTCCTGGGGATTATATGTGGTTTCTCCTCCTCTTGTTCTTTCTCTTGCTTCCAATCTCCATTATGTGAGGAGCACAGCCTTTGTACCCTAATTTTCTCTGATCCTCACTGTCATTACTTAAGATTCACAGTTCCTATTACCATATGGACTAAAACCCGAACCACAAGCAAAATAAATCTTCATTTCTTTATGTTATGTGGTCAGATCTTTAGATTATACTGTGAAAGTGTTGACGAATATAGAAAATGGTATTACATAGTGGATTGCTGCTATATCTACATATAACCATGTGTTTTGTGAATCTTTTTAACTGGTTTGGAAGAGAAAAATTGGAAGGGCCAAAGTAAAGCAGAGAGAATTTAGAGATTTGTACTTTGGCGGCACAGTCATGTGTACCTGAGAACCAGAAAGATGATATTGCATTAGAAATAAAGAGCTGAAAAGAAGAAAGAAGCAGTGGCTATAATTGGAAAAAGACTGATGGCAGCCAGGATTAAGAAAACCCTGACAAGCTGGACATGGTGGGGCACGCTTGCAATCCCAGCATTCAGGAGGCTGAGACAGGAGGATTATGGTTTGCAGAGAGCCTCAGTTACATAATCAGGCCCTTTGTAATTCAGGGAGACCCTGTTTCAAACTAAAGAATAAAAATAGGGCTGGGGATGTAGCTCAGAGGTAGAATGCCCCTGGGTTCCATCCCCAGTACCAAACACACACAAAAAAGAAAAACCCAAGAGTGGTCATAAGTGAGACAAGCCCAGTGTCTATGATTGAGAAAGCCCCAAGCAGCAGTGATTAGGGAGGGTGTGACTACCTTTTCTGTTGACAGCGCATCTCAGTGCTCATGTAATGCTTTGCAGAAAAAAGGATGCCACGGAGGCTTCTTCCCAGGAAGGCCTGGGAAGCCAGGCAGCATGTGGCAGGGTCAAATGGGCCACTTTGTGAAGCTGTGAGAGTGAAGCCAAGGTTGCAAGAAAAAATTCTGAGATTTAGAAGTGGAAGAAACGTGGAATAACTGCATAGAAAGGCTGCAGATGGTTAGCCATGGAGCCAGGGTGGGGCAGTGAGTGTGACACTCACTGCAGTCAGCCAGGCCCCAGAGGTGGGACTGGAAAGACCCCTACTGATGAACTCTCACTGCCACATGCCCCAAATGTCAGAACTGGAGCCCAACAACTAATTACTTGCCTTGCCAGACTTTGGGTTTTTTTTTTTTTTGGTCCCTTTCCTTCTTTTTATGAATCTATTCCTCCCTTTGGAAATGCAAGTGTTTACTCTTTGCCATCTTCTATTGGGTGAATGTAATTTCCTTTTTACTTTGATTTTCATTAACTTTTACAGGAGTCACAAAAAGTTCACTTTTAGTTTCGGAGGAGGCTTTGAACTTTTGGGACTTTTCAACAATGTTGGAACCACTAAGATTGTGGGAACTCATGGAGAGAGGACTAAATACATTTTGCATTCAGAAGTGGGAATGAACTCTTCAAGATCCAGGTATTATTAGATATAGAATTGTCCCTTGAAGAGCTTATAAATTGGTGTTTGAAGATGATGGAATTGAGTGATGAGGGTTGTAATCTCGGCAAGGTATAAATCCATTTTAATGAATTCATCTGGATGGTAGCCTAGGCCTTTAGGGTAAGGCTAGAGAAGGTGTGTCCCTGGGGTGCAGATTTGGGGAATATAGATGGCTCCTCCTTCCCTGATCTCTCTCTTGCTTCTGGCCTCCATGATGTGAGGACCACAGCCCTCCTGCTCTTCTTTTCTCTGCTTCCTGCTGCCATGCCTTGAGACTCAAAATCCCCATTCTCACATGAACTGAATCCTAAAACTATGAGCAAAAAAATCTTCCTTCCTTTAAATTACATGGTCAGGACTTTAGATTATAGCTGTGACAATGCTGATGAATACACCACTCTAATCTTTTAAACTTTTTTTGCCCAATGTAAAATGATTTATTTTGATAAAAGTACCCTGTAAACTAATAAAATTTCTATAGTAAAAACTAATGGTCATGTGATATGTGTATGTGTTAAACCCAGATGCACCAGGTTTCTGTCTTTTATCTGCAGTAACCCTATCTTATAGGGAAGATTTTATATATTGATATTATTATTTTAGAATACTTACACTTGACAATAATTCTTAAATAGTAAACTAATTTATTAGACTTTCAAAAAAATTTTAAACTGAACTCCATTAACCCACTTTTATTCCAGATATTAATGGTTGAATTGATAAGACAGCACTCACTTGGAAAGCATACTGAATTGTACAGAAATAGTGCCTCTTAGGTATAAACATAAGACAAAAGATTCAAGGAAAAATGGCATGCTGAATTATAGTATCTAGTTGAATTAGGTATATTCATTTTCAATGCATTGCATTAATTAATAAAAGAATAGAATATGCTTCAGAAGCTTATGGGTGACATGTTAGAAATTAATTTGTAATTACATAAAAATTCTATCATAGTCAATAAAAAGTAGTGTTCAATGCTCATCAGCATTTTTTAAATCTGATTAGTCAAAACTGATGACCAAATGAATTGGAACTTAGAGCAATTAGCCTCAGTTCTGTTTTTGATAGATGTTCCAGTGACCCAAGGTTATCCTAAAATTGCATTGTAAGAAAAACAATAGGAAATTCCATTGTGCTTCCAGTGTGTTAAAATGACAGTAAAAATTACATTTCTCAAAGACTATTTATATTAAAATATAAGACTCTATCCTTAAGACACTCTCAAATATAATAAGTATATACAGTGTGAGGTGATTCACCAGAATTAGAGAAAAATAAACTCCTAATTGCCAATAAGGTCATAAAGACCTTAAGAGTTTTCTAGTCATCTGAATATTGCATTAGCAAATTCAAACTATCTCTTCCCATATATTAGCAATAGTAAGTGCCTCGCCAAACTCTATTAAGAAAGTTCAAGGAAATTTTGAGACATTCCTTTTTTACAGAAAACTTACTCTTAGATAATTGGTCTTTATGTTTAATTAAAACATATAGAATCATAATTTTAAACTTTCCAATTGTTTTTACCCTATGGAATAAATGGAATTATATATTTTTTCACTCATGCTAATTCTCTATTAACTCTTAAATTTTTCTTTTATATTATAAATCTCCAAGTAATTTATTAGTTTTTCTCATGTCTCTTTTTAATTTTTGAGTGTTCAGGTATTGAATCTGAGGCCTCTGTCATGCGAGAAATTTTAATTTATTTTACTTCTTTTTCATCGTACAAGGATTGAACCCAGGAACATTTTACCTCTAAGCTCAGCCCCAGCCCTATTTTTTATTCTTTAATTTGAAACAGGTCTCCCTAATTTTCGGGGAGCATCATTAAGTAGCTGAGGCTGACCATAAACCTGGCATCATCCTATCTCAGATTACCAATTTTTTTTAAATTTCTATCATTTTCCATGAATGAACTTCAATTTTATCATATCAAGTTTAATTATTTTTTCCTTTCATTTGTTTTGCTTTCTACCTTTTTTTTTTTTTTTTTGTTAGGAGAAAATTACTGTGTTCCTTTAGCTTATCCATAGGGACAGGCCACTTTTGATGCCAAGGCTTCAGAAAACCTATCAAAATATTCATCTCTTGAAATATTACTATTCCCATACTTTCTTGACAAAATGATTCATCATCTCAAGAATGATATGTACAGAATTCAAGAGAGGGATGATAGCATGCCGTTGATTCAAGAGTCCCCTTTGTTACGAATTGAGAGAATATGGTGTTGGGGAAACTGTTCCCGGGGACCCCTGTTAGGGGCCAGACACACTTTCCCTCAAACCACAAAAAAACCCAAAACGACCCAAAACAGAAAAAAAACCCACGGGTTCTTGTCCTAAGCTAAGAATAAATATGCATAGCTTGGACAGTTGTTGAAGATTTAAAGAAGTTTATTAAAAAAATAGAAATACAGAAAATAGAAATACAGCCCCATGCCAGAGTGGCATGGAGGGGTGACTCAAAAGAATACACCAAAGGGATCACACGTGGACTCGACCTTTTTATACCCATGACCTCCATCTTGTTCACATGATTCTGCCATAGTGAATGTCCCTGTAAGGTACCTCCCCTTAACCCTGTAAGGTACCTCCCCCAGCCAGGTGTGCCAAGGTGTCTCCTTTCATGAAGGGCAAGGTCAAGCCCTGCTTCATCCTTCCTAGATTATCATGTAGATCTATCTTTAGATAGAGAAAGGCCTAGTTCTTCTCTCCTATTGACTTGTTAATTACTTTTAGCTAGGTTAATTTACATTGGAATAGTTGCCTGCTTTTAGGCAGAAACCAAGTCCTTGCACAGATTTGCCCCTCACCCAGTTTTTGAAATATATTAATAATCATAGTTTTCTCAAATCTTCCTAGGCCATTCCCAATACTGGTACACCCTTCACGGTGTTCTTCTGGTGCCATGACTCAAGCCATCTAACTAGATCACTCCATTTTTGCCATCACTCAATCTAAGGCATCATTGCAGTTTTGGTGCTGGTTTTTAGTTATTCCTTGCTTTGTGCTCTACTGATACTTAAGAGAGGCAATTATCTAGATACACCATTCATGCTAATACACCCTATTGTTTTCTAAATAGCATACACACTTCAAAAGCTTTAATGTCTGCTATTGAGTTTTCTTCATTATTATCTACATACTCATTTGTCTTTTCACACTGACTTTTTCTAACTCTTGATATTTCTGTTTCTTATTTCATCTCTAAGAAATTTCTATGTTGTCTTTTATTTTTTCCTAGAAGATGTACTATAGTGACTAATACTTAATTTTCCCTCACTACAATTTTTCCATTGTACTATTCTTTCAAAAATATCAAGTCAACCAAACCATAGAACTCATAATATTAAGGAGTGTCATCATTTAACCTTCAGTTTTACACTCATATATGTATCAACTACTAGAGAAGAATATACTTTATGTCTAGTGATGTTAATAAAATTTTAGGGACTTCATATTTATCTAGTGTGGGGAACCATTAAGGTCTTCCCCTAATCTTTACTAAAAGAGTACTTCTGACTGTCCTTGGCCCAGAGTCAACAATGTCTGTTGTCATGCAATTAAGATTCTCTCAGAATGATTGATGCTGTTGTTCTGTCTGTGAAATAAGTTTAGGGTGTGTTATGCCAGATTATTGTATGGCTTGCTCACAAGATTATGTACTTTGCACCTGCCTTTCTTGCATTCTTGTGTAACCTGAAGCAAGAGACTGTATAAATACTACAAGAGAATAAACCCAAGGGCGCCTAGTAGAGACTGGTGGCTCTCCCATGCTTGAATTCTTCACTCCTCTCTTCAGAACCCATATTTTTACAGGTATGGGTTTTACAGGTAAGTTCATTTTATGGATATGTTTATGTGATGCTGCAAGATGTTCATTTTAAGATGTTAATTGACAGCATACCAAAGAGAGAGCAATCTGTATATCCATGTCCCTAAAAGAACTTAAATAGACTACATTATATTATGGCATATAGTACTTAAGAATAAATGTTTTATCGACATAGAAGCATCACAAATCAAGTCACAAAACTGTGAATATTTTGTGAATAGCCAGTTTCTTGCCACTGATTCTGAAAATACCTAGTCCAAGTTAAAACATATGGATATGTGATCAAATGAGATAGTTTAAGTTGATTGAGCAAAACTTAAAGCCGGGCGTGGTGGCGCACGCTTATAATCCCAGCATTTGGGAGGCTGAGACCGGAGGATTGTGGTTCGAGGACAGCCTCAGCTACTTAGTGAGGCTCGCCACAACTCAGTGAAACCCTGTTTCAAAATAAAGAATAAAAAATAGGGCATGGGGTGTAGCTCAGAGGTCAAATGCCCCTGGGTTCCAAACCCAGACCCACAAAAAAAACCTTAAAATATTAAATATTTATACTTGACATTTATGATGTATTTGTTATTTTAAATAGCAAATAAATTTACTACAGCATTCAAATAAAGAGCTACTTCTATTTTACATTAGAAAAGTAAGACCCAGAGGTGTTAATAATGATGGTTCTGGCATGTGGTCAGTATAGAGGTAATGTATTTAATGTATAAATATTCAGAGATTGTGACATTGAACAATATTTGGGGTTAAAAATTTCCTTTTGCCCCACACCTTAAATTTGGAGATAGCAAATAAATTCATCTATTCAGAGAAAAAAGATTATAGAACATCTAAATCCAAGGAAAGAAAAATCCTTACAATTTCAATATTAGGAATAATGTTTTGTGTACGTTGTACTTGCCTCTCACCTTCTCATATTAACTTATACCTTTGAATTGTTTGTGCTAATTATCACATTTAATACTTGTGGACAAGATATCCTAAATGCTTGACAATGATTAAAATTCTATCACATTAAGTTCATTAAGCAAATCCTATGAGAATGTGGGTTTATTGTCAATTTTACATGTTCAACTGTTTCAATTACAATTCCATGTTGAACTGTAACAAGGTGGCTGATAAATGACAATAGTTAACAACTGCTGTTAAAACTGGTCAGTGAGAAACTCCACAAGTGTAGAACAATTAGAGTAATAAATGGTAGTACCAATATGCTATTATCTTTACGTTATTCAATTGATTTAGCACAACATTTTAATTGTTCTTTCTAAAAAAAATGTTCTACTATTTAATGGAGAAAAGGCCTTGTATCTCTTCTTTTATATTACTTAAGTATTTAAGTTCTGGCTAAAATATTTCAAGTGTTAAAAGACTTTGTAATTAATCTTTCTTAAAATGCGTGTGCACGTATAGTCATAAAGTCAGCGATATTTATTTATTTTAATAATATTTGATATAAAATATTTTCTCAGAATAATTAAAGCAAATTCAAAAAACATTCCAAGAGCTAACATAAAAGTTCTTTTATAACTTTTTATATCACAGAAATTATTCTGAGAGATAGTTGTTGAAGCTAAAACAATGGTTTAAATTACATAAAACTGAAGAGGTCTTTTGTGGGATGAGGCTATAAAACTTCAGTTATGTTTAGATCACTTGTGGCTTCTAGTGTTTTATATAACTCCTGAGCTCAGTACTTTTTCACCTCAGCACATAAACCACCTGAGAAGACTAAAACCTTTATGCAACTAAGATTGTCCAGCAGTCATCCCAAGGTAAAATCCATACAACTTTGCTTAAGTTGTACACAAATTATTGTTCATCTGTCTATTTTATTTATCATAGATTCTGTACATGCACTAACCATAGAAATTTTAAATTTTTCAAACCACTTTATTATCTATCTTTATTATTTGTTAAACTAATTCTTATTCTGTACCTTTACATTGTGATGTGGGAAAATACATTATTCCTAATTTTAAATAAGTGATGTTAAATTTTAAAAATAATGAAAACATGGAACAGCTAAATGAGTGTTCATTGAATGAATGCCTCTACCATCTTGTACCCCATTAAACTGTGTGACTAAAATGCACCGATCAAAAATTAAATAAAATAATTACAAAAGTTAAAAATTAATGTAATTGGATTAAAATAATAAAACATTTTTAAAAGAATTTGTCTAGGTGCTATAAAAGACAATTTATTCAATGATAAATTGTGAATTCTAGTCACAATAAAACTGGAGATTATGGTGGCCCATGACTGTAATCTCAGTACTTGGGAGGCTAAAATAGAAGGATTGCATGTTCAAGACTAGCGTTAGCCACTTAGCAAAGCTTCCTTAAACTAGGACCAGCCTGTTTCAAAATAAAAAGTTAAAAAAGGGCTGGGGGTGTGGGACATGGTTAAGCAATCATGTAATCCCAGTACACGGGAGGCTCACAGGTTTGAGGCTAGTGTCAGAAACTTAGTGAAACCCCGTTTTATAATGAAATAAAGCTTGGGGTGTAATGAAGAGGTAGAATTTCTCTGAGTTCAATCCCCATCATAGAAATAAAAAGGCAAGGGTACATCTCAGAGGTAGAATGCCTCTAGATTTAATTCCTAGTATTACAAATAAATAAGTTAACTAATTAATTACTTAATTGGAACTAAACCCTTGCTAGGGAGTCTCAATATTGTTGTGGAAGTTTAAGCTAAATACAATCAGGCAAGAAAAGTAGATTTTTTAGAAACATAAATTTAGCTTTTTGTAGCTGACAACTCTTACAAAAATAATTTCTGATCTTTATAATCATACCTGGGATTTTTAAAATAGACTTTTTTTTTTTTTTTTTTTTTTTTTTTTTTTTTTTTTTGCAGGATTGGGGATGGAATCCAGGGGCATTCTACCTCCAAGATATACCCCCAGTCCTATTTTTTTTGTTGTTGTTTTATTTTGAAACAGGCTCTCACTGAGAACCAAAGGGTCTCACTAAGTAGCTGAGGCTGGCCACAAACCATGATCCTCCTGCCTCAGCCTCCCGAATGCTGGGATTACAAGCATGCGCCAGCATGCCCGGCTAAAATCGACTATTCTTAAGACAAGTTGTAGCATCAGAGCACAATTACTTTGAAGATATAGAGACTTTTCATTATTTCCTGTCCTTATACATCCATAGCCTCCCTAGTTATCAGTATTGCCTGCCGTAGTGGTATATTTACCACAATTGATGCATCTACATGGACACATCATCCCCTAAAGACCATGGTTTGCATCATAATTTATTATTGGTGTCATACATTCTATGGGTTCGGACTCATGCATAATGCCATTGATCCAGCAGTATGTTACTTATAGAAAAGTGGTTTTTTTTTTGTTTTTGTTTTCTTTCTTTCTTTTTTTTTTTCACAGTGTAACTATGCCTGGGAATTAAGTAGAAACTTGATGGAGTAAGATATGTTTTTCTCTCACTATTACTCATTCAATAAAACAAGACAAAATATGTTAGCACAAGAGTTTCTAATAACATCCAAAGATGCTTGCAGTTGTATCTCTTTAGCATCACAAAATTAGGAGATTTGAGACTATTCTCTAGACTGTAGATTTTTAACCACAATGCTGATTTTTGGCCATGTAGACCCAAGGAAAGTTGAGCCTTACTTAAAGCAGACACAAAAGCCATGCCTTGGGCATCAGAATGTCAAACAATACTGCTTTTTACCTGTGTGCCAGGAGGCAAAATATACAGAAATCTCTACCTGAAATTTGATCACATAAACCATTATAAAGTTTCAAATTAAATTATTAAGCTTAATGGTACAGTCTTCTTCGTATGATACATTTACTTCTGCTTCTTTTAATGCCCAAATTGGTTTTGCTGAATTGTGTTTTAATCTTGATTAATAACATATTTAAAGTCAATATTTTCATAATTCAAACCTACCCTTTGCTGATTAGAGGTAACTCATTGTATCACACAAAATACGTAAGTTCGTATCTATATTGAAGGATTATTAATAACTGTTAAATTGCCAATATTTTACTAAAAATAAAATAAGTATGACTGGATAATTCAGTTAAATTTAGATATTTTTGCTGTATGTCTTAATCTTTCCTATTATATGTACAAAGAGAAATAAATCATCTTGTCTTGAGAAGCCTTATAATTAAATTATGGATAAAAGACATACTTTGTCCCTGGGTAAAGTAAACAAAATTGTAGATATTAAAATGAAACATATATTCATTTGGGAAATATCAAAAGATAATTCATGTAAAGAGTTATAGTGGAGATGAAATGTATTCATTATAATTTGGCATCTTATTTACTCTTTGAACATTTATTTTCTTTCAGTTAGATAAGAAAATTATAACATGTTAAAAAGTTCTCAAACACATCTTCAGAGACAGCAGTCTATAAAACACAGTTTCTTCATAAGTTCATGGCTAGACCACATCATCTATCCTTCCCTGAGATGGGCATACACACCAAGATATTTATCTGGTTGGCTATGGAAATATCATTGTTTTCAGAAATACCCACACAATATTTCAAATATTCACCCCTATATGCTTTTCCTATTTTGTGCAGGCTAGAACTGTAAGAATTCTTGAAGTGTGAGCAATACTTTCTTAAGATAGCAGAAATAGTACAGTTGTGAGTCTCTGAAGGACTAGGTAGAGATCAACCTCCCTAGACAAGCAGCACTCAGCTTGTGTTTGGCATGGGACCAAGAAATAATTTTATATTCTCATTGAGCTTTCTGATCCTAAATAACAGAAATATTGACATCAACATCCAAAAAACTTAGTCTATTTCTTCTCAGGTTTTAGTCTGTTAAATGACTCCTGGAATGACCAAAGCAAAACGGCTCTGTACAGAATATCACCAGAATGAGCAAGAATAGGTAGTCTTTGTTTCTTTTTCTTTTCTTTTTTCTTTTTTTCTGGTGGTACTGGGGGTGGAGCCCAGGGGCTTTTCTACCTCTAGGCTATACTCCCAGACCTATTTTATATTTTATTTGGAAACAGGTTCTCAAGAAGTTGCTGAGAGCCTCAGTAAGTAGCTGAGGCTGGCTTTGAACCCGTGCGATCCTCCTGTCTTTGCCTCCCAAGCGCATAATAATAGGTAGTCTTTGAACAAAACAACTTACTCAACGAAGGATGGCTTTTAAAAGGAACCAAGTAAGCACTCTTAGTATTATAACTCTTTTATGAAACTCTGTCAAGGTTTAAGAGGAAATCACTTGGAAGCTTCTTTGATGTTATCAGTTTTATCCACTTTATTTTGTTGTATTTACAATCATATGATTCAATAATCACACTATGAATATATATCTAGAGAAAAATAAATGATATCAAAGAGAAAAGAGGGAGAGAGAGAGAGAGAGAGGGAATCCCCAAGCATCCACTCATTAGGATAAATTTAATTGCGCATTTTTATTTGTGTTGATTTCCAATATCAAATAACACTTTGATACTCTGTGATTCAATATATCAGTATTTTTTCATGGAACCCATTATCACCATGACCATCTGAAATACCTTTTACTATGCTTTGTAATATATTAAATATACTTTTAAGAGAAGAAAAGTTTTATTTGGCTCATGGTTTCAAATGTTTAGTCCATGGTTGGCTGGCTCCAAGGCATAAACATGACAGCAGTGTGTGGTAGAGAATATCAGAGCTTTAGTAGATACTCTTGCTGGGCCTACCAAGACCCATTCTGTAATTTTCTTTCTTTCTTTCTTTCTTTCTTTCTTTCTTTCTTTCTTTCTTTCTTTCTTTCTTTCTTTCTTTCTTTGTTCTTTCATACTTTTTTCCTTTTCCTTTTTTATTCCTGCCCTTTTTTCTTCTTTTTGGTCTACAAGGCATAGGAAGCTCAGGTGAACTGATAGAGGTGGTGACAAATTATTTTTCATGGGATGGGAAGTTGGAGGGTAAACTTGAGTGTCATCAGTTAGCAACTTCAATTAGCATAGTTGGAAACAACATTACTATACATGACGTTTATCCTAGAAAAATATATAAATAATAATAAAATATTAAAGATCTATCCATAAAGAGGTCATGATGTTTATCCAGGGGATTAAAATGCAAAATGATTTTTGTGAGTAGGGATTTCCAGCTCTAAAAATTAATAACATAAGGTAGTAATAATTGGGATTGGACTGGTTTCTTACGCACCCTCATTACTCTTTGATGCAGTTCTCTAACACATTCTCAGGGCAGAGAGGCTTCCCCTCTCTGATTTGATTTAAATTTTGGTTTACTGTTATTCTCTTCAATAGGACTCCTTTCTTAAATTTTTAGTGATTTTAGTACCCAGGTTGATGGCATCTTCTTACCATGGTCTCTGAGCCATTCAAACTCCTCTTTTCAATAAATAACCCTGTGTTCTATTAATTCACAGTCACTCCTGGGTAAGGCCTCACCCATGGAATGACCAACAGCAACAGTGTCACCTGCATCACCCCAGTTCCCCCAATATTACTCTTGTTTCTTGCTGACTCATCTAGTTCTCTGAATCCAACAATTGTTCATTCCATTAGGACCCAAGTATTTTTATAACATCAGGGATCATAGAGAAACACCACAAAGTGCTGTGTGCGTGTATGTCACTAGCACTGTGAATTACATGATGATGTTAGACTATAATGCACCAATGAAGGCATAGAAATAAAAACATAGCTAATATTTTAAAATGTTTTTTCATAATCCCTTATCCTCACCCTATTTTCTACTTTAACAGTTTAACTGAAATTTAAAAGAGTTTTTGTTAATTCCCTGCAGAGCCTCAAGCTTTTGCCCTTTCTATCTGATTGCACCTGCTTCGTGCTAATATAACCTTAGTGAACTTGCAATTTCCACATACTCCATATCTGTTCCCATGACACTGAATCTGTCTGGTGGGACAAAATAAAGCAAAACAAATCATCCAAATAAATGCAGTTTAACTGTGACGGTACCATGGTGCTGTCTAGGAAAAACAGTACATGTTATGAATCTATTGTTTTCCTTTCTCCAGGATAATCTTATTTTTTACTGCCCTCCATCTCCTTCTTTATCACTTTCTGTTGTAAACTTGACTTCTGCTTCACTGAGGGGAAAAAAATCAGCTATTATCATTTCATGCTATTTGTAGCATTAAAAATATCTTATTATTTTGTTACTTATATAGTCATAACCTCATATTAAATACATGATAATTCCTGTGTAGCCTTGATCTTTCAAAATAATATGGATTAAGATGTTATCTAAAAGCTCAGGAATCAGAAAAAGTAGAGTTAATTTTTATTATTCAAGTTAACACATTTCTTGGAAAGTAAACTAGTTTGCTAACTTTCCTTCAGATGAATTATAATACTGTTAAATAAATATTAATAAATATTAAGCAAATCGTGTTGTTATCCAAAAGCTCTCAGTACAATATTTTAGGGCTTTGTAAATTTATGAACCTGTATTTAATGATTCATATAATCTAAAACACTATGCCTTATCATTTCTTTCATAATATTTAAAGAGCTGCCATTTTAAAAGTTATTTCAAAATTTGTGAAATCACTAACTATAAAAGTTCAAACTAAATAGATATTTAAAATGTAAGTGAAGTACCTTATTAATTTTCTCAGATCATATTACTGGTGGGTTGTGGAATAACGGTTTCCTTTTTTATGCACTTTGAAGATCTCATTTTACTGGATTTATTTCTTGGCTCTAACCAAAAATTTTGAGTTGGTTTATTTGGGTATTTAATTTAAAAAATCATATCTTTTCAAATAGAAGTTCTTCTTTTCTTCCAGAAGCTTTTTATTACTTTCTCTTACTTTCTTGTTATGATTAGAGACAGTGGTAATGAGTAGATATTCCTGACTTGATCCAATTTTTCTGAAACAGTTCTGATTAAACTGCTTCAGTTCAATTTTATTGCTTCCTCTTCATATAAAGAGATATGTTTTATTGCATTTAGCCATATTATTATATTTGTATGTACATAGAGCTATAATGAATGGGTCCTATCAAATCCATTTCCAGTGTCATACACTCCTTTGACAATGCAATCTAAAATGTGAGTCATTCATTTTCTATATTTAACCCAATCTGTAATTCTGGAATAAAAACTGCTTAGTTAAAATGCATCTTTATACCTTGAGGTTAAATTTACTAGCACTTAATTATATTGTTTTCAACTGCATTTATTCAGATGGTGATTAATTTTTAGATGGTTTTATTATGTTCAGTTTCATTCTCAAGGTTATACTCTCTTCACAAAATGTACTTATCTCCACATCTTCAAAGAGGTCATGTATAAGAGAAGGAAGGAATTTCTGGAAAGTGTAATATGTGTTACAAATTTAAAATTACAAATTTATTAATTAGTTTTAGGTGTGGGGGACACTGAGGATTGAACCCAGGGGAATTCTACCTCTGTACCACAGCACCAGTCCTATTTTTTCCTTCTTTTTAAGTTTAAAACAGAATCTAGTAAAGATGCTGCCCCACTAAGATACCGAGGCAGGTCTCATACCTCAGACTTTCTTGTCTCTGCCTAGCAAGTACTGAAATTTCAAGCATGTTCCACCATGCCCAGCTAACTATATTATTTTAAAATATAATAAAAAATGCCCAGGTAACTGAATTATTTTAAAATATAATAAATATCTGTCAAAGTCAAATTTAGAGACATTGTGATATTAACCTGCCTATTTTCCCCCTATATTAATATTCTAGGAAGTCATATAGGCTTAAACTGAATGATACATCCAAAATCCGACTACTCCTCCCTGTCTTTACACTTATCGGACATTATCCTCTCTTGCTTCCACGGCTGTGGTTGCCTCTGGAATAAGTCTCTGCTTGCACTCTTGTGTATCCCATTTTATTCTGTCCTACACCGCAGAAAAAAAAATCAGTCTTATTAAACAGACAAAATCGTGTTACTTTTCTGCTCAGATTTTGAATTCTCCCAATGTCCCTCCAGGAAAATCCAAAATCTTTTCCATATTTGAGTAAGCCCTAGATGACCTGGCTCTCTGTATCCTTCATCTTCTATGCCTTCCTTTCTGCTAACACTGTTTCAAACACACTGGCCACCATGGTCTACCTGGAGGTTGTTGGATGGCTTCTCAAAGTAGACTCTTCACCATGCAATGCATTAGCATAGAAAATCAACTTCTAATCATTCAGAGTTTCAAATTTATGAAAGCTTATTATAGTTAACAATTTAATCATATAAACTAAATGGTGAAATATAGTGTTACACATAATTACTTAAAATATATTGATAATTATTAAACATTAATTTAGCATAATCCTCATTTAAATTTTGGTTGTTTGCCTCTTTATCAAATGGTTTTGGAACAACTGGTTCCATATGCAGAAAAATGAAAATAAATACCACATTCTAACACTTCACAGTAGTCAATTCTAGATGCATTAAAAACTTAGAAATCAGACCAGAGACCTTGCAGTTTCTCGAAGAGGGCATGATTCCAACACTTCGACACATAGGTGCAGGTAAAACCTTTCTCAACAAGACCCCAGAGGCACAAGAAATTTTAAAAAGGATCAAATAAAAACTGAAGAGCTTCTGTGCATCAAAGAAAGTATTCAGAACCTCAAAAGAGAGCCTACAAAATGGGAGAAATTTTTTGCCAACTACTCCTCCAAAAGAGGATTGATATCTAGAATCTACAGAGAGCTTAAGAAATTCAACACAAGAAAACAAATAACCCAATCACAAATGGGCAAGTGAACTAAACAGACACTTCACTAAGGAAGAAATTCAAATGGCAAATAAATGTGTGAAAAAATGCTTAACAGCATTACCAATCAGAAAGCTGCAAATCAGAACTACCCTGAGATTTTATCTGACACTGATTGGCAATCATTAAAAACACAAACAAAAGCAAGGATGTAGAGAAATGGTCACTGTACTGTATTATTGGTGGGATTGCAAATTAGTGCAACCACTTTGGAAAACAATATGGAAGATCCTCAGAAGAATGTGAATGAACTTACCACATGATCCAGCAATACCACTTCTGAGTATTTACCTAGAAGAATGGAAACCAAACCAACAAACTAATGCATGCATATCTATGTTCAAAACCTGACAATTCACAA
The DNA here is from genome assembly GCF_963383645.1 of Muscardinus avellanarius. Taxonomy (NCBI): domain Eukaryota; kingdom Metazoa; phylum Chordata; class Mammalia; order Rodentia; family Gliridae; genus Muscardinus; species Muscardinus avellanarius. Next base: position 9,444,216 of record NC_137803.1, read on the forward strand.
TTACTAAACTATGGAATCAGTCAAGATGTCCATCAACAGAGGAGTGGACTACAAAACTATCTGATATGTATATAATAAAATTTTACTCAGGCCTAAAGCATAAAATTATGTAATTTGCAGGGAAATGGATGGAACTGGAGAAAATTATGCTAAGTAAGATTAGTCAGTCACAAAAAGTAAAAAATCAGAAGCTCTTTCTAAAATGTGGAAGCCAGCAAGGTAATGGGTCACAGGAGAAACTAGAGACAAAGAAGGGGAAACCTTAGATGAGCAAATAAGGCAATTGAACTGTGGAGGATGGGGTAATGTACATGATGTACATTCACAAACATATCAAAGTCAATCACTAAGTCAAACAGGAGAAGAAATGAGGGAGGAGGAAAATTGAGTGGGAACTGGGGAAGGGCTAAATGAGTGATGTGTGCATGTGTGCCTATGCCATCTTGTACCCCATTAAGATGTATAACTAAAATGCATCCAAAAAAAGTAAGCTCTAAAAAGTTTATTATAGTTAACAGTTTAATCGTATAAACTATAAGATAAAATATGGTATGTAACACAGGATTTCATAAAGAATATATATATATATATATATATATATATATATATATATATATATATTCAAGCTAATTAATTTAACTTATCCTTATTTGAATTTTGGCTGTTATATAAAGAAAAATAGAGGCTAAGAGGCTGTCATACAAAGCTGTTGCCTCTTTTGCTTTTATCTCAGTTTCATCTTTGTATTTCTAACAATGGCGAGCTTATGCAGTAAAAAATTTTGTAATATATTTTTGGATCATTTTAATCTATGGAGGAAGATTTCAGAAAGGGTATATGGAATGCATAATTTTTGAATCCATACATATTTGAAAATTCAGTTGTTACAAGGGAGTAAATTTATTTGGTGAAAGTAGATAAACTTTGGATGGATGTCTTTAGAGGATAGACTTAGCAGGCTATCTGGATGTTATATAATATAAAAAGAGGAGAAGGCAAGTTTGAAATTATTAAAATACACTTAAGCAGGGCATAATGGCTTATGTCTATAATCTCAGTACATGAGAGACTGAAACAGAAAGATTACAGGTTTAAGAGCAATCTCAGCAACTTATTTAGACCCTCAGAACCTTAGCTAGATTCTGTTATAAGGCTGGGGACATAGCTGAGAGGTAGAATAACCTCAGAATTTATCCCAAGCACAAAATAATTAATAAATAAACAAATAAAAAACATTCAAATAAGTTACAAAAGACACAAAGTTGTATGGTATTGTGAAAGAGAGATAAAAACACAGTTTTGTTCTAATTGAGTTTAATGTGTTGACCGGATATCCAAATGAATATGAGATTAGTTACTGTACGTGAGAGTTGAGAATACAAAAAAAAAATTCTATTTTAAGAAAGAAATTTAGAAATCATGAACATATCAATGGTATTTTTCTATATGCTATTTTTCTATATGTTCCTATCATGAGACGAACAAGTACTGAGGGTTGGAACATTCCCAAATTAAGAAACTTGGAAAAAGAAGCCAAGAGTGACTAAAACAAAGTGTGGTGCTCAACTCAAGAAGTTAGTCAATAGGAGAGTGAGCTAAAATAACTCCTAAAATGAAGACTACACATTGGTCATTAAATTTAATGAGCTCTAGGAAACAGTTGACATTTATCAAAGGAGTTCTGTGGGATGGTGGATGCCAAAATGTGCAATAGAAATGAGGTTAGAAAAATTAGAAGAAATATTGACACATTTATGAGGAGTTTTCTGCATTTGCAGAACCAAAGAAATAGGCAGTACCTAGAGAGAAAGAAATGGAGATAGAAAGAGACAGAGAGAGAGAGAGAGAGAGAGAGAGAGAGAGAGAGACAGAGAGAGAGAGAGAGAGAGAGAGAGAGAGAGAGAGAGAGAGAGAGAGAGAGAGAGAGAGAGAGAGAGAGAGAAAGTAGTTGATTCAAAGTACTGGGGAGAAATATGGTCAATGAGAATATTATAGAACAAACCAAATAATTAAAAGAAAAAAATTAAAGGAAGCTCATAGAGCTAGGTACTAGGGAGAGCAATGGTGTGATGCAGTGGCTCTAGAAGCATATGGATGGCGGAGGAGATTAGAGTTTTGAAGAGTGAGAACTGAAATTATTATGTGGAAGGTAATGCCAATCAACAGATTTAGGCAGAGCGTTTGCTTCTTAGACATCTTGTGAAAACAAATGTCCTCTGTTGTCCAGAATATACAATACCCAGTGACGTAACATCTAGAAAAGCACATCATGTGTTTGTTTTCTTTCCTCCCTTCCTTTCTTCCTCCCCCACTACAACCTTTACCTTTATTCCTTCTGGTGTGTGTGTGTGTGTGTGTGTGTGTGTGTGTGTGTGTGTGATATTGGAGATTGTACCCAGGAAAATGCTACCTCGAACTATACTCAGCCCTGTTTTATTTTATTATTATTATTATTAATTATTATTATTGATGATGATGATGATGATGATGATGATGATTTGTGGTACTGGAGTCCCTGGAAGCCCTTTTACCTTTGGCCTACACTCTCAGACCTATTTTATACTTTTTTAATTTTGGGAACAGGGTCTCTTAAGCCAGCATGGCTGGCTTCGAACCAGTGTGATCCTCCCGTCTCCGCCACCCAAGCGCGGGGATGACAAGTGTGTGCCACCACACCCGGCTTTATTTTATTTTAAAAGAGTCTTGGTGAGTTCTCAAGGGCCGCCCTAAGATGCTGAGGCTGGCTGTGAACTTGCAATTTTCCTCTTTCAGTCTCAGAACAGGGAATGCAGGTGTGTGCCAGCATGTCAAGCTTGTTTCATTTATTCATGGAACCTCTCATGTATTGGGATTACAAACTTGACCCTACCATGCCCGGCTGAAGGTACTATATTTTTCTCAGTCTATTTATAAGAAAGTATATTTTAAGAACAATTAATAAGAAGAGGAAAACAAAGACTATGCAGTAAAAATGAAAGAAATATGTTTTAGGAAGCTATATCTCATTTGATGTACATATGTTTTTGTAATTTAATAATACTTGGGTTGACATTTTATATTTTTTATTTTTCTTAATTTCTTCCCCTAAACACATACTCACTTCTGTATCTAGTTTTAGCATCACAGTTATATTGTTTTTTTACAGAGAGCGTCTGGTTTATATGTGGTACAGGTCCCACAAAGGATTTACCTATGGATTTATGCCTTTACTTTGTGAAAAAAAGTTTAATCACATTTTCTCAATTTTTTCTTATATCTAAATGTAATTATTCCCTCCTGCCCATGTTGAAAAAGATAAGTAAAAAAAAATTGAAATTGTCATTTAAAACATGAATTATTTATCTTCTCGTTTATAGAGTTTCAAAAGTAATAAGAAATATCTCGTATTTAGAACACTGACAAATATATATATATATATCTTTGAATATGATTTTTGCTTTTATTCAGGTAAAACCATGTGGTCCAAATATATTATTATTTATTCAAATTGCATACAGAGCATTTATGGAGCCTGAAATAGTTTTCTACAATAAGCAAACCATTATATTTTATACTATTTTCTTCTGTCATAGTTTTATTTACAAACTTTTACTAATTCATCAGATACATTCTCTAGATATGGCCTTAGAGATGCAGAGTTGTAATTCCATTTTGTTTTCTTTTCTCTCTGAAGATAAAAAAGCTCCTTCTTGCAAGATGCTCAAAGCATCATGCCAATTTGTATTTACTTATTTGCTTATTTATTCTTTGTTTTTTTTTGGAATTGAAAATTGACCCCAGATGCAGTCAACCTCTGAGTCAAAACACTTCTCTCCCCTTTTAAATTTTGTCCTTTTATTTTGAAACAGAATTGCACTAAGTTGCTAAGGTTGCCCTTGAATCTGTGATCCTCCTGTCTCAGCCTCCCAGGTACTGGGATTCCAGGTGTATGCCAACATACCTGGTTATCTAATTTTTAAAAGTGACTCCATATTGTGAATTATTCTATATTTATAACCTATGCATAATATAATTTAGGAAGAATGAACATGGAAAACAAATTGCCCACAGATCTGCACACAACCTAGTGTGAATCTGTAAGGCTATACTGAACTAAAGAGAGGTGTGAGAATATTAAATGATCACAAAAAGCTAAAAGAGAAAATAGCCATACCTACTCATTAACACTTTTTCTTGCATTTATAAAAAAATCATATAAGTTCTTTGAACACACACACATATAGTTTTATACAGGACGTTGAGCTCAGAGGCATTCTACCTCTGAGCTACACTCCCAGTGTTTTATAATTTTATATATATATTTGAAACAGTGTTTCACTAAGTTATTGAAGTTGGCCTCTGATCTGCAATCCTTCTGTCTCTACCCACAATGTACTAAGATTATAGGTGAGTACTTCCATGCCCACCTTGAACTTCTTATGAAATATTTTGTTTGTATATTTAAAAAAATAATAGGAAAGGAAAGAAAGGAACTTGGCTCTCTGTGCTACTTGGGTTTTAGTAACTTGAAAAACAAATTTCCATAAGACAAAATAGAAGACAAAATGTTTAGTCACATAGTAGAAATGCATCTAAGACAATTTAAATTCTTGCCATTAGTTTTTCAAAAATATGGTTTTCTTTAATCTTACAACAGTTAAGTTACTTCAACTTATTATAATACCTCCAATTTTAAACTCATTGTGAAAATGGTTCAATATCCATAACTACTAAGGACTAGTCCTCAGATGGATTCTTACTTAGCATTATTTTAACTGAATTATCAACTACTGGTGATGAATAGTGGGGGAAAAGAAGCTGATAAAACAAATGATACTGACTTATTTCTACCCCATATAGAGAAGACAGCCTGGTGTGAACAGCATGACAACTGAAACTTAGAACATAGTCTCTCTCCTGTTAACGCTTCTCCATGCTCCCCCACAGTAACAATGACAGGACCATGTTTGTCTATATACTATATCAGAAAACTCAGAATAGGTGCCTAAACTGGAATAATGAAGATGTTATTTGAATACTTTGAGTTGAACTGACATTTAACATAGTCTGCTAAGATCAACATTACTGTATCTGCTTAATCTTGAAAAATATCTTATTTCTTTTATTTCATATTTTGCAACTGTAAACTAGCCTTTTATGACTGAACTACATACCAGAGGATAGAAGTTATATAAAATTTTTAACATCTCTAAAGACTAAAATTTAAATGCATTCATGAGTCTTCTTCAGATATTGCTCATTATTTCAAATATATATATTTGGTGGTACTGGGGTGAAACCCAGAGGCTTTCTACCTCCAGGCTATACTTCCAGACCTATTTTATATTTTATTTGGAAACAGGGTCTCACTAAGTTGCTGAGAGCCTCACTAAGTAGCTGAGGCTGGCTTTGAGCCTGTGCGATCCTCCTGTCTCAGCCTCCTAAGCCCGGGGATTACAAGCATGCACCAACATACTCGGCTTATTTCAAATATTTTAAACCTGAATCCGTATACCTTCTATATTGCATGTCAAAATTAAACACCAGTGTAACATAGCTGCAATCAATTATTTCCTTATTTATTTATTTTGATACTGAAGATTGAACCCGAGGAGAAATTATAGCTCTGAGCTACACCCTCTTTCTTTTTCCTTTTCTTTTTATGTTTAATTTTTATGATAATTTTAAACTTATTTTATTTTCAAAATTTTTTGAAACATTAATATAGCTAATCATGATGCTGTACAAAATGCTTTAAAATATTTTGATAGAGATTGTGTTGAATTTATAGATGGATTTTGATAGAATGGCCATTTTGATTATATTTTTTCTGACTAAGAACATGAGAGGTCTTTCCACTTTCTAAAACATTTCTTTGTTTTGTGATTTATTTTCATTATAGAGGTATTTTACTTCCTTGTTTAAATTTATTCCTGAGCATTTACCTTTATTGTAGTGATAGTTAAAATTGTTTTTTTTATAATTCCTTTTCAGTAGATTCATAATTGGAATAAAAGAATTCTAATAATTTTGATAGGTGGATTTTATATCCTGCTACTCTGCTGAAAACTATTTATTACCTCTATTAATCTTCTTGGTAAATTATGGAATTAGCTTAGATATCCATGAACAGACAAATGGATCACAAAACATTGTTATATACCTCACAATGGAATTTTACTCAGCCATAAAGAAAAATGAAATTACCCAATTGCAGGAAAATTGATGTAAGTCAAGAATATTATACTGAGTACACTCAATCCCAAAGAATGAGTAGATGTACATTCTCTTTTATATGTGGGAGGTATTCAATAATAAGGGCAGCATCATCTAGATGAGCAGAGACCCCAGGGGAATGGCTGAGGGTGACTAAGGAAGGGAGAGAGAACGACATGGTCATAAAGAATGCATAGAAGTAATGATGTCATGAACACTTACAAATTTCAGATTCCATTCTGAAATAATTGAGGGTGAGGGTGGGGGTGATCCGGTGGGGAGGTCAACAAAACTGTGTCCATGTATTTTTCTAATACTCTGTACCCCACTATGATGTAAAATTATAATGCACCAAATTTAAAAGGTTTTGAGTTTGAATATTATTTCAAGGTGTTGTATTGTTTCTTATTCAAACATTATCTGAAAAAATATAGTTTTTACTTGCCAAACTTCACCTTGGGTTTTTTTTTTTCATGAAATGCTATCATATAATAGAAAAAAGCCTGAACTTTAGAGACTGTCTTTTTTTAAAACTCCTTTTGTGCTTGATGAATTACAGCATGATATTTTTTAAAAATCTCTGAATCTTGGTTTCATCATTTGGGAGAAGCAACTAATATGTCCATTCAAGACTTTCCACAAGAAATATACTAGACATTATTTTGATAGGAATGGACTTGGCACATACGAAGAGAATAAATTCCCTTATTCCCATTCAACAATGATTCTTATATTTAAACAGAGAAAGCATCTATCACTAAGTGTATTACATGGACACATGGAGTAAATTAAAAAAATATATTTGATGAAGTATCTTGAGAAATGGCAATGTTCTTGGAATAAATTTACATAGCAACACTCTTAAATCCCATAAAATATCAAGTTTGGAGAGAGACCCTGTTTCTTGTCTATGTTTAGGTACTTTAGAAATTGTATGGATTCAAGGAACATTATGGCATCATTGCAGTAAGTAATATTATAGGCATCTGTGCCTTGGCACACAAGGATGAAAATAAAGGCATCTAGCTTTTTCTTCAAATCATAGAGGGGACATAAGAATCCACTTAAAATCTCCTCACGTATTCTTTAGTGCTCTATGAGAGAGAACAGATAGAGCTACGGGTATATTAGAATGCCTGTTGAGAACATTACACATATTCACCAGAAAGCATTATCATAATATTACATTGTACTTAACACACCACCCCTGGAACTTGACTACTCAATCTTAGGTACACATATCCGCTAATAAGTTAATGTACTTTCATAACACGGAGAAAAAGTGATGCAGACTTGTCAAACTTTTGGAAAGTCCCTATGTTTAAATTTGACATCATATTTGGTATGGGGGCCTATGCTTGTAATCCTAGTACTTGGGAGGCTGAAGCAGGAGAAACACAGGTTCAGAGTCAGCCTCAACAACTGAGTGAGGACCTAATAAATCTAACAAGACTCTGTTTCAAAATAAAATATAAACTAGAGCTGGGATTTTAGCTCAGAGGTAAAATGCCCCTGGGTTAAGTCCTCGGTAGTAAAAATAAATGATAAATAAATAAATAAGGTTGCCATGACTATTCTGTTGACTTACGAAGTAAAAGTAGAGCAGATATTCTCAAACATGTTCAGAGAAAATGAAGAGTTTGAGTCTGAAACATACAGAAAAGAAAGAAACAGATAAATTAGCAAAAAAAGTTTGAGTTGGGCTAGTTTGGAAAGTCTCTCCTAATGGACCCTTCTTTTACTCTTCTTGATGTCTATATGCTTGTGTGTGATTTTTAAGATTTTTCTTTGAGAGTACGCTTTTCTAAATCATATTTGTTTTAACTAAACTAAAAAAAAAAAAAAAAAAAAAGAAAATGTGGAAGGAAGAATCAACAGGGTGAAAAATGAGAACCATCTCTCCATGCTTTTTTGCACCATAATTTGTTCTGGGATTTCTTTTTCCTTTGAAATGCCCCTTCAGTCAAGGGTTCATTCATTTTTCTTAGCTAACTTTAAGTAATTTTCTATATTTCATGAAGACAAATCTGAGCACGTAAGCATTTCTTCTCATCAACTGCAACATATGGCTGCTGATTCAGTTCCCACGTCACCATCAGAACCTCTGCAGGGAAGTGAGACAAGGGAATGAACTGGTATGTTCAAAGCACATCGTACTGCAGTTAAGACTGTGCTTCATTATTGTCGAACCACCAGATTAAAGAGTATTAAAAGTCTATAACTTTCAGAAAATATGACTTGGTAACAAATTTGAAAACAATTTTCCATGATGTGGACCAGGATTTTTAAAGCCGAAAGATATCTTCGAGACAAAATTATATCCAAGTAGAGAATAAAACAAATTTTATGGTGTATGGTTCTCACCCTATATTCTCTTTCTGATGGGAGATATCACTTATCTCAGATTCATCTTGTGCCCTAAAAGTTAACTCCAAATCAGTGCTAGAGGAAGACGAAAAAGAGACTTGACTTCATTTTTGATCGTCCAGCATTTGAAGCAAGCATCAAATCACAACAGAGAAATGGCGCAAATCATAAATGAGACAACAGAGCAGAGGAAAGAGAGAAGAAACCACACAATGACACAGAGGCTAACCCCAAGAAGGTCTATACCCAGAGAGGCATTTCCAGTATCTTCTCAAATGACTAACGACATTGTATGTGTTTGGAGGAGAGGCAGAAAAGAGCAGAAGATGGCAGACAGGTGAATTCATACATGAGAGAATGAAAGAAATAACTAGTGAAAGCAAGAAGCCCAAATTGAAGGGATTGCAACTCAGCCTGAAAGCACACCTGGCTATTTCGAAATCAGCAGGTAAAAGCTGAAGCGTTTACTATGTAATTTTCTGGGTGGTAAAGAAAAGAAGACTTGTATACAAGACTTCTGAGCCCTAAAAATTTTGCATACTAAGAATTCAATCTTCTTTTTAAAGCATAGATCGAAGTAAAGAACAAGAAGAGAAAAAGAGGGGGAGGAGGAGGGAAGGGTAAAAAGAAGATGGAGGAGGCAGAGAAGGAAGCATAGAAGGAGAAACAAAAAGGAAAAAAATCTAAATTGAAAGGGACAATGCCTTAACTTTTTGCAAATACAAAAAACATATATTTTAAAACATATATGCAAGGTGGTCATGGTGGTGCATATCTGTAATACAAGTACTTGAGAAGCTGAGATAGAATGGTCAAAGATTGAAGGACAGTCACAGAAACTTAAGACGACCCTGCCTCTAAACAAATACAGAATATGAGGGTGTCGCTCAGAGGAGAAATGTCTCTGGTTTCAATCCCTAATACATACATACATACATATATTACATACGTATATTTTTGATATTTTTATATATACATACATATATTTTTATATTTTGAACATTATATTATTTTATTACATCTATAGAACATTATATATATGGAAATGAAAACTAGACTAAACAGTTTTGAACAGAATATAATAAAAAGAATCTGCCTGCTCAATGTTAGTATCTTAGCTCTCTAATAAAAAATATATGGTATTGGCAACTATACAATAGATTAATAGAATACTACTGAAAATCCATAAATAGGTTTATATAAACATGACTCCCTATTTTTTGACGAAAGTGTAATAGCAACTCAAATAGATGTTTTTACTAATTGTATTGGAGCAAACTACATCTATAGATGAAACAATAACCTTCACCTGAGCCTCATAACTTCTATAAAATTTACTCAAAATTAATTATGGATTAAACATAAAATGCAAAACTATAAAAGTCTTAGAAAATTAGAAGTTGTACAAGACCTAATACTACCAAAAGATATTTCATACTTGATACCAAAATACAATCCATAAGGGGAAATATTGGTAAACTATATTTCATCAAAATTAAAAACTTTTGTTAAGAAAAATACCCTGTTAAAAGGATTGAAGAAATAGATATGTGATGTTGTAAATGAAATTGAAGACAGAAAAGTTCTTCATAAGAGCAAGGGAAAATTAAAGGGAAAACAGGACAAAGATAAAAATAGGCGATGGGAGTTCGTGCAGGGGGGAAAAGCATAGAGCAACGGAGTTAAGCAAAATCTAGAACCCGGTATTCAAAACAATGTTAGCATTAGGCATGGTGGTACATGCATGAAATCCCAAAACTTGGAAGACTAAAACAGGAAGATGACAGGTTCAAGGCCAACCTAATCAATTTAAGTGAGGTCCTTCAGCAACCTAGCAAGAGATCTTGTTGCAAAATAAATAAAATAGGATCATGGTGTTGGTTGGAAGTAGAAAGTCTTTGCATTCAATTCTCAGTACCCCCGCCCCAAAAAATGTTTGGGATTAATGGAGACTTAAATCTATTCATTGAAAGGACATCCATGTCCCAGAAAAGTCACTCAATAATGACTAATAATATACAAAACAAATATTAACACTATGTGATTTTAATGGTGTTTGGGAAGCTTTCAGGCTTCGAGTCAAAATGAACAATTAATTTAAGAGAGGAAGAAACACATATAATGGCATTAATGTTTGACAGCAATGCTCTACGCCAAAAAAAAAAACCCAGCAGACACATTCAAAATATTTACGGAAAGTGTAAGCCAACAATGACATAGCCAGACAAACTTACTTTCAGTTCTAAAGGCCAGAGAAAATGTATTATAGCTCTTTGAGAATGCAGGAAGGAAAGTTCTGCTGAAAAATTCCTGAGGGAATACACAAGAAAATGAACCTGAGACCTACACACTGTCCAGAGAGACAAACTGCTTAAGGGGTACTGGGAATAACTCAATACACATTTCTTTATAAAATTGAGTGATATTGTATCTATATAGGAGTGAAAAAGTGTGTAAAAGCCATGTGTCTGACATTGTAGAAACAGGCGGAATAGCAAAATAAGGGAAGGAGATGAAAAGAATATGTGGAAATTAAAGTTCCCTATGATCTAGTGGTATTAGGTGGGGAAAAAGGCCAAGTACTTCAAATTAAAATCTCTATCATGGCGAGGGCAGTTCAGGTAAAATGGACTATTAGTTCATTTTAATGTTGTTCATTGAAGAAAGAACCTACAAATTTTCCCCTGCCGAAAGGAGGTGGCTCAAAATAATAGTATAATGCGAAAGGAAAATAATTTTAGAAAGGAAAAACAGAAAAGAATATTAGAACATTAAGGTCATGAGAAATACTTAGAAAATTTAAAACATGTACCTGAAGTCTCACATGGGAGAAAAGATAAAGTGAAGCAGATTCCATGTTTTATCTGATCATTTTATTTTATTTTTTTATGTATGGGTAGGTAGAAGCCGGGCATGGTGGTGCACGCTTGTAATTCTACCATTCAGGAGGCTGAGACTGAAGGAACTCAGTTCCCAGACAGCCTCAGCTACTTAGTGAGGCCCTCTGCAACTCAGTGAGACCATGTTTCTAAATAAATAATCATAAAAAAATAGGGCAGGGGGTATAGCTCAAAGGTCAAATGCCCCTGGGTTCCATCTCCAGACCCCCCCCACAAATATATATATATATATATATATATATATATATATATATATATATATATATCTTGATCCAAAGGGTGTCATGTGTGAAGGTACAGTTTAGATGGGTAGCTTTTTAGATTCTTACCATATAAACTTTATGCTTTATTAAAAATAAAAAATTGACAAAATTAAAGGCTTAACATGCAACTGTTTTAGTTGAGTGTCCTCTAAAAATCTTGATATTAGGCATGGCAGGAAGTTAAAACAGAAGGTCCTACTTAAGGATCGTTTGACTACAATTGTTAGTTTCTATAATTGTGCAAAAGTGATATGAAGTCAACAGAAACTGTATTTTGGTTTATAAATTTGTTTGCCCACCCCCCAAACTATTGTGGCCCATTAGTCTCTTGAAGTGCTGGGCAGCCTCAGTGAGCTGCAGGTGCCAATCAGCCAGAAGATTAAGAGCTTGGACAATTGGCACGCTACTGTGCACTTTGTCTCTGAGTTGTACTGTTCAATCACCCAGGAAACAATCAGAATGTGCCTGTCTAATTTATATCCTGACTTAAAAAATTCAAAGAAACTTCAACAAGGACTGGATTCTGCATATCATTAAGGAATTAATGTTAGTTTTGTAAAACACATGATGCGAAATCAAATACACTTAAGATGCACATGGTAAAATACCTGGGAATTAAATGTTACATGTGTGCTTTACCTCAAAATATATCATAAAGATAGGAGGTAGTTGGTAAGTAGTATTGACAAAATGAGTTGATTATTCCTTATACTGGATCCTAAATACACAAGATTTTTAACACAATTATTTAACATTATGAATGTATATAAAATTTCTCACAAAAAATATATTACTCTTTTTTTAATTGGTGGTGAAGATGGAACCGAGAGATATTCTACCTCCGAGCTACACCCCCAGTCCAATTTTTTATTCCTTATTTTGAAACAGGGTCTTACTAAGTTGCGGCAGGCCTCACTAAGTAGCCGAAGCTGACGGAGAACCTGGATTCTCCTGTCTCAGCCTCCCAAGTACTGTGATTATAAGCGTGCACTACCACTCCCAGCACTGTATTACTCTTGATAAAAGAAAATAATGTCTAAGATTAATCAGGAGTGGTGGCACATATTTATAATCCCAGTACTTGAGAGCCTGAGACAGAAGGAGCCCAAGCTCATGGCCAGGCTCAGAAACGTACATTAACCAATATATCAAACTCAAGTAATTTTTCTATGAGTCATGTGATGCTAACAAACTAGACCCCCATTATAGAGTACAGTAATATGACTATTTAACTGGAACAATGAGAAAGATTTAATTCTCAGTTATGTAGTAATTTTATAAGGCATAATTTAGTCATTTGGAAAATTTCTCAGCTATTTTTATATTTCTTTTCAGAAATGTACAGCTAGACTGAATTATCTATTATTTTTCTAATTTATATGTGAGTAATAATTATGTGGGAAATGTGTTTTCTAAAAAAAGATACATCTGACATGAGTAAGATTCTAAAATCAGTGTGTTTATCAAATCTTAAATAAAATTATTTCAAAATGATCTATGAAGTTCCTTAAATCCAAATACATTAAAATTGTCTTTTAAGAGCTTAGTAAAACCTTCACTCTATTAAATGTATTTGTATTTTTATGCTTTCTTAGGTTATACATTTTAAAAATAAAATTTAGAGATGAATATTGGAGACAATGAATATAGACAAAATGGTTTCTGTTTTCATTGTTATTTTGCTGATAAAACATGAAGACTTTATAAGAGTATCATACAATAGTAAATATAACATTTTCTGTGTTGAAATAAAATAATTTTAAGAGGAAAATATTTTACCTAGAATTTTTTTTTAGAATGAATACTGGTCCATGTCTAAAATAGCTTATTGCCTGACACTATTTTAGTAGCTGGCATTTTATAAAATTAAATAGACTGGCTGACTTTATTGTATAGAAAGGAAATCAATGTGCTTTGTTTCTAATCTTAATATTTTAAAAATCAATGTCTCAGGAGTCTTAGCACTTAATAGCAAGTAAAATTTTAACTAACACATGCTTATAATGACATTAACATTTAAATGAAAATATGAATAAGATAAAAATTGTTCAAAGATACTGATTTTTGTCAAGGTATTTAAAAATTTTTATGTCAGTCTATAAGATTCTTAGAATCAATATTGAGTTATATATGTATATATATTTTCACACACACACACACACACACGCACATATATATATATATATATACACACATGAATACACTTAAACTACATAGAGAACATATTATGTTAAGTACTATAAGAATATCGAGAGTCAATATAAACAAAAGAGGATTCATGCTTTCCAAATGCTGAAAATTCATTTAAATACTAATAATTTATATAAATTGGTTTGTTTTCAGTATTATAGGAAACAGCTATGACTGCCATTTCCTCTGAAATGGGTAAAATAAATACCGATTTCTATTCTAATATCATAAATATATTCTCACACTACTCAATACTCCAAAGAATTAGTGTATCACAGCTATAAAAGCGAATTTAAGTAAGTGTACCTGCTATTGAAAAATATTTAATATCAGTCTGAAAGTCTAAGTTGAACGTACATTTACTCTCTTCTCATCTTCCTGTGTTATTTGAGCCAACAGCAATCATGGAAAGGTGTTCACGATGCCAGATAGTCACGGAGAGCTGATCTGCTGCTTCTAACATAATCCAAATAGTTCTTCAGGTAGTAACTAGCTATTAAACCCAATGAGCAAATGCTACTGTATTTCACCCATCGATAAAGTAGTTTCTTACACAAGTTGGTGACCTTGAGAATTGAGGCCATGTCCTCTCATTGCTGGCTTTTTGTGCTCAATTCACATGTGTGAACAACCACGATTTTATTTATATCAAAATTGAACACTTATAGGAGACACTATCACAGAGTAGGGGAGTGCTTCTCGGACCTAGCTACACACCTTTTGATCTTTTCTTCAGTATTTATAGATATTTGTTTCTCAACTCCTACTTAAATGAAATGACTCAACGTACTTGAAGGAGGGAGACTCTGGAACTAAAAGCCCTTAGGCAAAACTCTAGGAGGTTTACACTTAAAGTCAACTTAAGTTAGAAATGGGTTTTCCTTTGCAATAGGTGTACTGCTTTCAGCAATGCTCACAGTAGGGCTTCCAGGTCTTTGCACGCACACATGGGTGAAGGGTATCTTAGATTTAAGAATTTTAATTTTCAGAAGTCTAAAGAAAATAATGATAGTGGTTAGCAGCAGCAGCAGCCACAACACCATAGTTTCAGATCCTATTTTGTTCTCTCTTGTTAAGTTAAACAGCTGACTTTTGAAACATTCTAAAGCATTTCCCAGCAACATTGCCAGGCTAAAGTAGGTTAGAATTTTTTATAACTGTCAAATGGGCTACAATAACTATTCTTTGATGTTTCATGTTTTATTCATTATTTGACTATCTCACAGTATTTATAATCCCATTAGCATTCCTAACTGAAAAATATAAAGTGATGGCTGAAAAACCATTAATTCATTTGAAAATACTGAAAGATTTAGGAAGGTTTCAAATTCACCAAAGACCACAAACGTACGGAGACTACAAATGTACAAACAAAATGTTCCCATCCGAAAAAAAGTGAAAATTATAAATTTGTTTCTCTTACTCTAGGTTTGCTATTTATTCATTTTACTCTGATCAAAATATTAATTAAAGAGGTATTTCTTAGTTGTTAGGCATTCTTTTCACTTAAATTACTAAAGTGCTAAAAGGTGAAGGTTGGTCTGTAAGGCAAACAATTTAAATTCTCAAATCATAAAAATGTCTGTATTACTAAACATAAGGATGATTGTACCATTTCAGGGTTTGAGCATGGGTCAGTGTTCTGAATTATATGCTAAAACTGTATTCAGTATCCTGCCTTTGAGCTGGTGCAGGGGTGATCAAAATCATATGGCATCAGAACACAAACTGAACACATTTTAGAAGAGAGATAACCACCCTATATAGTCAGCTAATATCAAAAGATAAGAATAGCCAGGCATGGTGGTGCACACTTGTAATCCTAGCATTCAGTAGGCTGAGATCAGAGGATCGTGGTTCTTGGACAGCCTCAGCTACTTAGGGAGGCCCTTTGCAACTTAGTGAGACCCTGTTAATTCGTAATAGCCAAAATATGGAACCAACCTAGACCTCCATCAATAGATGAATAAATTCTAAATGAATGGCAAAATTATGGAAAATACACAAAATGGAATTCTATTCATCAATAAAGAACAACAAAATCATGTCATTTGAAAGAAGATGGAAAAACCTGGAGAACATTATGTTAAATGAGATCAGCCAACCACAGAAAGAGAAAGGACTTATGTTTTCTCTAATATGCCCAATCTAGCGAGTATTAGGGATACCAGAAGGACTGCAGACAATGGAGGAGAAACCGCAGCGAAACCAGAAAGGACGGGTAGGAGAGGAAGAAGGCTGAGGTTGATTAATGGAGGAGCTACCTTTGGATATGTGTAAAAGTATGACTATACCATGGTTAACCTGGACACTCAGTCTGGGGAGGGAGGAAAAGGGGAAGCAGGGGGAGGGGAAGGCACCAAGCACTGTATGAATGTATGCCCTTTTCAATATGATCCACGTAAAATAAAAACAAGAAAGAAAAAGATGAAAAAATAGGGCTGGGAGTGTAGCTTGGTAGTAGAATGCTCCTGGGGTCCATCCCCAGTACCGCCAAAAAAAAAAAAGATAAAAGTCAAATGCTTTTATTTTTTAGGAGACTCTAGGAACCAAGCATTTAAGAGTAAACAAGGTGTAGATATGAGCCCCCCCTTCAAACTACCAAGGGCCCACATTTTACATAATTGGGAACATGGAAATGATTTACAGTACTTCCTTCCTCCCTCTTTACCAGTTTTTTTGTAGTCTTCAGGAAAAGACTAAGGAAGGTTTTTTTTTTCTGTAGAGTTCAATGTGTGTTTATACATGTTATTCACTAAATAATCCATAATAGAATTTGTTTATTTCTTAGGTTTTCAGTCATGTAATTTTGAACTTATTAAAGTTGAGTTTATTTTAAAACTCTAGAATATATTCTGATAAGATAAAAACTGTTTGCTCTTAATGACAACAAAGTAAAAATTTAGGCTACTGAACTGTTTTTCTTATCCCTTGAGGTAATAAAATATTTTAGGATTTTTCTGTTAATTTAGAAATCCCTTTTGGCCAAGCATGGTGGCAGAAGCTTGTAATCGCCATGCTTGCGAGGCAGAGACAGGAGGATCGTGCAGGTTCAAAGCCAGCCACGCTGGCTTAAGAGATCCTGTTTCCAAATAAAAAGTATGAAACAGGTCTGGGAGTGTAGCCCGGAGGTAGAAGGGTTTCCAGAAACCCCAGTACCACAAAAAACAAACAAACAAATAAACAAAGAAACAAAGAAACAAATAAAATAAAAATTCCTTTTGTAAAGGATTCAGAAATTACAAAGTTTCTGCCTTTGTAAAGCTTATGTTAATATGAAAGTCAGTATACAACAAACAAGTAATTTGCAAATATAAAAGAGAAGGGTAGTTCAAAGTAGGATGGTTAGGGAAGGCCTCATGCAAAATGAAATGGGTAAATTAATGAGGTTAGCCTCAAGCCTGTAATCCTCCTGTTTTAGCCTCCCAGGTACTGGGATTGCAGGAGTATGCCACCATGCTTGACTTATTTCTCAAAAAATATAAATGTTGTATTTACAGCCTCAGTCTCAGAGTTTCTATTTCTCTCCATTCCACTGAGGATAAATTACCAATGGGTGAAGACTTTACACAGATGCTCCTAACCACATCTCAGCATGTCTGCCTTTCCAGCTGCTGTGTTAAACATGGACTTTCCAGTGAATCACCTCCTCCGCTTTGCTGTCCACAGAGGTTGCCTTTCTTGTCTCTTCTGTGTTGTGAAGTTTTCACATCGCATAGCCAGGCACTCTCTTCTCTCTGAATCATATTCTATTGGTTTCCATGGTGTCATGCCTGTCTAGTTTTTCACCTAATCTCTCATCTTCTCTGATAACCTCTTCTATTCTCTCAACACCTCAATACTGGAGTCTTTACTGTTAATCCTTAGTCTTCTTTATTGCTTAGTATCCACCAGCTTCCATGGTTGAATCACCCCTGCTTAAGTCCATAAATACTTTAGAGCACTGACGTGTGAACCTGTGTCTCCAGCTTGAACCTCCCTTTTAATGTCACACTTGTTTAAGTAACATTCCATCAACTGCTGGATATCCACCTTACTTGAATGTCTATTACATAAGACTTAACATGTCCCAACGTAGTATACTTGGCATCTTTCTACCCTAAAACTTGTCCAGTCTTGCCCCTGATATGAACTTCATTTCCAGCATCTCAAGATAAAATATTGTTATCTTTGAGTTACTTATTTTTCTCAGACTATTAGATAATCTGATTGGTAATGCTTCAAATATGTCCAAATTTTAAACATGTCAGCAATCTTTGCACCTTGGCTATAGTAAAAGCTAGCACTATGATTCAAGGAATGAATTATTTCACCTTAATTGTCTTCCTTGTTCTTCTTACATCTCTTCTTAATCTCTTTGCCTTCTGATCTCAAAACAGAAGCCAGAGCAATTCATTTACAATATAAATAGGCCACATTTCTTTACTTAATTCCTTTAATAGTTTCTTAAATGTTTGAAGTGAAAAATTTTAAATGGCTAACAAGTATTGTCAATTTCTGACACAAAGTAAACATTAAAACTAGAAAAAAATAAGTGGATCTTGTTTCTTTTTATCTTATCTCCTACAAATCTCATCTTTATTCTCTACATTACATTTTTTTTTTTTTTGCAGTCTGGGATGGAACCTAGGGATATTCTACCTATGAGGTACACCCTGAGCCCTACTCTTTATTCTTTATTTTGAAACGAGGTCTCCTTGGGTTGCACAGGGCCTCACTAAGTAGCTGAGGCTATTCGCAAGCCACAAGCCTTCTGTGTCAGCCTCCTGAATGCTGGGATTACCAGCATGCACCACCACGCCTGGTCCTCTACAGTATTTTTATTATTCCTCAGCTGTGTCAAGAACATGGCTGCTTCTGTAAATTTGTGCTCATCCTTCCTTCTGTGCCCAGATGTTCCAAATGAAGGAAAGATTAAATAAGAAATAGGCACTTATACATGTCTACAAATCCCTCAGTTCTAGACTCATGGATTGTTGCTCATGATGGTGGTTAATGGATCTATATTCCTCCCATTGTTATTTTCATCATTCCTTTTGCGAACTTTTAACATAAGCTGGATTACATGAAGAAAGAAAAAATTTCGGCCAAAGAAATTTGGAAAAAATATGATAGAATTACCATGCATTACTTCTGTTTATATTTCATTGCAGATATTCACATGGAGTTAACTGAGTGATTAGAAAAATTGTGCTGTAGCAGCACAACCACTTATGAAGAAATAAAAGGAAATTTGGTACCAAAGAAAGCAACCAAAGAGCATTTTTCACAGGGTCCAATTTTCAATACCCAAAACACAACAACAAAATGTATTAACAATTGGGGTTATTAAAATTTAAGTCAGGTAAGCTGAGCATGATGGTATATGCTTGTAATCTCAGCATTTGGGAGGCTGAGACAGGAGGATTACGATTCATGGACAACCTCAGCTACTAGTGAGGCCTTTTGAAACTCAGTGAGACCCCAGAAAATTCCTTCTAACAGGAATAGTTGTAAGACAGTCTTTATTAAATGTAGCTCCTTTATTATAAAAACCTCTCTTGAAACAATTTTTGATCTCTATACTTTTGGATTCCCAGAGGTCTTACACTCTACTCATGTTTATGATTCATGAAAAATTAAAAAATGGTAAAAAGTGTTGGTTAAAGGAAGAGGAGGGAGCCAGGCATGGTGGCAAACCCTTGTAATCCCAGTGATTGGGAGGCTGAGACAGGAGGATCGCATATGTTCGAAGCCAGCCTCAGCTACTTATTGAGGCTCTCAGCAACTTAGTGAGACCCTGTTTCCAAATAAAATATAAAATAGATCTGGAAGTATAATCCAGAGGTAGAAAAATCCCCTGGGTTCCACCCCAGTACTACCAAAATAAATAAATACATAAATTAATAAAATAAAAATAATAAAATAAAGGAAGAGGATGGGAGATTGGCATGCCTTCAAGAAGCTTTGCAGCAGATCACTTTCAGGAACACATTTGGAAGTAGAAGATGTTAAGACTGCCCATGACCAAGTGTTCCTCTCCCTGCGGGGTGTTCTTAACTCACAGAAAGACCACAGGATCTGGGAAAAGCATAAAGACATAATTGCAAGCTGTGTCTGGAAGTACTCAAAGGTTTTCATAAGTTCAATTAAATGTTGCTTCAAAAATAGTGAACCTTCATGGCTTCTGCAAATCTTGTGCATTCTGTCTTTTATTTTCGCAATGTAGATTTATCCATATTATGGTCCCTTTACAGGATACTCACTATAATTTTCTTTTTTTAGCTTGAGTTAAACGCTCATTTCATTCATTGCCAATTTTAGTGGCACCAGAGAGTGCTAATTATATAATTGTATAAACGCACACACACACACACACACACACACACACACACACTCAAAGGACTAGCCAGAGCCGGGCATGGTGGCGCACACTTGTAATCCCAGCATTCAGGAGCCTGAGACTGGAGGATCGCGGTTTGCGGACATGTCTCAGCTACTTAGTGAAGCCCTCTACAACCCAATGAGACCTGGTTTCAAAATAAAGAATAAACAATAGGGAAGAGGGTGTAGCTTGGAGGTCGAGTGCCCTTGGGTTCCATCCCCAGACTCGCAAGAAAAAAAACAAAAAAAGGACTAGCCCTGCTGGCATGGAGGTGCAAGCCTGTAATTCTAGTACTTGAAAGGCAGAGACAGGAGTGTAGCAGATTTCAGGACAGCCTCAGCAACTTAACGAGACCCTCAGGAACTTAATAAGACCTATTACAAAATTTAAAAAGTAAAATAAGGTAGAAAATATAGCTCAGAGGTAGAATTCTCTGGGTTCAATACCCAGCACCTCAAAAAAAGGACTAACCCAACTAACCCAAGAGGTTATTGCTTAGGTATTCTAACAATACACTGGGTTAGCAGGAAAGGCTGAAAAGCCATTGATTTCCAAATGACTCAGGCAAGTGGTGAGCAAGAACATGACAGATACATATCAAGCCACGCAGTCTCTAGAGGATGGTATAGCTGTGAAATTGAAGGAGACTGGATTCCTCATCCTTCCTGAAAGAAGAGACACTTCAGCATTTGTTTAGCCACAAGGACTAAAATAAAAATATTATACGTTGAGATTGTTACTACTACTTTCCTGTAATGAGCAAAAAAGAGATATTTCTTTGTGTCTGTACTTGTTAGAAACCCTTCATCTATTGTCAAATATCGTTATTTGACAAGGGAAGACACTCATTAATGATCAGATTCAAGACTCTCATGCCTGAGAAATCCTAAGTTCAGTGAACATCTTCCCTATTTTTGGTCATCTGGATTCTGCACACCTATCCTGTGGTGAAGAACCTATTCAAGGCAGCTCCTTCCTTGGAAGATATAAAGAGAATTTGAAAACGCCAAACTGCAGTTTCCGCTAATGTCCTGATCATCACTCAGATACCAGCCTGTAGTGCAGATTCTGTCTCTCAGAAGCCGTGGCTTGACAGGCTAAAACTGAGCCTGCTGAGAAGCTAAGATGGCTCAGGACCCAGTCTGGCTGTGACCGAGGTAATGTAGTTAGAGTAATGGAAGCTCTCTCTACAGGCAATAGGGACAGCTGTTGGTACAAGGTCTTTAGCTTCCTCACTGTCAGAGTACACAGGATATCCTCTGGACTCTGCCTTTTGCTGTCAAGAGACTTCAACTTTCTCTCCACCCAGATGCCATAAAACACAGAAGATCCCAATAACAAATTCCATTATTCGCCATGTCAGTGAGACTTGGTCTACATTGTTGGGCACCAGGAACTTTCGCTAAAATTTCATATGATAAATGTAACTGAATGCAGTGTATTCTCATCCAGACAGATGAATCATTTTACTTACTTATTTTAGTGGGATGGTAAAACGCATATTTTTCTGAATTATATCTATCAAAGCTTTCTGATAACCCTTTACTAAAACTACATTCTTCTAGGAGATTTATTACTATTAATTAAACATTCTGGTTATTCTTACACAAGGAAGAAATAGCATGGCTACATACCCTCCCCTAGCTCTCTTTCACATTTGCCAACTCTAAGACTGAAGTTTCTCAGTGGAAAATCAGGCCATCTCTAGATGTCTGGAATGTTCCTGCTGAGGCCAGCATGTGTGCCGCTGGCTCCCTTCCAAAGGGCTGCAGAGCTATTTCCTGTCTCTAGTTTGATCTGTGTTTCTTGCTTATTCCACACAAATACTGAAATTTACTGAATGCTTTTCTGTACTTAATAGTGACCCTAATGGCATGGCTTAAAACTTTTCAAAGTGTCAGATAGACATGATGGTAGGAATCGTGATGAAAAGTGATGAAATATTGCTTATCAGGTTGGAATACATGAAGACCATGACTGCAGTCTCGTCTGCTAGAGTTTGAGCCTGTACTCATGTATGGATTTTCTAAATATTCAGTACAAAGGTTAAGAATAGAACCAATATCATCACATTATACAACTTTAGAATACTATGAGTAAAGAAAATATTTTACCAAATTTGCCAAAGGGTGGGGGGATTAATGAAAAGCTGAAAGAATCCTAGTTAGCTTAGTCTTTCCAATGGTTAAATTAGGAGATAGAGAGCCAAGGACAAAGTAATTCCTGCCAGAGCTGCGCAGCAATTCAAAAGGGAAATGATAAGAGTTGGAACCTACTCAAAAGATATGGGAGATATTTCTTAGTGCAGAGGAAATAGAGTGTTTAATTTGTGGGAACAGATTTGAATGTTTTTCACATGTGAAAAAATTAATAGTCCTGAATTAATGATAAATAGAAAATTAAACATGAGAACATAACAAGAGCCATAACAAAATAGGGCAATAATTAGTTCTAGTCTAAAAGCATGATTGTGTGGGAAAGGTAAAGCAATTGATGATTACTTCATGGCCCAGGGAAATAACATTGTCATAGTCATATAAGTATATAAAAATTCAATAGGATACAGCTGTTTAGGAGTAAGAGATGATATTTACAAATATAGAACAGGATCATCAGTGCAGTTGTTCAAGGCTCTGTCTCTGATAGTTGAGTGTAAGAACTGTGCATGTGATGAAATATTTTCACCCTTGACACTAAGCGTATTATACATTCAGAAAAATGTAGGACGGATATGGGGAAAGAAACATATAGGAGGCACTGGAAGCGTGTGTAGGTGAGTTAATCTTCATCTTTTAAATGAGTTGCTCGGCATTGTCTACAACAGGAAAATTAAAATATTTCCCTATAAGCTTACTACTTTAAAATATATCTAGAAGAACAATAACATATGTGGAGGGAAACAGAAGGAAATATGTTTAAATGTAAAAATGCATAGTTACATAAAATTTTACAGTACATGTATATATAACCTTGATAAAATGATAAAGGTTTCATGTGTTGAATGTCGATTTGATTTCTTTAAAGCGTTACTACATGCTGGATTAGACTTTAAATTGCAAAAATGTAAAATCATTGGGTTTGGAATATTCTCTGTAAAATAAACTCTCAAAATGGGAGGGAGAGAAAAAACAGTCATGTTGTAAGTGGAATGTCCCCCAAGGCTCAAGTGTTAGACCTGGTTCTTAGCCCATGGCTCTGATGGCAGGTGGTGAAGATCTTAAGAGACAGAGAAGAGTGGAAGGTTTTAGGTCACTGAGAGTGTGCCTTCAAGTGGAATGGTGAGACACTGGTCTCTTGCTCTTTCACTCTCCCAGCCCAGCCAGGAAGTGAACAGTTTTGCTCAGACATGGTGTGACACCCCTCCAACAGGAACCTAAAAGCTACAAATAGGTCCACCCAAAGATAAACTTGGGAACATCCCCAACAATGAAAGCAGAATAAGCTCTTTCTCCTTTAAGGTGATAATTTCAGGGGTTATTACTGCAGCAGAAAGCTAACCCCAGGCCCAACCACAGCTACCAGTGTTTGTTCCACAAGGTGCTAGGCAAACAGATGCCTATAATCACAGTACTTAGGAGATGAGACAGAAGGATCATCGTTTTGAGGCCATTGTCAGTAAGATAGTGAGACTCTCAGTAATCTGGTGAAAAAAAACAAAAAAATTGGAAAAAGGTCTAGGAATTAGCTCAGAGGTAAAATGTTTCTGGATGTTTCAAACCCTAGTACCACATGCACATACACAAATAAATATTGAATAGTGTAAGATAAATTCAGTTTAATATATTTTAATACTTATTTTCACAATTAATACTACCTTTTATTGGTAGATCATAATTATATATAGGTATGAGGAACAACGTGTTTAGTTATATGTTTACAATGTGAAATAGTTAAATCAGCTAATTAGTGTATTCATCACTTTAGTTGTCTACTTTTATGATAAAGTATTCAAAACTTTACTCTTAGCTATTTTGAATTGCACAACGCATCATTTTAAGGATAGTCACCCTGCTGTGTAATAGATTTCAAACTTATTCTTCATGTCTTTCTGAAACTTTGTACACTTTGATCAAGGTATTCTAATTTCTAAATAACAATTAACATAAATGAAAAAGGACCACATTGCATGATAAGAAAACATGAATGAGTCAGGAGTAAACTATGGCACATGCCTGTAATCTCAGTGTTTAGAAGCTGAGACAGGAGAAATGCAGATTGGGGGCCAGCTTTAACAATTTAGTGAGATGGTGTTTCAAAAAAAAATTAAAAAGCAGCAGAGTATAGCTCAGAGGTAGACTGCCTCTGGGTTCAATCCCTAGTACCAAGAATAAATAAATAAATAAACTTATAATATATATATATATGGTGGTACTGGGGTTCCTGGAAGCCCTTCTACCTCCGGGCTACACTCCCAGACCTGTTACATACTTTTTATTTGGAAACAGGGTCTCTTAAACCAGCGAGGCTGGCTCTAAACCAGCGCGATCCTCCTGTCTCCGCCTCCCAATCGCGGGGATTACAAGCGTGCGCCACCACGCCCGGCAATTTATAATATTTTAAAAGTGCTAGTTTGCAGCCTTCTCCTGAGAAGCCAAGTAAATGCTTGTGTTTTCATTTCCTATATCCCATTCTCTTTCCTTAACATGACTCCCCCTGCTTATCTGCCAATCTACATAACTTTACCAAATTGACGCTGTGTGACTATCAGTTTCAGAACAAGCCATTGTCTACTGAGAAGCCACTGAATTTACCCACTGTGGATCAGTCACCCATAGGAAAGGGTGGGGAACACAGGCAGATATGTAGATATATTCAAATATATTCAAATGGATGCATGTATAGATACACGTGTAAACACATATGTATATGTAGTAGAACTTCATTATTCACAGATCCTGTACTTGCAAATTCATTTCCTTGAGGAAACGTATTTATAGTTCCCAAATTAAAACTCACTGTTTCTGTGTTTATTTGCAGACATTCCCAGAGCTGCAAAAATTTTGAGTCACCCAGCATGCACGCTCCCAGCTGAGTTTGAACAAAGCTACATTCCGCCTTCTTGTTTCAGCTGTCATTCTGTAAACAAGTGTCTTTTAGGGGATCCATTTGGTGCCAAAATTTTTGCATTTGTGTGAGCTTTCTTGGTAATTTCTCAGTTTAAAATGGACACTAAACATAGCACTAAAGTACTGGGTAGTTTCTAAGCTAAAGAAAATTGTGATGTATCTTATAGAGGAAATATGTGTGGAGGATAAGCTTCATCTAGGCACGCATTAAAGTGCTTTGTACACGAATTCAATGTTAATGATTCAGCAATGCATAATAAATATGATGTCTTTATACAAAAACATATGATAAACAAAGTTATGTATGGATTGGCTTGCAAAAATGTAACTAGAAGCTAACACAGGCAGAAATCTGTGCCTCCCTAGCAGCAATGGTTTAGAATATGCTAATCCAATGTTTGTAGTATTAAAAGAAAAACTTTAGAGAAATTATATTTAACAAAGTTTGTATGAGCTAAGAATGGTATACGATTTGGGTATCACTCAGAAGGAGTAAAAGCTCAGAGTGCTCCCTGTGCAGCATGGACAATGAGTACTTAAAGACAGTACACAAACAAAATACAGATCAGCTTGGTAGGTTACAGAAAAGAGCTTGCCCTATTTGGACATTATCTGATCAGTCAGCCGCCTATAAGTGACTGAAACTCAGTTGCTGATGAATGGTTGAGATCAAGCTACTTGTTTTAAGAATTAGATTTTTATTGAGGTTTTGGTTTACTTATGTAAAAACTTAGGTTGTAGTTCATTCCTAGGTACTCAGACTAAAGGCAAAGTCTAAGGTCAACAACCTGTTTATCTCATTTAAAATGGCAAATTTTAATACAACCACCACCACTAACACCATCACCTGTATATATACACATATGAAATAAATCATTCTTTTAGTATTTTTGTTTTATTTTTTATTTCTTTTTTTAAATTTTTGTTGGTGCATTGTATTTATATATCTTAATGGGATGCAAGATGGTGAGCACATACATGTACACATCACCCAATTAGCCCTTACCCAGTTCCCACCCCTTTCCTTTCTCTCCCTCCTTCTCATGAATGGCTTAGTGATTGACATTGATATGTTTGTTAAAGTAAATCATGTGCATTAGAGAATTTGCCTCTTCCCCCCTCCCATCCCTGCAGTAAGGTCACCTTATTTGCTCATCTATAGTATCTCCTTCTTTGTCTAGAGTTCCTCCTATGACCCATTTTCTCCCTAGACTCTGCATATTTTTAAATAAGAGGAATCAATAATTTTCAATTCTGGACTATTAGCATACTTGTGGAGATATACTGGCTTAGCCCAAATGCGATTTTATTATTTTCATTTGTATTTATTATCTTTTAATATTTTTATTATTATTTCTAACTTCAAACAAAATTAGTGATTTCGGTCTTTAAAAAGAAAGCAGCTAAGACAGAGGATGGTGGCACATGCCTGTGATCCCAGTACAGCAGGATCACTGGTGTGAGGCAAGTTTCTCTCTGAAATGTTGCAATAACCTCAGCAATTTAGTGAGACCCTGTTCCAAAATTAAAAATAAAATAGATTTGGAGGATCTAGCTCAGTGTTGGAATATTCCTGGGTACCAAAAAAAAATAAATAAAATAAAATAAAGAGAGAAAAATAAAGAAGTTCTTTAGAAGTGATGAAACTTTAAAATGTACAACATATTAGATTTTAATCATGTTCAGGGTTTCAGAACAAAATATTTTGGCAAAATCAATGTTGATTTCCAGTCATTGTGCAATTGGCCAACATGCAAACTTCTGAGAATATCGATACATATCAGGTAGATTAACTATAATGCCTCGTTGGCCATTAATATGTAGAACTTATTTAATTTGCAAATTATAGCAAATTTTAATCTAATACTGATTCTGTTATTCCAAGTGAAATGCTATTCCTATTAACCATGATTAATGGTAGCAACTATGAATCGATTTCAAAATAATCAACATGTGATATCCATAATCAAATTGTATCTAATAACCTATTTTCATGGTGCTTATGTTTTAAATAAAACTAAACAAACATTGAATAAATCATTTATGGTCAATTTATTCAATATAATTTGTAAACTGTATATTACATTCCTTACAGAAAAACAGAAGAAATACATACTCTATCATTTTCCTAATGCCTTTCTATGGAGACAATTTTCATTATTATCTCAATACTTCATATTTACTTTCTTAAGCATGAATTAGCCAAACACTTTGAAATAATTTCCCTTGTACGTTAAGAGTTTGCAGTATGAATTCCTGCCTTGAGATCACATTCATTCGTGTTGATGCGTAACCTCAGTGTAAATTTCTCAGGCTCCCTGTTCAATGGAGAGTTTCCTTTCTCTAGATGTAAACTCTCTGCAGCTCTCTTCCTTAGTACAGTAATTTATTCCCTCTTCAGAAGGATTCTGCATGCCACACTGTTAGCATGTTCATGAATGTAGTCCAGGGAGGTATGGATTCTTCTCTCAGCAATGGAATTTACTAGATATTTTGAGATACTAATGAATCCCTATCTTCAACTTCATAGGCTTTTTTTTTGCAGAGCAAAAATGTTAGTAAAGCTAATACTTTATTATATATATTTTACGGTACCGGAAATTTAATCCAGGAGCATTCTACCTCTGAGTTACAGCCCAGCAATTTTTTTTATTATATTGAAGGAATCTCACTAAGTTACCATATGCTGGTTTCTAACCTGTGATCCTCCTGTCTTAGTCTTCAAAATACTGTGATTACAGACATGTACCACAGTGCCCTATATAAAGCTAGTATTTTAAAATACCACTGTAAATTAGTAGATACTGAATGGCCTAAGACATTGTAATTTTGTTTTTGCCATTTTGTTCTGGTGGTTGAGTAGGGATTGAACCTAGGGACATTTCACGAGCTATGTCCTATTTTTTAAATTTTATTTTAAAACAAGGTCTCACTAAGTTGCAGAGAGCTGTTCTCACTCTGTTGCTGCGCTGAGGCTGAACATGAAACTATGATCCTCCTATCTCATCCACCCAAGTACTGGGATTACAAGTGTGCACCACCACCTAGGCTTATTGTGTGTTTGTAATGAGATTTTGTATTGGTGTATGTGGGTATTTGGTAGCACCAATTGAGCAGAGCAAAATAAATTAATGAGGACAAATTTTGCTACCTACTAGCCTATTTGGGTAGATATTACTTTTGGAATACAATAGTCATTTATTGTTATTCTTTTAAAGTAGGTATGATCATTGATATACTATAAAAACATAAGGTTATCTTTGATAATGTGAGGAAGAATAGATATAGAACATATACAGAAGAGCACATGTTTTTGATGCAGGCAGAAATGGTACATGACATCCCGAATTACCTCTCTGCCTCTCAATGCTTTTCTGTAGAGCACAGAGAAGTCACAACTCCTCATTGTGACCTACATGGTTCTTCACAAAGTGACACTTACCTGCCTCATTAGCTTTCCTTCCAGGAGCCCTTCATAAAGCCCTTCATACTCAACTTCAGAGACTACAACTAAACAGGAACACTTATGAAAGTAAAGTGAACACTATCATCTGTTAACCTGAAAGACAGCCTAGATTTGACTGGGAAAATGGCATTCAATCATTGTCGTTCTAATTATATGACTCCTTCGTCCCCTGTATACCAGCACACTGCTTGGCGCTAGCATACAAAGATGGAACAAGCCGTGGTGCAGCCTCTCTTCAAATAACTGGCCAGTAGATCAACATTTACAGAGAGTGAAACGCACAACACAGAAAAAATTCATAAAGATCTAGGAAGCAAAGAAAAAAAACAAGTATTTCTCACAACATAAAACACTCAGTACATGGACTTTTATCAACTGGCCTATAGCTATTGGCATATGTTGTTTTGATACATAAATTATCATTATCAGGACTGTGTGTTTTACTCCTGCCTGCTGAATATTAAAACTCTCTAGAAACATAAATGTTTATTATAAAAATATGGAGAATATAAAGTGACCTTTCAAATTGATGTAAAAGAAAGCAAGTACTTATTTATACAAAAACACTGCATATTCTGCGTGTATGTTAGTTATAAAACTGTAACACTTAGCCATATGTCTGTCTGTATCTATCTCCATTTTTTACCAATATAACATTTGTACGTATTTTAATTATTGAGAACTTTTTGTATTTTGTAGAATAGTGACCTCAGAGCCTATATTTTTTTTCTGGACTATTTTTGCTCATTTTAAGTAAGTGGTCAATCTATTTGGAAAGCCAAGTACAGTTATTGTTCAGTAGTCCATCTTTTGGCTTAGGTTTCCTCCAGGTTTCTACTTGTTTTACCTATTCTTTGGAGTCCATGGAGTTTAAGATGAGCTATTTGTAGGATGGGACATATTTATCCCTATTCTGACATTTTTTCTCAAAGACAGATTCCTTTAGTTTATTCTAAATTCCTGCCTCAAATTGCTTCCACAGATGTGGCATTTGTTACCTGGTTGGTTAATAAAAGCCAGTAATCCTCCTCCACGAGGGGGTAGATTTAATTTCTCCATAGTTCTCAGCATCCCAGCAGGATTGTTTAATCTATTTGTCTTTTAGTCCACAAGGACCAAGATGGAACTGAATAAGAACTATCTGCTGTGTAAATTTTTCTTTGCTTGATTTGTCTTAATTTGACTTTTCAGTGGGTAGGAGAGAGCAAGGTCATTCGAACACATCTACTTGGGCTGATGTTCAGCAGGTAGGCCTAGTTTGCCTTACAGGTGTTATGCTTCGATGCTGCCATCTTGAATGATTCAAGGCTTCGCCACATAATTGTTAAATATTTTTAATATCAAGTCTGGCCCCAGCTGATTCTCTGTCTTGATCTTCGTAAGTTCTGAGTGATAATTTTCATTCTCTATAAACAGATTTTTTGTTTGTTTGTTTCTCATTAGCCATTAGTTCATAATTCAGGCAGAGAAGAGAATAGGCATTTATTGACTTTATTGAAAACCCCAGGGATTCCATGTTATACTAATCTAGAGATTACTGCTCATACTGTCTCTTATGATAAATGCACTCCCTGGAGCACAAGTATGCAAAATCAAATGAAAAATTACCTGTCTGTTTGTACAAATGGGTATTTGCAATTGCTCTTTAAAGATCTCTGTAGTGATTTCATAAATTGACAATTAATTCTGGACATTTATGCCAATTCTTTTTGTCTGTGTTTTTGTCTTAAAAGAAATTAAGTTAAATAGAAATACTGAAAGTGCTAATACACACACACAAACATACACATATACGTTATCTCTTCAAGCTACAATTATTAATCTCTAGACAGCAGGTAGATAAGACACTAGAATATGATAAATCAGGTCTTTTCTGTTCCCTGAGTTTTGAGGTATCCTAATTTGCTGGCATTTGAGGAAGGAAAGAAAAGACTTATGTTTGATTCTTGCTTCCTATTAAGCTTGCGTTTGCTTTACACAAAGAACACCATCCTACTGACTGACAGGGGCAGGTGAACTTCACAGATGGCCTTTTTCTTAATCCCCCTCCTCCCAGTTGTATTTAATGGGTTTTGTTTGTTTTCAAAGCTGTCTTTGACACCTGGTTTAGCTCAGTATAATCTTTACAAAAATACCAGGAAGAGAGAAGCCAGAAAACATAAAGTATGGATTTTTCCCAGGTTCTACACATTACAGAAAGGATTCGCGTGCACACACACACACACACACACACACACACACACACACACACACGTTGAGTATATATGGTCTCTGTCTTCAAGAATTTCATTGCTTAGTTGTAATTTTAATCACATAACAAACCATGGCTAAAGAGTCATGTAGATGAGGAAGAAAAGAAAATTTGATATATAAAACACTCTAAAGGAATACTATTGTTATACTTTTATTGGTGCATTATAGTCTTACATCATAATATAATTCACAGTGATAGTGACATACAGGCACACAGCAATTTATGGCTTTCCCCTCGCTCCCTCTTCATTCCCTCCCTTCCCCATGCAGGGTATTGAGATTGACATTGGTTCTCATGTATGTAAATAAGGTCCATGGAAGTGATTTCTCCATCGTTTCTTCCTCTCTCAGCCCTTCCCCTGGACCACCTCCCTCACTCCACTGGGGTTTTTCTTCTATTACATGAATTCCCTCTAGTATCCCAATTACACCTTAGATTCCGCATATGAGACAAAACATAAGACCCTTCACTTTCTGAAAGTGGATAATCTCACCTAACAATGTCCTCCAGGTTCATCCATTTTCCTGCAAAAGTCCTATTTTTTTTTGTTGTTGTTGTTCTTTATTGCTAAGCAGAATTCTATTTTGTGCATATCCTATAATTTTGTAATCCATTCAACTGTTAAAAGACACCTTGGTTGGGTCCATAATCTGGCTATTGTGAATTGTGCTGTTAGAAACATGGATATGCCTATATTATGATAACATTCAGATTTCAGTTCCTTTGGAAAGATATGCAAGAGTGGTAGAGCTGGATCATATGTTTGATCCATTCCTAGTTTTATAAGGACTCTTCACACTGCTCTCCACACTGGCTGTTCTAATTTGCAGTCCCACCAATAGTGTGGAAGAGTTTCCATTTCCTCACACCCTCACCTGTACTTTTTGTTGTTAGACTTCTTGATGATTGCCATTCTGACTGCGTTTAAGTGGACTCTCAGTATACTTCTGATTTGTATCTCCTGAATTGGTGATGATGTTGAACATTATTTCATTATTTATTGGCCATTTGCATTTCTTCTTTTGTAAAATGTTTATTTATTTATTTATTTATTTATTTATTTATTTTTATTGTGATTTTGGAAATACAATCCAGGGATCTTCAATCTCCAGGCTACCCCTACACCCTTAATATACTTTTTTATTTGGAAACAGGATCTCACTAACTTGCTGAGGGCTTCACTAAGTCACTAAAGCTGGCTTTGAACCTGTGATGCTCCTGTCTCAGTCTCTAAAGTACTGGGATTACAGGCATGTACCATCATGTCTGGCTTGTTAAAGAATATTATCTACTTCTGCTTTGCTAATTATGCATGTTAGCGTTTTAGATTCCAATGAGCAGAGTAAAAGCAGTAGATTTGTGCAACCAAATGAAAGTTTAATAACATATTTTTTTGTCGTTGTATGAAATCCATATTGTGTACATTAGGGATATCTATCCCAGCATAATGGTACTCAATTGAAATCCCATTACCTGGAAGGCTAAGAAAGGAGGATTTCAAGTTCAAGGCCAGCCTCAGCAACTTAGTAAGACCCTGTTTTAAAATTAAAAAAAAATAGAAAATATGGCTGGGAATGAAGCTCAGATTGAATCCCAAGTACAATCTCCAGTAGCAAAAAATAAAAAACAAATACACACATATACACATACATACACACATATACACAGACATATGCACATATAAATATATGTATTACTCGCTGTATATCCAGTTTTGTATATCTAATCAGCCAACTGATTCTAAACAAACTATTACCTATAGTACTAATTCATTGAGACTAAGTAATGAATTAATTTTTAAAGGAACTCAAAACATAGAAAAACTGAAAGATCCCAAAGATAAATAAAGGAAAGACTGCCTGATTTATATTGTTTGTCTTATATAGGATTGTAATAATACTCTAATGTCATGATCCATTGTGCAAGTGTTCATACTAAGGACCTTGCATTAGATTACAGCTAGAACTCAAACTTACTCTCCTCTAAATAGATGGTGAATTATTTGGTATTTTCCATGCTCAAGGCTTTGCACCAGATTTTTCAGCCATCCAATGCCTTGATTTTTCCGAGCACTGTTTGTCCAACTTGACGATGAATACCGTGATTATTTCCCCATAATGCACATTCTATGTCACCTTTGTTTGCAGAAATTCTGAGATAACTTCATTGCAGCCAAAATGCCAGGCAATGGCAAAACCAACTGCCTACAGGAATGTTGGAAGAACAGTTTTCTTGAAACTTTTTGTTCTAGACAGGAGGAACAATTTTTTAAACAAATAAATAGGTACAAAAATACCTTATCAAAAGGAGCCTTTGTTACAGGATCCATAATGGGGCTACTACTTGTATTCCAAGTATACTAAGGTCAAGATAAAATATTGAAGACGAAGCATATCCAAACACTGAAGAATAATGTAAAAAATAAGTTAAAATCTCACTAAGCGAGTGATTTTCTACCTAATAACAAAAGATAAATTATACATTTTTAGAAATGTATCTCAAAGTAATCTCTATCTCTGGATTCATTTTCTCTCACTTTTAAGTCCTAATTTATCTGTCCCTCCTTTCTTATTTTTCCCTTTTTTCTTTCATTCTTTTTTATATTTTTATTTTTTGTGGCACTGGGGATTAGACCCAGGGGTGTTCTACCTCTGTGCCATATCCCTGTACTAGTTTATATTTTATATTGAAAATAAGTATCAATAAATTTATTAGGGGCTCAATAAAGTAGCTGAGGCTGGCCCTGAACATGTGATTTTTCTGTCTGTCTCTCAAATACTACAGCTACAGATATGTACCACTACTCAGATCATGAAAGTTTTATCTTTATTTTCTGACTTCAGAGGATTCTATTTGTTCCTCCTGAGTAATGTCAATTATAAATGCTTAAGTTATTCCTTTCCTTGTAATTTTTTTAATAAAATCAACATTACTTTCAAATAACAAGAAAAAACACTCATGCAAAAAGGTGAAAGAAATCTGTGTAAGTCATGTAAGAGCCATTTATGGGCTCAAGTTATTTATTACTCAAATTTACATGCTGTTCAGGCTTACTTTTAAGGCATAAAAAACTTTATATATCAATCTAGTTATGCTAGTTACTATTGGCATAGATACACATGTATTAGTTTGGTAGTTTGGTTTCCATTCCTTTGGGTAGATACCCAGAAGTGGTATTGTTAAATCATAAGGTAGGTTCATTCCCATTCTTCTGAGGACCCTCCATACTGTTTTCAAAAGTGGTTGCATTAATATGCAATTCCACCAGCAATGTACTAGAGTTCCTACTTCTAGATATCCTCACCAGCATTCATTGTTGTTTGTGTTTTTAATGATTACCGTTGTAATTGGAGTTCGGTAAAAATCTCAGTGTAGATTTGATTTGTATCTCTCTTATTGCTAATATTGTTATTTTACTTTCTTTTTCTTGTGCCACTTTCAATGTAAAAAAGAGTCTAATACATTTTTAATATGTCAAATCATCCATTGATAACAATTTTAACTTAAATGCCATTTGAGAATTAATCACATTTTTGGTTTAAAATTTATAATAGATTTTGGCTTAATATCCAGTTCTCAAATTCTTCAATTTAAAACATGAATATCCTGGTTTTAGTTATAACAGCCTAAGTTGGTGTTGATGGTTATCAACTTAAAAAGTCAATAGTATTCAGAAGCACTACAAACTGTAACATAAAATAAATACTTAGGAGCATGTTTAACCAAGGTAGTGAAGAATCTATATATTCAAATTACAAAAGTTGATCAATGAAACCAAAGATGACACAATAAATAAAACATATCCCATGTTCATGGATTGGAAGTATTAATATTAAAAATTTGATGATAATTTTGAATATAATTTTTCTAAAGGAAGTATGAAATTGAACTCTGTAGGAAGAAATCTGAAAAGATTGCTAGTAATTTTACAAGAATGTCCAAAATGTTAGAACTTTGAGTATTTCTGCTTTAGATGTTTTCTTTTTTTGAAAATTTAAAATTAATTCATTAGTGCATTTCAGTTATACATTATGGATTCAATGTTATAGATAAAACATGTATATACACAATTCTTTGTGTATTCACTTAATTAAATAGTTGAACTGAGAAAGATAAAAATGAAAGGTACGTTACGATACAAAAGAGAATATTTGAATTTTGTTCCAGTGACAGTCAGTAAAAGTATTTATTGGAAATAAGTATCTCAATTTACAAAGTACCCTGTGCTATGCATTGAAAGTAGAGATACAATAGCTAGTAGAATCAGTTGTCTATGAGGGAAGCTGGTAGTTTTGTTCCTTTACTTTGGATTTAAAAAATAACAGGCCATTAAAATTTTTAAATTGGCTCTTTTATATAATTTATTTTAATAGAAATTGCTTATGTGTTTATTTGCCTGCTTATCTAATTGAAATTGGCTGATAGATTTAATTATTCTTTCCCTTATGATTAAAATAATAACACATAATCTAGGCATTTGATGAAGCTATTCAATTATTTCATTCACATGTTAGTAAGATGAGTGATCAGAATTCTTCAGCTTTATTTAGACTTTTAATCTCTTCATCTTTTTTCAGTTTGTAGGATGGTGAGTACAAGTGGGAATGAATTTATGTTATATTAATTAGTTATACATGAAGGATATTAAGTATATTCCTGTTGGTTAATACTCTTGAAACTAAATTAAAATGAGTATAATAGATTTCCCAAAATTATAGTTTAGGAATTCTGTTTAAATTCCAATTTTTTAGCAATAGATGGTATAAGGACAATACTAATAACTTATCTGCAATTATTTATTATTAAATGAAAGATATTGTATACATTATATTTAATTATTTCAAGAATTAAAGAATGGAAAATTTATCTCCTTTCCAAATGTGCCATCTTTTTAGAACTCTATGTACCAACTAAACTTAATATTTTCAGTACTTCTTGTTCCTTGAAGTTATCAAAAATTTATTCCTTCATGTCCACAAATCTCCAATCTCCTATCTAATTTGTCTTTTATATGCATGTTTGGATGGAAATATCACTTTTTCTTATCAAACTAAGTCACTTGTCTGTGCTCTAAGTTCTCACAT
This sequence comes from Muscardinus avellanarius, assembly GCF_963383645.1. Classification (NCBI taxonomy): domain Eukaryota; kingdom Metazoa; phylum Chordata; class Mammalia; order Rodentia; family Gliridae; genus Muscardinus; species Muscardinus avellanarius. Next base: position 9,480,365 of record NC_137803.1, read on the forward strand.
CAGTATTTTTTCACAATTGCTTATGTCTCTGAATTTTACTAATTTTATACACACAGGGGCTCTAACTAATAAACCCCAAGTTCTTAGTATCTGGTACATAGTCATGAAGGAATAAGGGTTTCTGCATTAACAATAGAATTACCATTAGCACCAGAAAGATCAAGTCCAGGGTGGAAGGGAGCGGGTGTCCTTTCACAAGGAGTGGGTGGCAGACCCAGCATTACAGCAAGGTGCCTTCATTCCAAAGGCTGTGCAGTTTTGAACTGTGTCTGTGCCCTGCCTATGGTACATGATGAGTTCCTCAACACAAAGATGTTCTCTGATCTACTTTGTGGAAGGAAGTGATTCAGAGGACTTTAATAAGTCATATATTCAGTTTCTCATATTCATAGCTGGACACATACTGTTTATTGTTAATAATAGAAATGGCAGAAGTTGACGTGTGTTAATTTGACATTGAACTGGATGAGATTCACCTGCAAGGAATGTTCAAAATATATTTTACAGTTTTCATTTAGGTGTAATGATAACACTGAGTGAAAAATGAATGAGACAAAGAATACAAAAAATTGACTGAAATACTCTTGCTATATATCAAAATATGTTTTACTAGCCTTGGACTTTGTAGGTACTATGCTTGCCACATTGTTAAAATTCCAAAGTGATTTTTGAATTTTACATTTAGAAACAAATATTGAAATAGTCACAGATTTTTACCTGGTTTTTCCTTTGAGTACTGGAGGTGGAATTAGAGGTATACCACCTCCAAACTATCCCATCTTCCCTATTTTATGTTTTTAGTTTGAAATAGGGTATTACTAAATTACTCAGGCTCTTAGTAAGTTGCTGGCCATATTTGTGATCCTCCTGTCTCAGCCATCCAAGTACTGGGATTACTGGTGTGGGCCAACAAGTTTAGTTCCATCCTTACTTTTTGTGATGGTAGTTTTCTAGCCAGGCCCTTTAGTAAAATATATACAAAATTATTTTTGTGTCTCAACTAATATTTGTTTTCTTTTTTCTTCAAGCAGAAATCAAACCACTATAATATAGAGTTGTTATTTAAGCACTTCAAGTAATCAGAAAATTTGATTTAAAGGAAATTTTATAACTTTCGGTTTCTTGCGGATAAAGCATGGTGCTTCCCACAGCATCTAATACAATGGGTTAATGAAATTAAAAGTCGTCACACTTATTTTCACTACCTTACCTTGGACACTAGTGAAGATATCCAATTTTCAAATGTTCTGTTGCTTGTTATTAATTAAATCTCTGAATCTCAATGCTTAAGAGTATTGTAGAATCCAAAAGGTTGTTTTCAATTATTTGTTGTTAATATATTTAAGGTGAATTCACAAACTGTTCTCTAGTGACACGCAGAAATCATAAATTGCAAACCACTTTCACTGGGGTTCTGAGGGTGTCTTACTAAATTTAGGTTAAAAAAGCAAATATGGTATCCTATCATTGAAACAGTACACACTTGCCCAGGTCTGTCTTCTGAAGGGGAAGGTCTATCATAAACACAATTGTTAGAGGGGCATCCAAAAAAATTTTGTCACTTAACAATTCAGCGGAAATGCACTATTCAAATATGTATCCCCAAATGAGGATTTCATTAAGGTATGAAATCACAGGTACTCAGGGCAGAGAATCTTTAGAAATTTTCTCAGATTCAACACTATTTTCTGTCCATTCCAGTCACATGCATATATCACACAGTTTGTTATACAAGGAATTTTAAGCAGGGCATGGTGACACAGGGCTGTAAGACTAGGCTGAGACAGAAGATCTCAGGCTCATGGCCAGCCTTCACAACTTAGTGAGACCCTTTTACACTGTTGCAAACTAGTTCAACCACTATGGAGATCTGTGTGGAGATTCCTAAGAAAGGTGGGAATAGATCCAAGATATGATCCAGCTATACCACTCCTGGGTATCTTTCCAAAGGGGTTGAATTCAGAGAAATACAGCAACATATGCATACCTTTGTTCATAGCAGCACAATTCGTAATAGCCAAAATATGGAACCAACCCAGGTCTCTATCAACAGAAGAATGGATAGCAAAACTGTGGGAAATACACACAATGGAATTCTATTCAGCCATAAAGAAGAAAAAAATTATATCATTTGCAAGAAGATGGAAAGCCCTGGAGAACATTATGTTAAGTGAGATCAGCCAAGCACAGAAGGAGAAGATACATATGTTTCCTCTACTATGCCCAAACTAGGAAACACAAAGGATACCAGTGGGATTCCAGATATTGGAGGGAAAATACTAGCTAAGTTTGAATGGTAAGATAGGAGAGGAGGAAGGCCGATCTTGATTAATGAGGGTCTACATCTGAATATGTGTAAAATTATGAATAAGACATGGTTAACCTGGTCAACCATTGGTGGGAGGGGAGGAAGGGAAAATGGGGGCGGGGGAGAGAGGGCACCAAATATAGTTTAAATGTATACTATTTATGTTCAATAAAAGAATTGTTAAAAGAAAAAAAATAAAAGAAAAATAAAAAAATAAAAAAATAAAAAAGACAAGGTAAAAATCATAAGGGAAAAAAACAAAAATAAAATAAAATTAAATTAAATTAAATTAAAAAGAGAAGAGCTGGGAGTGTAGCTCAGAGGCAGAATAACTCTGGTGATTCCCAGATAACGCTCCATACACACAATAATTTTAAGAGAAGAGAGAATAAAGAGAAGCAGTTTTTATAGTAAAAAGGCAGTGTAGTTCAAAAAATTGCCTCAAATTTACATTCAAATTTCAAGTTGTCAGTTAAAATTTCAACTTTTGTTTTCAACAGCAACAGTTTCATAAAATGTAACCCTCAATTTAAGTATTCTTGCACCTTCAAAGATGACTTATGCTGGGCTATGGATTTTTTGGATTGTATTGAAAATTAAATACTCTGCTAAAGACAGGTATTCACCATATATCTGATATCATATGGCATTTTGTAATAAATTAGTGGACAATTAAAATGTTCAAAAATTCAATTTAGCATGGAGTGTAGATGTTAAGAAAGAATTTGTCCAGCACCATAATAATAATCTTTGTTATTTTTGTTAATATACTTTAATGATGGTTAAAATATTTGTAGGTCACTATCTCCCAATCTTTGATCTCCATATACTTTTATAGATATTATAATGATTTTCAGTCCCTGATTAAATCATCAATTGAAAAATAATAAAAATATTGAAAAGTTCTGTTTTTTTCTTTAGTGTGCCTGAGTGCAAATTCTAAAATACACTGGGAATAAAGGAAAAAAAGAAAAAGAAAAACATTAATTTCCCAAGGATCAGTTGAGCACACCTGAAATCCCAGAATTTGGGAGGCTGAGGCAGGAAGATTAGGGGTTTGTGGCTAAGCAAGACTCAAACTCTTAGCATCTTTTAGGATAGACACTATTTTAAATAAAAATAAAAAAGCTTAAGGTGTAGTTCAGAGGTAGAATGCCCTGTGTCCCATCCCGACTACTAAAAAACAAACAGCTCATTATAGATTCATAGCTTTTATTGCTTCAAGGAAACATGACAACAAATAATATAATATTCTATATCCTAATAGGCATGAATTCTCAGGGGGAAGTGACTTCATTTTTTAAGACAGCAGCCTTTAAGACATTTAAGTACTTCATTGTATCTCCTTAATTGTTCAAGAATAAAATTTTTATGATCTTATTCTTTAAATATTTTATTAATAATTCTCTATTTTAAGATATTAACATACATATTTAGTCATCTTTTTATTTGTGTGTATATATTTTTATAAATACATAGATACATATATAGAAATACAATTCTATATACTGACATCATAGTCTTTTATGTTTTAGAAATTTTATTATGAAATTATATATAGGCCAGGCATGGTGGTACATGCCTGTAATCTTAGTACTTGGAAGACTGAGACAGGAGTATTCTATGTTTAAGATCAGTCTTAGCTACTTATTGAGACCCTGTTTCAAAATTTAAAAGCGTGTTTGGTGTTTAGTTTGGAGATAGAAAGCTTCTGGGCTCAATTCCCAGTACCAAAGAGAAAAAAAAAAAGTATATATATTTTGTTTATCGCCTTTGAGGTCTTTCTAGATCAATTGTACATCTTGCTGCTAATATAAAAGGTTAATCAATCATTTATAGTACTCTATTTGATGTTTACATAATACAAACCTGCAATATTTTTTGTGAGAAAATGTGTGGAACCATGAAGGCTATTGAGCTAGTTCTGTGAAGGCTTACCTATCACTCAGTTTATTTTTTGTCTTCAAATAGAATCCCTAGAGCAGTTGTTTAGACAAAAAAAATTAATTAAACTTTAGATGAAATCATCGTTTTCCCTTCTAACCTCATAGGTAGTTTTGGTTTTGCTTTTCTGTTTGTCTTCCCAAATATGAAATTGTGTTATGAATATGCTACTGCTTGATTTAATCCTTTCAAACAACATTACATCGTGCATCATAAATATATACAATTTATGTGCCAGTTATACCTTAATAAAGCTAGTGGAAAAATGTATCCCTCATAATTCTTTATGAGAACAATCTAAAGTAAATACCTACTGCATTCTTTTAAAAATATACACTTATACCCAGCAGAGGATAAAGGATAAAATAACATATAAAATAAAATTCTCCAGTCTTCCCCACCAAAACATCCAACCAGCAATTACATCTCAGCTTCAATATTCTGATCTTTGCTCATTTACCAGTGTCTGTTTCCTAAGTACCTCGGTATGTGAGGTGAGTGCAGATGGCAGGCAGGCTCACAATCACTCACTATTCTCCTTTGCAGGCTGGAGATGATTTGATATACACTGCTATTAGGCTATCTCTTGAACAGCACGTCGGAATGATGCAGCCTGTCAATCTTCCCTGCAGAGCTGGCTGGAGGGGATGGTGTGCTGATCTTGAAGAAGCCAAGGATTTTGTTTTGATCCCTGAAAGTGGGAGATCTGTAACTGCCTTTATTGTAATCGTACCCTTGCACCTGGCAAACCCAGATATTATAGAGAATTATTGTTCAGCAGAGTAAGAAAACATAATGTGATTTAGTTTCTCCTGAGAGTCCCTGTAAAATTGAAAGCTGTAATTCAGGAGAATTTGTTAATTTGCCAAATACAATTTTAAGAGTAATGATTTTTGTCCGAACTTAAATATAGAATATCAACACTTTCTTTTTATTTTCCACAATTGGGCTTACTTTAAGAAGCCATATTCATGAATTCAGGTGTTCGTTTTGTTGCTGCATGGTAAAAACAGTATATTGGCAATAGCATTAAACTGAGCATCTGGAGAGTTGATGTTTTATGATAACTGTCATTGTAGAGTTGACTGTGAGGCGACCTTGCACAAGTCATTTCTGCTCTCTGGGCTTCTGATTTCTCATTTGTAAACATTAATGGGCAGGGAAACCAATTTTGCATGGGTTGTTTTTAACTATGACAAAGGAGAATTACTTGGAGATTTTTCCTAGCAGTACAGAATAACCCCATGGTGATGTTAATTCGGTAACTCTGAAGAGGAGTAAGAGAATGCATATGTTAATTTGTGCGCTCAACGTTTCTAATGCATAGCATCTATATAATGACATACAGTACTACTGGAAAGATGGTGCCTGTTTTCCATTTAGGGCTTAAAATAAAATGCTTCCATAAAGTAGATCATAGATAGAGGTTAGACATACTCAGTGTTGAAAGTTTGCTGGTATCCAGTATTTCAGTCAGCATCCTTACTCACTATTACAATCCAAACACCTGAGTTGAGTCACTTAGGGGAAGGGAGATTTGTTTATAGATCTGGAAATTTGTATATATAGACATATATTAATTTATAAATATTGTAAATATAGTAATTTGGAAATTTGTAATTTGTAAATATTGTAATTTGGAAATTTGTAAATATAGACATATATTAATACAAATGCATACAGATAGATGATAGACAGATAGATAGATAGATAGATAGACAGACAGATAGATGGAGAGTAGATAGAACATTTTACATCAGCTGCTAAGGAAGAAAGAATCAGAGAATTGAGGCTACAGGTCCTTAGGGCATGATAGTGAGGAGCAGAGAAAAAGCAAAGGGTAAGAGAGATGGTCAGAGCCATACAGTACATCTGGGCAGGGCCAAGATATATTCTGTACTCAATCACGCCTACCTCTGAACATGATAGCCTCCGGTGAATGAAGTTCAGTGGGCATTTCAAATCCAAACCATAACATCCAAAAATTATTTGTAGATATTCTTCTGTAACTGGACTGAGGTAGAGTCTCAGCTCAGGTACTGTAAATACTCCTTTCAGGCACTGCCAAAGAGGAGATCTAATGATTCACCAGGCTTTTTCGATTTTTGGCTCCAATTTATTGAAGGCCCACTGCCTGATCTGAGTCAGCCACACTATCTACATTTTCTATTTAATTAATATTCATTTGATATTACAAAGGAGGAAACTGAGGCTTCTGGACGTCTAGTAACTTGCCAAAACTCAAACAATGTGAAGAAGAAAGATTTGGAAGCATATGACTCTGTGCTTCTCCTGTTTCATCCAGAACATTTCATTGTTTGTTGGTTGCCAATCTATTGACATCAGTATTGGGTAGACTAATCAAAATTGGCGAGAGTTCAAGTTTTACTAGTTCTTTGAAAGACCTAAATAATTTTCTTACAGAAACTAAATTTATACTCCACTGCCGAACTTAGTATCATGAACTGCTTTGAGTCAAGTTAGACTCACATAATTATGGAAATAAATCTTAGCACATCTATTTACAGTCCCTTTCCCACCAGCAATAGCGAAATTTAGTAGTGCTACAAATTCATTGGTTTTGGGATCTCTGAGTCTCAAACCAATTAAGAAATTGTCAGAATTTTTTGGAATTCATCATGCTGACTCTATTTTAAGAAGTAGTCTAGTAGGACATTTTAATTAATTTTTACAATAGGTCAATAAGGCATTTGTAGAAAAACCATGAATTAGGTTCTCAAAAAAGTGCTAATTTTCTTTGTTTCTAGAATAAACCTTTTTGGCCCAAAGAGTTTTGCTGTGAACAGGTGGTCAAGTTATAATATCTGAGATATTTTTGGTGTACTTATTCAGGTCTTTAATTACTCATTTAATTTCCAATCAGTGACTGATACTGAGCTTAGAATTGTAACTCTAATAGAAAGAGAGCATATCACTGATGGTAAGATTTGAGGACCAGTAAAATCCATGTCAGCAAGACATAATTGGCCAACTTGATGAAATTGTAGGATATATTTCTCACTTTAAAAAAATTGACTTGTTGGAATTTGTAAACACTTCAATCTTTATTTTCTAGTTTCTTTCTCTGACTTGGTTTATTCTAGTATGTTAAGTTCCAAGTCTCAAACTACTGTTGGCTCTTCTTTAATACCAGGCTCTGTTAATCTACCAATAGTTTTTTTGTAGTATGACATTAGCCTATTTTCAGACACTCTAAGTCCATATATGTATTGAGAGAACTATCTGAAAATCTCTACTGATCATCTTTTTTAATGAAAACATAAGAGATGGCATAGGTCTTAGTGACCCAGGGCCAACAGGTTCTTATTTAAGCAAATTTGTTCTACAGCAATGATTCCTACAAATAATTTCCCAGGCATTCCTAAAAAGGTATATTCAAGTTTAATACTCACTCCCAAGGTTGCCTATATCTTTACAGACTATACTTGTGATTTCCTGATCCCCATTTTATTTAAGATTTTTTTTTCTAATCTTTATTTTAGGATGTTTTCTTTACTTATGACTCCTTTGTTTCTTACATTCTGGCTCACTTTTCCCTTGCTCACTTTGTTTCTTACATTCTGGCTCACTTTTCCCTTGATCACTTTGTTTCTTACATTCTGGCTCACTTTTCCCTTGCAAGAGACATGACTTGCTTCTCAGAGAATGAATGCAGATTGCTGACGCTCCATCTACTCGGAAACTGAAATTATACTCAAGGCATCTGAGTTTTATTTGCAGCACAAATGCTGCAAAATGATCCTATTTGTTGACTATACAAAATACAAATGGAGTAAAATGAACTTGAGGTAACTTCCAATTTTATCTGTCAAGGTGCATTATACTTAAAAAATATAGAAAATGCTCTGTATCAGAGAATTTGAGGTTAATTAGCATTTTCCATTTGTTTTGCTAATAAAATGAGCCATAGAAATATGAGTTCTACTAAGTATATACTTTTATGCAGAATAGCAGCCTCCTACATATAAAAATTTTTTAAATGTCCATTATCAAAACTAAGAGACAGACAGAAAGGGATAATAGAGGACATTGCTTGATTATAAGCAACTGACATATAATATTCTATATAATATTATGTGGAATAATAAAGTCCAAATAACATTTATCTTTAGTTGACTAGTTTTGAGTACTTGTGATATAGTCTTAAAAACTATTATGTTAGAATGACATCAATTCTGAATGAAGAATACAGTAAAAACACATCATTATTTTGACTCTTAGGTCTTCTGAGCTAGCCTGCCTCTATGATTCAGTTTGGGGAAGGATTATTATTTGGGCTTGTGAATATATGCAAAATGCCTGGTAAGCTATAAAATAAAGAAAAAATGCTGTTTGTTCTATTCATCTTCCCACTCTAGGAACCAATATCTTAGCCCTGACTGTCAGCAGGTACTTATTTTGTTCACTGTGGCAAATCTAAGAGTCTTTAACTTGGGATCTAAGAAATGACAGTTATTCAAAACTTAAATAATTTTCAATAATAAACTATATATAACTGTATATTTTACCAAATAACATAAAATTATATATTAACTCTAAGGTATTAATTTTTTCCTAAAGTTGACTAGTTATAAAACACAAAATATTAAAATATAATTCTATTATTAGGATTCGTTTTCAGTGACTTATATTCTCTTTGCACACTGATATCATCCTCTTCAAAATTGCTACAAATATTGCATTTGTTCCTATTAAAGCTAAATCCTGGCATAATGCATCATTATTCAGCTGAAATCAGCTTTTGGACAATGTCCCTCCAAGTTTGACTGCCATTTTGACTTATCTGGGTAATTCCAAAATACAGCCTTTATCTATGGGTTCAGATTTTTCCAGCTTCTTATCAGTTTTGACAGAGGAATGAGATTCTTCTGCATAAATCTCTCTTCTGCTATACCTGATTGCAAATTACACTCCATCTCTGAACCCTGTCAGTCTGCAGTCAATGTGCCCTTTGCTGTCAACACGGGGATTATATATCATCCAGAACAATAATTTTACATTACTTCAGGTTTTCCTATTTTGTTCAGTGAGACTACCCAGTATTTTCTATTAAAAAAAAAAAAAACACGGCCTATCTGCATGGCTCTGTTGGTTTATCACGCAATGTTTCAGAGCACAGTGTTGTTGTTATTTCCAATTGTCATTGTCTAAGACTATATAGTGTACATTTCTGCACGTTGATATATCCAATTGACAAACTTCCTCCTAAATGCCTGATATTTACATACTGGTTAGAGCATTAGAAGGATATATTCTCATACATTTCTTTTTTTTTCATCACAACACCCCATGAGTTAGGCAGGCAGAGCAGATGGTATTCAAACAATTTTTATAGATATGAAAATTCTGACACAACGAGGTTATAAGTGACAAGATCACACAGAAAACAAGAAAAAAAGTGGATCATAAGACAGACATTTGAGTGTCTCTTTTGATTTTTATGTTTTGTTTTGTCTTGTCTTTTTGTGCTGTTTTGGGATGCTGGTAATGAAAGCCAGGTCTTGTGCACGCTCAGCAGTGCTCTACCGCTGAATTACATCTCTGATAACATACAGTCATATGATAAAAAGTAGTAGTAAGAGGATTTTGCTAATTATCACACTGCTATGTATCAGGTTCGCTGACAGCAAAGAAGAATGAGTGTGTAGTTATAAAAAAATTTAAAAAATTGTTTTACTGGTGGGTGAGGTCTTGAGCAATATTATGGAAGGGATAGTTAGAAATAGACATTAAATGAAGTTTACAATTATTAGAGTAAAAAAGTAGCAATATGTCTTAAATTTTAAGAAGCTGAGGCTGCCGAGAACCATGATCCTCTTGGCTCAGCCTCTCAAATGCTGGGATTACAAGCATGTGGCACCATGCCAGGCTAACGTTGGTTTTATTAGTGGATAATTTATACACTTTTTAGAGCTCAGGAGGTTTGAAAGAATTGCATCTCTTTTTTTATATTGGTAACTTACGACCTTCAGAGAAATTCCAACAAACATGTAAAATAGAAACTGAAATGATTAAGACTTATTTCATCAGTAAAAGAAAACATCTATAAGAAACTGATAAAATAAATTTCATTTCATATAGGACATTTCTTATGCATATATATATATAATAAATGATGTTCTATAAAATGAGCTTACTTCATATATTCCATATTGCTTATGCTAAGGCTATCTTTAATCAACTATAGATATTTGAGGTTATTATTTTTATTATTATTATCTATAACATTTTTATACTCTACCTACAATAGCACTTACATGATCAATTTCATGCTGCTAGGCATATAAGTTGTCCCAAATTTCTGCTTTATAATAGGTATCAATATCAATTTTATATACAAAATATTTTACTTATCATATTATTATTTAATTGTATTTTTCTTTAAATAAACTTGTATCTATTCTTCCTTCCTGGCTGCTTTCTTTTATTATTTATTTATTTGTTTTATTTGGTTCATTGTAATCATACATCTTGATAAAATTCAGGTTGATAGAGGCATATATATATACACAGTACTCATTGGTCCCTCCCCCAAATGCCACCCTAAACCCCCGTTCCTCCCCACCTTTCTTTGCAAAACACTGTGATTGGCACTGATAAGTTGTGTGAGTAGACTCTGTCCATCGAGGTGGTTCTCCTTCAAGCCTTCCTCCCCACTCAAATCCTCCACTGTTAGGTCCCCTCCTTCACCCCACTAAGGTTTCTCCCCCTTTGTCTGGAGTCCCTCCTGTGTGCCAATTTCTCCCCTAGCATACACATATCAGGGGGAACATTTGACCTTTCTCGTTTTGTGACTAACTAATCTTTCTTTTCATAGTATGAAAAAACCCAGATTCCTCCTACTTCAATTTTTTTAAATTTGTTATTGGTGCATTGTTTCATACATTTTAATGGGATCAAAGACTTGTGTAGACATCCATGCACACATCACCCAGTTAGCCCTTACCCTATCCCACTCCATTCCCTCCCCACCGCTCCTTCCCATGCTTGGCTTAGTGAATGACTTTGATATGTTTGTTTAAGTACATCGTGTCCTTTAGAGTTTCCCTCTATCCCCTCCCATCCCCTCAGCTAGGTCACGTTATTTGCTCCTCCCTAGGATCCTCCTACCCCAATTTTAACAACCTAAAAATTTCATTTTTACCTGGGTGATGGCCACATTTCATTAGATATAGTAGTCTTTCCTCAGTAAAAATAACTTGATATGTATAAAATATTTCTCAATATTTTAAAGCCAAATTTCAAATCTCCAGCAAATGTAACTGTAAACTGAATGGAGATTAAATTCTAAAACATTGCAAATATTCACAAATGTTGCTTCTTTCATCACTTTTTATTTTCTTCTGTTTTCTTTTATTTTTCTGTACTATGGATTGAACCCAAAGGCATTCGATCTTTGAATGATTTTTGTTTGTTTGTTTTAATTTTGAAGCCAGGCATGGTGGTGCATTCTTGTAATCCCAGCATTTGGGAGGCTGAGACAGAAAGATCACAGTTCATGGACAGCATCGGCTACTTAGTGAGGCCCCTTGCAACTCAGTGCAGCCCTGTTTCCAAATAAAGAATAAAAATAGGGCTGCAGGTATAGCTCAGAGGTAGAATGCCCTCGGTTTTTATCTTCATTAGTACAAGAATTTTTTTTTGAAACAGGCTCAATGCTAAATTCCTGAGATTGCCATTGAAACTGCTACCCTCCTGCCTCAGCCTCCCAAGTACTAGGATTGCAGGACTGCACTACCATACAGGACGTCTTCCATATCTTTGTCTTTAAATAGCCAGACGTCTGTTCCTCTCAGCTTCTCTCAAACATTGCTTGCTTTATCTATTGACTTTATTCATCCTACTACTTCACCTCCATCATCTACTCATTTAATTACCTTCTGTAAGCTTCAGTTTCTTTTAATGTGATTTAGTTCAGGTGCCATAGTTCCATCTCATTTTCTTCCAGGAACAGCCACTGCCAGAACATTTGTTGCAAAACACAAAATCTCTCTTGGTGGCTAAGGAATTGAAGAGGTTGCTGAAGTCATGATTTAAAAATTTCACTTCTATTCCATGTAACAAGTAAAATATATTTATAATGATAAACTACCCATGGTGCCATGGTCAGTTATAGAATGTGTCCTGAAGAGCACTGGGTTAATATAATTAGGTACTGAGGGTTGTAGTCATGTCAGGAGATACATCCGTTACGATGGCTCTACAATCTAGGTCTAGGCTGGAGGAGCAAGGCTGAAGATGGTGGGTCCCTCTGGATGTGGGCTTAGGGAGTGTGCTTGTGTCTTTGATTTTCTTTGCTTGTTTATTCTGCTTTCAGCTTTCATGATGTGAAGAGAAAAACCAATGTGTTCTCTCCCTCTCTCAGTTACTGCCACCTATGCCCTGAGATCCAGACCTGGCCTTGCATGGACTGAACCCAGACTCTCCAAAATCTATAAGTAAATAAATCTTCTTTTTTCTAAATTGTGTCATCAGTCATTTTGGATTATAGTAGTGAAAACTGATCAAGACATATAGGATTGGAAAATATGAAATCTTTTTTGGAAGCAAAGAAATCTGATATAGATTTTTATATACACAGGAAATAGAAAACCAAACTGCATAGTTATAGACTGCTTTCAGTATACTAGAATCAATCTTACAACTAACCAAAGCAACTTCTGTAGTTGGAGAAATACCTCTGGTTAGCTGAAATAGAGAGCTGTATTAGAAACTAAAAGTCATGCATTTCATAAAAAGAGAAGTCTTTACAATCAAAAATTAAAAGCAATACAAGAAAACGTGAAGAAAAACACTGAAAATCTGAAAATTGCTTGCCCCATCTATATTTTTCTTTCCCCACAACCAAATATTTCTAATAATTTCTGCATGCAAACTGATAAAAAGCCAATGACTAAGATTTCAATACTATTGTCAGAGAATTCTTTAATTAACTTCCTATTTTAGTTGGGTGTGGTGGTGCACGCTTGTAATCCCAACATTTAGGAGTATAGCAATTCACCGACAGCCTCAGCTACTTAGTGAGGCCCTCCACAACCTAGTGAGACCCTGTTTTAAAATAAAGTATAAAAAAATAGGGCAGCATGTGTAGCTTGGGGGTCAGATGCCCCTGGATTCCATCCTCAGACCCACAAAATAAAAAAATAAAAAAGTAGGCCGGGCATGGTGGCGCATGCTTGTAATCCCCACGCTTGGGAGGCAGAGACAGGAGGATCGCGCAAGTTCGAAGCCAGCTGTGCGCGCTGGTTTAGGAGACCCTGTTTCCAAATAAAAATGTAAAAATAGGTCTGGGAGTGGAGCCCCGAGGTAGAAGGGCTTCTAGGAACCCCAGTACCATTAAAATAATAATAATAATAATAATAATAATAATAATAATAAAACAAAAAAGTAAATGAATTCCTATTTTAATATCCCTCAAAAGTCTATAATTTATTAAACCAAATTATTTAAAGAGTTAAAAAAACATAGAAATGTATACTTCTACTTATGATACAGTTGGAAGCGTAAGGCACAAATCAGAGTGCATAGACCAAAACAAACTTCTGACAAATCCTCTGTCTTGAAAACATGTCTGCTTTCAATTCAGCTAAAAATGTGGAGATAACTTTCTACAGATATCTTCCAGATAATATCTTCCAAATGTTAAATACTGAATCTTGCGGACTTTGGACACTGTCATTGTGAGCTTGCAAATATTTTAGGGATATTCTTAATAAATTTGATTTTCAAATTTATAGCAACTTACTAGTGGTAAAAGAGACTGCCATTAGAAGGCACATAAACAAAAATCTATAATGGAAACAATTTATAGGACAAAAACTTATCAGTAATTATTATAATTTTAGGTAACATATTACTACAATTAAATATAACATCATTCACGCAACTCTGTAATACCAAATTGCAAAAAGTTTTATAGGTAGTGATTATACTAAACAACTGAGAAAATTACCAAATAGTCATTTTTTATTTGAAAATCATAGCAATATATTATCTACCTTAAGAATATGTCTTTTCATAATAGATAAAGAAATTTTAAGAGGAATACCAGTAAACTTCTAGTGAGCCATAAAGCTTAGCTAACAAATTATTTCCCAAAGGTTTTGAAACTGAAAGCTTGTGTTGAGTGACAAAGAATCTGACTAACAATAAAATAAAAATAGGCCACAAGGTAAAACATGATTAAACCTTTGAATGAAATATATAAGCCATTGCTTTAAGAGTTCAGAAAGAACATTAATGTAATAGGCAGGTGACGTTCATGAGAATTTCCAACAAGGTATTGGAGGATCGAGAAAGATTTAAAAGGCAAAGAAAGAGGAGAAACCTCCACGAAAGGTTAGAATTGCAGATGCTTTATCTAAAATTGTAATAACTGTATTGGGTATTCAAGAGGCAGGGATTATGGGAAAACAGAGAATAGGCTCATAGGTAGAAATGGTGAGATTTGAGAACATAGGAGCAGATTATTTGAAGTATAAGATCGGTATCCTGTGTCTTCCGACACATGAAATGAGAGATCATCAAATACTTTGCTAAACAGAAAAAAGATGTAATGATAAACAGTGTTAGAAGAGTTGCATATGGTGCCACTATTTAGGATGAGGAAAATTTACTTGTGATTGAAATGTAGACAAAAAAATAACTGCAAAGGAAAAGGCTAGTAAGAAAGCTGGAGGACGTTATGCTAAGCGAGATTAGTCAGTCACAAAAAATAAGGAATCAGATACGTTCCTTAATATGTGAAAGCTAAGGAGAAATGGGTCATATGACGAACTCTAAATGCAAAAGGAAATCCTATAGAGGAGCAAACAAGACAACCTAAATGATGGGATGGGAGGGAGGAAGAAGGAAATTCTCTAAAGCACACAATGTACTTAAACATATCAAAGTCAACCACTAAGCCAAGAAAGGGAAGGAGGGATGGTGAGGGAATGGAGTGGGAATTAGGTAGGGGCTAAATGGACGATGTATACATGGATGTCCACACAGTTTTTTTTTATCCCAATATAATGTATGAATATAATGCACCAATAAAAATTATAAAACAAAAGAAAAAAAAGAAAGCTATCAATGCAATGTAGACATGAAGCTAACAGTGGAAAGAGTGAAGGGTACCTTTTCAACCCACCGGGTGGGTAGAGGTGGCCCCTTTCGTTTTTACAGATTGGAACACTTGAGAGTAGAGTCCAGTAACTTGTTCAAGGCCATATTTCTAATTAATACTGAGAGCAAAACTAGATTCTTGGTTCTCAGCCCAAGAATAATTTATATTTTGGTATCTACTTAAATTAGCTTTTTAAAATTCTTAAACATATCAAAGTCAATCACTAAGCCAAGCATGGGAAGGAGGTAATAGGGTGGGGATTGGGTAAGGGCTAATTGGGTGAGGTGTGCATGTATATTTCTACCATCTTTTATCCCATTAAGATATATGACAACAAGGCACCAATAAAAAATATAGAAAAATAAATATAAAAAGCATTAGACATCTAAAATTGGGCCAGAAACTAAAAAAATGAAGATTTCCTTTTCTATTCTACCCAGATCTTTTTTTCCCATCACTTAACCTGATTGTGCTTTTCCCCTACACCTCTTAAATTAAGGTACAAGGAACACTTCTGCTATATATCTCTGGAAGAGAAATGCCATTCTTCTAAGAATGAGGCAGTATGACTGTGACTTGCCTGATAAGAAATACACAGAAGTCAGCCAGTTTTCTTTATGTTATGATGATGTTAGCATGGATATCATGAAAAGAGATGTGCATTAGTCACAAAAATATTTTTTTCATATATATCATTTAATCTCTAAAGAATTTTAGATTTCTACTGAGCCAGGAATAAATTTTCACTAAAAATATAAAACTTAGAAAAAGAATGTCTGAAATTAAATAAAACAAGTCAGGCTATGTTCAAGCCTGTAATATCAGTATATGGGAGGCTGAGAAAAGAGGACTGCAGGTTCAAGGACAGCTTCAGTATTTAGGGAAGCCCTCTACAACTTGTGGATACCATGTTTTAAAATAAAAAATAAATAAAACAGGGCTGTAGAAATAGCTCAGAGGTAGAATGCCCCTAAGTGTTGCCTCCAGAGCAAACACATGCACATGCACATACACATGCACACAACACACACACACACACACACACACACACACACACACACACACACTAAATCAAAAGGGAAACTTTCCATGGGTAGTCTCTAACATTTCATCATTTAGTTATCCATTCCCTTTTCTTTTTTCCTACTTGTGCTTCTCTATTCATTTAGTATAATACTGCATTAGCAAAGACCTTTTTATTTTATTTTATTTTATTTTATTTTATTTTTGAAGGTCTGGGGATGGAACCCAGGGGCATTTGACCTCAGAGCCATATCACCTGCCCTATATTTTATTCTTTATTTTCTAACAGGGTCTCACTAAATTGCAGAGGGCCTCACTAAGTAGCTGAGGTTGTCTGCGAACCGTGATCCTCCAGTTTCAGCCTCCCAAATGCTGGGATGACAAGCGTGCGCCACCACGCCTGGGAGCAAAGACCTTTTTATGAAAGCTAAAGTCAGTCTGCTTTCTTCCCCAGCTTAACACATCTTCAACTCACTACTTAACAACACTAACATATTTTACTCCTTTTAGCATTTCATCACAATTTTTTTACATGTGAGGCTTTATTTGTGTCAACACAACATCTTCTTGTGGCTAGGCACTGTTTTTATTTCTTCAATTGAGTGTCACTATTATTCCAAGATTCTTCCCTCAGGTTCGCTGTTGGATGATGTCTCAGGTCATGTTTATGCTCTCGTTTGGTAATACCGTTAGGTTTTATGACTGACTTTGCACCCCCAAACTCCCAAAGTCACCTCTGAAAAGCGAGTGTTTCTTGAGTTTCCTCTAGACAGTCCTCAAATAAAGTGCAACGCTGATCATCTAAAAGGGGTCAGCAAGATGGACTTTGATGGCCTTTTCTCTGTTCTTTTAAAGCCATGTTTTTCCCCCAGGTGTTGTGTTTCTTTAATGGAGTTTTCAATTTACTTTATACGGTTGTCTTTTTGTGATCTGGAAGCAGGGAGAAAGGAACACACAATAGCAGAGATTCCTATTAGAGCAATACTTCAGGACACTGCTGTTATTATTGAACCCCGCTCTGGTTTTATGTCCTAAACGTTATTATTTTTGCCACATTTGTGGTTCAGTGCTTAATTATCTTGAAGAGTTCAATATAAGGAAAGGGATGCCTTGACAGGTAGACAGAGCGGAGAGATGGCAAATTTCAGAGCAGGCGGATTTAGAGAGACAGTCTACCAAGTAAATGGTGGTGACTGGGTAGTCTGTCAACAGATAACAGGGCCCTGGGCACCTGTCTAGGGGATTGAAAGAAGAAAAGCAAGGTCTGCGATCCTCTGCAATAGGCTTCTGACAAAGATGCCTAGGTGCACACACAATAATTAATCAAAGACCAAAGCAAACAAAAATAGACAGGAATCCAGTCACTAAGAGAAATGATACAAGTTTGAATGGATCTTGAAAATATAAGACTATCCTAGGTTTAGAATTTGTGTCAAAATATTTTAGATCATTAGCAGTCATGGGAGCCTGGCAATGAAGTCTTTCTGGCTAAAATGGTTCTCTCCTCTTTTCCTAAGGTCAGGATTGGCTCAGATCTGGAGAGACTCATTCTTCAGATGGGTTAGAAAGTTCCCAAATGTAGTCAGAAAAAGAAGGGAGAGGGGCCTCCTTAGGCAAAGCTGGAAAAAGGTTCTCAATTTAAATGCAGTATTGGCCCCAAAATAAAGAGGAACAAACTAAAAAACCAACTCAGAAAATAAACTGCCTCTGCAGTCAAATTAAAACATGGAAAGCACTAAATATTATAAAATTATTCTCAAATTTCTGTGCTGAAAAATTACAAGGTAGGCAGGCTTGGTATCACACACCTGTAATTCCAGTAGCTTGGAGACCGAGACAGAAGGATCACATGTTTTGTGCCAGCCTCTTCAACTTAATAAAACCCTCAGCAACTCAGGGAGATCCTGTTTCAAAATAAAATGGAACATAGGCGTAGAGGCCTCTCCAATAGGTACAATGCCCCTGAGTTCATTACCCAGTCCCAGAAAAAAAGAATACAAACACTTTTGTCTGGTCTCTAGGTCACAAGAGACTATGTTTTTATTAAGTAAAACATGATTCTTTTCAATTCAACAGAACTTCAAAAATGGCTTTCCACATAGTTTTGTGTGTTGGAATGAGCAAACAAAGGTATCTTTTTATGAGTCCCCTTCTCTCTACTTCAAGTAGAACTTTAATTGATATCTTGCAAGTAGATATTTGGATTGTTTGGGGCCATGTCTGGGATATATACTTCTCCAGCCCAAGAGATTGTCTCATGAATGCTACAAGGGTGGACATAAGCTGTTTTAGTGTGTAGGCATTAGATTTCATTAAAATTGATTTAGCAACTGGATATTCCTGTGACAAGTCATGTAGCCTTAGAATATAGAAACTTTGGCTTTAAAATATGGATCCATGTGGATTTAAATTATGGAACTTTAAAAATATGGAACCTCTGCTAGGTGTGGTGGTGTGTGCCTGTAATCTTATTTTTGGAAGGCTGAAACTGGAGAATCACAGGTTCCAGAACAGCCTTACCAACTTAGCCAGGACATCAGCAACTTAATGATATCCTGTTTCAAAATAAAAAATAAAATAGAATTTGTGGTATGGGGCGGGGTAGAATGGTTCTGTCTTCAATCCCTAGTAAAATACATAAATAGACAAATAAATAATAAAATAAAATAAAAACTCTATAGTGTGCCTTATGAAGATTAAATCAAGGAGACGATAAAAGTGCCTGAGCTATATTGTATACAAAATAAAGTGTACTTTGACCTGATTTCAAAGTGAAATATAATGAAGGATTAAATATCGCCTGTCTCCCCATTGCTTTTGAAATGATAAAGCTGTCTAAAAATCCTCCAAATTGTTATACTGCCCAGACTGATGGTAAAATATGCTCCAGTTAAAATGGGCTCCCCCTTCTTTAGTGATTATTTTTGTTCACAGACCTTCCTTATTTTCCCAATGGTGGTGGCTCCCAATAGTGAAAGTATTAGTAACAGAAGCAGTTGTTCTTAGCAGTAGAAGCAACTGCTTGCAGAAACTGTGCTCTTTCTCTGTCCATGACGGTTCCCCCAGACCACCACCACGTCAATGGGAGTACATCCACTGAGCAAGCATCTCCATTCATATTCCTTATGGATCCATGCACATGATCAATGTTCATTGGAGCAGCTACTCTCAGTCTAGCACTGGGTTAGACTCTGCAAATGCAAGGGTAATAGGAACAAACTGAGCCAGGTGTGGTGGTACCCTTCTGTAATCCTAGTATTTGGGAGGCTGAGACAGGAGGATCAGAGGTTCAGGGACAGCTTCAGCAACTAGTGAGACTTTCAACAACCTAATGAGACCCTGTTTCAAATAATAAAATAAATAAAATAAAAAGGCTGGGGTGTATCTCAGAGATAGAATGTCTCTGGGTTCAATCCTCATTACAACACACACACAAAAACCTCAAACCAAACAAACAAAAAATATGACAGTTTTCTTTTTACTATCAAATGAGGGGACAGACATTATATGACTATAGATAAATAACTACATTTAAAATTTGATGTGCTTACTTTTTTATTTTTATTTATTATTTTCCAGGACTGGGGATGGAACCCAGGGACATTATACCTTCGAGCTACACCCCCAACCCTATCTTTTATTCATTTTTACATAAAAGTTAGGGCAGATGAATGCAGAAGAGGTCTCCCATCTATCGACTGACACCCTTGGGTGTATTTCAGGTTTGTTTGAATGTGATGACAGTACATTTGAGGGAGCCAAACCATTCTGCACTCCATAAAACTCTCCGGTGGGCAGAGTGAGAAACAAGATTCCTCCCAGTGGGCAGAGCAACCCGAAGGGTAAGGCCCTTTACATGGCAATGAAAATAGTATACATATCACTCCTCTCTTTTTCTTAAACTCTGAGAACCTCATATTCATTTTATTACCTTATTATTAAAAAACATTTATGCAGTATTAGTTGACACTCTATTGAAAGGCTTTTAAAATATTTACCCCCCCCCCACCAAAGACCCACACTAAGGAAGAGGGAGAGTCACTTGAGCGATTCTGAATCCAGTTTTCATAATGACAAGCTGTTGGGAGATCTGAAACCCACTCTCTGGGTCATTAACTTTCCCAACAGCTGCAGAAAACCCCGCAGAAAGACTTGGCTGCTGGGCACTTTGCCCTTATCAAACCCATGGCTGTTTCTTTACTGCAGTGCATTGTACAACATGAAACCTACAAGTCTTCCTGGTCCCAAATTACTCCTGGCTGGTGACTTAGGAACTAGGGGAGAAGAGGATCTATTCTTTTTTCCTCTTTGGAGACTGGCCTGACTCTCAAATACTTGAGTTATGTAAGAGCCCTTTGGTTTGAAAATTCTCAGTTGCTAATTCCTAAGCAAATATCACCCTGTGCAAACTGAAAATGACTAATCCTGTGGAAATCAAGTGTGAGCTATCCACTGTAGAGAGGATCTGCAACCCTTCTCACACAATGTCATAGATAGGGGTCATCCAGTATTTCTTAGTGAACATCTTTGGTACCTGGAAGAGACAAATCTTTATCATCTAGAATACTTGACCCTCAGACTCTCAGTGCCAGTTTGTCTGCACAGTAAACCCATACAAAACACAGTGCATCACACTAATTCATATCCATTTCTTAGGCTTCCAAGGCTGTTATTGGCAGGTCTGATCATCTCAGATGGACTTCTTAATGTTAATTAGTTGTATCTGTGTATTTACAAGATTACAGGATACATGCACATGAATATGCATATATATATATTTACCTGTATGCACACACATATATGTTATAATATATAATAAAAATATGACAACACTGTATATTTTTACAGCTTTCATTTTTTTGTTTGGTAAAAAAGTAATTCTTTAGTTTCATAAGGACTGCCTATGTTTAATTATCTGGGTTCAAACTCAATTTTCTAAGGTATTAGTTTTATTCTTATAATACAATTATAATTTGTGTGTGTGTGTGTGTGTGTGTGTGTGTGTGTGTGTGTGCGCGCGCGCGCGCTGGAGATTGAACCTAGGAAAAGATTGAACCCAGGAAAATTATACCTCTGGGCTTCAAATCCACCCCTATTTTATTTTCCTTTTGAGACAGGGACTCGCTAATTTGCAGAGAGGCTCGCTAAGTAGCTGTGGCTGGCCATGAACCCTGATCCTCCTGTATCAGCCTCTCAAGTACTGGAATATATGCATGCCTAGCAAGTCTAAATTTTTAAACTTATATAAGTCTTACTATCCTTACCAACAAAAAAATATGGAAGAGTAGTAACTACTACAAGAAAAAAATAATGCATGTCTTATGAGTCCTTTGTACAAAAATATCCACATAGCAAAGTTTCAATAAATGTTATTGACAATGTTGCTGCTACTGATTGAATTGTCCAGCATAATCAGCTTTAAAGGAAATGCTATTAATTTCAATTTTTCAACAAGATGATTAAATGCCTGTCTAGGTTTTTTTGTACAAACATTTTACTACATATTAAGGGAATTCTAGATTAGTAATAGGTGAGGTATGTGTGTTTACTTCCTAAAATCTGAGAAGAGTTTATATTTTAGGAAATGATTATTGTTTTCTGTTTCTTGAAATTATTTTTTACTTGCTTAAAACATACTTATAACTCTTTTATATTATATGATTTTATTTTATTTAGTTTTGTAAGAGAGGTGGAAGATTTTAAAGTCATTGTTATCCCTCCCATCTGACACTCTCACTTCTTTAATTAGATTCTTTTTATAGCCACCACAACTTCTAACATAGTAAAGTTTCTATTGTTTTAATTACTATGCATTTTTGTAAGGAGATTTTATATTTCAGGAAAAAAAAATTCATTAGGGATTATTATTAAATATTTTAAATATTATGAAATATCTTAGATCCACTGGGCATGTGGCACACACGTTTAATACCAGTGCTTGGGAAGCTGAAACAGAAAGATCACAAATTCGAGAACAGACTCAATACAATGCTACATTGTAAGCGCTAAAATCTTACTTTTCTCTTATGTTCATTTGAGATACACATATTACTTTCTGTATTCACAATATTACTTGTGGAGTTACATGCATTTCATTGTGTTTTGACATTATTGTATTTATAACATTGTTGGATGATCTGCAAGGCTTGACTTTCTGTCTATCCACTTGGATAAACACCCTTATTGATCAGTATTGATAGATAGCCTCTTCCTGCTTCTGCTAAGGTGAAAATTCCCTTTACCCTGGCTCTGAACTGGCATGTTTTCAGGGAAGAGTAACAAGTACTAATGAATAGAGACATTCGCCTTGAAATACATTCCTGAGAGTGTAGGATGTGTTATCTTCCTGATGCCAATATCATGGCCTCTAGCAAGAGGGAAGATGGGGTAAACTGCTTCAAGGATCCATATTGGAATTTCCTGTGAATAAAATCCCACATAGATAGTTATGTTAATGGTCAGTTAATCTAGGGCTAAGAATGTGGAGTCATTTTTCTGAGAAGAGGGAGCTTCTGTTGCTCTTCATTGAACCATATAACTAACCCCTAACGTTGTTTTGTGACTGCTGCCTGCTGAGAACTCGGCTCAGGGGAAGGCTCTTAAAATGTTCTGGGGGAATTCACAGGCTTTCAAAAGTTTTTTCTTCTGGGTATTTCATAGCAGTCTGATCCCTACAGCAAGTATTTCCCAGACACTTTTTAATTTCTTTTTTCCTGTTAGTGGCACCACTCCCAGATTTACAATGCTGAAACAAATTTATTTTACTTCATTTTAAGAGTATTTGGCAATGAAGTAAAAGTCAACTCACATCTTCCAACTAATTATTTTTAAATTCCCCATTTATTAAAGCTACTATTTTATAATGTTACTTGAACATGAATAACTCATTAAGATCTAAAAATGGGATATCTAAAAATCACTTTTATGGAAGACTTTTCATCTAATTCTACACCAAAAAAATCAAACATTTGAACATGGGGTCGATGTCCTTTTCATTTGAAATGGGTTCACTCATAAAAGATGGGTTAATCTGAAATAAGCTTCTTGCCAAAAGTTGATATAAGCAGGACTTCTGAAATTGATAAATTTTATGCATATTTGATGAATTAGTGAGTTACAGTGGAGTTTTCTATGATATTATTATGAAATAATTTTAATCAGTTGAAAATATTTTATTGTAAGCCTGGAGTTTAAATAGAGTCATTTTATTTTTGTTAGCACTGGAGATTGAACCGTGGGTTTTACAAATGCTAGGCCAGAGCTCTACCATTGACCCACACCTTCCTTGGGCCAGGTAGAGTTATTTTTAGCTTATACATTTAAATAATCACAGTAAAATTATGACATGGTAGTTTTTAGTGATTCTCACATGAATCATCCTACTTTACAGCTAAATAAATCAAAATCCTTAACATTGAACCCCTGCTACTCCTTGACAGAGTCCTTGTTCTAAACATATATTCTATCAATTCTTTCCTAAAAGAAAATTTCATAGGTAGCTGGTTGGAGTGATATAAAGGTGCATTTTTCTCTTAATCAGTTAAACCAACTCAATCTTTAATTCAAACTATTAAATCTAATTACAATTATGAAAAACATTTTTGAAGTGCAATTTGTAATTTTAATTTTAGTTTTGGTGCATAGAACTGACTGTTTCCTGAGGTTTTATTCTGAGCATGTTGAACAGAAGGTGGCTGATTCCTCAAGTGTCCCTCTGCGTTCAGCTGGTGTTAAAGGTTGAGTAGTGCTGACCACCCTTCCCCATCACCAAGTCCCTAAGTTGACACACAGAGCCTCACAAGCTGAATATTTGGAGAGAGACCCTTGGAACAGGCTAAAGGAGCTTAATGTGGCTGTAAAGCTGCATACAAATCCAGTTGTATTTGTGTACTTACAAGAAGAGGATATTAAAATACATAGAGGAAGATATACATTGGAAGTGCAGGTTCACCAAAAGGGGCCATGAGAAAAGGCACCAAGAGGAAGGAAGCCCTCTGAAGCCAAGGAGTGAGGCCTTAGCAAAACCCATCCCTGCAAATTTTGATTTTGGAATTTCAGGCTTGAGAATTTAGGGGAAAATTTTTTTGTTTTATATTATTTTATCATGGCAGAGCTAGAAAATTAATAGAGTTAGGAGAACCTACTGATAAAATTATAGCAGCAACTCTTACTTTGTCTTTGGAACTTAGAATTGAACTCATGCACATTTTAACAAACATCGAGATATACTCCCCATCCCTTTTTTTTTTTTTTTTTTTTTTTTTTTTGGTTTTGAAATAGTCTTGCTAAGTTCCTTGGGCTGGTCTCCAACTTTCAATCTTGCTATCTCCCAAGTAATAGGATTACAGGCATGTGCAACATGCCCCACTAGCAATGCCTGGTTTAAAATTTCATTGGAAAACAAATATAGATAAATGACTCTTTTGAGGTACTGAGAATGGAACCCAGAGACAATCTACCTCTGAGCTACACCCCCAGCCCTATTTTTTATTCTTTATTTTAAAACAGGGTCTCACTGCGATGCAAAGGGCCTCACTAAGTAGCTGAGACTGACAAAGAACCGCGATCCTCCTGTCTCAGCCTCCTAAATGCTGGGATTACAAGTGTGCACCACCACACCCAGCTGATAAATGAGTTTTATAAAATTGAAATGTGAAAATTTCCTTTCCTGTTATTTTATAGGTATTATGAACTGAGTCTATCTATTTTAAATAAGCAATATGGTCCACTCACTCAATATCATCACTATTGTTAAACAAAGTTTAAGAGAGAATAAGCTCCCAGCAGTGATAAAATATATGACAAAATATTTAGAAAAAGTTTAATGATCCTAATCATGACAGTCTCAGGGACTCTGTCATTTGCTCCTATTTAAATACCATCTGAGACATTTGGGTTAAATGGTTTTTGAGTTGATACCACTGTGAAATATCAAATTAAAAGTGCAGAGAGGGAGGGATAGCAGCATGCTAACCATCATGAGGTACAATAACTTGTTTCCTTGAATTAATTTTAAAACCCAGAAATTCTAAGACTTCTAGCTCAGTCACTATAATAACGGGAACCCACGTAGTTTCATAGATGTATAATAGCTCACCATAGAGATAATACTTTTATCTTTAATGGTGATCTACGATCATTAAGAACACATCTAGTTATGTCTTTGTATACTGTTGATGATAGTAGCAAACACACTATGTTTTATAACATCTTTCAATTTTATAAACATAATGAGATCTCCAGAGAAGTAAACCCTGATCTTGGCATGGTAGCTCACACCTGTACTCCCAGGACATGGGAGGCTCAAATAAGGGAATTGCAGGTTCAAGGTTGGCCTCAGAAACTTAAAGCAACTCTCAGCAACTTATAAAGACTCGAAAATGAGAGGGGGACTGGGATGTCCCTTGTAGCTTAGAGGTACAATGTCTCTGGGTGCAATCTCCTTGTCCAAATATAAATAAATAAATTAATTAATTAATATTAAAGTTATAAACTCTCAATGATATAGAGATATACTTTCTTTTGGTATTTCAGAATGATTATTTTGGAAGACTTACTGTATGCCTAATGTTATGCATTATATGTAGTGTGACATTTATTTTCAGGAATAAAAACAAAAACAGATCATTAAACATTATAAATAATAGCATTTGAGTAAAATCATGTACTTTAGCATGTTTTAAAGAGATTAAAATGTGAAATTCTAAATATAGTGGCTGACAAAAATCAAACTACAATATAATCCAGGTGAAAATTTTAAAGTGTCATATTCCAAAGAAACAGAAAATAAAAGCAACCTGCACAAACTGTCAACAAAACCAACAAACAAAAAAGTCAACTAACATAATGAAAAATTTCACTAAAAAAAATCTGTCAGAGAACAATATCTTGTAGGGGCAGGAGGAAGTTTAAGTGATTACCTTCTAATTCTGTCATCTGGGATCACAAAAAGGCAAATGGGACTCATTTTTTTTTTTAAGAAAGGGGGACAATTTTATTGCTAAAAATACAGCCCTCCCACACTGTCAAGTTTATAGATGTCTTAATTAAATTAGGTTGTTTCCTTCAATTGTCAAGATTCCAAATAGATGTTTGCTCACCTGTGGGGGAAGTTGAGGAATAGAAGAGGAACAGTGAACAAGGATTGAAAAGTTGACTCTGATTTTTGAAAACACAGAATGTGGACAGAATCAGGTTAATTATGGGCAAGAAACCAGAACTTTGAAGGTTGGAACTAATGTTCAAGAGGGAAGAAGAGGCACAAAGAACTGAAAGTGCATGCAGAGTAAGCTTTGATGGTTTGAAATTTGACCAAGGTCTGTGCTATGGCTTGGATGCACATCCCCTAAAGTCCCTGGAAGTGAAGGCTCGGTCCTAGGGTAGCACTGCTGGGAGTTGGCAACAGGACGTCTCGGTCATTGGATGTGTGACCTGGAAAGGAATTTTAGGACCCTGGCCCATTCTTTCTTTTTGCTTCTGGGTTCATGGCATAAGCATTTTGGTCCAGCATGCATTCCAGGCACTGTGAACCAACAGGAAGCCCTGAAGCAGGACTGGCCTGGCCACGACTGGGTCTAGAATCTAGGCTGGAAGAGCACAGGAAGAGAGAGTTCTGAGAGTTTTTGCTTCTTTACAGTCTTTTTATTTTTTATTTATTTTTATTTTTTTATTGGTGCATTGTAGTCATACATCTAAATGGGATACAAGATGGTGGAGACATACATGCACACATCACTCAATTAGACCTTACCCAGTTTCCACCCCATTCCCTCTCCTTCCCTCCTTCTCATGTTTGGCTTGGTGATTGACATTGATATGTTTGTTAAAGTATATCATGTGTATTAGAAAATTTCCCTATTCATCCCACACATTCTCTTAGTTAGGTCACCTTATTTGCTCTCCTATAAAATCTCCTCCTTCATCTAGAGTGAACTAAATAGACACTTCATGAAAGAAGAAATTCAAATGGCCAATAAATGCATGAAAAAATGCTCAACATCATTAGCAATCATAGAGCTACAAATCAAAACTACCCTGATATTCACCTAACTCCAACTAGAATGGCAATCATTCAAAACACAAACAACAACAAATGCTGCTGAGGATATGAAGAAGTAAGAACTCTAATACATTGCTGGTGGGATTGCAAATTAGTGCAACCACTTTGAAAGACTGCATAGGGGATACTCAGAAGAATGGGAATGAACCTACCATATGATCCAGAAATACCACTTCTGGGTGTTTATCCAAAGAAAGGTAACCAAACTACCAAACTAATACATGCATATCTGTTTATAGCTGCACAATTCACCATTGCCAAACTGTAGAACCTTACAGTCTTTTTGATTTGACATAAAAATGTCAGTAATTCTTACAATTACAAAGATCAAGATGAAACACAACATCACACTGAATTGTTATACATGTAAATCATTGGCACACTCTACCATGAGCTATTAGAAAGAAAGCAAACATAAATTTCAAGCTGACACCAGTATTTAAATGAGGCTACAGATATAAGGTATTTCAATACCATCATATGGTTTATACTACGTTTTAATTAATGTCATTTAAAATGTATCATGAAAAAACTGTGTGTCTACAAGTTCTGCTTGAGGAGGCTTATGGAAATCTTACTATTCTAGGAACACTATTTTGAACTAAGCCAATTGATTCCATATGTTCCTGGAGAATTACCCATTAGCATATGTCCATGTCTAGAAATTATTGTTGGAGTGCTTATATAATTTTTTAAAAGTTCCAAGATAATTCTGGGCCTGGAATACTCCCAAATTTATTCAGACTGGCTGATTTATTAATCTCTCAGTAAATATTAATAGCCTATCAGTAAGCATTGGTCAAATTTTCTATAAATGTTTGTTTATAATATAACATGTTTCAAACAAACCTGGGATGGACATTTTCAGTTTTAAAGGACTACTTATTATAGCTTGTCATATTTCTCTGATCACATGCACAGTTCTCCTGAGGTCGTTATTCCAAATTGTGAAAAATGGGCTCTTCTGGCTCCCAATTCTATGAGTAATATTCTTGTTGTAGTTTCTTATGAATGTTTATTTGCATTGATATTTGTATGGTGTATGATGAGGCTTGTGCAGAACTTCCCAGTTTGACATATTGCCTTGATTAGTGGATAGACCCGTGATCTAATCTGTGGGTATGTTTTTAGTATAAATATATTAGTTTTGGTCTCTTTGTCTTCAAAAATCTGGAAACACCATTTAAAATTAAGTTTGTTTGCCAAGTTGTTCTGTACAAAACTAAACATGGCTAGTCTGAAAATTCAGTCTTTCTCATTGTAATTATAGTAATTCCTTCTCACACTGACATTTTGTTTTTCATGAATCTATCTCAATATATTATTCAAAGTGCTAATTATTCAACGTGCTATATTGAGGGCAAATACAATCACTATTAGCCACAGAGTAATATCCTCATTATTTAGCTATCTCACAGTTTCACTTGACATGTTTATGAGTATCTGTATGACTTCCTATATTCGTTTTTTTTTCTATATTCGTATTTTTTTTCCTATATTCGTATTTTTTTCCTATATTCGTATTTTGTGTCTGTAAACACACACACACACACACACACACACACACACACACACACAATGCTTTTTCTTAGACTTCCACCCTTATATTATTTTCTGCCCTTGGTAAGAGTGAGCTTAGAGGGGTATATATTTTAGCTTGACATATCTAGCTGTAGTAGACTGGTAAGTACTTTGATGTAGAATGCCAGAATTTTACAGGACTAAAAGCACGGAGAAATTGCAACCAAAAATCAGGACACTCACCCAAACTACAACTTATAAAAAAGCATGCAGAAGTATCAGGCATGTGCAGTTTTTAATTGTTTACAATATGTATTTACAAAGCAATTGTTTGTCTTAGTTGATATCTGACACCTGAAAAGAGCTGTTGGGAGCAGGTGTTTGACTCACCAGACTCAAAGCAGGAGCAAAAGGTAGTGGTGCTGCACAACTCTGCCCACTTATATCTGAAGGCTATTTGATATTTTTACAGTTACATGATGACTTGAGGAAAAAAACCTGTTTTTTCATCAGGTAAGTAAAACATAATGGTTTAGAACATTGTCTTTTTTTTTTTTTTTTTTTTTTTTGTGGTACTGGGGGTGGAACCAGAAGCTTTCTACCTCCAGGCTATACTCCCAGACCTTTTTTTATATTTTATTTGGAAACAGGGTCTGACTGAGTTGCTGAAAGCCTCACTAAGTAGCTGAGGCTGGCTTCGAACCCGTGCGATCCTCCTGTCTCAGCCTCCCAAGCATGGGGATTACAAGCGTGCACCACCACACCCGGCTAGAACATTGTCTTTCAAATGTTCTTCTATCAGGCTCTAGGACTTAGATATTCATATCCGAATTTCACATGAGTATATATTTTTTACTAAAAACTACTTATTTTAGAGGATCTCTGTGTTTATGTGATGAGTGTGCATACATGTGTGTGTTTGTGAATGTGTGTGTGTGTGTGTGTGTGTGTGTGTGTGTGTGTGTGTTTAATAAAGGGGTTAGTTAGGGAAGGAATTTAGATTTCCACAATTGAATAGCACTGCTTTAGAATCAACTCTTCTAAAGATTTTTAAAATTGCAATCTGGCATTGACCTAACATTTTGATGAACTTAATTACAGGTATATTTTTTCATTTTATTTCACTCTCTTGTAGGAGTGCTTTACTTATTTAAATTGCTTTAAAATTAAAGTAATTGGGTTTCAACATGCAGTAAAATCCAGTGAAAGTATTTTAAAAATAGTTTTGTTAAGGTCATGTAAAATCTGTATTTTTGAAATTAGAAATTTCAAGAGTCTGCATTAAACAGATTTTTTTTCATGGTCATACCTAATTGAAAAATTTTATATATTAACATCAATATGCTAAATAAATTTAAGCATTTGAGTGTTGACTTTTTATAAGTGGATGTGAATATATTGTGTTTTTTTCCTAATTGTATTTCAACTTAGAGTCTCATCTATGAAATCACCCACCAAAACAGGAAACTAGACGATTTTATGGTACAGGGTGTGCACATACATTTGTGTATGTGTGTATGCACATTTACACTTTTGCAGCATTTATTATAAGTTAGAGGACTGTACTAAGCTTAGGCCATTTGTTTCATTTCCACTCCACCTCTCACAAAGTAGATACTAATTACTTATTCAATATAATCTTAGAGGTAATCAAATGTTCTTACATTTTAAAGATAATCAGGAATTCACATAAGATAAGAGGTAGGGCTGGGACCACAAATTCGGAACTTCTAACATCTCAACTCAATCCCTAGTATTCTGCTCTGCATAATTAAAAAATCAGATTCTTTGTCCTCAGCTACAAATGCCAAAAAATATCTTATAACTCTACCAACATGACCCCCTTTTAAATTAATACTTTCTCTGCTGTGAGTCATAATGATGCAGTTCAGATTCAAAAGAACTAATAATCTCACCGGGAGTATAAGAAGGAGGTTTGAGATTATTCTGCCTTTTTCTTATCCTATTCATCTCAGTGTATTGATTTATAAAATAATTCAAAACCTTTTTCATTGGAAGCATAAATGTTGGCACATTTTTCCTTGCAAGCCTTCAAGTCCATCTCCAATTCTGAAATAATCTTTTGAACAATTTAAAAACATGAAATTATAATATTTGCTTATACTTATTGGACTTTTATGTGTAAAGGCAGTCAGGAGGGGTTTTAATGGTAAATATTAACACCGAATTCTACCTCGTCCTAAATCAATGGGACACACTTGAATTTCACCTGAGGAGTGGTGGAGTCTACTGATCAAGATGGCCTTCGGGTTTCCCTTGACTCTACTAAACCTTAGGCCTAATTTTAGAACTTGGCATCTCTTTTCTTAAAGCATTTACTTCATAAAGATAATGAACTCTTTCTCAATCCCTTGACATCTAAAATATTTTCAAAGCCTTTCTTGGGTTTAGAAATGTAGGAATGTCTTACTCACAGGTCTGGGGATCCTCTTTTATAAATTTTACCTATTGAGAATACAGCACACCCATCCCCCAGTGTATGGGACAGTAGGAGCCTGGTTTCCATTAGTGCCAATTAGAAAGTACTGGTTGCCACATCACGGAGAGTAACTGCAATTGTTCAAACTCTGTTCACGCCACCACCACTCTGATCCACACCTTGCCTTCTTCATCCACCAGAAAGACTGGATTCCAGTGGGCCTACCAGTTAATTTAGGATAACATTCCCCTAGGATGACAAGTGTGATTCCATCCACATTACTTTTCTCTTGCTATGTAACCTGTCATATGAACAGCATTGGGGGATGCGGTTGTGGATATTCTTGTAAGATCATTCTTCTACTACTGAATGTGTTCTATAGAGCATTTACTTTTTCACTCTAAGAATTACTAAGATTACTAAGAATTCAAAATATGATGGCATGCATTTTCCAACCCTTAGTGAGATTAAACATTTTGTTGATTAATGGTATGTAGGACACAAAAAGATAATGAATTTGCTCCAGGGTGCAGAAGTTTGTGAATTTGAAAAGTTTGGGGGGATTAGAGATATAGATAAGTACTATTCAAGTCAACTAACCCATTGGTCTTATATCATTTGCAAAACACAGTACTTGTGACACTAAACAAAGCAGCAGTGGTGTTTAGTAAATATATAATGCAGTGAAAATGAAAAATAAAAAACACACCGATAATCAAAGATTAAAAATTGAAAATTTTTCCAGGAGTGGTGGTGCAGGGATGTGATCCCTGCGCTTGGGAGGCGAAGACAGGAGGATAGTGATAGCAGTGGTTCGAAGCCAGCCTTGCTGGCTTAAGAGACCCTGTTTCCAAGTTAAAAAAAAAAAAAATATATATATATATATACATATATATATATATATGTATATATATATATATATATATATATATATATATATATATATATATATATAATAGTCTGGGAGTGTAGCCCAGAGGTAGAAGGGCTTCCAGGAACCCCAGTACCACAAAAAAAAACTGAAAAATTTAAATATATTAAAACAAAATAAACCAGGTGGCATGGTGGCACACACCTATAACCCAGGCAAATGGGAGGCTTGGCACAGAGGACCACAGGTTTGGAGCCAGCCTCAGGGAATGAGAAACAACCCCAGCGAACTAGTGAAACCCTGTTTCAAAAAAAAAATAAAATAAAATGGGCTGAGGGTGTCCATTGTAGGTAGAGCACCTCTGGGTTCCATCCTCGTTACTACAAATATAAACCAAAAACCTGTAGTGATTGTTTTACTTCATTATTGGAGGAAAATATGCTACTTGACTCATTTTTCTCTTTTGGTTGCAAGAGTATGTGAATATGAATTTTATTTTGATATGTGGAGGAAAATAATGTTGAATGGGAGATGTGTTAAAAATGTAGACAATACCTAAAAATGGCATTAGTTAAATGTCTAAGGTTAATTTAATATTCTTTAAGATAACCTGAAATGTCAACATTTTTATATTTCTATGTGGTTTATGTTTATCCTGTAAGATATAGAGTTTTAACATTATTATATCATATTTAATTACACGATTAAATTTTATAAGTGATTTTGAGTGCAATAACTTTTTTTTTTGGTGGTACTGGGGTTCCTGAAAATCCTCTACCTCCAGGCTACACTCCCAGACACTTACTTTTTATATTTTTATTTGGAAACAGGGTCTCCTAAGCCAGGGAGGCTGACTTTGAACCTGCACGATTCTCCTGTCTCCTCCTCCCAAGCACAGGGATTACAAGCATGTGCCACCACGCTAGGCTAATAAATATAAATATATATAAATTTAAATATATGTGTATATACATATGTACACACACACACACACACACACACACACACACACAATACCATATTAGATTTAGTCAAAGTTTCTTAGCCTGAAAAATGTTGATACTGATACTTTAGGTTTAGAAAGTTTGTAACTGCCCTAGTGTAGGTGAAAGCATCACTGTGTGGCACTTCACAGAGCAAAATACAAAAGGCCATTTTTCTGTCTTTCCATATTTTCAGTATCACATAGACTTAATCCAATACCATCTGTGATTTTTTTCCCCTTGAATATGTCCAGAGTTTTATATAAATTAAATAAGAGAATTACAAGAGAAAGGAGAATCTCACTCAGTCTTACACAATGTTTTTTATTATACATCAAATTAAGAGTATAATGAAGTGTGAAGTGAAATTCTAAATGCTATCAAGTCCTTTTGACATGTGGAGAAACTACCTGTTTCACTGGAAGTCAACACTGGATATAGTTTCCTAGTAAGATCTCCTGAACACTTCCCTAGACCCTAATGCTATGCTGCCTGCAACCTAGTTTATAAAATGCTCCAAATTCAGTTAGATATTACCTTTCTATCTATCTATCTATCTATCTATCTATCTATCTATTTATCTATCTATTTATTTATTTTGTGGTACCAGGGATAGAGCCCAGGGGCCTTCTACCTCCGAGCTACACCCCTGCCCTATTTTTTATTCTTTATTTTGAAACATGGTGTCACTAAATTGCAGAGGGCCTCATTTAGTAGATGAGGCTGGCCATGAATCTGCCATCCCCCTGTCTCAGCATCCCAAATGCTGGGATTACAAGCATGCACCACCAAGCTTGGCTTATCATTTTTAAATACAACATTAAGCAGCTGGCACAATATAATATTCCATTTTTATATTATATTTTTCCTGAATATAATTATGCAATTTCATACTAAATTATACTAATAATTTCATTATAATTATCTCATCATCAGGGATAACAACTATTATTAAAACTTTGATGTGAAGTTTTTGAGAACTTTTTTAACAGATATTGAAAACAAAAAATGTATAAAACTATATTAAAAATCATAGATCTTTATGTGTACCAAATTTTTCTCCCTGCCAGAGCTTCTTTGTAACAAATCTTTCTAAAAATGGGTTCTGTTATTCATTCCTCATCAAGAATCACTTGCCATGAGCTCACTTACATTCCTGTGTGTTAATGAAGAATTCTCCCTCTCAGGGATACACTTTTGCTTGAAGTTTCTAGATAATGCCCATTCCAATGAAGAAGCCCTATTTCCTTCTTTTTTATTTTGAGATAGGGTCTTATTAAATTTCTGAGACTGACTTTGAACCTGTAATCCCCTTGCTCATCTTCCCGAGTACTGGGATTACAGGCATGCACCACCACACCTTGCATATTAAGTTAAATTTAACAGAAGCAAATTGAACTGTGTGTCCCTACTATGAAATGGGTGAAATAGAGGTGTATATTTCTTAGAGGTGCATCTAAGTTTTGTCCACCTGTTTCTATTATTGTGAACTTTGAAGGGACACAGACCCAGTGATACCTGTGTTTTGTTACTGGATTCTTTCTGTAGGTGTATGAGTTTGGTGAAGTTAGGATTTAGATATTTGATCTTTAAATGTCCTTAATTTTTAAGAGATTCTGGTAGATAAAACCTCAACATATTCAACTGCACTCAATTAAATGGAAAGCCTAAACCACAATGTATTTTGATTGGTCTAAGATTTTTATAAACCTCAGTCTAAAATTTGTGCTATTCAAAAATTGATAATTTTCTCATTTTTTCCAAGGCTTAAACATTATTACAAAGAACATCATGCCTTTTTTTATCTTGTCCCTTACCCAGATAAGAATCAAACACCCTTATAAATCTGAATATACTTGAAATTTTAGGTTAAGTTGTTTTGGAGGAAAACTTCAGTGGAGCCAGAGAGGAAGGGTAGGGGAGGAGCAAGGCTGAGGTTCACTAATGGAAATACCACCACAAACTATATATATATGAATGGTATATATGAATATACCATTGTTAATCTGGGTACTTGGTTTTGGGAGAGAGAAAAATGGACATGTGGCGAATATCAAGTACTATGTGCATATATCTAAATGTCAACATGATTTACACTATGATGTGGGACCCTAATGTACCAAATAAAAGAAAAAAAAGATGTTTTGGCCTCAGTATCTTATGAGAAATAATATTTAATTAATTTGACTGGAAGTTTTTTTTTTGTTGTTTTGTTTTGTTTTGTTTTTGGCAGTACTGAAGATTGAACCCAGGGGCCTTCTACCTCTGACCTACACCTGAAGAACCATTTTCTTTTCTTTTTTTTTGGGAAGTGGGTCTCACTAAATTTTGGAGGGCCCCATTAAGTAGTGAGGCTGGCCACAAACCTACAGTCCTCCAGTCTCAGCCTCTTAAGTACTGGGATTACAAGCATGCTCTACCATGCCCAGCTCACTGAAAGTCTTTAGGCTGCAAAAGTAAATTTTACCAGTACCAAAACGTATTGCAATTGAAGATTTTCTGTAACTGCATTTCTAATTAACAATTTATCCTGAGGAACAAATTTTGGGTTTTACGTAGTTGAAATTTTTAGGTTTGCCATAGCTGAGTCCAGTGCAGCAGGTTTGGTATGAATGGGTATGTCTCGGCCTAAAATAGAAGTTACAAGTGGTATGGTAGTAATTAAATGTCGTAGAAATACAAACTCAGAGAAATATCTGGGTTGTTTGGAAACAAGAATTAAAAGTCTAACACTGAGTGATATTTTATTAAAACTTATTTGAATCTTAAAAACTGTTTTAAAACTGTTTTTTCATTCCGCAAAGCTTTTCTAATAAGCCAACAATCACAAAGACTGAAAGACTATCTCCAAAGTGTCTGCAACCAAATAAAAAATTAAGGACCTTCCATAAAAACAATCTGAGAAAAGATTAAGAGATAAAACCAATAATCTTAAAATTGTAATGCATCCTTGTTTATTCTTAATATTTCATCTCGACTCTTTCAAATTCTGGTCTCATTTCATCTGTGGCCTATGCATTTACCCACACATTGCTTTGTGTTTTTTAATAGATATAAATTATTAGCATAGGAGGATCAGCAAGGTGGGAACAAGAAATATTAAGAGAGAACGACAGAATGAGAAAAGACAGAGGGAAATTTTTGTGTGTGTGTGTTAGCACAGCAAATAGCGGAGTCTTTTGAAGTGACTGCAAATTGTGCTGTAGCCAACAAGAGCAATGGGTTTATAGCTCAGAGGCATTTTCCCTTCTCCATCCCATCTGGAATTCTTACAATGAATGGTTATTCATCTCTGAAATATTTGCATTGTGATATAAATACATTAAAGTTAAAACAGGATAACACAATGTGATGGAAAGTCAGAAGTAAAATCAGACGTGGAGGTCTTAGTGTGGGCCATTTTGAGTTCTTAAATAATTTTCCAAGAAGGAAGAAATTTTTTCAAAAATTATCTCATTTTTACTTTTCTCTTATATTTTCTGTCAAATCCACAAAATAATTCATTCCTGACTCACACATTTTTCTTACTAGTCTTCCAAGTTTCTGGTGATAGTTAGCAGGCATGTTACAAGGTCTGCTTTCCGTTAAGAAAACAATTAAGGGTCTTAAAGATTCCAGGCAGAGTTTTCTTCCCAATAAATCAATAATAAATGTGCTATCTAATTAGAGAGAAGCAAATATTTATTTCAGAATGGCAAACAATAATAATGAAAGGAAATCTATGCTTTATTTCCTATATTAAATAAGCACGGGTGGTAAAATATAATCAGGTATAAATTGCAGATTCTTCTGTTATTTCATACAAGCTCTATTACAGAAATGCAAAGAAACCTTCAATTTCAACTCCTCCTGAGGATCTAACCATTTTCTCAGAGAAAGGGCAGCTGTCCCAAGAATTAAATGAATGCTGCAGTTAGTTACAAATCAATGCATCATAAAATCTCTAAAGAGGAAAACAATTTTGT
Source organism: Muscardinus avellanarius (assembly GCF_963383645.1). Taxonomy (NCBI): domain Eukaryota; kingdom Metazoa; phylum Chordata; class Mammalia; order Rodentia; family Gliridae; genus Muscardinus; species Muscardinus avellanarius. The sequence goes on from NC_137803.1 coordinate 9,517,607, forward strand.
GACTGCTCCCTGAGTAAGAAAGTCTGCACAATGCATTAATATGCATTTCTCTTTCATTATACCTTGGTTGTCTCTTTTAGGGTCACTCTTCTAGCCATCTGTCATTTTATTTTATTTTATTTTACCTGCGCCTCAGTCACTGCTTTATTTAAGTCTTTTTTGCTATCACCTCTAAATATTGAGGCACTCATACACAAGCACACGTGTACACATGCACACGCGCACACATGCACACTATGCATACGCTCCTACTTACATCCTTAGCTGTGAATACAATATTAATAATAAGTAACAAAGATTAAAGACACTGGGATACCAAAATGAGATACCAAATGAATGTATATTCAGGCCAATACTTTTAGCAATGCACTCAATCTATGTCTCTCTTTTCCTTCCTTTCCCCTATCCCTTCTCTCCCTTTCTCATTTTCTATCTACCTACTGATGTTGTATCCACATATCTAAGTCATTCTTCAACTATGGTAATGTGCATAGATGTATTAGTAAAAGAACAACTAATGGGTAAGTTATTAGAATATGTAAGCTTACTGTTTAAATATTTCTTTTTAATATATTTTTATTATACATCACAGTGTGGTCCAGTGTGATACAACATACATGCACACAGCACTTAGTGTGATTCCTCCCAGATCCCACCCCACTCATCTCTCTCTCCATCCATATTAGTGTGATTGGTAATGATACTTCTATCAGTGCATTGTAATTATTATATCATAGTGAGGTTCAGTTTGATGCAAGCACACAGGAGCACAACGCTTGGTGTGATCCCCTCTAGACTCACCCCGCATCCCTACTCTCTTCACCTGTTAGTGAGCTTGGTTGTAAAAGCATTATTGTCAAAGCATCATTTGACCTGATTCCTTCATCAAGCCTTCCTCCCCACCCCCACCATTCTACTGGTCTCTTTCCTTGTTTATTTCAAGTTCTTTTTGTTGCATATTTTCTCTCTAGCTTCCAAATATAAGATAAAACATATGAAACTTGACTTTCTAAAATTGACTCATTTCACATAGCATAAGATGCTCTAATTCTATCCATTTTCTTGAAAATGTTTATTTCTTTAGGGCTGAATAAAATCCCATTGTATGTAAAATATAAGTATACATCTGGCCTTCAGTACCCTCTTCTACCAATGGCATAAATAATATTGCTTATATCATTCTTCAGTGAACTGTCAGAGATAAGACATTTGGACATATAATATGAAATATACAGTTCTTCTTCGAAAAAGCTTTGCTTCAGTGGCTATTTAGAAAATCAGGGATAAATCACATGCTAAGGGCTTTAAGAATAAGACACTGACAATTTTTAATAAAAACTAATTCTTAAAGAGCTCTACAAAGAAAATTATAAAACTTGGAAAAAAGAAATCAAAGAAGACCTTAGAAGATGGGAAGACCTTCTATATTCATGGATAGGCAAAATAAATATAAAAAATGGTAATACTTCCAAAAGTAGTCTACAGATTCAATGCAATACCCATTAAATTACCAAAGTTATTCCTTAAAAATATAGAAAAATTAGTCCTTAAATTCATTTGGAACAATAAAAAACCCAGAATACCCAAAGTAGTTCTCAACAAAAGCCATGCAGGAGGAATAACAATACCTGACATTAAAGTCTACTACAAAGCCATAGTAATAAAACAGCATGTTAGTGCACAAAACTCGATACATAGACCAATTGAACAGCATAGAAGACTCAGAAACAAATCTGCACACTTACAGCCAGTTGATTTTTGATAAAGGGCCCAAAAACATACACTGGAAAAAAGCCTGTTCAAAAAATGGTGTTGGCAAAACTGGTTAACCATATACAGAAAAATGGACATAAACTCTACTTTCTCACCCTGCAGAAGAGTCAATTCAAGAAAAATCAAAGGCTTAAAAATTAGATCAAAGACATTGAGGCTCCTTGAAGGGGACATGCATCCAACACTGCAACACACAGGCACAAGTAAAACTTTCTCAACAGACCCTAAAGGCACAAGAAACTAAAAGAGAAATAATTAAGTGATATTGTATTAAACTGAAAAGCTTCTGTAAAGAAAGCACACTATCAAGAATCTCAACTGAGAGACAATAGACTGGGAGATTATTTTCCACCTACTCCTCTGGTTGAAGACTAACATCTAGCCTGGTGTGGTGGAGCACATTTGTAATCCCCACGCTTGGGAGACAGAGACAGGAGGATCATGCAGGTTCGAAGCCAACCTCACTGACTTAAGAGACTCTGTTTCCAAATAAAATATAAAATAGGTCTGGGAGTGTAGCCTGGAGGTAGAAGGGTTCCATTCCCAGTACCATCAAAAAAGGTTCCATCCCCACTACCACCAAAAAAAAAAAAAAAGACTAATATCTAGAACATACAAAAACTCAAGAAATTCAGATAAGAAAACAAATAACCCAATCAAAAATGGGCAAGTGAACTAAATAGACACTTCACAAAAGAAGAAATACAAATGGCCAATAAATGAATGAAAAAATGCTCAACATCATTACTACCTAAATGCAAATCAAAACTACCCTGAGATTTCACCTAAATCCAACTAGAATGGCAATCATTCAAAGCAAAAACTACATCAAATGCTGGTGAGGATGTGGAGAAGTGGATGGGAAACTCTAATACATTGTTGGTGGAATTGGAAATTAGGGCAACCACTTTGGAAAACAATACACAAGATCCTCAGAAGAATAGGAACGATCTTACCATATGATCCAGCAGTACTGCTTCTGGGTATCTACCCAAAGGAATTAAAACAAGACTACCAAACTAATGCGTGCATATCTATGTTCATAGATACACAATTCATAATTGTCAAACTACAGAACTAGCCTAAATGTCCATTAACAGATAAATGGATTACAAAAGTATGGAATATGTACACAATGGAATTTTACACAACCATAAAGAAAAAAAATTACATCATTTACAAGAAAATGGATGAAACTTGATAATATTATGGTAAGTGAGATTAGTCAGTCTCAAAAAGTAAGAAATGAGATGCTTTCCCTAATATGTGGAAACTTAGGAGAAAATGAGTCATAGGAAGAACTCTAGACCAAGAAGAAGATACTATAAATGGGAGCAAATGAGACAACCAAACTGAGAGGCATAGGAAGGGAGAAGAGGAAAATTCCCTAATGTACATGATGTACATTAACAAACATAGAAAAGTCAATCACTAAGCCAAACATGAAATGGGGAAGGGAGGGAATGTGGTGGAAATTGGGTAAGGGCTAACTGGGTGATATATAACCTATACCATCTTGTACTTCATTAAAATGTATGACTGCATTGCACCAATACAAATTTAAAAAATAAATATTCTAATTGATAATTCAACACATTTTTTCTTGCCTTTTTGCATAAGATGGCAGGCCATTTATATTGCTGTTTTCTGGGAGAAAATTTGTTTCTCCCAGATCCCTTTGCTTTAATTCTTTGATTTAACAGGTCTTTCTAAGATATCCAGAACACTTTCAATGTAATTATGTATGAAGATTTCACTCACTTGGATAATTATACCTTGGATGATGAGTAGGTCTCATAAAATTTGGAAATTAAGAGGATAAAGGTCACATAATTGCCAAGACATCCTGCTGCCTCGGCATCTATGTGTTGAGGACCCCCACTCCACATAGTTATCGGCAAAAAGCCCCGAGAAAGAGGTATCGTCTCTGGCAGAAAATATCCCCCACTTTAGATATCCTTCATAACTATTATTCTCTTGGTATTCTTTTAACTCTCTACACGAATTGCTCTGATGATGTGAGATCAGAAATTGAGTCCGTGGAAATAAACGTCCTTGGCTTTGCTCAATAGTAAGGAAAAAACTGGCCAGAACTCAGATGCTGTGATAAGCATTCCAACTGCAGCAATTACAAAGGGTCTCTGACCCTCACTACCACTAACTTAGGTTAAGCTATTAAGCTCAGTTTAAGGAAACTTTGTTTACCCTTGAGATCCTGCCTAGAGACAGAGAAGATAAAATTTTGGGTGTGACTTCAAAGCAATTTAACTGATGAACAACTTAGTTGCCAAAATACAATAGAGCCAAGGAGAAAGATTGTTGACCTTCACGTCCAGTGTGAGCGTTCCCCGAAACAGGGAGAATGCCGCATGGCTAGAAATGAAAATGACAAAATAAAGGACAGATATTCTAAATATATATGTATGAAGGAAAGGAAATACCGTAAGAGTAAGAAAGCACTTTTTCATGAAGAAGAGCTTATCATAAGAACGTCCCGACTGGGAAAGAAAGGAATTAGAAAGTTAGAAGCAGGTTGCAGAGGGTTTGTGATAAGGAAATGGATTATTAGAGACCAATAGGCCTTTAATAGGCTTTTGTCTAAAAAAGAGTGTTCAGCAGTCAAGGAAATACATCTGACAACTAAATCCAAGAACTTCACAGTGTTATTTGTGGTGTCTTATTTGCCAAGCTGTGTTGTGAGTTTTTGTAAGCTTTCAGACTTCAGAAGGCAAGGCGGATGAGATCTGAGAGACGCCCATCGCATCTCCCTGGACGCCACATCTCCCCATGCTTGTCATTTGGATATAGATGGAAACTTCAAAAAAGAAAGCAAAAGAAGATTCCATGAGAAGGCGTATTCTCCAAGCCCTGGGCCTTGGGCGTGCCTGTATTGCCTTTGGAATTTACCTTTGGACCTGCCCTGCTGCGATATCGGAGGAGTTAATCTCCTAAATGCTGGACTAGTCATTTACTTTGTTTATATGTAATTTACAATTGTTTTGCTGTGATTGCCCCCCTTCCCTTTCCTTTTTCTCCTATTATTAATCTCACTGGTGAAGGGTATAAATTTCTCTGGGTTCCTGTAATAAATTGTCATTGGCTCAAGAAGCCTTTGTCCACCTCAGATTTCTTTCCCAAGCGTCGTACCCAAAAACTTAGGGAATTCATAGAGGGAAAGAAATCGCTGCAGATAGTTTCTGCAGGACATCACCTGCCTTTTGCCCCATCTTTCTGAGGATTTGACCGGGAGCTGACAATAACGACCCAACTGAGATTAGTCGGCAACACATAATAAGCATCCCATTCTCTGCAACAATGTCTTATAGCCCCAGAGAAATATCAGTATTTCTGCTCAATCAGAGGAGAAACATGTTGAAGCCAGGCTTCTCAGACAGACTGAGTCCTAAAGCATCTCACCAGAAGACAAGAAGTACCCAGTCCTTTATGTCAGAAATTGTACACACTTGATGTGAAACACTTACCTGTTTTTGAAATGATAAAGAATATATTTATTTCCTATGTACATATGAAGAGTTTAGTTTTTATTTGCTTCAATCCCTCTCTGTCCTTCTCCCTCTCCTTCCCCTGCAAAGCCTTCAGATTATCTTCAAAGTGAATAATATGTAGAATAAGAAACTGCTAAATCATAGACACTTGCCTTGAGAATTACTGGTCATCAAGAATTGTTTAGAAGGGAGCGTTAAAAGTTACGTGAACATTGTTCAGACTTGGAAACTCATGATGAACTTTGTACAAAATATCTTAAAATGTTAAATCTCAGAGGTGTATGCCTTAGCTGCCTTCCTGGAAATATTTTATGAAAGTAAGAATAATTTTCAATTTTACCAAGAACGAAAAGACTTTTTGTCACTGAATGCTTTTGAAAAATTTAGCTACCCCTCCTTTCTTTACTGGAGAAAAAAAATAAGGGAAATTATTTTTATGACTTTTCCAGAATTTCAAAATAATTTCTTCCATAACTGAGATCATTCTCTAGTGGCATTTCCATTCAGACAAACCACAAACATTTTTATGTCTTTTCCTTGTATGAATTTCGATGGAAAACAGTGTCAAAATAAAAAGAAGCTCATACACAAGCTCCTTTAAGGTTGCCATGAGCTGAATTTCATGGTGTTTTAAATAAGACTTCAAAACTGCTCCTTGAATTTGCCCTAAAGGACACCAAAACTTAATTACTAATGATGTTTAGAGAGAGGCGTATAAAAATAAGTCCCTTCCCCACCAAGTACATCACCACTCACACACTTCCCACAACCACATGGGCCTCACTAATACCCACATCTTGCTCTCGCATCACAGAATAGCACACTGGGTTTTGGAAGGCCCAAAGAGTTGTCTGTGTTCCTCTCACTATACGTCTCCCTCCTTGAAGGGTTTTTTTTCCACCTCCTGTCATTGGAATAAAAATAACCCATAACTTATTGCTGTCACAAATGCTCTACTTTGTTTGAAAGCTTTTAGAATCTCAAATGATTGCATGGTAAACATAGTTGACGTGGGGGCTAAAACATTCCAATTTATGTACTATATGCTTACTGCTAATATCATATATTTTTATATCTTCTACTAAAAAAATTACTCATTTGGGAAAGCAAAAAACGTGTTTGCACATTTTTCTCAAATTTGCTCAAGCTCAGCAGTTAATACTATGGCAAGATAGAATCAAGATTGTTTTGGAACTGGTTTAAACACTTTCCACAGATTGTACCATAAGAAATCTCAACTCCTTTTTATGAAGATGTATGGCTTTTACTGTGCTATGTCTCGCAAGGTGTTCAGAAAGTAATGTCCATTCACGAGATGCCAAAGCATAACTCAGACAGTACTCTATGTGCCAATCCAGACATCTGAGAACATTCCTACTATATTTCCAGCTGAGGTAACCAAGTAACCTTCCTTTTCAGTTGGAAACACTTGTGTCATGGTTGGAACTTGGAGATCTGGGTAGGCTTTGCCGCCCACATTAAGTTGAGGTGAATATAGGAAATAAATAGGCCAAGTACAGAGTCTAAATAATTTCATAGATAGAAACCACTGAGGGATCTATGAGCTAAAGAGAATGACTAATCTACTGGAATTTGACGCTCACTAAATATGCAAAAGGAAATAAAGTAGTTTCCAGGAAGAAGTCTATAAGGTCTATTGACTGAAGTTTGGCATTTGGCTAACTTTGTCCTGTGAAAGAACTCAATATTTGTGTTACAATTTTTTGGCACAAATATTTTTAGTGGAAAAGCAATAAATTATAACACAGTACAGTTTCTAATTGTGAAACTAATCATGGTGTATTCTTCCAATAAAAGGAGGCTTATCATTAACAGAAAATTTTGATCTTGTAGAGCTGGAAGGAAGCCACAGGGCCATCCAACCCAACTATATTATTTTCATATTAAAAAAATCTGAGCTGAGATCATTTTTGTCAATTACTTGCTTATACAGCAGGAAAAGAATATTAAAACCACATTTAGAACATAGGATATAACTTTAATACTAATTCATCCTATCTCTTAGATCACTGGTAGTCTTAATCTACCTATAGTCTTAGTGCACTACTACTGTATTTTTTACTCGGGTTTTATAAGATCTAGAGTAAATTTGTGCTAACACGGCAGTAGTGTTATGATCTGAATGCTTGTGTTCCTCCAAATTCACACCTGAAGCTCTAATCACCATTGTAATAGTAAGAGGAGGTAAAGCCTTAGGAAATTGGTTGGATTCAAATGAAGTCATTTAAGACTAGGACTCCATGATGGGATTTGCTGTTGCAGAAAGAGAAAGGAATGCCATGTTTCCTCATTCTAGAATGTGATAATAGAGTGATACACTGGTTGTCTGCAAACCTAGAAAAAGATCTTCACTGAGAATCCAACCATGCTAGACGCCTCATCTTAGCCTTCTAATCTTTAGAACTATGATAAGTAAAATTTTGATGTGAAGCTCCTTAGTGTGTGATATTTTGCTATAGCATCTTAAAAGACTAAAACAGTGTTCTCAGAAAGGCCTGTGGTGACCTCAAGACAGCATAGGATCATCTCTTATTGAGTAGTACTATCTCTCCTCCAGCCCCCAATGTCCCAGAAGCCACCATCTTGACTAGTGCTAAAACTTTAAGGTTGATAATGCTGACTCATAAGATGCCCTAAAGCATTTGTTCCTGACATGGCACAGTTCCCTGGCAAATACTGCAAAAACATTGATCACAATTCTCTCTGGAGGGTAGTTTCAATCTCATGTTTCCTTCCATTTTAAGCTAATTTCAATAAGAAAATACTTTTTTTTTTTTTTTTTTGGTGGTACTGGGGTTCCTGGAAGCCCTCCTTCCTCCGGGATCCACTCCCAGACCTATTTTATATTTTTGAAACAGGGTCTCTTACGCCAGCACGGCTGGCTTCGAACCTGCGCGATCCTCCTGTCTCCACCTCCCAAGCGCGGGGATTACAAGCGTGCGCCACCACGCCCGGCCTCAATAAGAAAATACTTTTTAAATAACCTGTTGACCAAGGATGTAAATATGTTTCCTATTGTTTATAAGAAACATCTGCTCCTGACAGATATATAAAACTGTGTTTCTGAGATATGAGAAAAGTTTGTTTTGAATAGTTATTAGTAAAATCTTGAGGCATAGCCAAAACTATTTTGAAATAATTTGTCTTTTTCATTTCAAATTTTGATACTTATACATAGTCAAATATATTTTGCAAGCAAAACTAATAAAGGAAATCCTATAATAAGAAAAGTTGAGATTTTAGCTAAATTTGGAAATAATTAAGAACTCTTACACAATGCAAAGTGGGGCACATATATAAATGATTCTAATTTAGAGACTGTTGTCACATTTGTTAAATAATGGATGAAAGATAAATGTTATGGTAATCAAAGGGAAGGAAGATCATTTCCAAAGTAGGCTTAGTTGGAATAGATTGAAATGTGAAGACTTTGTATAAAAGAAAAAGAAAAGAAAAAGATGTTACTTTATAAAGTGAACTCACCACAGGAGTGAATATAGATAGAAGTGAAAAAAATGTTAAAGTGCTCCAAGGCTAAACTGTTTAAGGAGATGAAGAGGAGACCAACAAGAGACATGGAGAAACAATGTCCAACCAAGAAAGGTGAAAACCACATGAAGGTGGGTGTCCTGCAGCTTTGTGCACACAGTGCTTCCAAGAGGAAGTACTGATTCAATACTGAAATGCTGCTCAAGGTCAAGGAAGGTGAAGTCTAAGAATTAATCAGATTTTTGCAATGTGGAGATTTCCATTGACTTGCACAACAGCAGTTTTAATAATAAAATTTACTGGAAGTGGATTTCAATAAAGATGCCAGTATTTCTGGTTTGCCTAAAATAGTCCAGGTTTGTGCTAATCTTCAATACTTATTAATAGTGTTTTCTTATATTTTCAACACTATATTAGTTATCCAACAAATTAAGCCATTATTTAGCTCAATAAAGAATAAGTTAGGTATGGTGATACACACCTGTAATCCCAGTACTTGGGAAGCCCAAACAGAAGGATCGCAGATTCTAGATCTCTACAAGTTAGCGAGGGCCTCAGCAACTTAGTAAGATCCTGTCACAAAAATAAATTAATTAAATAATTACACAGAGCTGAGAGTATATCCTTGAGGTAGAATGTCCTGGGGTTCAGCCGCTAATACCAAATAATAAAATTTTAAAAAAGGTTAAAGTAAAGATAGCAAATGGAAAACTTCGTAAAGAAACTTTAATAAAAAGAAGAGCAGGGAAATAGCTAGAGAGGAACTGGATGAGAAGAGGGCTTTAAAAAAAAAATATATATATATATATATATATATATATATATTGGTGGTACTGGGGTTCCTGGAAGCCGTTCTACCTCCGGGCTACAATCCCAGACCTATTTTTACATTTTTATTTGGAAACAGGGTCTCCTAAGCCAGCACACGTGGCTGGCTTCGAACCTGTGCCATCCTCCTGTCTCTGCCTCCCAAGCGCGGGGATTACAAACATGTGCCACCACACCCGGCTAAAAATATTTTTAGAAACACAAAGTTTACTAAAGAGTCATGTTGACGGGCATGTTGATGCAGAGAAACAAAATTCGGTAATGCCTTGGGGATATTCCAGACCACTGTATTTTAGAGGAAAGGAAAAGATGCACCAGAAGAAGGTTGGGTTTAGAGAGGAGCACACCTGACTGAAGCACGGCAGAGCAGGCAAAGTAAAGTTATGAGACAGCATGGAAATAAAAACACTCAAGTTCTAAAAGTGAGGGTGAGATCAAGGCTTTGAAGATATGACAAGAGGTGAAAAGTTACTAGATACTGAGGAGATGGTGAAGGAGAATGAGAAGGGAAATTTCAAAGCGTTGTTCAGAAGCTTTATCAATCAGTTTTTAACCTCTGAAAAATACCCAATGTGGGAAAATTATGAAGAAAAAGTTATTTGTATAGATCATGCTTTTGAAGGCTGAAAATTCAAAGGTTCCGGCTGGGCAAGGATGGTCCCTAGGCCATGTCACCCTAAGTGTGGATTGTGGACAGCAATGGAAGGAGTATGGATTTGAGCATCCGTCAATTTTGAGCCTAAAGGCAGAAGGCAGAGAGACCCTGCGAGAGGCCAGGCTGGCTTCTTTATAATGACTGATTAGAGTGAGAATGGCTGTATATATACACACACACACACACACACACACAGACACACACAGACACACACACACACACACACACACACACACACACCTGGCCAGGATGAGCAGCAAAGCAAACTCTTATAGGTTTTATAGGTTGTTGGTTGGAATATAAATGACCACAGCTACTATGGTGGAGAACATCTATTCTCTCAGTTCTTGGAAGGCTAAGACAAGAGAATCTGAGGTTCACAGCCAGCTTCAGAAAATTATTGAGGCCCTCTGCAATTTAGTGAGACCTAGATTCAAGATAAATTTTAGAAAGTAGGGCTGGGGCTATAGCTTAGAGTTAGAATTCCCCTGGGTTCAATCCTCATTACCATACCAAAAAAATAAAGGTTTAAGAAGATGGAAATGTTAACTACTTTGATTTGATCTTTACATTGTATACAGGTCTTGAATTGTCTTACTCAATATTGTGTTACTATAACAAAATACTTGAGAAACAAGGAAGGGCAGGTTTGTTTTGCCTTGTGGTGTCAGTCAGTCCTGAGTTGACTGGCTCCACGGCCATGAGCCTGGAGAGAGGGAGGCAGAATATCTTGGCAAAGAGAGGATGGCAAAGAATAGCTGCTCATCTAATTACAAACAGAAAGCAGAGAGATGGAGAGAGAGAGACAGGCAGGCAGGCAGACAGACAGGCAGAGAGAAAGAGAGAAAGGAGAGAGAGAAAGAAAGAAGGAAGGAAGGAAGGAAGGAAAGAAAGAAAGAAAGAAAGAAAGAAAGAAAGAAAGAAAGAAAGAAAAAGAAGAGAAAGAAAGAAAGAAAGAAAGAAAGAAAAAGAAGAGAAAGAAAGAAAGAAAGAAAGAAAGAAAGAAAGAAAGAAAGAAGAGAAAGAAAGGAAAGAAGAAAGAAACAGGCTCAGGATGAGAAATACCCTTCTAGGCCTTGCCCCAGTGACCTATTTTCTAAAACTAGGCTCCATTGTCTTTCAGAAAGGGTTGATTCTTCAACTAAGCATCAACAGGGTCCTTGGCTTACATGACAGAAAAAATGTCAGCACATTCCAGTAACAGACACTGGCAAAAATGTATTTAGAAAAATAAATCCACAGGCAAAGGAGAATGCAGGTCACCTCTACATTGAGGAAACCCCTTCAGAAGTGCAGGGTTCTTACGTGTAGGGGACCTTTGTGAGGGATGGGCAGGAGAAGGTATGGGAGGAGGACATTAGTCTAGAAGTCGCAGAATAATTTAGAATGTGTAGGTCAACTTTCAGGTCTTGACCTTCTCTTTGTTTAAACTGTCCAAGGACAGCCCAATGACCAAGAAGACTGAATTCTTGAGTAGTGCTTAAAAAGATTCCTTTTTCATGTAATCTCTGTTGTCTGAAAAATAGATACCTTTCTAAGGATAGTCAACAGCATTCAGGGTCACTTTTAAATTTCTCAGATATGGCCAGGCGTGGTGGCGCACGCTTGTAATCCCCGCGCTTGGGAGGTGGAGACAGGAGGATCGCGCAGGTTCGAAGCCAGCCGCGCTGGCGTAAGAGACCCTGTTTCAAAAATATAAAATAGGTCTGGGAGCGTAGCCCAGAGTTAGAAGGGCTTGCAGGAACCCCAGTACCACCAAAAAAAAAAAATTTCTCAGATATGTTTGGGTGTCACAGGCCTTGTGGCTTTTATGTTAAAGTTTCATGTTCCCTGTTCTCCTTTTTACCTATTTATTTATTTCATTTATTCTACAACATTATATCCTAAAGTTTACACCACATCCCTGTAGTCCATTCAGATTATTAATTTACCAATGAGATAAAATCTTGATCTAATCACTTCCCAAAGCCTCACTTAAGCACAATTCTGCACTGAGGTCTAAACCTTCAACATAGCAACCTTTTGGGGGACCCTGCAGATATTAAAAAAAAAACACAGATTGTCACAATGTCCCCCATAGATGCATATAATTAGAATAATAATTGATAGAAATTTATTAAAAGCAACTCTTTCATGGAACTGCAGGGGTTGCAGGAGAACTACTTTCCCAGAGGACACCCACAATGGCCTAAGAACATCACCTAGACCCCAACTCTTGAAGGCTCCAATACCTCCCAATAATACCACCCGGAAGATTTCCAAATCTCTTCTAAATGGCATGACTAGGATGACAGACTCTGATCATAAAGAAGATTGTAGCCCGGTAAAACAAAGGATAATGGGAAAATAAGCCAGGCATGGTGGTACACACCTGTAATCTTAGTACTTGCAGGCTGAGCAAGAGAATTAAAATTCAATGCCAGCTTCAGAAACTTAATGAGACCCAGTGTTAAATAAAATGAAAAGAAAAATAAAAAAGGTTGTGGGTGTAGCTCATGGGTACAGCTCCCCTGGGTTCAATCCCTAGTACCTGCCCCCCCCCACACACACTCAAAAGAATGAGAAAAACATTTATAAATGTTGAAATGTAACAAATTCAAGTGCCTTATAGAGGTTTTGTGGGTGATAAATCAGAATCAGAATCATATCTCTCTAAAATTCTCTTATTAGATAACAGTGGACACTTTGTATTAAATTTTTAAAATAATAATAATAATAATAATAGCCATCTAGTGTGTTAGATGATACATTCAGTTTGGAAAATATTTACTTGTAGTGTCTGTCATGTTTGAAGAAAGTTGTATCATGTTGCAAATGTAAATTTGAAATTTTATTGAGATTAAGATGTGGTATATAAATTTGAGAGTTAGGTCATAAAAGGAATATATGAAAGTTCTAAAATAGTTTTTTTTTTTTTACCAAGAAAGGAATTACACTATCAATTTGAATATAAACTCTGAAAAACTTTTGCATTTTAGTTATACCCATCCTTTAGCATAAATTCTAGCAGAAAATAGACATCCAGGAAACACTGACTTATTTTTAAAAAGTGAATTCATCCTATTAGGCGACCTAACTAAAGGGATGGGAGGGCGGAAGAGGGAAACTTCCTAAAGCACATGATGTATGTAAACACGCATATCAAGGTCAATCACTGAGCCAAGCATGAGAAGGAGGGATGGGGGGAAATAAGGTGGGGATCAGGTAAAGGCTAATTGGGTGCTATGTGCATGTATGCTCCATGAGCCTTTTATCCCATTAAGATGTATGTCTACGATGCACTAATAAAAAACTTAAAAAGCGAATTCATTCACATGTACAGATGGTAAGAACAAAATAGATTATAAAAATTAGTGTTCAAGGGATTCAATTGCTAAATGAGATAAAATTTAAAAAACAGTCTAAACTTCATAGAGTATGCCACACAGGGTGGCACATTCTTATAATCCCATTAATTTGGAGGCAGAGACAGAAGGATTACAGTTTCAAGGCTACCCTGAGCAATGTAGCAAGGCCCTCAGCAACTCAGTGAGATCCTGTTTCAAAATATATATATATAAATATATATGTTTAATTTTTTTTGGTTGATTGTAGTCATACATCTTAATGGGATAAAAGATGGTAGAGACATACATGCACACATCACCCAATTAGCCTTTACCCAATTCCCACCCCATTCCCTCCCCATCCCTCCTTCCCATGCTTGGCTTATAATAAAAATAAAAGTGCCTTAATTCTGTGATTATATACATATACATATATATATATATATATATATATATATATATATATATATATACTCAGTGCTTTTGTAACTAAAGCTCAAGAAGAGTGGATGCTTTCCTCCCACAAAGACTTGCTAAAGGATTCATGGAGGCCAATGAGGCCTTTGTGCAGGGAGCAGCAACAGGAACACTTTAATTTTAATTTTAAGCAAATAATTTTGGGATTTACCGCACCCCATTGTCCCTCATCATGTTATCCCTATCCTAAAAAAATACCTGAAATTTAGTCACCAAGGCTTTTTTTTTACCTAAGACTACTTAAGAAACATAAGATTCTCCAAGAATAGGCAAGGCCTGCAGCCTTAAGAAAGTCATCTTTGGCTCTGGAGGACCGGCATTAAGAACTCCCAGAAGAGATAGAGACGGGAAGACGTTTCTTTTTTCTTTTCTGCTCTCCAGGTTCCCTGGAGAATCTGACTCTCATCACCGAAATACCGTCTGAGAGAGAACCCATCTGGCTGACGGGAGGATCAGCTGCTTCCTTTGAACTGTGTTCAATAAGTTGGGAAGTGTATTGTTAGCATATTGTTTCTTAGTACATCTTCTCCCTATCCCCCTCCTTTCTGTACAGTATATGCTTTTTTTTATCCTATCATCACAACCAAATGAAATGTACTTTAATATTATTTTTTTCACTAGAAAGGATCAAAAGGCAAAGCCGTGACAAAAAATACTTCTTTGATGTATTTTTTATCTTTCTGAAGAGGGGAAAAATGGTGAAGCTGAAATGGGTTACTTACTCTTCAGTCCTAATCTCTGACAGGGTGTCTTTTTCAATAAAACTCAAATATGGAGTTAAACAAAGATGGGGTGCAGAGAGCATCGCAATGGTTTTCCAGATCTCAATTTTCCTCATAAATGCTCACATCCTAATTAACATACTCCCAACAGGTGCCGGTACTTAACAGACCATGAAACAATAAAAAACATCAAAGCATAAACAGATTTAAACAACTCTTTCTTTTTAATTTCAATAAATATTAAAACATTATAGTTAAAATGCAGATTTAATATGGGCTTAGAATATGAGTGTGCATTCTTCTGGCTTCTCATCCAGAAAGTAGAAAGTTTGAATTGTGACAAAGTTGAAAAATAGCTCTTTATTTGTGTTCCATCAGGCTCAATTGAAATGAACTCATCAAATAGGCATATTTATTCAACCTTCGGTGCTTGGTTCACTTTAGAGGGGAATTATGCAATTCCTGAAGCATCTGATTTCAGAAATGAACTGAATTTCAAGTGAGCAGAACTCAAAGGAATTACAAACTCCAATGAACTAGCGTCCTTGCCCCCAAGCCCTCCCTCCAAAATCTACTTATTTCTAACACAGAATGAAGGAGTCACTCACTAGTCTAGAAGCCATCGGGGCAAAACGCCAGATACTGTATATAGAGATCAGATACCAAAGCCAAGAAATAGAAATACTGCAACTTCTTGGTCAGTGCTTTGAGTCAAGTCTCACTACACTACCCTATATAGGACTCCACAGCAGTGCGACAGACAAAATGCAAAGAAAACATTGTGTTTAGTTTTTAATCTAAACTTATATTCAACTGATTCATGCCTGTATTCCCTGTACTTGGGAGGCTGAGACAACAGAATTTCAGGTTTGATACCTCCAGCAATGTAAACTCTCAGCAACCTTGTTTTACAAACATATCAAAGTCAATCACTAAGCCAAACATGAGAAGGAAGGATGGGGGAAGAAAAGGAGTGGGAACTGGGTAAGGTCTAATTGAGTGATGTGTGCATGTATGCCTCCACCGTCTTGTATTCCATTAAGATGTATGACAACAATGCACCAATGAAAAGAAAAAAGGGATACATAAAAACAAATAAATAAAAAGGACTGGAGTGTAGCTTTAAAGTAGAATGTCCCTTATTTCAACCCAAAGTACCACACACAAACACACAAAAATAAAAAGTGTACCTATTGCCAGGTGTGGTGGCGCACGCTTGTAATCCCCGCACTTGGTAGGTGGAGACAGGAGGACCGTGCAGGTTTGAAGCCAGATTTGCTGGCTTAAGAGACCCTGTTTTCAAATAAAAATATAAAATATGTCTGGGAGTGTACCCGGAGGTAGAAGGGTTCCATCCCCAGTACCACCTATTTATGATGCTACCCTGGGATACTGATACATAAGGCTTACATCAGAGAAATATATCTAAAAATATTGCTAACCCCTCTATATATTTCCTCCCTTCATTTAGTTTGTTTTCCCCATCCCTAAAATTAGATGGCTGTAGATCTGTAGCTTATAAACCTTTGCAATCCCAGGACTTTTAGGAAGCTGAAGATGCCCAGGATTGATGAGGGAGATGTCCAATGGCAGAAAAATTTACTTAATCTCAGGAAGAAAGAACAACTCCCAATCTCTAATGTATAGCATTTGGTGATTTCCAGCCTTCAGACATTTTCACTTTAAGTGATGTTATTAATGTCATGCCATGAAAGGTATAGTTAAGAAGGATGTTCCAGGAGCCTACAACAGCACATTACTAATATTACTAATGTCTAAAAGATGCAAAATTTTTCTTTCTTTTTTTTTTTTTTTTCTTTTGCAGTACTGGAGATGGAACCCGGGGGCATTCTACATCTGAGCCACACCCTCAGCCCTAATTTTTTATTCTTTATTTTGAAATATAATCTCACTGAGTTGCAAAGGGTCTCACTAAGTAGCTGAGGCTGTCCTCAAACCATGATACTCCTGTATCAGCCTCCGAAATGCTGAGATTACAAGTATGCGCCACCACGCTCAACTCTGAAAGAGCAAAATCTTCATTCATAAATTCTCTGAAATGTAGCTCTCAGGCCCACCATGTATCTCTCTTCTAATAAAATGTAATTAGTACATGGAAATTTATTCTTTGGAACTTAGCACTTTGTTAGAATTTGATAATGGGAGTGGAAAGAGGTATCTTCCAAAGGGAACAGATTTATCTTTTTTATAAGGAGATTTCTGCCAAAGGTGAAGAAGACAATTTGCAAAATAAAATGATAGAGAGGATATTTTCACGGTATGAGGATATCTGATAGCCATTAGACAAGATAATATTTCATATGCTTTATCATCTATTATGATACTGAAAACACCATAGATTTTAGAACATTAAAAGATCAAAAGAGATCAAAGGATGGATAAAACAAATGAGTAATTTCTTCTCCTTTATAATAACTTTCATGTTGGGTGTCTGGATACAGTGGTCAGAAAAGGCCTTTTCCAATCACATGTGTAATATCATAGCGCTAATGACATAGTCCTACCTTGTCCCTGGTAACCCACACCATCGGTCTAATAATAAGTCACAGATGCACAGGAGATCCCTTCTGCCCACATGGTGTCTTAAGTGCATTTTTTAAAATAAATTAAATGCCACATAACATTCTGAAGCATGCTGGCAGTTAATAAGTTGATCAGAAATATGCTTTTGCCAGATCCTAGTAGAAGCCTCTAGTCTAAAAAATATGGAGAAGGGTAGCAAAATTCATATACTTTTATAATTTCAATCACTTCTCACATTATATTTGTTGTACTTTTGTTGCAGTATGCAAAATCTTCTATAAATAAACAATTTAACTCAGCATCTCTTCTTCCTTTTACTACTCTCAAAACCAAATAATCTGTGAAACATACACTGTGATCATTCCAATAGGTATTTCTTCCAGGATGTAGGAAATCCTCAATTTTTTTAATCTCCTAATTAGTATTTCTGATTAAAAGTATTTTCTCATAAAAAGCAATATTTTAGCTGATTTGTGTTCCAAAACAGGTTGCTTATGCCCAAGCTTGAGCTTGTGTTTAAAAAATCATAATTACTTACTATATTCTGGTATGATAAAAGTAATCTAAAATGTGGAAAAAAATAAACAGGCATCATGGTGCCCCTTGCAATCTCAGTACTTGGGAGGATGAAACAGGAGCATGACAGGTTCAAGACCAACCTCAGCAACTTAGCGAGATCCTGTTTCAAAATAAAATATATAATAAAATAAGAAGGTTTGAGGATATAGCTCAGAAGTAGAAGGCTGCTGGATTCCATTCCCAATTAAAAAAAATTAAGTTATAGAAGAAAAGGCCAATTCAAGGTAAAGAGATGAACTGTAGGAGTTTGCAAAAATGTAGTGCTCTAAGAATGAGATTTTAACCTTAGCCACTTTCATGGTTACCATCTTTATTCTCTGTGAGGATGCTTGCTGGATATACTATTCCTGGCCTGTGACTATTACTTTAAAGCAAATATTCTCTCTGCTACTCCATTATAAAAGAGAACAATTTTATGCCTTTTACTTCACTTGTGTGTTATTTTTACAAGAAAGAACTGAAAAAAGGATTTTAAGGAAACATATTTTTGTAGTGCTTTACTCTAGATAGAGACTTTTTCTATACTGTCCATCCCCTCCCAGAGAAAAAGGGTGTTCTTTTCAACATAGGATAGTGTATACATAGATGATAATGTAATTTTATAATTTAATTATGTGCTGGTAAACTCATGCTCAGGAAGAAAGAACAATAAGAAAACTAATTTGTGTCATTTGGTGGTTTCCAAACTATAAACATTTTCACTTCTGATGATTTTTATCAATGTAATGTAACTGGAGGCAGGGTTGGGACAGGTATGCAGAGGTCTACATCAGCACATCACTGATGTTACTAATATGTAAAAGATGAGCATACCCATTCATTCATCCTTTGCCATGCAGCTCAGGACCACCATGTATGTCCCTTCTAATTAAAGGTAGTTAGGTCTAATTGGGTAATTTGTGCATGTGTGCCTCTATCTTCCTGTACTCAATTAAGATGTATGACTACAATGCACAAATAAAAATTAAAAAAAATAAATAAAAGGTTGTTAGGTCCAATTGGGTGATTTGTGCATGTATGTCTCCACCATCTTGTACTCAATTAAGATGAATGACTATAATGCACAAATTATCCTTGCTATATATACACTATATATATATATACTATTAATTTGTACTATATATATAGTGTATACTATATTATCTCCTTTATTATCTCCTTGCTACATGCCTAGCTCTTTTTATTTTCTAGTTTGAAACAGAATCTCATTACATTCTTAAGGGTTTTGCTATAATATTGAGGCTGGACTGGAACCTATGATCCTCCTGTCTCAGCCAAATATGGGGCATTTTAATGTCACTGACTCTTCAGAGGAATGCCTTTAGTACTTTGATGATATTGGCAATATGGCTAGATACGATCTGAAAAATTGAACAGTAAGTGAAATTTCAGACTGAAGACAAAATGGCCTTGGAGATAATGTGCTTCCCTGACCTATTTCAGAGCCTCTATAAACACAATCTAATCATTTACCCATTGTCTGAGAAAGGCTGGTGTTGATGAGTCTATCTCATGAAAGATAGAAGAAGGACTATTTTGACCCACGGCCAATTTTCTCCTTTGAGGGACAAAGTCATCTTATGAAAAACTTTCATTCAATATCTAAGCCCCATGGTTAAAGGCTGAAATAATATTTTGTGGGGGAATGTGATTTCTCAGTAGGCTCTTTGCCCCTGGTTTCTTCCTGTGAAGCACCTCCCTTAGGATAACAACACCATCTTTACAGTGCTGTCTTCTTAGGGACAGTCTCAATCTCCTTCGGAAGAAGGTGTGATTTATTAGATGGAATACCTGCCTCAGCGCCTACTACCTCTTACAGGGATGGCACACTCCCGTCTGCTCTCTGAGCAGCTTGTTAAGTGTCCTGGCGCCAGGTTTGCTCCCTTCCAGGAAGCCAGACTCTGGGTGCTAAGTTCAACTTAAAGGAGATTTAGTGATTTTATTTATTTGTACTCCCAAACCTTCACTTCCAGCGTAATAATTTTTTTTTTCCTGTTAAAAGAGTGAATCCTCATCCTGAAATGCTCCCTCGGTGGTTCTGAACCTAGTCACCTTTCAATTTCCCTTGTCTGAAATATTTTTACACCACCACTTCAAACACCATGTGTTTTCTTTATTCCTCCAACAACCAATTCTCCAACACCTACAGGGTTTCCTACAATTACCTGAATTCCGACAGGAGCAACCCAGAGTGACATGAGGCTGCACAGGTTCAGGGACTTATTCGACAAGACTGCCTGCGCCTCCGAGGCCACTTGCAGACTGTGGGTTCCCAGGTCACGTGTAGTTATGTCCAAACTGACTACAAAGTCAGGGGTCCCCATGACTTTCCCCTCAGGTTTGATAACGTGCTAGAATGGCTCACAGAACCCAAGAAAATACTTTCTTCTCAATGGCTTATTATAAAGTATATAAATGAGCAGACAGAGGGAGATACATAGATTGAAGTCCCAGTTTAGAACTATCTTCTCCCCTGCAGAGGAGGTATACTGTGAATGTTCTCATTTACAAGTTTGAATGTACTCACGAATGCACTCGTTCACACTTGGAAGTGTTTCCGTGTCCATTATTCAGGGTTTGTGGAGGCCTCATCCTATATGCATAATGGAATACACCACTGGCCATTAGTGACTATCTCAATCGCTGGTCCCTCTCCACTCAGAGAGACGAGACAGGCAAGACTGAACCTGCTAACCCTCTAATTCATGGTGGGTACCTCTGACAAGAGGCCCTTATCCAGAAGCTACCTTGGAGCCCAAGAATCACCTCATTAGCATAAGCAGGTGAAAAGGGAAGGAGCTTATTTTGGATAATGAAAAATTTTCCTCAACTCTGCCACTCAGGACATTCCAATGGTTTTAGAAGTCTTGTGTTAGACACCAGAAGGATATCAAAATATATATTTTTATTATATCACAATAACAGACTTGTTTTATGAGATCGTGTCTCTGTTACTCACTTTGATTTCTGTGGAGTTTTGGAGACAAATTAAAGATAGTGGCTGTATTCAATCTTTACAGTTTAACTTGCCATCCATTTCTTTCAGGATCAGAAGGGTTGAGGTACAGTCACATTAAAATTAAAAAATTTAAGAAAGCATTGACAAATGACAGGTAGTTGGGTTTTGTTCCTATCACTCTGAATTATATCATGATGTCAAACTACAATGAACCAATAAAAGAATATTAAAAAATACCTTAGTCTTTGAACTGCATGACTGATATTATGGTCCAGGGATGGCTTTATGGTGATCAGTTTGTGTGATTTTGTAGGAGATTTATTTCCAATTGGTGATTGAAAATAGAAACGAGAAATAATTACTTTTTCTTAAGTACTATGGATGATTCTTACAAAGCACCTATTTTATAGAAAAAAAGATATCATTAAATTGTATAAAGAAAAAGAAGAAAGTAGACCCTGCTGAGGAGTTAATGGTGAAATGGTAAAGGTAAAATAATTCTGTTCAAATTCTAACAAAAGCAAAACAAACAACCCAATCAAGAAATGGGCAAATGAACTAAATAGACACTTCACAAAAGAAGAGATACAAAGGGCTAATAGATACATGAAAAGATGTTCTTCATCACTGGCCATCAGGGAGATGCAAATCAAAACTACACTGAGATTCCATCTAACCCCAGTCAGAGTAGCAAGCATAAAGAAATCAAACAACAACAAATGCTGGCGAGGATGTGGGGAAAGAGGAACTCTTTTACGCTGTTGGTGGGAGTGCAAACTAGTTCAGCCACTATGGAGATCTGTGTGGAGATTCCTGAGAAAGTTGGGAATAGATCCACCATATGATCCAGCTATACCACTCCTAGGTATCTTACCAAAGGGGTTGAATTCAGAGAAATACAGCAACATATGCATACCTATGTTCATAGCAGCACAATTTGTAATAGCCAAAATATGGAACCAACCCAGATCACCATCAACAGATGAATGGATAGCAAAACTGTGGGAAATACACACAATGGAATTCTATTCAGCCATAAAGAAGAACAAAATTATATCATTTGCAAGAAGATGGAAAGCCCTGGAGAGCATCATGTTAAGTGAGATCAGCCAAGCACAGAAGGAGAAGATACACATGTTTCCTCTAATATGCCCAAACTAGAAAACACAAAGGATACCAGTAGGACCCCAGATATTAGAGGGGGAAATACTAGCTAAGTTTTAATGGAAAGATAGGAGAGGAGAAAGACCGATCTGGATTAATGAGGGTCTACACCTGAACATGTGTAAAATTATGAATAAGACATGGTTAACCTGGACAACCATTGGTGGGGGGGGGAAAGGGGACGGGGGGGAGAGGGCACCAAATATAGTATAAATGTATACTACTTATGTTCAATAAAAAATTGTTAAAAAAATTCTAACAAAATGGAAGTTCTCACTCTGGAATTCTCCAGAGTTTCCTGAATATCATTTGTGAATTTGCATTTCAAACAATATCTAGGTGATGCTCACTTCCTGGTCAGGAATCTTCACTCCAAAACTTTGCTTCAGTAGTACTAACAGAATACTAGCCTGTGTTGTTCAAAGAAGATGAGAAGAATTAGAGATACATAGATTTGGAGGATGGTGGACTTATAGAGATAGGAAGGATGATTTAGTTTTCAACAAGACCATCTTTCTAGAATACATTTATTCCACTTATATATCCTCAAAACTATTGTGAAAAGTATGCTGTAAAGATAGCAACATCCTGGCGCCTTATATTTAATTCTAGCACTTGGAAGGCTAAGACAGGGAGTATCATTAATTCGAGGCCACCCTCAGCAACTTAGCAATACCCTCAGCAATTTAGCAAGACCTTCACCAACTCAGTGAGGCACTCTTTAAAATTTAAAAATAAATGTAAAAAGGGCTGGCGCTGTACCTCTCAGTGGTAGAGTGCTCCTGAGTTCAGTCCCCAGAGTCAAGAAAATAAAAAGAAGAGGCAATGAAACTTCTTTCAGTATAATTATTTATGTGCAAAAAATGTGGATATTTTACAGAGCATTTTCCCACATATTTGATTCCTCCAAGAATATTTTGAGGTTAATAAACAAGTTATAATTATCACCATTTTCATAAATCAAAACTAAAGATAAATTAGTCTGTAATTTTCCAAAATTACATAACCAAAAAGTTCTAGACACAGAACTATGACCCATGTCTTTTCACACGTAATTTATTATTCTTTCCAATACATCACTTTAGCTTTTAAATAAGACAAATATGAGGAACCAGGGATTACTCATTTATTTAGTTCAGTGAGTGCCAGTACAAAAAGCAATGATCCCTCCTGGTAGCGCTGAGATTAGAGTAAGGCAAGTGATATCCTCACTTTGGGCACAAAATTCTAGGGATAACAGAAAATATGGTAACTGAGAAAATAATTATATAAAGAAATATTTTATTAGGGGAAAAATTAATGCAAAAATCAATGATAAGTAAAATACACCTATTTTGTGGTGTTGAGGATTAAACCCATGACATTCTACTTCCAACATACACCCTCAACCCTATTTTATTTTTATTTTGAAACAGAGTCTCACTAGATTGATAAGAGTCTCACGACTTGCCAAGGCTGTCCTTGAACCTGCAACCCTTCTGCCTCAGCTTCCCGAGTACTAGGATTGTAGGCACGTATCACCATATCATGTAAAGAAAATTTTAAATACAGGTTATTTGTTTTACAATCTGAATTACCATGCAATGGAAACAATCCTGACCTGTTCTTTTGTAATGAGAACATTTCCAGTGGGCCTGTGATTCCTGGCCACACAGGCCTTCTGTGTGTCCAGCTTGGTAAGTCCTTAATGTTCTCAATGGACTGTGAACAGATCAGACATTGTGAGTCTTCTCAGTCATATCTTTGATGATATATTACCCTTCCCTACTGGCTTTAAAATGTATGAGGTTATTTTGGTAACTTTTAGGGGGTGCACAGTCCTCCTGCGTTGCTTCTCCAAGGCAGTGTCTCATGGGTCAATCCTTGATGCATTAAGTATTTCTGGAATTTCTATCGAGATCTAAACAACAGGGCAAAGGAGGATGGAGTAATTAATCTAACTCTAATGTGAAAGACAGACTTTAGTTACATATCCACTTTAATAACATCAGTCTCCGAAAAGAGTAATGGCTTTTCAAACTGACTTGACTTCTCAGGAATAGCAATTCGCCATCCAGGTTCACAATTCTAAAAGCCCACTAAAGGAATGGAGTGGTTGAGGTAGAAAATCATAGGTCACAAGTATCTGAGGTATAAAAAATAGGTTAAAATATGGCAAGTTGGCTCTTGCTGAAATCAGACATCACATGGTTTAGATACTTAAAAATCTTTATTTTCTGCAAGTGGTCTTTTTATGTCGAGTGTAGACATTTCTCTATTTTTAACATAAATGATTTTGACTCAAGAGTCTGCGTAAGGCTTTTAAATTTTCTACACATCTTCTTCTGACACTTCAAAGATTCCATTTTTTATATAATCAAGGTAATTATAACTGTCATTGTTAGTGTCACCATAATGAGAAAAATAATTTTCTCGGGTGCTTTTCTATAATGCACATCCTCCGCCTCCCATTCTAGATATTCTAATTCACAGGCCTGGGATAAAGACCAGCTGTTTGCATTTTTAATAAGCACCCTGATAATTGTGATTTGGGTGGTGGTCCCCAGGCCTAGCTCCCTGAAGAGTGTAGTCAGAATCAAAGATTTTCTCATGATAAGTTTACTGGGAAATGCTCTCTGAATCAATTCACATGATGCAGGGGCAGGTGGGTAAAGAAAAGCGAGCTCAGTGGCCTCAAGCTTCCTATGAGGAGCTTTAGAGCTAGGAAGGGTCTTCAGAAATGCTGGGATAGACAAGAAACTGGGGTACTTTGCCCTGTCCTGCAAGCAGACTGTCCAAGCTACCTCAAGGAAAGAAAACTGCCCCTGGAAAAGCATCTAACTGCCTGAGAAGGGACTGGACAGGTCTCAAGGTTCAGGAGGCAACATCACACTTCCAACCAGTATTCAGATGCGGCATCTGACTGGTATGGGAGACCACACAAGACTGCAGGGACTGTAGTGAACGGGGCACTCTCCTTCACACCTAAGCTTACTTTCAAAGAGGAAGCATGTCAACCACATGTATAATCCCCAGCACCTTAGAGATGGGATTGGCCATGTCTTATAAATCACAAATCCAGCCAGGGGAGGATACCAGATGCTCCGGGAGCTGTGTTCGGGTGCAGAATTAACTTTTGAGGGTTAGCGAGGGCCCGCTTTATAGTAACAAGAGGGTTAGGTGAAGTTCTGTTTCCTCAGGAGGAGGAAATTGGTATGTTTAAGTAATTCTGCAGAATCCAGGTGTGGTGGAAATACAGCTGTAATCCAAGTACTTGAGAACATGGGGCCGAAGGCTCACAGGTTTTAAGAAAGTATGGGCAACTTAGCAAGATCTAATTTCAAGATAAAAAATAAGAATTTAGCTGTGGAGTCCAGTTCAAGGGTAGAATGTCCTTGGATTTAACCCATGAAACCAGTAAATAATAATAATAATAATAATAATAATAATTATTATTATTATTATTATTTATTATTATTATTATTATTATTATGTAGAAAGGTAGGAAAGAAAATCCATTTGGTTGAGAATAGGAGCAGCTGGTGCAGCTGGTCTGGCTACAGGGGAGTGGCTGAATGGAAATCTCTTGTTGTGTGGGAGGCACAAATAATGAAAACAGAATTTTTGGAGAGGCCTCTGGGACCCTGTGATGCACAAAGGTGCCTAGAAAGCAGTTGAAATGTTAGATCTTCACAATATCCAATCTTTTTAAAAAAGAAGCTGGCTTTGTTCTCAATAAGTAAATAAGCTACTTGAACATCTGGTACATTTGCAAGAAATTAATTAAAAGCATGGTTACTGATGTATATGAAATCATGGCTGGAAATGCCAGCTAATGGGGAGTGTTTTCATGTTCTGCTGTTCGTCTTATCCATTAGTTAAGAGAGAAAAAAAAGTAGAGTCACATACTTAGATTAATACACTTGGAAATACCCCATGGAGGAAAGTAATGAGCCTTTCAAGTTATTTAATTTCATTTGGGGATCAAAACAGATTGTATATTAACTGATTCTTAGTAAAAGGCATTTGAAAAGTTACCTGGGTTAATCATATTTTGACATTCTCTGTATATTTGCAAAATTTCAGTACTATTATAATATGACTAAAGTGAAAATATACCACGAAGATTAATCAGGCCGGACATGGGAGTGCACACTTGTAATCCCAGCATTCGGGAAACAGAGAGATCAGAGGATCATGGTTTGTGGACAGCCTCGCTACTTAGCAAGGTCCTTTGCAACTCAGTGAGACTCTGTTCAAAAACTTAAAATAGACTAAAAAATAGGGCTCGGGGTATAGGTTGAAGGTACAATATCCCTTGGTTTCATCCCCAGTACTGCCAAAAAAAGAAAAAAAGATTAACCAGTACTGGTGTGTAACTGACATTAATGTCACACATATAATTATTTATTTTATTTATTTTTTTGGTACTGGGGGTGGGACCCAGAGGCTTTCTACCTCCGGGCTATACTCCCAGACCTTTTTTTTATATTTTATTTGGAAACAGGGTCTCACTAAGTTGCTGAGAGCCTCACTAAGTAGCTGAGGCTGGATTCGAACCTGTGCGATCCTCCTGTCTCAGCCTCCCAAGAGTGGGGATTACAAGCGTGCGCCACCACGCCCGGCTTATAATTATTTATAAACAAGGGTTTATATTCAATAGATAAGTACATTTTTATAGCATATTTTGGTGGTGCTGGGGATTGAATTCAGGGTCATTCAGCCTCTGAGTTACACCTTCACACCTATATTTTATTTTTTATTTTGAAATAAGGTCTTGCTAGGTTGCGGATTCCTTCACTAAGTCGCTGACACCGGTTTCAAACCTGAAAATTCTCCTGTCTCAGCCTCCCAAGTCCTGGAATCAAGTACCACCATGCCTAGCTTTCCAAAGTATTTTTAAAAGTATTAATTACTAAAACAGTTATTCTGAAAAGATTGGCACAACATAAAATTTATTACAAATTGAATATAACTTTGAAATATAAATGTTTTATAGTAAACTTCTATTGGAAATTAAGAATAAAAATTTAATTATTTTTGTATTCAGAAATTTTAGGAAGTAAGAGGGGTAAATAGCTCTAGGTATGGTGGCTCACACTTTTAATCCCAGCATTTGGGAGGCTGAGACAGGATTACGGTTTGAGGACAACCTTAACTACTTAATGAGGCCCTTTGCAACTCAGTGAGACCTTGTTTCAAATTAAAGAATAAAAAAATAGGGCTGGGGGTATAGCTCAGAGATAGAATGTCTCTGGATTCCATCTCCAGTATGGCCAAAAAAAAAAAGTGGTATAAACAGTTAAATATATTCATGAAATAAAATGTCATTGAATGTCAGTGTTATCCAATAATCTTTTTGTTTCCAGATTTTAATACATTATGGTCTATGCTTTCGAGAGACGTGATAGACACTTGCGGTCCACTTATATCTGAGCTGGGAGAAATCTGTAAGTACAGACCTATGGGATCAGCACTAAAAACAGGGGATCAATATTAATAATTTACTTTCTTCAGATAGGTTTTCTTCTCTGTGCTATCAATCATGGGAATATTTGTCCTGTCATAAGTAAAATATCACTAGCTAATTAAGCAATCTTCAATTTACATAGTACTAATTAAGCAATCTTCAATTTACATAGTACGATGTCAAATTAAAAGCAAACTCTATTTTGGTGGTACTGAGGATGAGCTACACCCCCAGCCCTATTTTATATTCTTTATTTTGAAACAGCGTCTCACTAAGTAGCTGAGGCTGTCCACAAACCGCAATCCTTCTGTCTGTCTCAGTTTCCCAAATGCCAGGGTTACAATCGTGTGCCTCCAAGCCCAGCTAAAAGCAAATTCTTTAGATCTATTAAAAAAAAAGAATTAAATGATTTTTCTCTTATAATTAAAACTGTATGACTTAAGAAATAAAAAAGGAAGACTCAGTATGAAACTATAAAAGGAAATTATGTTATTAAAATGGAATTATAAAAAGGAAGCAAAATCTTTGGCCATACAGTAGCTAAATTCCATCAAGATGAATTTTTTTGGCAAATCATGCCATTAAGTTACATATGTTAGATTTATGGTTCCTTTTTTTGTGTTTTCAATAGCTGGAAGAAGATTTGGAATTAAAAGTAGAAAATCAATTTAATTAGTATTTTATAGGAGTAACAAAAGCTTAAATAAAAACTGAAATGCACATATATATTTTAAAGGGTATACATAGCGATATATTCCCATTCTCTCCACACACACACACACACACATATATATATATATATATATATATATATATATATGATATGCATGGCAGTAAGCATGATAAAATCATAACCCATTGTAGAAGATCATCTATTTATTAATTAAATACCTATAAAAAAACAGAACCTGGGATGCTGGACAGAGGATCACAGCTTGACAACCAGCCTCAGCAACTTATAAAAAGACTCAGCAACCTAGCGGGATCCTGTTTCAAACTGAAAAATAACAAAATAAAATAAAATAAACAATAAGGCTGGTGAGTACAGCTCAGTGGTAGAATGCTCCTGGATTCCATCCCAAGTATAATGAGTTGATTAATTAATTAAGAATAAGGTGAAACCAAATAAAATTCAATATGGATAATACAGCAAAAGAGACTTGATCAAATAATGGTCCTCTTCTTATTGAGAAAGTTGTTTTCCTTCATAAGATACCCCAGCCTGTGAGGAAGCTTTGGATACCAAAGGGAGAGACAACTGAAATGTCATCAGAGCAAGTGATCAGTGATGCCAGATGATGCAGCCTAGAGTCCCACATCTTTAAAACATATAGACATGGGGATTCAAGGGATATTTCTTAGGAAGAGACAAAAATATTGAGTTTAAATGAAAATAAAAGATTTAAGTTTGTACAGTAAGGTCGTCTTAAAAGTTATCATATAGGTAATTAATCTCTTTAAAAAAAATTCACAGGAACTATCAAAGAAGCAGACACTTCAGAAGTCTGTCACAGCACAAAACTCTCTTCTCTTTTCACTACAATGTCAGCATTCGACCATTTTTGAAAATCAAAATACAGACTTCTTACATACAGTGGTGTGTGTGTGCGTGCGTGCGTGCGTGCGTGCGTGCGTGCGTGTGTGTGTGTGTGTGTGTGTTACTTGGGATTGATCTCAGAGAAATTGTACCTACTAGCTGTAACTCCAACAGTCTTTATTTTGAAATAGGGTCTCACTAAGTTGCTGAGAGTCTAGCTAAGTTGCTCTGAGGCTGTTCTTAAACCCGAGATCCTTCCATCTCAGCTTCCCAAGTACCTGGGTCACAGGGTGTGCATCAGTACACCCGGCTTTTATATGTAGTTTTAATATGACGGTTCCACCCACAGCCCTCTGTAATTTGAAATGTAGTATGAAATTGCAATTACAAATGCCAGCTCACCTTTGTCCATGAGATAACACTTATTAGCATGGCTGATTTGCCATATCTGTATACTTCACAAAGACATGGAATTTTTAAATATTGTTGGTACATCATTAGTAATCAGGGAGATGCGAATCAAAACTATGCTGAGATTCTATCAGAATGGTAATCATAAATAAGTCAAACAACAATAACTGCTGGTGAAGATATCGGGAAATAGGAACTCTTCTACAATGTTGGTGAAACTTAAATTAGTTCAGCCACTAGCTATGGAGATCAATATAGAGATTCCTTAAAAAAATTGGGAATGGACCCATTATATGATCCAGCTGTACCACTTTTGGGTGTATTTCCAAAGGACCTTAAATCAGAATATTATAGTAATATTCTGCATACCCCTGTTTATAGAAGCACAATTCACAATAGCTAAATTATGGAGCCAAGTGTCCCTCTATAGATGAATGGATTACAAAATTATGAAATGTATTAACACAATGGAATTTTACTCAGCAATAAAGAAGAACAAAATTATATCATTTGCAGGAAAATGGATGGACCTGGAGAACATCATGTTAAGTGAGATTATCCAGTCACAGAAAGTAAAGGTTCATATATTTTCTCCAATATGGGAAAGCTAGGGAGTAACCAGAATATAAAAAAACTATTTATTTATTTATTTATTTATTTATTGGTCCTGGGGATTGAATCTAGAAGCATTCTATCTTTGAGCTACACTCTCAGCCTGATTATATTTCTTATTTGTAAAAGAGAATCTCACTACTTGCTGAGGCTGTCCTTGAGCCAATGATTCTCATATCTCAATCTCTAAAGTACTGAGATTATAAGCATGCATCACATGCCAGGCTACCAAGAGAAGGTTTAGCTAATGGAACAAGGGAGGGTGAGATAGGAAATAGGGAGGATTAATGAGCACTTCCATTTAAAATTTGCACAGAAAAGCCAGGCTAAAAGTTATTGATTACATAAATTATAACTTATTTAATCAACCTCTTATATACAGGTGTGAGAATACCAATGTCAATCACAATATCTTATATGGGGGAAAGGAGAGTAGACTAAGAACCAAGGAAACCTTCACCAAATGCTGTGTGCAGTATATATATCACTATCTCAGTGAACCGCATATTGTTGGTAGAGTACACACTGTAATCCAGCTGCTTTATCATAATTTTATTCAGCCAAATACCTCACATTTATACACACATACACAAACGTGGAGTATTCACAAAATTATGTAACCACATGCACATTTGAAGCATGGACCTCTATGTACATGCATGCATTTCATTCCTATATGTGTATGTGTAGATATCCCACATGATATTAATATATCTTCTGCTAAAAAGAAATTGTAGGCTCTTACAGTGTCCTGTTGTTCTCATGTGGTAAATAAGCTCAAACCCCTGTGGAATGTTTCTCAGACAATGCCTTCATCTGAGATGTCAAAAACCTAATTGAAATGTACTTTCATCATGTAATTACCTGGTATAACTTATTTTTCCCTTAAAGGCTATAATTTTTTGAGTTCATAAAGAATTTCTTTCATTTTATGTTCCACATGACTAGCAAAGGACTAAGTATATATGAGTAGAAAAACACATTATAATTGATGGAAATAAAGGGAGGTGGAGGGAGTGGGAAGGAAGAGATGTGGGCAGGGTAGAGTTTTAAACCATGTCTTGATCCTCCAGTCCCATTAGATAAAAATATTGACTAGTTCTCTTCACTAGTATAAAACTAAATCTTGAGGAAGCCCAAAAAGAAAATGTATGAAGTTTTGAATAATTTCAGAATTTTGTTCAGTCCTTTGCAAGACAGGAGAAGAGAAGGAAAAGAAAATATTAGGACCAATTAAAATTCTCTTATTAATTGAAGAAAAAATTAAGCTATTCAGAAAAAAAATCCCTCTACAGTGTTACTCAATGAATGTTTGGTGATTATGTGCACAGAAAGATTTTTTTCTGGTAATCTGAAAAAAAAAAGTAAATGAAGCAACCATGCAAATTGTATTGTCTTCAAACTCTCTGGATTTCATATACAAACATCGGAAACTGTGATACATTTCTAAATAAACTGTACAGAAATATATATGAATTATAATACTATTCGACCTATATAATTAGCTCAGATTAAAGCATATGGAAATTCAAAAAGGATTCTATATTTTTCAGTTTATATATAATAAATTAGAATTCTTATTTAATGTAGATTTGGACTTAGGGAGAATGAAGCCTTTACTACTATTTGACATTAAAAAATCATATATATATATTTCAGACATAAAAACCATGCAGGCACAATGTTTTTCTTTTGATTGGTAGCAGCTTATAGTTCAGTAGGGCTGGTTTTTATATGATGGCAAATTGGCCACATAATGGCAAATAATTACAACACTTAATATATTTGATTATTACATTCGGGCTATGGAAGACTTATGCATGTGATGGTCATTTTGTAGACACTGGGGAGCCCTTAAATATGTTTGGCTTCCACAACACCAAATGTGGTACAGTAAGTAATAGTCATCAGGAAACTGGACTGAGAGCCAGCTCCAGAAATCTACTCAGAAGGTAACAAGAGTAGGGAAAGGAGAGACAGAGAACCCATTGGGAAAATGCTGCGGCTTCCCAGAATTACTGGATGATCAGTGAGGACGGAGGTAGGAGAGAGGGTCGTCTTGAAGATACATGACAGACATTGTGGGTATAGAGCAAATGATTTTTCACAAGTGCACAGAAATGGGAATTTAAAAAGATATCAAAGAGGGTGATTTCTGCTCTTTAAAGGCATTGTCTTGAGAAGCCAAATATTGTGTCAAAAAGGGGTACTTGGGTGATGTGTGCATGAATGTCCCCACCGTCTTTTATTCCATTAAGATGTATGACTACATTGCACCAATAAAAAATCAAAAAGAGTATGGAATTCCTGAGAGATAATGAGATTTATTGAGCCACAAAGAGACTTAATACCGAATTATATTGTTTTAATATTAATTATTAGCTGGGCGTGGTGGCTCACGCTTGTAATCCCTGAGCTTGGGAGGCAGAGACAGGAGGATCGCGCAGGTTCGAAGCCAGCCGCTCGCGCTGGCTTAGGAGACCCTGTTTCCAAATAAAAAATGTAAAAATAGGTCTGGGAGTGTAGCCCGGAGGTAGAAGGGCTTCCAGGAACCCCAGTACCACCAAAAAAATTAATATTATTTATTGATATTGAACAAATAATTCAAAGCCCTATTTGCCATATTTTGTCATTTGATTTTCTGATATTAAAAAAATAGGCATCATTTTGCATACATTTCCTTAAGGTTGGATGGAGTGTGTATGGCAAAAGTAAGTTGTCCATTCTCATGTAGAAAATCTTGACCTCAGAATTTATGAAAATGACTCCTGAATGGAAATACTTAGCAATTTTGTTAAATCTATGTTTTTCATAATGAGTGTGTCAATTCAGTTGTATAAGTTGTATAACAAGTAGGTCAAGATTTAGTCTGGGTAAAACTTGGAAGTTACTTTTGCAAAGAATACAGAATTATCGCTTTCTGCTTTTTCTCTTTCTTATCGTCATTTACTGTTGAAGAACTGGCTTTGAGTCCTCCCTGCTCACACATTGTCTCTCATGCTTAACCAAAGCGTTGCTAGGTAGTTGGGATTGTCCCAGTCTTGTGGTAAAATTCTCCACCAAAGAAAACAGCAAAATAATTGGTCTCTAAGGGATTTCTTTTCCACAACTAAATCATTTGGCTAAGTATTGTTGTGTTTATTTTCTTTATAAAGCAATTCATTATAGCTGCTCATTTGAAATGAGAAAAATATAAGAATAGAGTCTTCACAATTTTCTATTTTAAAATTAAGTTTGTATACATTTTCTCTTGTTACCAAGAGTAATTTTCCTTTGTGCATATTCAGTGTATATGCCTTATATCCCTGGCAGAGTTTTCCATTCTACAGTTAGTCTAAGTATTAGGCCATGCTTCCTGTATCTCTTAGTCCAAGTGAGATACCCTGGAAGTAACAAAAATAACTTAAGATGGGAGCTATTTTCTTTTCACCTATTGTACTGCCACCTCCCTCTCTCCTGACAAGTACCTGCTTCCTGCCAAACAACTAACAAGTTAGCAAAACCTTTTTCTAATCTTCCATATCTTTATATACATTTTGACATGCAAACAAACACATGTATTTAACTCATGTATAAAGACTATCAGAATACACTCTCTCAGTCTCCCAAGGATTAGGATTGCAAAAATGCATTAACACACCCAACAAGTTTTGCTATTTTTTTCCTCCCTCCCTCTCCCTTTCTTTCTTTCTTTCTTTCTTTCTTTCTTTCTTTCTTTCTTTCTTTCTTTCTTTCTTTCTCTCTGTTGTGCAGGGAATTGAACCCAGGGGTATTTTACCTCTGAGCTATACTCCCAGCCTGATTTTTAATTAATTTTTATTTTGCAGCTGGGTCTCACAAAGTTGCTGAGGCTAGCCTAGAACCTGATATCCTCCTCCTGTCTCAGCATCCCAACACTGGGATTACAAAAGTTTGCCACAAGCCCCCGGCTCATTGATTTATTATTACTTACTTGTTCCTCTGTTTGACCATTTTTAGGCAATCAAATCTGCATATAGATTAATGCATAGTTCAAGTTTTACTAGTTTGTCTTGACTTCTGTCTGGCCAGATCCAAGAATAAACAGAAGGGCAGAACACCAGGGAAAGAGTTTCGTAAATAAGAAATAAAATAACATTTGTTTTCATCAATGCAAATACTAGTGATCAAAATAGGCCTCGTTGGGAAAACAGTGCTGGAGAAAATATATGAAACCATATCAATTATCTTCTCAAATACATTGGAAGAAGTGAAATAAATAGGAGTAATAGCAAGTGAAAGCAGCCTTACTCCTGTGATTATCCTTTTCAGTTTAATTTCCATGGAGTGCAGCTTCGTGAATTTATCTCACATTTTAGTGAAAGTGGGTGTCTCTTACCTTCTTGATTTCTAAAAGTCTTTTCTCATTCATAAGGAATGCAAATAGGTACTATAGTTCTGTGCCCTTATTTAGTTGTTATTTATATTTTTACCGTATTTTGATGAACTGGAAAGAAGCTCTTAAATTCAATGGAATCAATTTTTACCAACACTCGACTTTATGACCTGATTTTTACTACCATCCCATGGGATCCTAAAGACTTTCCATATTTGAGCCTAAGGATTTTTATAGCTTTTCTTTACCCAGATAAGTCTGCAATCTATCTGAAGTACAGCTTTGGGCATGATATAAGGCAAGGGAACATTTTTGTGCTTTCTCTCTGTGGATAAATAATTGTCCAGGTGCCATTTATTGAAAAATAGTTGCTAGCCACGCGTGATGGCACACGCTTGTAATTTCAGTACTTGGGAGGCGGAGAGATGTTGTTCCAAAATAAGGAATAACAAATAGGGCTGGGGGTGTATCTCAGGGGTAAAATGCCCCTAGGTTCAAGCCTCAGTTCTGCCAAAAAAAACAAAAAAGTATTTGCTTTCATCTGACTTATAAATTGTTCCCACATGTGGGTCTGTTTCTTGGCTTCCTACTTTCAGTGTTGGCTCCGGCATGTCTTCTAACCACTAGAATTTGCAAAGCCATGAAAGCTGAAACTCACAGTTCCCATTTTTCTAACACATTCCCATTTTTCCTCAACACAAAAAACAGCTTCAGTGTTCTGGGTCTCAGCTTTCATTCTTCCCTGCTATTACTCCTCCTATTTATTTCACGTCTTCCAATGCAATTGAGAAGATAATTGATATGGTTTCATATGTTTTCTCCAGCACTGTTGTCCCAGTGAGGCCTATTTTGATAAATAGTACTTGCATTGATGGAAACAAATGTTATTTTATTTCTCGTTTTTAAAGTGTTAGCAAACACAGGATTTATTCTTGTAGGTAAGGAGAAATTGGGATTCAAATTTGTTTTTTAAGATGGCTTTGCAGTTTTAAAAATATTATTTTTATTTCCACAGTTAAAATCCTTTTAGCTTTCTCTCCTACATATTGGCACATACCTGTACAAATATGGAATCCATTTCTTGTTTCAAATTCTGATTCATTATCTATATGTTTCTTGCTAAGTTAGACCATGATGTTTATTATTTTTTTTAATGTGAGGTAAGGTAAAGCCAACCTCATTAATCCTTATATTTTTTCAGTATTTTTGGATACATATTCTTCCATATGGACTCTGAAATAATTAGGTCCACAAAACCATTAAGATACTTCTAAGTTTCTAAAATTATATTATTAATTTTATAATAAAGGACATTTTATCCTATGACTTTATAATTATTAATATATATTGGTCCCATTTGTGAAGGCAGTGTTTTATGTGTCTCAATGAGAAATTATAGCTTTATTCATTAGAATCTATAATGTTAATTTCACATTCAAATATTTTATCATTTTTATTTCATTTTGAATTGGCTATTTCTGGTTACCTAATACAAGTTTAACTCTTAAATCTTGTAAATCTAATAATTTTTAGTTCCTTATGATTGTTCACTTTATCACAAGTTCTTATTAATTCTAGTAATCTTTCCAAGAGCCTTCTGGATTTTCTATAAACTCATTAATAGTTTATCATAAGAGTTATAATTTTATCTAATATTTATATAAATCATTTTGTCTTAATATAGTTTTCATACCTCATAGAAAAGGATTTTAAAATGGTGATAGTGATAAATTGTCATTTTGACTTTTGTAGATACTTGCTCTTGTGTATTGTTGAGTACATTTCATATACTCAAAGTATCATTATATTTATAACTTACTTGTTATGTTATTCACTAAAAAATGTACCATGTTGTAGGTTGGAGTGTGTCCCTCCAAAAGACACATTCAAGTCATCAGTCCTAGGACCTGTAAATGTGTCCTTATTTGGAAATAAGATCTTGGCAGAAGTTATCAAGTTTGAATGAGATCTTGCTGAGTTGGGTTGGGCCCTGATCCAATATGACTAGTGTCTGTACAGGAAGAGTAAAACACCATGTGCAAACAAAGACACATGGAGAGAACTCCACGTGATTATGGTACAGATGCAAGAGTTTAGTTGTGTGCCAAATAATACCAAAGGTTGCCAGCAGCTGCCAGAAATAAGAAGAAATGCATGGAAAAGATTCCACTTCAGAGCTCTCGGGACAAACCAACACTGCTGACGTCTTAATGCTGGTCTTCTATCATCCTGAACTTCCAGACAACTTATTTCTGTTGTTTCCAACCCCACCCAATCTGTGGCCACTGATGAAGGCAGCCGTGGAAAACAAATACACTATCATATAAATTCTAAAGTTAGAGCATAAGGAAAAGTAATCATTTCAAATTCCATGAGAAGAGTGGTGTCAGCTTTGCTTGTTGTGTTTTGTTATGGTCTGTCCCATGGTGTGTGATTAATAAATTCATTTAGGAATATGAATATTAATATATGCCCTATCTTAAAGGAATTTTTAATGTTTTAAGGACTAAAGGGATTAAAATGTAAAATGCATATAACAGGTTGTTTTTGTTTTTTGTAGTACTAGGGATTGAACCCAGAGGCATTCTACCTCCGAGCTACACCCCCAGCCCTATCTTTTCTCTTTATTTTGAACAGTATCCCACTAAGTTGTAGAGGGCCTCATTATGTAGCTGAGGCTGGCTGCAAACTAGCCTCCCGATTACTGGGATTACAAGCATGCACCGTCACGCCTGCCCATATAACAGTTATAATGGTTATTTTTACAAAATAACACATTAAATTAGAGGAAGAATTTTGGAAGAAATAAGTATTGAAATTTTATTGAGAGCATTTCATTATTTTTTTCCTGTGCTGCAGGGAATTTAACCCAGAGACATTCTACCTCTGAGGTAAACCAGCCCTATTTTATCTTTTACTTGGAAAAAGGGCCTAGGTTAGTGAAGGTTTTGCTAAATTGATAAAATTGGCTTTGAAGCATGGGTCTTCCTGTCTCAGCCTTCCAAGTCCTGGATTATACATATCCCGGTTGACCAGGCTTCATTTCTTTATTTCTTAACAAATTATTATTTGTTTCTCTTAGTGTAAGATAATGATGGACATGATTTGAGGAGAAGGTTGAGAAAAAATGGCGTGAAAAAAAAGTGGAAGAAGAAACAATTCTATGAACAATGGAAGCCATCCAGAGCCCAGCATGATTATAATAAAGAGTTCCGAGGAAAATAATTGTGAAACAAGTTGGACCTGGCCTTGAATATTGTGTCAGAAGTAAAAGGACAAGGAAAACAATTTAGCAAAGACAGTCCTTTTATCTTATTCTCAAATTTTAAAATACAAAATATGAAGTAGAAAATACTCATGTTAAAAATAGAAGAACCTTGAGACTTGTTGAAAATAAGAAGAAAAAGAGACCAACCTTCTCCAACCACTTTCCACTGGTCTAGAATACCACCCAGTAGACTTATCTACTGATGAGACTACAACCCTCATGACTTAACTATACCAAGCCTGGGCTCTTCAAAGGGTATTCTGTATCTGAGCATAGCCCATGCACACAACTCTAAGAGAATGTTGTTATTGATCAATACCATAGACACTCCTCTCCCTTTCATTTGTAGCATTGATGATTACATTGAATGCTCTGTTATTTAGTTAATGTTTAATTAAGTGCCCAAACCTTAAGCTATAGACACTTTAATACTCAATATCAGAATTTTGCCTCCAGTGCCTGCAACCTCGTTGATTATTAAAATTTCAAAAGACGAAACAGTTTGATGAATATGCAGAGTATATGTAAGTAAGAATGAGAGCTAAGTAAAAGATAACCAGTCAGTCAGTCATGACAAGCTAAGTATGAAGGTCAAATAAATATACTAGAAACAAAAACGGGGAGAACTTTGTCCACAGGCACACAACGTACAAATGAAAGAACACATGAAGCTCTTGACTCAACATGTAGGAAATAAAATTACTTGCATTATATTTTATTTAAGAAAAGGAATTGGAAACTAAGAAAGAGAAGGAGAAGAAGGAGAAAAAGGAGGAGGAGGAGGAGGAGGAGGAGGAGGAGAAGGAGGAGGAAGAAGAGGAAGAGGAGGAAGGAGAGAAAGAAGAGGAGGAGGGTGTGAGACACAATTTGATGAAAGAAAGCAGCCATATAGAGGACAAAGTAGACAGAGCTTAAATGCAGTGTTAACACCTCCTTAACATCTTTGGGCATCTTGTAAGATCTGATTGAATTACAAAATTAATGGTTTATAAACCTATTATTAAGTGAAACATCCACAGGCACAGTTAAAGGTGTTATTTTCTGATTTCTTCTGAGCCTATTCACCAAAGGAACAGTTGAATGCATTCCTAATCAACCAGAAATTCAAATGCTATATGGCGAGCACGCGCACGCACACACACACACACACACACACACACACACACACACACACACACTTACTTAGTGGGCTTTTAAATATACCCTTAGATTTCAGCCAAGAAAATGCCAACAACACTTGCTGCTAAAATGCTTTTGCTTATGTTATTAGTGGTTATATGTATGTATATGTGTGTGTGTGTGTGTGTGTGATATTATGCATTATATATCACCAAAAATATCACTAAAATATATGCCATTATATATATATATATGTGTATATATATATATATATATATATATATATATATATATTTAAAGACACAAAAATCAAGTGGGTTTAAATGATTCAAAGAGTTCTACCTATGAAACAAATAGCACTTTCTCTAAATTTTAGTAGAAAAAGAAAAGATTTATAGAAAAATTCAAGGCATACTTTTTTCTTAAAATACCATTTTACAAAATATTTCTGGGGAAAAATTTTGTAGAAAATAATTAACAAGTCAATTGCCAATGCCTGTTTATAAAACTGCATATTGTTATCTACCAACTTACTAAAACGAAAAAGAAAATATCCATTAATTCTTAAAAGCTTTAATTCACTTGGCTTCAAAAGAATTTAAAGTATCAAAAGTAAGATAAAACACACAAAAATGAAACTATTCCCTAATTAAAAACAGCACTTTTATAATTTAGACTTTCATACCAAATTGTGGTGATAAATTCTATGATAATGATTATAAAAACCACCATACACTTTTATATTTCTTTTACAAAAGTAAAATCTACATAAATATACACTGAACAAATGATATTTTTAGTTTTCTAGTTCTCAGATAATAAAGACAAAAATTGACTATCAAAAGCTCAAAGTAATTTATATGGGAAATAAATATGTTAAGTTAGCAAAAAAGTTTAAAAATATCATCCAGTGTATTATCTTTTGTCACATATTTGTAACAAAGAGCCAAAGAATGCTTATGTAACTTGAAAATGTGTTTTCATATAAACATAAATACATATTAAAATAAATTATGCCTAGCTTGTAGAAAATTAAGTTTTAAAACTAGTAGAATTTGACATAAAATTTGCATATCAAAGTTGATAACCCATATTTCTCATTAAATCAAAAACATTTTTCTGTAAATATTAAACTTAAAAACATTATCCCTAGAGAAGTGATTAAAATAATTAATAATTTGCACAAGATATTCACTCTATATGATGTTCTCCTTAAATTAAATCCAAAAATACTCTAGTAACGCTAGCAAATGAAACAGACCTGGAAGGTCTGTGGTCACCAGCTGGGTATGTCTCATGTGCTCATAATTATGTAGCAGCAAGACTGGTATTGGATGTAATGAATATAGGCTGAACCAAAGGAATAGTTCTTAAAATAATAGGCTCAGAAGCTCCATTCCTTCTTCTGACATTTTTTTTCTCCTTATTTTTGCATTTCTTTATTCAAATAATTTAGAAAAAAAGTGAATTTTGTGATTTTGCTCTAAATTACAAAAGCAAAACTTAATATTTAAAGTTAAAATATTGCAGTGATCAATTGTGTTTGAAAAACAAATCATAGGCTGGGGTGTAACTCAGTAGTAGAGCAAGTGCCTACCATGTGCAAGGCCCTGGGTTCGATCCCCACCATCACAAGACAAAATAAAGTGCATAGTACTGAGGGAATTGTTTTAGAAGAATATCTGTCTCTCGGAATTAGGACTTTTAAAAAGAGTTGCATAAAGCTAAATGCCAATCCTGATAAATACATTTGGCATAGAACAGCAACAAACACCAAAATGGCAACTAATTTTATAATTAGTGGTGAGAAACTAAAGGCTTTCTAGCTAAGATCAGTAATAAGGCAAGATTAAGCACTTAGCATACTTTTTGACATTTTCCTGGAAGTTTTACTTAGTTCAATACCATGAGAAAATAAAAGGAATGCATTCTTTAAAGGAAGAAAAAATAAATTATCCTTATTCACAGATGACATGATTATCACCCTGTAGAGAATCTGAAAGAATAAAAAAATAAAAACCTCTTGAAACTAGAAGGTAATTGTAGCTAGTTCATAATATATGAGGTCAATATATAAAGTCAAGCCAGGCATGGTGGCACATGCTTGTAATCCCAGAATTTGGGAGGTTGAGACAGAGGATCAAAGTCCTCAACTCAGTGAGACCCTATTTCAAAATAATAAAAGATAGGTCTGGGAGTGTAGCTTAGAAGTAGAATGTTTCTGGGTTCCATCCCCAGTACTGCAAAAAAAAAAAAAACCATAAATAAATAAATACATAAATAAAAGTCAACTATTGTGTGTCTATATGTGATGAACAACTGTAAATTAGAATAAAAAATGCAATGCTACCTAAAATATTATTCTAAAAGTTGGGTGTGGTGGCACACACCTGTATGCCCAGTATTTGGGAAAGTTAGACAATAGAATCACAAGTTTGATATCAGCCTCAGCAACTTAGATCCTTTCTGATAAATAAAATAAAATAAAATAGGTCTGAGGATGTAATTCAGAGGTTGAATGCCCCTGAGTTCCATCCCAGTATGTATATATGTATGTATGTATGTACGTATGTATACACACACACACACACACACACACACACACACACACATACACACACTATCTTAAAGAATAAAAGACTTAGGACAAATTTTAACAAAATATTTTTAAGTTTTGGATAAGAAAATTTATAGACTTTGAGGAAAATATCAAATAAATAATTAAGTGGAGAAAGAGACCATGTTCATAAATTAGAAAACTCCATATTTTTGAGAGCCCATGTTTGCAAAATTGTTCTGTAGAACAAATATATCCCAATGAAATACCAGCAAATTGTATTAATCGTATCATAAAAGTAATTTTAGCATGTATACAAAGACCAAAAAACTCAATCCCATGCAAAATTAAAAGAACAAAGTTAGACTGTGTGTTACTCTTTAGTAATATAGTAATGTTAGTTGAACATCACTACTATAATGCTACAGTAATCATAAAGCAACGTGGTATTGGTTAATAGACAAATAGATCATTGGAACAAAATAGAGAGACTATATATAAATGTACATTAGTTTAGTCAACTGACCTGTGACAAGGGACCAAAACTAAAACAATGAAAGTAAACCAAAAAAATTAACCAATAATTCTGAAAAATACTGAATATCCATAGGCAAGAAAGTGAATCTATACAACAAACCTCATGCCCTATACAAATGTTAACTCAAAAGTTATCGGAATGTAAAATGTAAATACAAAATACAAAACTGCAAAGCTTTTAGCAGATCATACAAGATAAAATCTAGATGATTATAGACATAAGATTATAGGATTGATACATGCTAAAGCATGGATGAAACTTGAATATAATGCCAAGTAGATGTATAAAAAGAGCTCAGTGCCATCGATTCAGTTTATATGCTTCTTCATCAAGGTAAGCAGATCTATAAAGAGATCTATAAAGACAGAAAAGACAGAAAGTCTAAAGATGGTGGGGGGATGGAATGAACATGGGCCATGATTAAATGGTTGCTTTTTGGCACAATTAAAAATGATAGTGTTGCTGGTTGTATAACACTATAAATATAAAATCACTCAATATAAAAAAGTCCCCTTTGGATAATATAATGTAAGTGGTGAATTTAATGATATTTGTACCTCATCTAAGCTATTGAAAAGTGAACTATATGACTTTTTGAAAGAGAAACTTCAGATTTTTTTTTGGGGGGGGGGCGGGCGGGGAGTGCGGTGGATGGAACTCAGAGGCTTTCTACCTCCGAACTATACTCCCAGACCCAAGGATTTTTTAATCCATCTCCATCAATAAGCTGTCTTTATGCAGCCTAAAAGGACTAAGCATGTATTTTAAGAACTGTGGTGAAAACAGATTAAAAGAAAACAATTTAGTTTTCACACATACACAGTGCTTGTGAGGTATGCACAGCCAGAATAGGTTTATGTAAATTCTCACCAATGAGGCTGCATGAAGATCAGCCAAATTAAAGGGGGTGGGATGAATATTTGCTTGTGTTTTTCTCCACATACTGTTCTGTACTAAGTCAGTTAATCAGATGCCTATCTCCATTTATTTTTTAAGCACTCTTCATTTCCTTCATGGTTAAATTGCATGATATGTGTTGTTCTGCTTCGGGAAGAACCATCTGCTACGTAATTATCACCAGGGGCTAACCATTATCTCAAGGTACAGAATTTCAGCATTATAGGTACAATGAATGCATAATTTATCATGCCTATGTACCTAATTGAAAACCCAAATATATCCAGTTAGAACTCTATTTGATCAACATTTCCATGTTTTAAGAAATGGTATTCTCTTTACATTTGAGATTCGTTTTTAAATCCCAAAAGTTACTGAGCAATTTTTTAAAAGGGACATTTTCTTGCTTTCAGACAATTGCGTTTAACTTGAGAAAAATTAAAGGCAGAACAATAAAAAGCAATGATAAAAGAAGAAATGTATTGTCTGGCATATATCCATATAGGACCTTGAGGCTTTATCATTTAGTAATATAGAAAAGACAATTACAAGATATGGCAATCAAAACATAGGCAGAAACTCTCATCAAAGTGTCATTTTTCCTTGATAAATAACTATATACACTAGAGGAAACAATAAAAATAATTAAATGATAAAGATAACCTTGGAGGACATTTTGTATTATATCCTCATTTTTGCCTGTACACAGTTTCTGTGTCTATTAGGTGAACTGAATGTCAATATAAATGAATAATCATTTTATTAAGGAATCTCAGGTAGAATACATAAGCTATTACTTGTAAAATATAAAGTTTAAAAAACACTATGTTCATCTTCCTTTGAAAGTGTCTTTTTTCATATTTATTATCCCCATAGAATAGTTTCAAAAAATCGTAAGATTTGTAAATTTTACACTTATGTGCTGCCTACAGTTTTATCTCTTATGAGTTACTAAAATCTATACTATAACACAAAATAGTGCTACTTTTTAGCTACTTTTACATAAAATATTCCTAATAAGGAGACATATCTGAACAGCTCTGGTTATACTTCTAAATTCTGGACGACTGTTCTATTTGGACATACCTATTATTTATTTTTTGTGTGTGTGGTACTGGGGGTGGAACTCAGGGGCATTGTACCTCTGACCTATGCCCCCAGCCCTATTTTGTAGTCTTTTTTAATATTTTGAAACAGGGTCTCACTGAGTTGCAAAGGGCCTCACTAAGTAGCTGAAGCTGGCCGCGAACCACCATCCTCAGGTCTCTACCTCCCAAATGCTGTGATTACAAGTGTGCACTACGACCCCTGGCCTTGGGCATCCCTCTTATACACATATACTTTTAGCATTCCTTGAAGAATGTCTGTAACACTAGAATTTACACTGATAATTATATGTTTAATTTAAAATGTATGTATTTAGGTATATTTATTCAAAAATGATCTTACTGATAATTTATTCTGATAATCACAGGGACATTCTGTCTCCAAATTAAACCCCAAGCACTTATTTTTAATTTTGAAATAGTGTCTCACTATGTTGCTTAGGGTCTTACTAAATTTCTGAGGCTAGCCTCAAACCTAAAATTCTTCCATCTCACCTTCCCAAGTACTGAGATTATAGCTGTGTTCCTCTATGCCTTAGGGTGATCATTTATTCTTTGATTTTTTTCTGCCACTAACTTTCATTCCAACATCAGGATTGAACTTGCAATAACTCTGTCTGCTATTAGTGAGGGGAATATTTATGGTTTAATAGTCCAGGGTTTCTCAGTGTGGGGGCTTGTGATGGTCATTATCAAGCTCATCTTAAAGTTCTCTAGGACTGCATCATCTCCCACTCTCTCCAGGCCTTCTGAACACAAAAGGACAAATGGACTGGTGTCATAAAACATAAGTTTTCCCGAGCCATCCAAGTCATTCCTAGGCAAACTCATATCTGAAGACCACTAGCCAAGTTTACCACTAATTCATTCATTTCTGGGTTGTCTTCTCAACTACATCTTGCCATCCTTTTATAGACATCTTTTACA
The DNA here is from genome assembly GCF_963383645.1 of Muscardinus avellanarius. NCBI lineage: Eukaryota > Metazoa > Chordata > Mammalia > Rodentia > Gliridae > Muscardinus > Muscardinus avellanarius. The sequence goes on from NC_137803.1 coordinate 9,562,425, forward strand.
GGAATGGCCATTTCTCTCTGGGCCAAGAATCACGTGCTATTTGTTACTGTTGATTGGCTAGCATTTGGGGGACATGTCCTCAATATCTTGATAGTCTAATGTGCGATACATTCCAATACCTAGTGTGTCCTGCTTCCTTGTTGCTAGTAGAGGCATACTCATCTAGGTTATTCTTGTCAGAGGCCCTCAAGTGATAACTTGCTCTGTATGGGGCAGTATGAACTGATGTTCATAATAAGGCAGATTGATCTTAGGACAAGCACAGCAGTAGAGATAATACTGCTCTTTGAAAACTGTAGCAAAACTCCTGATGTTCATCTGTAGCTTTGCCAATTCCTCCTTACTGAGCAGCGGCACTGCTAGTGTTGTTACTAGAACATCCTCACTGTGTTTGGGTGTAGCTCCTGGCTTCACAATTTGTGAGTAGCATCAGAGCCTGGTCCTTCACTCCTGAAAACCCTGTGCACGCCTCCAGATTTCTTAATTAAAAAAAAAAAAAAAAACGTACTCTTCAGCCAGGCATGTTGGCGCATGCTTATCATCCCAGCATTCGGGAGTCTGAGACAGAAGGATAGCAGTTTACAGACAGCCTCAGCTACTTACCGAGGCCCTCTGCAACTCAGTGAGACCCTGTTTAAAAATAAAGAAATAAAAAATAGGGCCAGGGATATAGCTCAGTGGAAGAACGCCTCTGGATTCCATCCCCAGTACTGAAAAAACAAGAACAAGAACAACAACAAAAACCTTATTCTTCAATCATTTGGAATTCTGTTGTTTACAAATGAGAGTACTGAACAAAAAAGAATAGATATCTGTTGGCAGTTAATGAATATTCTTTGTGTCTTTGGCTCTGATCAGCAGATAAGTACTCCGGTTGGCATCAGCTATGCTTTTTAATATTATTGTTTTTCTAAACACTTTTATTGGTGCGTTATAGTCTCACATCATGTTTTTATGTTCTCAGTGCTTCTCCCCTTAAAGTTCACGCACTACCGGTGACGGCTGTCAGCTACCCATCACCAGGAAATAGCTTCTCTGTGCTTTTGGCACACTTCACATTTCTGCTTCTGTATCTTCTTCAGCAGCCTGTCATCTTCCTAAATACCTCTATGTGTTTCTTTGAATTGTTTACAGTCTTTGGTTCAGTTCCTGCAGAATTGTCCTTGAGTGGTGGGCTGATTTTATGGTTCCTGGCTTCCTGTCAGAAACAGCTTCCAAAATGAGCCTGACCTTGACGCCACATTGTGCAGGAGTCTATGGCTCTCTTGATAACTCCCTACATACCCAAATCGATCTTCTTCCGTCCACCTTTGTCTACAGCCACTAGGATTCCATGATTTCATCACTTTGTATCCACTATAATATGGTCATGTGTATTTCTAAGAGTATAACTTCTGTATAAAAAATTACAATAATGTGGCATTTGGTGGCATATATCATGAAATTAATTGTAGACACTGAAAATTTTGTGTTAGAAAATAAAAAGCTTTCTCTTTGAGCCTAACCTTAAAATAACAGGGGGGACGGGTAGAGAGCCAATATCAAGAAATCAAAAATAATAGATATATAGATAGGACACAAGCTGGAAGAGTTAGTCTCATATTAACCCCCAAGACAAAATAACTGACATATTAATAAAGAGGGTCATCTTACTAAAATGCTGTTGGATAATAAATTTATATTTTAGAGTCTTAATGTATGGGTGGGGAAAACAGATACAGAGTATATAGAATAGTAATTTGAGAAATTTTTTCCATGACCTAGTACGTAGAAATATAATAATGATTCTAATAAGACACTTAAGTAATATGAAGGACACGCAAAACCTAGGAAACACCAGACATAGATGTTATAAACAGGTAGGAATTTCTTTCCAAAATAAATTATAATTATTCTTTACAACAGAACTATTAGCATGGCCATTATTATGAATCCGTTCATTCATCTTTCTCTGGAGAATACTAGCCAGGTTCTCTTTTCATCCACTCTATGCTGTAGCTAAAGAGTCACAAGAGAAGCATACTCACGATGTTCTATCGTGTAGATTATTTTGTTCCCAAATACCAGGTCTGTTTGTAAATTGATAAACATTGCAGGATGTGGACACGTCAAAATAAAATAAACCTTCTAGTAGTTCAAAAACAAATTGCATTAAAAGTTTAGAAAATATGTTGTCCCATAGAGAGAAGCATTATGAGTCATCCAGCCTTACATTTTGGCTCAGTAGATAAACAAGCAAGATGAAATTGTTGTCAGCATTTGAATTCATCACTGTTTCTTTTTTTTTAATGTTTTAGTCTTAGGAGGTAATCAAATCTTTTATTGAACTTTAAGTGCTAACATTCTAGGGATCTGTTGCCATAACTTGGTTTTGTTGAGGTCTTTTAATTTTACCAAGCTACATGATTATCCCAAAGCCAACTGAGGTCCTTGATATAGGATGAGAGAAGTAATGAAAAAACCTGAGGTGGGGCAATGAAAAATCAGGAAAAGCTTAGTGTTAGAAATTGGTGACAAAGTCAATAGGACTTTGTGTTTGGGTGAAAATGATCAATGTCATCTAACTTGCAATAATGAGTTCAGATGAGAATGGAAGGGAAAAAGCCAGTATCCAACTAAAGCCGACCAAACACAACAAAAAAAGGTAAGAATTTTAAAGTAGAAGAGTTGCTCTCCATATTTAATCCCTTAAAAAGCTGGGAAAGAGAGAATCGAAGATGAATTAATAGCTCCTAATTACCAAAGCCACCTTCTATGTCATTTATAAATATCTCATTTAGTGCATGTTAAATGCCTTATTAGGGAATTTATATTATAATAATATTATTTGAGGAAGTATAGACACAGAATTCTAAGTTGTATACCCACATTCACACAGCAAGAGGTAGACCTATTTTGAATCTAGATTCTTAAACAATGCAACACAAAACAAAATAACTCTATACTATATCCCACTATAGGGAGAGGAGGTAACTGATAAAATCTTATAAGAGAGGTGATTGGGCATGAGCTCGCCTAATGGGTTACCTGAAAGAATCTCTGGAGAAGAGTTGGCACAAAGACAAGGACAGAAGACAGTAACAGCATAAAGAGGTCGGAAGGATAAAGTGCTTTATATCACTAGCCATCTACTTATTTATTTATTTATTCAATTTTGTGCTAGACATCAAATCCAGAAGTGTTCTGAGAGTTACACTCCCAGCCCTTTTCTTATTTTTCATTTTGAAACAGGATACCACTAAGTTTTTGAGGCTAGCCTCGAATTGACAGTCTTCTCTCAGCCTCCCAAGTACTGAGATGGACAGGCTTGATCATAGCAGTTGGATAACTAGCTATACTTTACTTGAAAAAGAAAGCAAGTCTATCCCTAATTCTAAATCAGATGAGTACTAATGGAAGGAACTACATTTGAAACACTGTAAGGCTGGGCATAGTGGTGAAAGCTTGTAATCTCAGCACTTGGGAGGCTGAGACAGGAAGACCGCACATATATGGCCAGCTTTGGCAGTGTAGAGAGGTCCTCAGCAACTTAATGAGAACCTGTTTTAAAATAAAGAATATAAATAGGGCTGAGGGTGTTGCTTAGAAGTAGAATGTCCCTGGGTTCAATCTCCAGTTCTGCAAAAAATAAAAATAAAAAATTAAAAAAAGAAAATTAAAAAAACACTATCAGAAGTAATGGCATCTTGAATATATGGGAAAGAACAGCAAATTCCATCATATTTCTAATTATTTCACTGTTAGAGAAACCTAAAAATAATTATTACAAAATGAGCATATGGTGATATTTTTATACATACAAAGTAAGAAAAATGAGGAGTCATTTTTTTTCTTAATTTTGGACTAGCTTAGAATAACACAGAATAGATGGCTACATACTTCTGAGCTACATTATATAAATTTCGTTTTAAACCTTTTAAATAACAAAAATAGGGTTTTAAAGAATACAAAACAATATGAGAATTAAATTATACCTTCATATTCAAAGAAATAAATCTAGTTAACTCTAGAAAAATATATCTATATAAACTAATCAATGTAATTCTATAAACCTGAAAAGTATTGTGAGATTGTGTGGTTCAGAAGCTTTATTTTTCAGAAAGGAAAGATATAGCATATGTAGCATATGACTTGTTATAGTGCTTTTGGTCTGATGTGTCTCCCAAATCCTCATGTGCTGAGATACTGGTGGAGCATAGCTAAGGGAGGTGATTCCTGGGAATGGAGCCTTAAGGATTCTGTCCCTGGCTATTTATATTCATCTCCTCCTCTCTTCTCTCCTCCTTCTCTCTCTCTCCTTCTCCCTTCTTCCCTTTCCCCTCTTTCTCTCCTCTCTCCTCTCTTCTCTCTTCTCTCTCCTCCTTTCTCCCCTCTCCCCTCTCCCTTCTTCATTTCTCTCCCCTCTCCCCTCTCCCTTCTTCATTTCTTTCTCCCTCTCCTCTCCTCTCCTCTCCTCTTCTCTTTTCTTTTCCCTCTCTCTCTCTCTCTCTCTCTCTCTCTCTCTCTCTCTCTCTCTCTCTCTTCTCTCTCTTCTCTCTCTCTCTCTCATTACCACAAGCTGAGCAGGTTTCATTGACCACATCATCCTGCTACCATAATGCTTCTGTCTTAGAGCCAGCCAACCATGCACTGAACCCCCGAGGCCATGAGTCAAATACACTTCTCTAAGTTGTCCTTGTCAGGTATTTTTCCCACAGCAGTAAAACAGATGACTAATTGGTGCCAAAAATGATGTAGTTCACTGATAGTAAACTGAAATGTTTTATACATTGTAGTATTTTTTACTTTGTCATTTGGTCAAAACAAATGCCATCTCCCGTGTTGTTTTATCCATGTACTCCTTTCTAACTGCATTGTTAGGCTATGGTTAACACATAGGATATTGTACATGTTTAATATATATATGACTTCTTCAGTTTGGAGATAAGTATATACACATCTATGAAGCCATTATCACAGCCAAGTTTGTATCCTTCCAGTCCCCATGTATTCTCCCATACCTATTACCATTATTATTGTTGTTAGCCTTATTATTATTATTTGGCAAGAATACAAGATAAGATTTATCCTCTGAGATAATTTCAATTATATAATACAGTATTATTACCTGTAAACACTATGCTATATAATAGATATCTAGAACTTAATTTTGCTGCATAATTAAACATATCATTTCCCCATTTCCACCTCCCCTCAATTTTTGGCAACAACCATTGTATTCTATTCTTTAACAATTTTAAATTCTACCTTTAAATAAGATCACACTGTTGATTTCCTGTGTCTGGCTTATTTCATTTAGCATAATGTCCTCCATTCTCATTCATGTCACAAATGGAAGGATTTTCTTTTCTATCATCGAATCCTATTCTCTTACAAGTGTGGGAGTGTAGATATCTCTTTGGTATTCTACCTCTGATTTCTTCCTTTTTTGTTGTTGTATTATTTATTTTCATTACTATATTCCATAGGATATGTATAAACTATTAATTGACCCTGAGGGTAATAGAAGAAAACTAACGTATACAGACTACTCATTCATCGCTAAAACTCTGGCTAAGCACCTCTCTTTGACTTACCATAAATAACTACATAAATAATTAACAGCTGCATTTTTTATTATTTAAAGAACTATGGCTGAGAGAGGTTAAATAACTCTCAGGAGGTTATTTATTGTCATTCTCATCCACTGCTCTGTGAAATAACATTAAGATTACATCTTCTAAGTAGCCAAGCTTTATTTCTTCTGTGAAATTTTATATATTTTATACATTTAAATATTATGTGTATCCAGTCATGGTGGCACACACATATAATTCCAGTACTCGGGAGGCTGAGACAGGAGGATTGCAGGTTCATGTCCAGCCTCATTTACTTGGTGAACCTTTCTACAACTTAGTAAGACCCTATTTTAAAATAAAGAATAAAAAATAGGACTGACGATGTTGCTTGGAGACAGAATGTCCCTGGATTCAATTCTCACAGCCAATCAAAAATTAAAAATAATAAAAATTTAAAAAAATATGAGTATGGTTCTGGAAGTTTGATTTGGGAAATACTGGGTGTATGACACAGTTACAACATAGAGTTTGGGACAAAATCAAATTTAGCCACTTTTAATTTTGAGCCCCTCTTCTTTCTTCATTGGGTCAATGGGTCAAGAAATCATGGCTGTTTTTTGTGGTTGTTGTTGTTGCTGTTTTTGCAGTTCTGGGGATTGAACCCAGGAATATTCTATCTCTGAGATATACCCCCAGCCCTATTTTTTATTTTTATTTTGAAATAGGGTCTAAGTTGTGGAGAGTTTCTTTTCACTAAGTAGCTGAGGCTGGCCACAAACCTGAGATCCTTCCTGTCTCAGCCTCCCAAGTACTGGGATTACAAGCATGTGCCACTATACCTGGCTATAGCTATTGTTTTTAATTTAATTCTTCTAAGTATTCCATGTTCCCATTGCTTGGAGTGACGCTTCTTAGTATTTTTTGAGTGAACCGTTGCCCTGTCTAAACAGTTTGGCATCCGGTATTAACTCTTAGCTCTGAACATTGTGAAATCAAAGCACCCTTAAGATTTTCTAATATCATGCTATGTCTAGTATGTAGCAGCAACCTATTACTTTGCCTTGATACCTCAAGCCTCACTGGACCTCATGATATTAGTGGAACATATATTTTGCTTTAAGACTGACTCTATAGATCACAATTTTAGAGGAACAATGCTTAAACATGAATGATTTGATGTAATATTCCCTCAAAAATGGTGGTATAATGTACACTGTTTCTCCAAGACTCAGTGCGATCCACCAGTTATAAGTCTTTGCATCCTGTCTTTAACTTCGGAGGGCAAACCCTGATAAGTTTCTGAAATTTCAAGTCTCACACAGTGTAGGCCAAGACGATATACTAGGCCAAGAAGATTATTCAGTATGCTGAGAAAAACAAGTCTCTACAGACTCTGTAATAGCACACACAATGAGGGACCATCATTTCCTACAGTAAAAAAAAAAAAAAAAAAAAAAAATTGCGGGGACCGCAGTTTCACTTACGATTTTGGTGCGTACTGGTCTGGATCTCTGGGCATGGTGAGCTCCGCCACTGCTGGCAAGGTGGCGCCACCGTGGCGCGTTGGCCACGAGGCAAGTGGGTTCCTTGCTGGCGTTGAGCTTTTCCCTGGATCCCTGGAGGGCGTGGTGAGGTGGGCAGCTGCAAGTTGTAGTGGTGTTTGAGTAGGAAGAACTGATGGCCTCCAGCCCGATGGTCTGCAGCTGCCCCCCCAGGTCCTTCTTTTCCTTTTTGTATCTGGTGTCAGGTGTTCTGAGTCAAGATGGTGCTGCTATAGCGCCTGCTGGCTCATGGCGGGTGGGTTTCTTTTCTGCTCTCTGGTCGGTCTTCTCATCTTCATTTTCTCTGTTCCTTGCCTTTATCATTTTTATTCCTCTACTGATAGTATTTTCTGGCTTTGTAGAGTGCTGTTTTTGAGGCAGTGGAGTTCAGGTGTCAGCAGGACTGCAGTGCTGCTTTCTTCGGACACCATCTTCCCGAGGAACTCCCAGCGCTGTGCCTCCAGGCACTTGTGCAGCCGTGATAAACTCCTGGGCCTGAGATTTAGCAGTTCAACCCAGCGAAGGAGTAGTGGCAGCTGAGATTACCACTCCCTCCACGGATCCAGAGTGGTTCTCAATAACACCGTAAATCAAGTAGCAGTTCCCGCGGGAATGTGCCCAGCCTGGCACCCCCGGAGTCTCTTGCAGCCGTGATAAACTCCCTGGGTAAAAGACTATGTGGTTCAACCCAGTGAAGGAGTAGTGTCAGCTGAGATTACCACACTCTCCAGACACCCAGAGCAGCACTCAATAAAACCTTAAGTTACGATTTCCACAGGAAAATGCCCAGCCCAGCGCCCACACAGACTCGTGCAGATTTGATAAACTCCCTGAGTCTGAGACTCTGATACACCCAGAGAAGGTAAGAGTGGGGTCTGCTGTTAGACATAGCGGAGGAGGCTCAGACAGACTCAGGCTCTCGTCAGTAGAAAGTGTGGGTGGAGCTGGGCGTGGTGGTGCAAGCTTGTAATCCCCGCACTTGGGAGGCGGAGACAGGAGGATCACACAGATTTGAAGACAGCCATGCTGGTTTAAGAGACCCTGTTTCCAAATAAAAATATAAAAAATAGGTCTTGGAGTGTATCCCGGAGGTAGAAGGGCTTCCAGGAACCCCAGGGGAGCCAGGTGTGGCGGCACACACTTGTAATCCTAGCATTTGGGAGGCAGAGACCTGAGGATTGCGGTTCATGGACAGCCTCAGCTATTCAGTGAGGCTCGCTGCAACTTAGTGAGACCCTGTTTCAAAATAAAGAAAAAAAAAATAAGGCAAGGGATGTAGCTCAGAGGTCAAAAGCCCCTGGGTTCTATCCCCAGACCACACACACACACAAAAAAAAGGGTGGTGGGAGACCTACACTTAACACTAGACCCAACTAGTAAGATCTCTGGGATCACCACTGACCTCCCAATCATGGTGAATGGGGAGAAGACAGACCAGACCAGCCCTAGCAGTGGCGAATAGAGATTCCTACATTAAGTTTGGTCTCAGAGACACACCAGCAAAGGAGGTAGGGAGAGACTGAGACTCTAAATCTTGGAAAATACTAAAAGAGATTAACCTTAAAGAAGAAATAAGTAATAATGCCAGAACCAGAGAAAGTAAACTTTCCATCCAGAAACAACTAAGCAAAGAATAACAAACACTACCTTACACAGAAGTTAAATCTCAATATGTTAGGAATTAAGTCATCTCTCGTTAATCACAGTGAACATAAATGGCCTCAACTCCTCAATAAAAAGACATAAAGTGGCAAAATGAATTATTTTACACAGTACTGAGAATTAAACCCAAGAGCATTCTATCGACAAGCTACACTCTCAGCCCAATTTTTTTTCTTCTATTTTTTTTTTTTTTCTTGTTGGTACTGTGGTTACTGGAAACACTTCTACCTTCGGACTAAACTCCCAGACCCATCACGTATTTTATTTGGAAACAGGGTCTCTTAAGCCAGCGCGGCTGGCTTTGAACCTGCGCAATCCTCCTGTCTCCCCCTCCCAAGTGCGGATGTTATAAGCATGCGCCACCACGCCTGCATTCGGCCCTATTTTTTATTCTTAATTTTGAAACAGAATCTCACTAACTTGTGGAGGGCCTCAATAAGTAGCTGAGGTTGACCAAGAACCTGTATTCTCCTGTCTTCGCCTCCCAAGTACTGGGATTACAAGCATGAGCCACCATGCCTGACTTATATCCAATCTTTGAAGGAGAGTCTTGTATTTTCCTACAAGTCAACTACCATTGTTTGAAGATTACATTTTAATCACTTACAATTGTTGACATCTATCAAATGAAATATTGTATTAAAACTATAGTGCTGTTTTTATCAGCAAATACTAATCTTTTTATCATTGGAAAGACTACACATATGTCTATTGCACCAAGGAAAAATTTCCATTCTGAAATTTTTATTTATTTATTTTTTTGCAGTATGAGGAATGGAACCCAGGGGCATTCTACCTCTTAACTACACCCACCACAGCCCTATTTTTTTTATTCTTCATTTTGTAAAACAGGGTCTCATTAAGTTGCAGAAAGCTTCACTATTAGCTGAAACTGGACGTGAGCCTGCAATCCTCCTCTTTCAGCCTAACATGTACTGGGATTACAAGTGTGTGCCACCATGCCTAGCTTCCATTATGACATTATTAATAGGACAGGTTGTCTGTTTGCAAACTCCCAGAACTTCAGCTGCAAAATTATCAATTTATCACAATTGTTGTTTGGTCAAAAGCCATTGATCTAGATAACCACAAAGACCAAATAAGAGCTAAGATTTTTAAGATAACTATAATAAAACTCATAATTTAATTGCAATTTTTATAAGTAGAAACATATTGTATATTATTTTTCAAGTAAAAGAAGCTGTTTTCTTGTTACTTCAAGAGGCAGAGGTGACAGATTTCTTCCTTTTTTTTGAAATATCTTTGTTTTGGTAAACCCCTTGCTTTTCTATTTTCTTCCTGGTAACTCTATTTTTTATTTCTCTCCTTGTCTTGTTCTCTTGTCTCTTTTTTTTGGAGGGGAGTTAATTCAAGTTGATGTTTTCCAGATGTGCAAGTGTAATTTGATTCTTCATTTCTGGTTTTTAACCCTTTATATTTATACTTCTTCCTCCTTGATCCCTAGTTTATTTCAGATTCTTCTCTGAGATGTTTAGAAATGCATGCTTCTTTGATATATGTATAACATGTTACTCCTGGCAATAATTACAGTGAATCTCAATAATTTATATGTAAAAAAACCAATTTGACTCATTTTGAAGAAATTTAATAATATTAATATTTTTATATTTTTCTTAAACTATAGAAAACACAAACAGAAAAACACTCTATTAGAAATATTAAAAATATATCAACTGTGTCACTGAAACAAGATATAAATTTTATCTAGGGAGAATAGGTGTTTATACACATGGTCTCCTGTCTTGTTCTTCATCAGGTTTGCAGAAACAGAGAACCAATATATCAGAAGTAAAAATTCAAGAAGACTTAATTACACTCTTTCTGGAATCCATTGGGTCACACACAGGCACACACACACACACACACACACACACACAGAATACATTAGGTGTGCATGTTCAGTTTGATAAAAGCTAGGTATTTAAAGACTGATTTATTAACATTTGAATAAGTAGTGCCAGGAAGCATGTATTTTTCAATACTTCAGAATCTATAACCTATAACCTGAGAGAGAGAGAGAGAGAGAGAGAGAGAGAGAGAGAGAGAGAGAGAGAGAGATGTTCTTATTCAGTGTCTTTCTGACAGCATCCACAGAAGACTGATACCTTAATGTTTTGACAAACCAATGTATTTTTGTAGAGCACAGGTGAAATTGGAGCAGTTCACTAGATGAGTACACCAAAAGGCCAAAGTAGTTTGAGACGGTTTCTATCTTCCCCTTTGCCATACCCCTTAGACCAGGACATTTGTGTACATAAAATCACTCACTAAATCGATTGCTTTGTTTCCTAGTAGTTTTTTTTTTCCTCTCAAACTCATACCTCATGGTTCAACAAAGCACCTGAGCTTAGTAATGTACAGCTTTTTTTCTCAGGAATACATTTCATCTGATTCAATTGTATATTACATATAACTGCACTCAAAATGAATACTGAACCTGGGCATGGTGGTACACACTGTCATTGCAGTACTTGGGAGACTGAGACAGGAGAATCACAGCTTTAAAATCAGTCTCTGAAATTAGCAAGACTGAAAACAACCTAGTGAAATCTTATTTGAAAACAAATAATAAAATAAAATAAAAGGCCAATACTTCAGAATCTATATGAGGGGGTATAGTCAGAGGTAGAATGCCTCTGGGTTCAATCCCCAGTATCACATAGAGACACACAGACAAAAAAAAAATTGGATATTTTTCAAAAGTTAACAAACATACACAAATGAAACATAAAGAGTATGGATTGTTTCTTCTCCTTAAATATAGATATCAAGCCTAGCCCTTATATACATCTTTTAAAATTATAAAATATTTAATTAACATGTTATGGTCACATATATACTAATTTTTCTCATATGTTATCACCAACCTAAACTTTCATGTTTACCCAAAATCAGTTCTTCTAAAATTACTTTCTTCATTCACTATGCATGACCTTTGCCCTGATAACTTTGTCAGAATCCTAGGATATGACTGACATCATTTCTGTCACTAGGAATAAAAAAATATATTTATAAAATATACTTATTTTTTAAATATATGCCTTCCTCTTTACCAGCAACGACAAAGCTATAGTTCTCTCTCTATATGTGTGGAACATCCTAAAATTATCCATCTAGTATGTTCTTTTTCTCTTCAACACTAAGCTCCAGCCTGAAAATAGAAATATGTAGCACAATAATAGTCTATAAATCATTCAAAATGTACCAAAAACAAAACAAAACAAAACAAAAAGCCAGGCCTGTTGGTGCAAGCCTATAATCCCAGTACTTGGGAGGCTGAGACAGAAGGATTACAGGTTTGAAGCCAGCCTCAGAAACTTAGCAATGCTCTCAGCAAGGTAGTGAGACTCTATTTTTAAATAATAAAATAAAATAAAATAGAGCTGAGAGTGTACTTTGTTTTTTTGGGTTTTTTTTTTTTTTTTGTTTGGTTGTTTTTTGTGGTACTGGGGTTCCTGGAAACCCTTCTACCTCAGGGTTACACTCCCAGACTTATTTTTATATTTTTATTTGAAAACAGGGTCTCTTAAGTCAGCACGGCTGGCTTCGAACCTGACAGATCCTCCTGTCTCCGCTTCCCAAGCGCTGAGATTAGAAGTGTGCGCCACCATGCCCGGCTGAGAGTATACTTTGAAGGTAGGACCGCCCTGGGTTCAACTTTTAGCGCTACAAACAAATTAGAGGCACAAAAATATAATATTAACTTTTCTTCTATTATATATGTGTTCCTAAGTTTGTTTGTCAGCATATATTTAATCAGAGTCTTAAAAGAAGATTGATAAATCTTCTCATAAAGAATGAAGTGAAAGTTATAGTTCTAGCCCAAGAATAGAATAAGAAGGGAAAACAGGGGCGGGGGGAGAGGGCACCAAATATAGTTTAAATGTATACTATTTATGTTCAATAAAAAATTGTTAAAAAAAGAATTTAAATTAAAAAAAAATAAAAAGTGAATATTCAAAAAACAGATACAACTGCATTAAATATTATATTAATTGATCCATATGATTATATTTGGATACAAAATATGAATTATTTCTATTGAAAATAAAAATATAATTCATAAGTGGTAAATGATTTGATCTACTTTGATAATAAAAAGCAAGGATTATATATAATATATATATATGTGTATGCATATATATATATATATATATTATAACTTTGGTGTTCTTTATTACCTATTCCTATTTACAAAATAAAGAAAAGATGGTAAACAGAAATTTAAAATAAAATTTATTATTTTTCAGAAAAAAAGGAATAAGAAGGATAAGCGATTAGTGAGTTCTTGTTGTAATTTCAGAATGCGGCTAGAGGGTAGATGTTGAAAGTGATTGGGGCCTTTGGCAATCCTCTCTTGTCAATTCTTACCTAAGCACAAATAAATATCCTTCCTCCTCGTCTCCAAAGTTCACATGCAAATTCAGAATAGAGTTTTCTCCATGTTTTACATAATTACTATAAGAATGTACCTTTCCAGTTCGACTGAGAAAAATTTAAAATCTTGGCTCATATTTGACACATGTCATTGTCTCAAAAAATCGCCAAGTTCCTGATGTGCTGCAAAGCAAACACATCGAATAGATATGTTACTAAGTGTGCTTCTAAAGTTCAACAGACAAAATGGCATTGTTATTTAATCTTGAATGCATGGAAAGAAATTTTATCTGTCATCAATTTACAAACATATGTAAAACTGTTTGAACTAACAAATTTAACACACATAAAAATAACATATTTTAGGAATGTAAGTGATAGGAACATATTTTTTGTTTGTATTTAATGGACACAAACATTCTAACGCGCTGTAGTGCTGGATTAGCTGAGATTTTTTGTTGTTCTACTATGAAGAAGTCTTTGTTCAAAATGCCAGTTCCCACATGCTAAGGTATTGTTGAACACAGGTTTCAAATAACCCCTCCTTACCCAGCTAGTCTGCATCCTAAGCAATGAGTCCTCCTCAAGCTGTAACTCTTCCTTTCTTCCCTCAATTACGATGGTCTCGGATTCCTTGCTGGCTCCAAAACTGCATCATAAACATTATCTGTTCTTGACTTTTCCTCTGCCAGGTGCCTCACAGCATTCACATGTAAAATATATCTCTTTTCCGAAAACCTGAAATGTATGTATGTATGTATGTATTTGGTGCTGGGTCTTAATAAATTGTCCAGGCTGACTTTAAATTGCCTGTCTCAGCTTCCCTAGTGCTGGGATTACAGGTGTGTGCCACCATACTCTAATATATATATATATATATATATATATATATATATATATATATATATATATATATATATATTTGATTTTTTTAATCCAAATATCTAATTTCCAAACGTGTGTGGTGGCGCATTCTTGTAATCCCGGCGCTTGGGAGGCAGAGACAGGAGGATCATGCAGGTTCGAAGCCAGTCACACTAGCTTAAGAGACCCTGTTTCCAAATAAAAATATAAAAATGGGTCTGAGAGTGTAGCCTAGAGGTAGAAGAGTTTCCAGGAACCCCACTACCACCAAAAATAAATAAATATATATATATGTATATTATAAATATATAAAATATATAAATATATATAATATATATTATAATGTATATAAATTTTATAATGTATTAGAAACAAATTAGGTATTCCTATTTAATCTTTACCTAGCATTCCTTGTGATATTTTAACATTTATATGGACATTATAGAGTCCAAGTTTTTCTAAATATACTGCACAAAACAGTATCAGTGCTTTCTCCTTTATTTTCCTTGATAAAGCCAATTAGAATTCTTGCATAGAGACTTAAAACAGATTTTCTCTTTTATATTATTTAAACTTTTATATTCTGTATCAAAAGGTAAAAGTTGCCAGCTTACTAAACAAGGATTGTTTTCTAGTTTGGCCATCAGAACATAAGAAAAGAAATGCAATATTAGGAGATACGTGTTCCTAAAACTTAGCACATTTAATTATATGACCCACAGTAGTAAAGTCTTTAAATCACTTTAACACAAAGTGAATGAAAAATTATCATTATCTTAGTATTCTTCTTACTCATGTATAGTACCTATATTCAGTTCTAAAGCACATGGTTAACTCAGCAGTGGGGTATAACTTTATATAACACTATGAATGCAGATCATAATTATATATTTATATTTTCATCTCCACATGATGAATTATTACTTTCTCAAGGCTTATATACATGATTTACACATGTTCAGGGGTCTTTCTTATAATAAGCCTATTACACTGGTTAGAAGATCTCAAGCATGGACTAAATATCTGTTAAGTCAGTTGAGTCAACTGCCCTTTGGTCACAAGATCAGAGATCTGCATAGACTTAATGGTCGTGCTTAAACTCATCTGCCTATAATGAATACTAATACACCAATGGCTAATCCAGAATACGAGAATATCTGGTCAAATCGGTGAGAAAGACACACATACACACACACGCGCGCGCACACACGCACACGCGCACACACACAGACTGACATTGTGGAAGCAAAATTGCCAATGTGTTCTTCACTTTTTTCTCCTCTGAACAAGATGTTCTGGCATTATAAAAACAGAACTAAACACTACTGTGTAAATCAGGTGGTACTTAGTCTCTCTTTCCATTTCTTCTTTAATCTCACTCAGCAAATTGATTTGCCTTGCTCAGAAATGGAGCTGCTATAAAAATTATTACCAGCTTCACAATGGACCTGGAATCTCATAAGTTGTAATAATTAGCATGACCTCCCTCTATAATTCAATTGGCTCCGAAGGAACAATTTCCTAGAATAGATTCACCTCCATTATCTCTAATAACATTTACCAGGCAAGGATATAGATGGTATTATGAGTGAGACCATTGCTTTGCCCATAAGCACACATGCTGTAAGCTGAGAGAACAAGGTATCTGAGTGCCTGGCATGAGACTGCTTTCTGAATAAAATCTTCCTTTTCTCCTTTTCTTCTATTTTTACACCAATAACCATTCTGTGATGTGCTACTTATAATATACTGTTTCTCCCCCAATTTTGAATATTTTACCTATCTAAATTTCCACTGCTATTATCATTCCTGAAATTCTCTATTAGTTGTAGAATAAATTAATGGTTTAAAAATAATCATTTTTGTTTATTTTTAAAGAAGAAAACATGTCTGAATATGGTTATCTTTAAGAAATTATAGTGAATTATTTTATTTGCTTCCAATCTACTTGAGTTTGCCCAATCCATTTTAATTTCTACTAGATTTTTACAAAATCAAGTGATGTAATTAAATCAACAACACTGTAATATAAAGGTTACAAATTTTGGTTAGATTCCACATCTACAAACCTTTTATCTAAAAAAAAAATATATATATATATATATTTATATATATATATATGCAGAAGAGAAATTGATTTTTAATTTGCCATAATCTTTTAGGGATTCTATAACACTAAAGATTTTAAAAATTTAAATAGCAATTCAAGAAACTGGGATGAAATATTTAAATCTATTCAACTATATGGACTTACATGCTTTAAAAATGATATGGACTAAAGCAAAAACAAACTAAAATTAAATTCAGACTGAATAATACTATTCATAGCAAAAACATGAAATGCAAAGATAAGGACATCTGAAATGAATAATGAAAATAAAGTCAACTAAATGAATAGGTGAGGCAGTGGCCATTTGGATCCATTTTTAAATACCCCTAAGCATTTCTTTTTAAATTATACATTTAGGAAGTATTTGATTTGTATTTTTAAATTACTAAATACCACAGAAGAACCACTAGAAGACAAGATAAGAATAATGAACTCTTCACTTTTAGAAAAATATTGTTTTTCTTATGAAGCATAGGAACTCTGGATTAGTAGCATAGTTCACAAGAAATGGCTCCCAGTTAGTAAAACATTCTTACCCTGGTAAACATCCTTTACTCTACTACAAAATACAAGGCAGGCCTTATAAATTGCGAAAAAGAGAATGAGAACAAAAAATATGTGAAACATAATTTTAACACTTAGGAGTCACATGAGGTCCTCTTCCGTGCTGCTGACCGCAGCATCTACAGCTTGTCCTTGGCCCACGCCTTAAGTCAGGATTGGGATTGCCTCAGCAAGAGAGGAGAGCAAAGGAATCATAATTCACTACATGCTGGAGCAACTTCTCCATTGTTTAGAAAAATAGAAGTGGTCTTCATATTTTTCTGTTAAAACTGCTATTTCTATTCTTTGGATGTACTATAAAAATTGTGTACATTTATTATAAATGCAACTTTAAATTTTATTAGACATAGCATTGAATGTTGATTATAAGGGAAACAATGAAAACTAGCCTTCTTGAGGCTGATCTCCATTTTGTAATAGTACTATTTATTACTGAATTAAAAATGACTGAACTTAAATTGTACATCTTTTTTTTTTTCTTTTAGAAAAACAGGGGTACAACGCAGGGCCTCAAGCATGCTAAGTAAGCACTCTTCCACTTAGCCACATCCCTAGCCCTGAGTAAACTTTTAATGTTCTGAGCCTGATATTTTGTCTAATATTGTGACACCTTTATCAATAATTCATTCATATAAGAATTCTGTTGTCCATTTAAAAACATAATCTAAATTTACTCTAGTTTAATTATGCTGCTTGATATGAAATTTAGCAAATATACTTGGTAAAACACTAAAATTACTGGTCGTATTTGAACTGTGGCTCAGATTTAGAATTTCTCTTCCTTCCTTCCTTCCTTGATTAGTAAGTATGTGTTCTAAACAGACAGAACTCATCGACATGTGTCAACATTATCATTCGAGTGTCTTTTTCTGGCTCTGAAATACTATTACTGTCTTTGATTGGCTGTGGCATTAGGTCTCCAGTTCTTAGGTGACTTCCCCTTTGAATTCAGCTCTGTCACTTTCTGCCCTCCATTATTGTCACCAGGGACTCCTGCATGTAGCCTCCTCCACCTGTGAAATACTCTAGCCCAATTCCTGCAAACATCTATAAAGGATGACTCCTCCATGGCCTCTGGGCTCCTAGAACTGCCATTGTAGCAAAATGATAACCCACCTACAGTCATGCACTGGAAGTGCATCTGAAAGTCATGGACTTTCTCATCATATACAGTTATGAACTTCCCCTTCCAGCTCTCATTTTCTTAATGACATTTGTTTCACCACAGCTTATTCTTCGGGTGATCATCTTAGAAATATTTATGAAAGATAATTCATAAATTGTCATTCTCCTTCTCAAAATATCCTAATTACTCTCTATCACACTGAGAGTGCAGGCAGTCTTCTTCTCAGGGGCCACAAGCCATGCACTGTTTTATGTTTCCTTACTTCTCTCAACCCTTACCCTTTCATCCTTCAAATACCCTCATTGGGCTTTTCCCTTGCTATCCCTCAGTCTCCAAAGACATCCCCAAATCTCCGGGGTGCGGAACCAGCTGATCAGCTGGCCTTGTTTTATTATTTTTCTTGGTCTCTGTTCAAATTTGATTCCTTTAGAGCACTCTGTATACATTCTGGTGATTTTACTGCTCCTTAATCTGTTTTATTATCTTTTAAAGCCATTTATTACTATGGGACAGTTTATATTTATTTATTTGTATTTATTTATTGCATATTGCTTCTACTAAAAGTAATCATGAGAGTAGGGGCTTTGTTTCTGTGGTTCCCAAGATCACAGCCCAGGATGCATTCTTAGCATCCAAGCTTGCAACTTTGACACCTTGTTGTGTGAGGGTCTGGGCAGCATCCTAAATCCAAACTCCCACGATGGGACGGAAGAAGCACAAAAGATGAAGATTATTATGACTTACATGACTACATATATGAGGCATCTTTAGAATGCAGGGGATGGGAGAGTTTCAGATTTGAGACAGAAGACTGGCAAATATGAGCTTTGCTATGTGAATGTCTGCTTTTTGTAAATCATTCAGTTTGTACTAATAAAAATGCATTTGATTACCTTGATCTGGATATATTCATGTGACATATGGAAAATTAGCAGTGTATGGATGGATCAAAAATCAATCTATGGATGGACTAATGATTAATCTTTGGATGAAAAATCTTCTTTAGAGAGTAATTAACAATCTATTGAAGATATGGGCATGTATACATTCTAAAGCTAGGGACACAGAGTAAGAGGGGAAGATATGCCAAAAATCTTGTGGCTTCTTGAGGTTCCATTATGTAATATATACTAAAGGCTTAGCAGGGGACCAGGGAAACTATTGTTTTGAGGCCAGCACCAATGATGGCTTCAAGAAGAGACAATGAACAGCAACATCACAAACTGCTGAGAAGTAAAGTAAGATGAGACTTGGAAAAGGTCTATTAGATTCAGTGCCCTTGGTGTCCTCAGAGAGCCCTTTTAGGAAATGGTGAGGGAAGAAACCATAATGGAACAGGTTATAGCATAAGTGGAGGCCAGAAAAACCAAACTATCAAGTGATGTGCAAAGGAGAGAAGATAATTCTCAGGATCCACATCAGAGGTAGAGTGATTGACTGTAGGTAAAAGAAGAGATGGTGCCCACATTGCGGTCTAGGAAGAAAGATGGCCTATGTAAGTAGATCCGTGTAGGTCTGGATAGGTACAATTGATGTAGGTAGATTCAAAGGTCTGACTGTTGTGCAAATAATTTTTTTATTGATCTTAGTTTTCAAGGGAAAAGGAAAGAAGTTCTTCTCTTGAAGCAAGATGTATAGGAGTGTGTGTGGGGTTCCGCTTTTGGAGAGAATCAAGAAAGCTTTTACCACTCAGAGTCCAGAGCATTTGGGAACAGATTTATGGGAGGACTGCAGAGATTCATGGGAGGACTGCAGAGATTCACAAAGGACTATAGAAATCTGCAGGAGGAATGCAATTCACAGACTGACAGCTCATTTCTTGAATCATCCATCCTCACTACCACCAACCTGATCCAAGCTGCTGGATCCTGCTAGAACTATACACAGATGAGCTGTACACCCTGTGAGCTTCTTCCTGATTTGTTCTGCTCAACATAGCCAGAAATATATGTACAAAATACAAATCTGATACTCATGTTAGCCTAAGTTTAAAATCTTACCAGCATCCTATAAAGATTAAACAGCAACATCTTTAATATAGATAGAGATTAGAAAATGTATCATCTAAAGCAGGAAGCACTGAGAATAGCAGGGAGAGATGTTATTAATTATAGGAAGGGTAACATAATCCGGCACTGTCCTAAGAACTAGTAAGCATTATAATCTTATGATTTATAATCCTATATATTAGATCTTTCTTGGTTCAACAGCTTCAGTCTTCTTTGCCATTGCTTTTTTTGACATCAACAGTTTTAAAAACATAACTAAATGAGCATTTTCCCTTCTCTCCCTTTGGCTTTCATATATTACATATATGAAAAGTATCCATCATGTGTCATACACACACACACACACACTCACACACACACACACACACACACACACACACACACACACACTGCAGACAGACATATCTGGCAGGAGAAAGGAAGATATCTTTGAAAGAGGCTAATTTATACATGTGTGAGGTCAAAACATTTGCCTTTAATTTGATACCACCACAGTTCAATTCAACTAGTTAACTGAGTAGAAAGTATGTGCCTAAAGTTTTGGCTGAAATTGATGAGAAAAACAAAAGAAAGGCAGTGCTCAATTCTTGACCTCAAGGACTGAATGAATTCATCTATTGGTTCTAAAACTTTCATTGGTAAACTTGGCACAAATGCAAATTCTCATGCCTGATCAAGATTCTAGTTCCAAAAGGACCTGTGATGGACATGGGTACTTAGCATTTTTTAAAGTTCTTGAAATAATTTTGATACAAATAGACTCTAAAAATGTCCTTCAAAAGCTACTCTGGTTTAGCAGCATATTTATAGTCACTTTCTGATAGTCACTTTTTGAGTTGTTTTTTGTATCACAAGAAACAAATCTAAAATATATGTCATTGGCTATGCTTAAAGACAAGTGTCACCAGGATGGAATGGCAGAGTCTCAAGGAACAGTAGGGCCATCTCCATCTTGCTTCCCTTTCTACTTATGGCCCTCTTACATTAACCAAGTCAGTTAGCTCCCCCAGATCTCAGCTTCTTTGCCTGTAAGATGAGAGAACTGCACTAGCTGTTTTCTTAAAATATTCTCCATCTTTAAAATTAGACAAATTCAGAGAGCGAGTTGCTAGACACCAGTACACTATTTTTGTCACACCAGCCTAAGATGTGATATAATCTTTTCTTTCTTTGTTTTCTTTGTATTCTGGTGTACAGAGTTGAGTTAATCATAGATCATTCACCTGGTTGTTGAAAGTGTAGCCTGGTGTGGTGGCACAAGCCTATCATCCCAGTCCTTCGGAGGCTGAGACAGGAGGATCACAGGTTTGAGGACAGTCTCAGCAACATAGCAGGAATCTGTTTCAAAAGCAAAACATGATAAAAGTGCTGGTCCTGTAGCTTGGAGGTAGAATTCTTCTGGGATCAATCCCCAGTGCAACAATAAATAAATAAATAAATAAATAAATAAATACTATTTAATGAAACAAGGTACATTAAATTTTCTTTTAATTATAATATAGAGATCTCACTTCGCAATCCCCAATGTTTTGTACAGTAAATTCACCTGGCTCTTTTTTTCAACTTCCCTATTATTCTATACAGTCAGTGATATGGTCACCTGGATATACATAAAGAATCCAGATTCAGAAAAGTTAGGTCACCCAATGTTCATCCCAGCATTCCCCCAACCACCACAATTTCCATTTTCAACTCAACTATGAAGATTCTCATCATCAAGATATTTTAGAAAACATGGCTCTATCGCCGGGCGTCTTGGCGCACCCTTGTAATTCCCGCCCTCGGGAGGCAGAGACAGGAGGATCGCGCAGGTCCGTAGTCGCCTCGCTGGCTTAAGAGACCCTGTTTCCAAATAAATAAAAAAATATAAAATAGGTCTGGAAGAGTAGGCCGGAGGTAGAAGGGCTCCAGGAACCCCAGTACCACCAAAAAACAAACAAACAAAATAAACAAAAACCCGGCTCTATCTACCTCTCTTTCTACTTACGGTGTTAAAGATAGCAACAGGGCTATGATTTTAATTTTGGATTTGGGGTTTGGCTGAATACTTCATTAAAAGAGTACATGTGAACAGCATGGCTCTGTTCTTTCACAATGGAGCCTTCTCCATGCCTGCTCTGCAGCCAGCTTAGTTCCATCCCCAGCAGCCCCTAGATAAAGAGCAGTACCACCCCTTCCCTTGTGTTTGGAGTCCTTCCCTGTCTGCAGGAAGCCTCTGGCTAGCTGTGCTGGGCTCTGCGAGAGTAGTTCCAGGATGGCTTCCTGCAGCAGTCAGCTAGCATGCTCTGTGCCTGGCTGGACTCCAGGTGTTAGAACAGAGTGGGTGCAGTTCTGAAAAATAAAAATACAGACATTCTAGAGACTGCTTACGGTATTTAGGTTTTCATCTATTTTTCCAGTTCGTGATTGACTCACTACTAATTTCAAAACTGGACCTCATCAACTTAAATGTACTTTGAAAAATAGTGAGCACAAAGATAGAGATGCTTCTGCACAGTCATTTAAATCTGATGAAGTAATGATTAAAATACGGAAATGAAAATGAAGCAATAATTCATGCCTTTTGTAGCCACAGGATTACAAACTCCATTTGGCTGGAAATTTTTCTTCCCTTGAGGCCTCCCGGTGTCTTGTATAGTACATTACTGAGCTCTCAAGTGAATATTTAGTGACTACATTAAGGAAATACAATTTAATGCATTTCTGCAGATAGAAATATGATTATTTAGCTGGGTGTGGTGGCACATGTTTATGATCCTAGTACTTGGGAGGCTGAGCCACGAGGATCTCAGATCGGAGGCCAGCCTCAACAATGTAGGGCCTCTACAGCTTAGTAAGATCCTGTTTCAAAATAAAAGATAAACTGAATTGAACTGAGGGACCTTCTTACTCTGATCTATACCCTCAGCCCTATTTATCTTTTATTAGTACTATAGGAAGATAGAGTAGCAAGCTGGTTATAGAAACTAAGCTGTTTGGGAGTATATAATCTGGGCAATATTAGTAGCTGAAAATACTTTAAAAGACTATCACTTTTGGGATAATTTCTTATTTCACAGAATATTAGCTTTTTTTTTTTGCTGGTCTGGGGATGGAACCCAGGGGCATTTGACCTATGAGCTACACCCCCTGCCCTACTTTTTATTCTTTATTTTGAAACCGGGTCTCACTAACTTGCAGAAGGCCTCACTAAGTAGCTGAGGCTGTCTGCAAACCGCGATCCTCCCGTCTTAGCCTTCCGAATGCTGGGATTACAAGCATGCGCCACCATGCCCGGCAATATTACCATTTTGAAATATGGATTTAGCCGGGCGTGGTGGCGCACGCTTGTAATCCCCGTGCTTGGGAGGCAGAGACAAGAGGATCGTGCTGGTTCGGAGTCAGCCTTGCTGGCTTAAGAGACACTGTTTCCAAATAAAAAATATAAAATAGGTCTGGGAGTGTAGCCCGGAGATAGAAAGGCTTCCAGGAACCCCAGTACCGCCAAAAAATAAAAAATATGAGTTTATTATCTTTCCTCTCCCTGGTACCCCTATAATTGTAGGGTAGCACCTCATATCTCAAGCCATTCTAAGTGATCTTATTATTCTTGGAGAGAGAGAGAGAGAGAGAGAGAGAGAGAGAGAGAGAGAGAGAGAGATATTAAGAAGAGAGGAGAGGAAAGGAGAGGAGAGGAGAGGGAGAGTGTGTGTGTGTGTGTGTGTGTGTGTGTGTGTGTGTGTGTGACCGAGGATTACACCAAGGGGTGTTCTACCTCTGAGTTACACCCTTGC